>NC_090830.1:8320000-8945000 GCF_028021215.1 Eschrichtius robustus | reverse complement strand
CCAGCTTAACCCGTTCCTAATGGGGGAGCTCTATTCCATAAAGGATCTCAGACTAACTTTTCTTACGTATAAATGAAGAAAACTAACATCTTGGTAGGCGTGTTTGAGAATAAGCACAGCCTTTTCTTCCCATCCCTTTAATTGTCAGATCCATTTCCAAATAAGATAGCAGTGTGAAAAAGAATAAATGTTTCTTTCCATATATGGTTTCATTCCCTTTGAATATATTTAAATTGGAAATAATTTATTTTTGTACAGTCTAGTACTAGTTCAAATTTGTCACTAAGACAAGGATGTCCACTCTCACCACTATTCTTCAACATAGTTTTGGAAGTCCTAGCCACGGCAATCAGAGAAGAAAAAGAAAGAAAAGGAATACAAATTGGAAAAGAAGAAGTAAAACTGTCACTGTTTGCAGATGACATGATACTATACATAGAGAATCCTAAAGATGCCACCAAAAAACTACTAAAGCTAATCAATAAATTTGGTAAAGTTGCAGGATACAAAATTAATGCACAGAAGTCTCTTGCATTCCTATAAACTAATGATGAAAAATCTGACAGAGAAATTAAGGAAACACTCCCATTTACCATTGCAACAAAAAGAATAAAATACCTAGGAATAAACCTACCTAAGGAGACAAAAGACCTGTATGCAGAAAACTATAAGACACTGATGAAAGAAATTAAAGATGATACCAACAGATGGAGAGATATACCATGTTCTTGGATTGGAAGAATCCATATTGTGAAAATGACTCCACTACCCAAAGCAATCTACAGATTCAATGCAATCTCTATCTAATTACCAATGGCATTTTTTACAGAACTAGAACAAAAAATCTTAAAATTTGTATGGAGACACAAAAGACCCCGAATAGCCAAAGCAGTCTTGAGGGAAAAAAACGGAGTTGGAGGAATCAGACTCCCTGACTTCAGACTATACTACAAAGCTACAGTAATCAAGACAATATGGTACTGGCACAAAAACAGAAACATAGATCAATGGAACAAGATAGAAAGCCCAGAGATAAACCCATGCACCTATGGTCAGCTAATCTATGACAAAGGAGGCAAGGATATACAATGGAGAAAAGACAGTCTCTTCAATAAGTGGTGCTGGCAAAACTGGACAGCTACATGTAAAAGAATGAAGTTAGAACACTCCCTAACACCATACACAAAAATAAACTCAAAATGGATTAGAGACCTAAATGTAAGGCCAGATACTATAAAACTCTTAGAGGAAAACATAGGAAGAACACTCTTTGACATAAATCACAGCAAGATCTTTTTTGATGCACCTCTTCGAGTAATGGAAATAAAAACAAAAATAAACAAATGGGACCTAATGAAACTTCAAAGCTTTTGCACAGCAAAGGAAACCATAAGCAAGACAAAGAGACAGCCCTCAGAATGGGAGAAAATATTTGCAAACGAATCAACGGACAAAGGATTAATCTCCAAAATATATAAACAGCTCATGCAGCTCAATATTAAAAAACAAACAACTCAATCCAAAAATGGGCAGAAGACCTAAATAGACATTTCTCCAAGAAGACATACAGATGGCCGAGAAGCACATGAAAAGCTGCTCAACATCACTAATTATTAGAGAAATGCAAATCAAAACTACAATGAGGTATCACCTCACACCAGTCAGAATGGCCATCATCAGAAAATCTACAAACAACAAATGCTGGAGAGGGTGTGGAGAAAAGGGAACCCTCTTGCACTGTTGCTGGGAATGTAAATTGATACAGCCACTATGGAGAACAGTATGGAGGTTCCTTAAAAAACTGAAAATTGAATTACCATATGATCCAGCAATCCCACTACTGGGCATATACCCAGAGAAAACCATCATTCAAAAAGACACATGCACCCCAATGTTCATTGCAGCACTATTTACAATAGCCAGGTCATGGAAGCAACCTAAATGCCCATCGACAGACCAATGGACAAAGAAGTTGTGGTACATCTATACAATGGAATATTACTCAGCCATAAAAAGGAACGAAATTGGGTCATTTGTAGAAACACGGATGAATCTAGAGACTGTCATACAGAGTGAAGTAAGTCAGAAAGAGAAAAACAAATATCGCATATTAACGCATACATGTGGAACCTAGGAAAATGGTACACATGAACCGGTTTGCAGGGCAGAAATTGAGACACAGATGTAGAGAACAAACGTATGGACACCAAGAGGGGAAAGGGGTGGGGGTTGGGGGTGCTTGTGGGATGAATTGGGAGATTGGGATTGACATGGATACAATGATGTGTATAAAATTGATGACTAATAAGGACCTGCTGTATAAAAAAAATAAATAAAATTCAAAAATTCAAAAAAAAAAAGATCCACATTGATCTCTAGCGGATGTGTGGTTATAAGTCCAGTGTGAAGAATAAAGATACCTTGAAAATGATGAATTAAATTAAAAAGTTATTTCATAAAAAAAGTTTGTCACTAAGAGGTAGTGAATCAGTAAAAAGTAACAAAAAACCACATGATTTTAAAGGAATAAGCTACTGAGATTGAATTAAAATATCTCATGTCAAGTTTATATATGACCTCACTTTTTTATCACCGAAGTCCCTCAGAGGATACAGTGAAATCCACACTAGTTCTTGCAGATGATAATTGCATATTGTCTTATTAAGAAATATAAAAAGGTGACTAGTCAATAGTTTAGAAAAATAATTCACATTCCTTAACTATTCCCAGTGAATCCTACCTGATATTCAAGTACATAATGCAAATATAGGACTTTCCTGGTGGTCCAGTGGTTAAGACCCTGCACTTCCAATGCTGGGTGTGTGGGTTCAATCCCTGGTCAGGGAACTAAGATCCCACATGTTGTGTGGCACGGCCAAAAAAAAAAAACCAAATGCAAATATAAAACTTCAGTTGGTGAGACTATATATAATGAATTTTTAATTAATCCATGGTACTTTAGAAGGTCGCTTTTAATTAGGTAGTGTGTAGAAATGAGTTTATAAGGTTGGTATGTTAGACAGAATAATACTCTCCCCCCACATATCTATGTCCTAGTCTATGGAACCTGTGAATATTACCTTATCGGCCAAAGAGATTTTGCAGATGTGATTAAGTTAAGGATTTTACGATGGGAAGTTTATCCTGGATTATTTGGATGAGTTCAGTGTAATCACAAGATTCCTCATAAGAGGGAGGCAGGAGGGTCAGAGTTAGAGAAGAAGATGTGATGAGGTAGGCAGAAGTCGGAGAGAGAGATTTGAAGATGCCACACCGCTGGCTTTGAAGATGGAGGAACCAAAATCTGTTAGACCATGAGCCAACAGATTTTCCCTTGGAGTCTCGAGAAGGAATGCAGCCCTGCCAACCCATTTCAGACTTCCCACCTCCAGAATTGTAAGATAATAAATTTGCATTGTTTTAAGTGACGACGTTTGTGGTGATGTTACAGTGGCAATAGGAACCTACAGTTGGGTATAGAAGTAGGATATTGTGACAGGCACAGTCAGTACAACCTGCTTGAATGGCTGAGACTCTGTGTACCTTTGGTTACACTGTCCCCTCTGATCTCCAAGCGAAGTGCAGTCCGTGATTTGCTTTTTAAGTGTGAGACATTTTTAGTTGCAGAAAGCTTACTGAGAGAGCGTGTCACTTGGCTTAGTGTTCCTAGGGGAAAGTTCAGTTTTAAGAAGGGATTGGTGGAATTGCTAGGTCAAATGGTAGTTCTATTTTTAGTTTTTTGAGAAACCTCCACAACATACTGATTTGAAAAGATACATGCACCCCAGTGTTCATAGTAGGATTATTTACGATTGCCAAGACATGGAAGCAACCTAAATGTCCATCGACAAATGAATGGATAAAGACAATATTGTGTGTGTGTATATATATATATATGTACACACCATATATATATATAAATATATATATATATGTAATGTATATACAGTGGAATATTACTCAGCCACAAAAACAAGAATGAAATTTTGCCATTTGCAGCAACCTGGATGGACTTGGAGGGCATTATGCTAAGTGAAATAAGTCAGACAGAGAAAGACAAATACTGCATGATATCACTTATATGTGGAATCTAAAAAATACAGCAATCTAGTAAATATAACAAAAAAGAAGCAGACTCACAGATACAAAGAACAACTAGTGGTGACCAATGGGGAGAGGGAAGAGGGAGGGGCAATATAGGGGTAGGGGATTAAGAGGTACAAATTATTAAGTATAAAATAAGCTATTGATACAAGGATATATTGTACAACACGGGGAATATAGCCAATATTATATAAAAACTATAAATGGAGTATAACCTTCAAAAATTGTGAATCACTATATTGTACACCTGTAACTTATATAATATTGTTTATCAACTATACTTCAATAAAATATAAGTAAAGCAGGGGTTGGTGATAAAACCTAATGGGTCTAGAGCTGCAGTGTCACAGTGACGGCTGATTTGACTTGAGAGCACATGCTGAGTTACTAATTGAATGAAGGTTATGAACTCATGTTTGATTTCATACGTTTATTCTTAGAAAAATCTTCACATAATATTTTTTATAGAGAAAGTTTTGGTTGGTGAAGGAGTATTGTTCTGGAGGGAGATATTAATAGATACATATTGTATTAAATCGTTACCTTTGAGAATGTGGCATGGCAAACAGAATGGAAAGAAGTCTGGGATAAACCATCCCTGTTAACTGTTGGGGGCTCTATGGACGTCTAGACGCACAATTGGCAGCTGCTGTAGTGTGAGCTTTGTCATCAGGCAGGTTGTTTCTGGGGGCTGATTGGAGGATAGAAATGTGCTTTTGTACTCTGTAGGGTGAGCTTGGGCTCCTGTAGGAAACAGCTCACCCTAAGAAGGGCACCCTTCCCAAATCCTCAGTGACATGGACTTGAAAATATAGACACACCAGGGAGTGTTCTTCTAAGATCTGTTCTTCAAATCCTAAACCATGGCCAAACCTGAGTTCCTACTTTTCCTACCTCTGAGCCCCACCCTAGCCCTTTAAATTCCAGACTGTGCTGCCGGATATGTTAGCTGTGAGCCAGAGTGTTGCTAAATCAGACACCCTGCAAGCAGAAAGCATTGCTTTTGATGCCACGGTTCTTGGCTAAGAGGATGGGGATATAGAGAGAGGAGCAGAGTCAACAGGGGATGGGTTAAAAATGTAGGTGTGTTTTTGATATCCGTATGTTCTTTTTTCCTTTTATTTTTGTCCTGTTCTTTCTCTCGCCCTCTGTGGTCTTGATTTGGCATATGAATACATCTAGAATGACAGCTGCATGATTAAAATGCACTGGAGCACCTTTATAATACTGATATCAGGGGAAGGGAGTCTTTATAGAAAAGATGGACCATCAGGACTTGTTGTGTGATGGGGTCTGGTCTGTCCATGTCTGGGTTGGTAATGGGTTAGTGTTTCCTGGTAGCACCATAGAGTGTTGTTAAGGTCAAATTAAGGAATATAAAAGCAGGTTGAAATATCTGTAGACAGAATCTAATTGGCTTTTTTGAAACCTTAACAGCCCCTCAAATTAAAGAATGTTTGTTTTCTTGAGAGAGAAGGTCTGCTGACTTCTCAGGCTTTGCATTTTCCCTTGTGTGTCTTTGCATATGCGATTGTGCCATAGAAAATGTTACCCCATTTGAAATCATGTTTTTAAAAAATATATGTAAAAAAATCCTTGTATATGCAAGTTACTATACAGATACAAGATAGTGTCATCATGATTTCAAAACCTAGTTCAAAACTCCCTTCATGACATTTTTTGGATAAGTCCCACTGTAGCCAAATTGGACCCTGCCCTCCACGTGACTATGGCCAGAGCAGTGGTATATGGGTGTATTCCAGTGCTCTGTGACTCTGTGATGATGGGCATGTCCTTTATCTGCACCGTCCAGTACTATAGCCACGAGCCTTCTATGGTATTAAGTCCTTGACATGTGGCAAATGCCACTGAGGAACTGAATTTTTAAATTTTATTTAATTTGAATCAGTTTAAATTTAAATAGCCGCATGAGGCTAGTGGCTACCATATTGGACTGTACCAGCTCTCTAAGATCATTTGAATAGAAAGAACAGCCAACAGCTGAGACTGGAGGCTCCTTAAGGAACATGTAGTGACTTTGGATTGCATGTTAGCGTTACTGAATGCAACTGCGTGTGCCCGACGCACAGTGAGGCCAAACAATACTGAAATGTCAAAGTTTGGAGCAGAGCAAGGTTTATTGCAGGGTCATACAAGGAGTATGGGTGGCTCATGCCCCCCCAAACTACCCAGAGGGTTTCAGCAGAGCAAAAAAGTCAACTTCTAAAGACAACGTGAGGGAGAGGCGTGGTTGGTTGTTCAAACTTCTTGGTGGGGGAATCCTTTGTTCTTGCAGCTGTCCACATAGGTCAGGTCGTGATGTTCCTGTAAACCTCCAACAAGACGAATGTTATTCTCTGTTCTGCACCTTTTAATCTCTATAGAATGGAAAAGTGTTATATCTGTAAAGGTCAGAGCCTTGAGAATGGGCTATCCTGTATATTTCAGGCCATAGGCAACATTCTTAACTGGAAGCAAAAGCAATAGAATACAAAGGTTAGGGACTTCCCTGGTGGCGCAGTGATTAAGAATCCACCTGCCAGTGCGGGGGACACAGTTTCAAGCCCTGGTCCAGGAAGATCCCATATGCCGTGGAGCAACTAAGCCCGTGTGCCACAACTACTGAGCCTGCGCTCTAGAGCCCGTGAGCCACAACTACTGAAGCCCGTGTGCCTAGAGCCCGTGCTCCACAACAAGAGAAGCCACTGCAATGAGAAGCCCATGCACCGCAACGCAGGGTAGCCCCCGCTTGCTGCAACTAGAGAAAGCCTGCACACAGCAATGAAGACCCAACGCAGCCAAAAATAAATAATAAATAAATAAATAAATTGGAAAAAAAAAAAAGGTTAAAGTAAAAGAAACAGATCCAGTATGGAGTCAGATTTGTTTTTCCCTATTACAGTTGGAGCCCATGATGATGGTGCCCTGGGGAGAGAGCTAAGAAGAAACTGAGACTTTTAGAAAGACTTCAGAACATAAAAAGAGGGCATATGATTCATTCATGACATGGAGCTGCCTGGGCAGTCAATCAGGAAAGAGATGAAGGAAATGGGAGATCAGAGGCAGCTCAGAGAGAAGTGATGGAGTGGCGACCCCAGGGAGCTTCTGTAGGGAGTCTGGGCTGACACCTAGCTGGGCTCCGATGATCGGAGAGAGCAGTGTCAGCCCTGAGGACAGGGGCCATACAGAAACATCACCTTGCTTCACCAGGACCATGGGCTCTGGGGGAAGTGCTCAGTCTTGGACTGAGGGTGGAGGTGGAAGTTAGTGTTGGGATTTGGGGCTTCAAGAGCAGCCAGAGTCTTGGCAGACAGGGAATCCCAGTGGCCAAAGAGATGCTTCAGTTCTTTTTGTTGAGCAAAATTGATGGTGATGACTTCTCCGTAAGTGAGATAATTTGTGTGTGGCTTGTGTTTCCTGAGATTCTCCTCACACCACAGCAGAATAGTTCACCTTGAACAGGTGACAAAGTGTGTTGTACCTGAGTGGGGGCAGGGTAGGGTGTGGACATAGAAGCAGTGGGGGAAGCAGGAGTCCTGGATATTTGGAGGATGAATCTGTGAACCTCAGGCAGTGACAGTGGAAGAGTCTTGGTCAGTAGCAGGGAGGGCAGCTAGGGAGCCTGTGTCTGGAGGGGGTCGGTGGGGCAGGGGAGCTGGGCGACCCCCTTCTGTGATTCCTCTGCTTCCACCTCTGTGCCTTTGCAGGGATATGGATACATCCGGCTTTATGGAGAGGGTGTTCCTGAAAGGGTGAATTGAATGAAAAAACAAAATCAACATACAGCTTAAATGCACTAAGGGGGAAGCTTGCGACATATAGGAACCCTGTGGAAAGTTCTTTTGTTATTGCAAGTAATCACCACCTAATATTGGTTCTGTGGGTGCTCAGTTGTACAGTATTTGTGCTTTAACTTCCTCTCTATGTATGATCTCTAAATACTTTTGTGCACTTTTTAAAGTGTATTCTGTGTATCACTGACCTACTAGGTAATGAATTCCTTATGAGCAAGGAATATAGGTAAACTTCCCTTTTTTGAGGGCAGGTCAGGGGGTACTGTTTCTTGATACAATCCTTGAATGTAAAAGTCTGTCCATTCTGGCTGCTATAACAGAATACCACTGACTGGGTGGATTATAAACAACAGAAATTTGTTTCTCACAGTTTTGGAGGCTGGGGAGTCCACGATCAAGGCTCCTGCAGATTTGGTGTCTGGTGTAGGACCTGCTTTCTAGTTCATAGATAGTACCTACTTGCTGTGTTGTCACAGGGGCGAGGGAGCTTCTGGGGTCTCTTTTATAAGGGCACTAATCCCATTCATAAGGGCTCCACCCTCATGACCTGATCACCTTCCAAAGGCTCCACCTCCTAATACCATCACTTTTGGGGGTTAGGATTTCAGCATATGAATTGAAGGGAACACAAACATCAGACCATAGCAGTGAAGGTGCCCAATAAATATTGATTAACAGAGTGATTTAATTTTTATCAAATGTTTTACAAATGCGTCATTTGTTTTTGTCTTTCCAAGCATCGGTAGCACATAATCTCAGCTACCGTGTATTGAGGGCTTCCTGGGTGCCTTGCACTGTGCTAAGAACGTTGCAGGGTTTATGTCGCATAAACCTTGGACAACCTCATCATGTTAAGTGTTACCCTAGTTTTATAGGTGGGACTTCTGCTTGGGTTAAGTACCTTCTTCAGGCTCTAGTTGCAAATGAAAATGTTGGAGATACTGCCAACATTTCTCCCTTTGCTAAATACTCCCCACCCCACATTCTAGAGGAAGGATGGGGCAGGTGGAGAGTTGTAGGCTGTAAATTTCCCTTTAGGCTTGTCTCACTCCACAGCCCTTGTTTTTCCTCCCCATCTTGTGGATTCAGGGACTGGACAGGTGGTTTTAGTGGGCTGGCAGTGGAGAAAGGAAGCAGGGTGATGGTCCAGCTCTCCTTAGGTTGGAGAGCAGCAGTGCAGAGTGGGTTAGGGGCTCACATGATGGGGGCCATCCGAGGGCATTAGATAAAGGAGGATGTGGGGGAGTAGGAGAGACCCCACCGTGAGGCTGGGGCTGAGAGAAGAAACAGAGAGGACCAGAAAGAGAACTATGTACACCAAGTCAAGATGGCGAGTTAGCTGGCGTTGCCACTAGACCATGCCTCTAAGACATTACAGTGTTAAAAATAACACCATACAGGTAGTGAACTTTTTCTGCCAGTATTTTTTCCTTAATATTTTAGAGACAGTAAAGGGGACAAGGGGGTATCAAGAGTATCTAAGATCAAGTTTATATAGTTAATCATTTTGTCTTGTTAAGGGAAGCCTTGGCTTCAACTACGAAACTTGGAATTATGTAAGCCAGAGTTGGACACTGCCTATTTCTCTAAGTATGTACCACATACTTCCTTGGCAGCCTCTGTGGAGCCATGCAGCACTCTTCCAACAGAGATACCCTAGAAGTTATGGGTCGATCTTTCTCCCATACATGTAGGAAAAGTGTGACATTTTCCTGGGACCATGCTTGAAATCACTCTGTAGCCAAAAAGTGCTATCCAAAATAAAAGGGTTATTTATCATATTATATTTTTAGCTGACAGCAGGACCACTGAAATCTCTTTCTCACTAAAAGGAAATGCCCACTAGGCAAACTGTAGTGCATCCTGCTGGCCTGGTACCTGGAGATCAAGGAGCTAGCCTTTTGTGTTCCATCTGCAGACCGCTTTGGGAAATTTTAACACCTAACCGTTGCCACACAGTGTTCCCAGCTGGGGAGAAGTTACACATCAAGGAGACCAATCAGAAACAAGATGGGCATGTAATAGGCATGAAATAAGCTACTCATCGCATGGCTCAGCCTGGCTCAGGCAACAACTCAGGCAAAGAGGGACCAGCCACAAGAGATAAAGGTGTCAGCTAGATAGATACAGGGGAGCAGACCTGGGGCTGACCTTGAACCCTGAGCATTGCAGGCAGGAAGGACGGCGTGTGCCCTGAGAAAACTAGGTTTCACTTGAATTGTTCTACTAGAATAGTTTTCGTTTTTCATGTAGAGGTCTGAGTCTTCAAATAAATTATTGTGGAGAATGGGACTTATAAACTGTCACAGGAAAATGGTGAAGGTCATGGCTCCTGGGATCTTGAAAATTATTTTGTGTTTTCATAGACTTTCACAGTCCTGGATTTATGGGATGGAGGAATAAAGACCAGATTGACAGTCTCTTCCTTCAACAGAAGGGACATGCCTTTTGGTTTATGACGTTAAGCAATGCCATGTTTAAATACTTTTCCATTGAAGAAAGGGTGTTGTCCAATTGCCAGTCTGGGAAATCTCTTCCTGGACTTGTTTTGTTTGGGATTAAATCACATGGAACTCTTTTCTCCAGCTCTTGTCATTATACTTGAGATACTCCTGCTTCTTCCCTGTCATTTCTAAACTGTGAACCCTTTCTTCTGTTTTAAAAAAAAAAAAAAAACAGAAACGAACACTTCAAGTTTATGGTTTCTATGGGAATGGATTTTTTAAAAAAATTAATTAATTAATTTATTTATGGCTGTGTTGGGTCTTCGTTTCTGTGCGAGGGCTTTCTCTAGTTGCGGCAAGCGGGGGCCACTCTTCATTGCGGTGCGCGGGCCTCTCACTATCGCGGCCTCTCGTGTTGCGGAGCACAGGCTCCAGACGCGCAGGCTCAGTAATTGTGGCTCACGGGCCCAGTTTCTCCGCGGCATGTGGGATCTTCCCAGACCAGGGCTCGAGCCCGTGTCCCCTGCATTGGCAGGCAGATTCTCAACCACTGCGCCACCAGGGAAGCCCGGGAATGGATTTTTTACAACCCCTAAAACTGAAGTATTTGGGAGTACATTGTTTTCAATTCTAATTTCCCTGAGCAGCTTTGCCTTTGGCAAGGGAAGGTAGATTGGCATCTTATTTTTCTAACCCCAGTGATGGTGTCTGGGAGTAGTTTGACTTTTGTGCTAGTTGTTCTACCATCTGTAACCTGCTTCAGAAAAAAAATCGAAGATACTCAACTGTAGAATAAAGGCTCTTCAAGAGTTCACCACTTGGACAGGAGATAGTAGTTCCAGAAGAGCACAAAGTGAGCTCTCCTGCCTGTTTGGAACTTGTCTTCTGTGACCTAGCCGCTAGAGGGCAGTGTGTCATGCCCCCTTTAAATCTGTGGGGTGTGTTCCAGAAAGCTTTTCTCTTAAACTGTATTGAACCAGAAGTCTTCCACCCCGAAGGAGTTGGGATTGAAGTTCTGTCCTGCAGTCTGCTGTGGGGATAGAGTCCCAAGTGAAAGCTCTTCACTCGCCCTGTAATTTTATTCTATTTTAGTCCAGCCTGTTTGTTCAAAACTTTCCTAAAATTGGGGTTGACTAATGGCCTTCTTAAAACTGGATCAATTTTAGCTTGAATATATATTTTCTTTTCTTTCTCAACTTGTGGATGGCTCGTATTCCAGCTCGTATGATTCAAGTATTCCAGTGCATAAAGGATCCAAACTATGTCCCTTAGGTAGATAAATAAATAAAGTGGAATTCTTTAGAGCTGCCAGACTGCCCTTTTCATCAGCGCTAAACTCTGAAAAATGGTACAGGCCTTGAGTTAAATGGGGGAAGAGGCTGAGCTTTTTGAGTTAAGGAATCTGGCGGAATCTCTCCTGTTTGGTTCTTCATTCTTGTGTATTAATTGTTAATAAGGAAATGAACCCCAGATGACAGAACTAATGTTCTCTGATTGGGTGACTGTTGAAATCTATTCCATTATTTAAATCAGGTTAAGTAAGAAGGAATTACGTTTTGGCCTCTGGATCTCTGGTATACTTACATAGATTTCTACTTAATACTTATTTCTGTTTCTCAGGGATCCTCATGACACTCTAGTATACAAGATCGCAAAGGATAAGACAAAAGGAAAATGTCTTTTATAATACAATTAAAGCAACTTTAATTTCTTTTGGCAGGGAGCATATGGGCTTAAGTAAAAGATTTCAGTTTACTCCTTCTGGGAATTGATTTTTTTATACCAAGTGTGATAATATTCCATGTACGTTTATGACCAGTAATGTTAGTAATCATTAGTTGGGCTGCAGACCTGGAGAGGGAGAAACCAAGATTTACATTCTGTGATCTCTTGGCTAGCAGATGCCCCAGTCCTGTTGGCCTTTATGTTGCATTGCTTTTGTTGATGCACATTTGTGTGTTAGAGAAATATCTTGGATCATGATTTGAATTTCCAATTGACTTTCCTTTACCATTTTCTTTATTCAAATGTATGCATTAAAATTTTTGTACTTGAAGATAAAAATCAAGATTGAGTTAAGGAATCCAGGAGAATTGATGGTCTCTTTTACTCCCAACTCATTTCCCATGCAATGGGAAACATTCAACTATTCGTGTATGAAAGGAGTATTTAAGACCTTCAAAATGTAGAAAATTTGGAAGGGAAAGTCACTTGTGCCATCAAATTCCTGAACACAGAAGAAGCGCCAGTGACTCAGTCTTGACTGAAAGGGAAGTTCATGAGGCTTAGAGCTGCAGACCCTGATAAATACTCAACTAGGACCCAAGGCAGTCTCTCCCTGAGGCAGTCTCTCCCCAAGACACATCTCAGCCATCTCAGCTCCCAAATATCAATAACGTGTGCCCCGTTACATCCTATGCAGAAGGAATCCAAAAACCACTTGAGTTCTTTGTCTGTGCAGACTCTGAGTCTCATAACCCCCCTGATAAATGAATGGTTCTTAACTATCATCTTTTAACAATGGGAAAATAGTGTGACCATGAAGGAAAAAGGCCCAGAAAATGCGATATGAATGTAAGTATAATATAAAACCAGAAAATGCAATATCAGTAAATGTACTATTTAGGTTCATTCAGCTGAGCTGGTCAGCAGAGGTGGTGGTTCTCTTCGTGTTTCAGGAACACAGGTGGCCAGCCAGCCTCAGTAATTAGTTATAAGATGAATCCAAGGACAGGGCACAGATATATAAGGATGAATTATAAACGAAAAATCCTACTCTGTACTAGGAAATTGTTTAGTACCACGTGCCCTAGGGTGGATCAGTAGGACCTTCTTTTGAAAAACACTTAGGTATTTATTTGGGAGAAAAGAACAAGGAAGGAAAAGGTGGGTATTCGGTGCCAGTCCCTGTTCTAAGTACTTATTTAATTTTCCCCCGAATATTATAAAGTAAGCACTCTTATTTTTTTCCATTTTACAAATATGGAAACTGAGGCAGAGAGGAATTTTGAAACCTCCCCAGGCTAAGCAGCCCATTACAAGAGGACCCGGGATGTGAACCCAGGCCCCCTGGCCTCAGAGCCATGCTCAGCTCTGGGGTGCACCCGCCCCAGTTCTGCCTGCTATTGTCTCCATGTCTGGGGTGAAGGTCACTGCCACCTCCATACCTTCCTTCCTGGGCTCTTCTGCCTGCTTTTGCTCACGATTTAGGTTAAAAATGGGTTTGTTTCCATTCTTCTTGGGTCCCCATTGGGACTGGTTGGAGCTTTCAAAAGAATGCTTGCCAAAAAATAAGGGGTGGGAAGATAACGTGAAAGTAGAAAAAAGAAAGTGGAAAAGCAGAGAAGGAAATAGATGACATAAAAGAGCATGAATTTCTTTTCTTCATCCTTACATTATTCATTGAGCCTCTCCTGGCGTGTCTGGGCCTTTGAGGAGTTCCTGATCCATAATTGAAATGGACAGTTGCTGAGTGAGCAGAAGCCGGGGCAAGAACGGCTCACGTACCTGGAATTCTTGGGGTTTTTGAGTCAGCCACTGATTCTCTTTTTTTTTTGTATGGGATCCTTGGGGTCCCTCTGAGGTTATCCTGGCCCCTGAATACAGAGATGCACCCTCCTGCGGCCCCATCCCACCTCCTCCTTCCCTGCTGCATGGCCCACTCAGTCCCCCCTTGCATCCCATCTGTCCAGCCCCCAGAGTCCCCCCTCACCCCGGTGTGATTCTGTCTGCCCTGCTTGGTCTGTCCAGAGGTGATTGTTCAGATGGCTTGTTGGCCCCCTCGCTTCCTAAGCTGACATTGGGGTCTCACAAGGGCTGCGTCACAGCCCTTCCTTTCAAGGTCCGGAAGCTTCCCTTTCGGTACCTGCCTATCTCCTAATGGCCCTGTTGCCTGCCTGAGGGACAGCCTTCCCTTTTAGCTGGTTGGCAGAGCTGGCATGACTTGTAAGTCCCAGGCTTAATGAGTAAGCATGTTTAGACACTTGGCTCTGGCCATTTTTAAATTATTTATTTATTTATGTATTTTTAATTGGAGTATAATTGCTTTACAAGGGTGTGTTAGTTTCTGCTTTATAACAAAGTGAATCAGCTATACATATACATATACCCCCATATCTCTTCCTTCTTGCGTCTCCCTCCCTCCCACCCTCCCTGTCCCACCCCTCTAGGTGGTCACAGAGCACCGAGCTGATCTCCCTGTGCTATGCGGCTGCTTCCCACTAGCTATCTATTTTACGTTTGGTAGTGTATATATGTCCATGCCACTCTCTCACTTTGTCCCAGCTTACCCTTCCCCCTCCCCGTGTCCTGAAGTCCATTCGCTAGTAGGTCTGCGTCTTTATTCCCGCCCTGCCCCTAGGTTCTTCATGACCACTTTTTTTTTTAGATTCCATATATATGTGTTAGCATATGGTATTTGTTTTTTTCTTTCTGACTTACTTCACTCTGTATGACAGACTCTAGGTCCATCCAGCTCTGGCCACTTTTGTTCTCTTAGACTCATCCCTTTGTTGCCTCCAAGGAAATTACCTGTCAGATTCCAGCCATTACCTTTTTTTTTTTTTTTTTTTAAAGAACTAACCATTTATTTATATATATTTTTTGGCCGCACTGCGCAGCATGCAGGATCTTCCCTGACCAGGGATAGAACCCATGCCACCTGCAGTGGAAGTGGAGTTTTAACCGCTGGACCGCCAGGGAAGTCCCCAGCCACTACTTTTTATAAGTTAAAAAAAAATTCACAAAATCTTTTTTTTTTGGTACAGATTCAGTAATATGTGGTCTAACCATTAGTAAGGGACGCTATCTCCTTAGAGCAGTGATAGATTTTTTAAAAATTATACAGGAAGCAAACTTCATCTGTATTTTATTTTTTAATCCTTTTAGTTAGTCAGATAATTTTTATTTTTATTATTTTTTAAAATTTATCTTATTGAAGTATAGTTGATTTATAATGTTGGGTTAATTTCTGCTGTAGAGCAAAGTGATTCAGTAATACTTATATACACATTCTTTTGCATATTTTTTTCCATTATTGTTTATCACAGGATATTTTCCCTGTGCTGTACAGTAGGACCTTGTTGTTTATCCATTTTCATATAATAGTTTGCATCTGCTAACCCCAAACTCCCAATCCATCCCTCCCCGACTATCAGTCAAATAACATTGAGCTATAGAGGTCAAAAGCAAGCTCCCCTCCCACCCCCATACACAGAGTGAGAGTGAGAATTCCTACTCATATAATGTTTTCAATCTTGTTTAAAATAAATATACACGGAAGTATATTAATTAGTATATTAATACTAATTCATAGTATAAGGCAATATCAGGTAAGTGCCAAATGGGTCTCCAGACAGGTTTGTAAATACCACAAACCTTTATTTGTACAAAAGGAAAAGCAGCGGGTACCTCATTGTTAATTGAGGAATTATTGCCCCTCTACCCAGGAAGCTCTTAAACAATTTATCAAAATGCGCTTTTCATCTGTGTTTCACTTTTTTCTGTGTTTCACTTTTGTAGTTTATCAGCCACTTAACATTTATTTGAATATGTCTTCTAAGCTAAGGGGGAGGAAGGCAAGAAAGATAATTTCTGCATTTATGATTTCAATCTTGTTTAAAGTCTGTGTATTCATCAAAGGTGAGTTACTGAAATAAGGTGGTATCAGATGAGTGCTTCCTGGGCCTCTCGACTGTGAGTGTTGCAGGATTTTCGAGGTCAGAGAGCTCTGGTCCTCGGCAGTGGGAGGGGCTGGGTAGACTGGGGCTCAGATGAGCCCATAGAGATGGACAGGATGTAGCGGGGCAGATGGGGGACAGGACAAACAGGTGGGAAAAATGCCCGGAAGGAACAAGGAATGGGAGCTGGAGTAGATCAGTCTACCTGAGTCAAGGCTTTGTTTAGGGGAGAGTGCTAGGTACTGTTTAGCCTGGAGAAGCACCTGGGAAGGTCGAAACCAGATTTCTGTTCTCACCTTCCACCTTGCACATATGCACACACACATGTACACACACCAGCAGTCCGGCCATGGTTAATGCCTCTTCTTTCCTTTTTTTTTGATTTATTTTTTTGAAGTATAGTTGATTTACAATGTTTTGGTAATTTCTACTGTACAGCAAAGTGATTCAGTTATACATATATACATCCTTTTTCATATTCTTTTCCATTATATTATGGTTTATCACAGGATACTGAATATAGTTCCCTGTGCTATACAGTAGGACCTCGTTGTTTATCCATTCTTATATACTAGTTTGCATCTGCTAATCCCAAACTCCCAATCCATCCCTCCCCCAAGGTCGAGAGGCCCAGGAAGCACTCATCTGATACCACCTTATACCTCCCCCTTGGCAATCACAAGTTTGCTCTCTGTGTCTGCGAGTCTGTTTCTGTTTCATAGATATGTTCATTTGTGTCCTATTTTAGATTCCACATATAAGTGATATCATAAGGTATTTGTCTTTCTCTCTCTGACTTATTTCACTTAGTACGATAATCTCTAGGTCCATCCATGTTGCTGCGAATGACAGTATTTCTTTCTTTCGTATGGCTGAGTAATATTCCATTGTGTGTGTGGGGTGTGTATAACATCTTTTTAAAAAAATATTTATTTATTTATTTATCTGGCTGCATTGGGTCTTAGTTGCGGCACACGGGATCTTTGTTGAGGCATGCGGTATCTTTCATTACGGCATGCAGGCTTCTCTCTAGTTGTGGCACATGGGCTTCTCTCTAGTTGTGGAGTGCGGGTTTTCTCTTGTCTAGTTGTGGCACTCAGGCTCCAGGGCACGTGGGTTCTGTAGTTGCGGGGCGTGGGCTCCAGAGTGCATGGGTTCTGTAGTTTGCAGCACACACGTTCTCTAGTTGAGGCATGCGAGCTAAGTAGTTGTGGAGTGCGGGCTTAGTTGGCCTGCGGCATGTGGGATCCTAGTTCCCCGACCAGGGATCGAACCTGTGTCCCCTGCTTTAGAAGGCAGATTCTTTACCACTGGACCACCCTGTATATCACATCTTTATCCATTCACCTGCTGATGGACATTTAGGTTGTTTCCATGTATGGCTATCGTTAATAGTAATGTGTCTTCTTTCTAAATGCAGATACATCCAGGAAGTTTACACTTACTGCTCATGTAGGAAAGTAGTTAAATAACAGTGAGAGGCTGACTGCCCAGCCTCTCGCTGTTTTCAGACTGTGTTTGAGTACAACCAGTTAGACTCTGGCCAGGGGGTGGGTCAGAGCTAACTCAGGTATTGGTGCTGGGGTGTCCTGACTGCTCCTGTGTGGGCCTTGGCCACGGGCCTTGCTCTGGCCGCCAGCTTCTTTTGATTCCCGTCCACTTTTCAAGACAAATTCTCCCCTCTGCCTGTCGTTTCTGTGAGCGCCCATCAGCGTTCCAACTCAGTGGTTTTCCGTTATTTGCAAGCACGAACTTTGGCTCCCTTTGGTCTGGCTGTCCCTCTGTGGTCACCCAGGCGTTTCTTGGTTCCATCATTCTGGGCTGAAGTTCCTTGAGGGGCTCTTCATCTCCTGTGGTGTAACTGCAGACGCCTTAGGTCGGCCCCTCGGCCTGCCTCCCCTGCACTAGGAAGGGGGTCTCCTCTCTCCAGTCCATCTCCCACCCTTTTTGATTGTAGTGCGACCTGGAGGGAACAACCCATTATCCGTCATCCCTGGAAGGTGCCTGCTTGTGGCTCGGACCTGGGGGGGTCCGGCCGAGTCCTTGCATCGCGCTCGGTTATCAGACACAGCCTCCGCAGTCACCAGCTGTCCCGGCTCTCCGCGAGCTTTGCGCCACACTCCGGGCCGTTTTCTCCTCTTTCAGCAAACTGGACCTTTTCTCACTTCCCAGAGCCTTTTCTTCAAGGCCTCTGGCAGTGAGGCGTCTTCCCTCCAGCACCTCTGCTACCTGCCCCAGGGGCTGTCTTCCTGGAAATCCGCCCTGTTCTCACTCCCTGCCGCCTCTCCCCACCAGTAAGACAAAACACCATCCTAGTGTGCCCCTTTCCCCCTCCGCCTCATCTTCTGCTCTTTGCCTGTGATATTCCAGCCCAGTGAGTTGTGCTGTGCCTTTTACAGTTTTGTGGCTTTGCAGGCGCTGTTCCCTCTTCCTCTCTTCTTTGCCAGGCCATCTCTCCTCTCCGATTCTTCAGGGTGCCGTGCACACCTTCCCTGCAGCTTTGAGAACACGGCTGTCTGTGTACGCACTTCTGTCCCTGCCGAGACCCCTGCATCCTTGATGGTGGGGATGGAGCCTCCCTCTAACTTAGTCCTGAGTTTCTAAGCACAGCGCTTGGACGTGGCAGGCCCCCTCTATACGTTTACTGTTGGGGGATGGCTATTTGAACGGACTGATTCGTGCCCAGATGCTAATGGCTGTGAGGGTCTTACCACGTTCTCTCCTCCCCCGAGGCCCTCTCCTGAGGTCTGGGGATGATGCTGGGAATTTCAGGCACCCTGGCTGACTGTCTGGGGAGGCTTTTCGGTGCAGAAGCTCCTTCTGGAACCTTGTAAATAAGGTCTCAAATAAGGGTGGCTGCCGTCCGCTTACAAGTCATCCCTCCTCCTGACAGAAAATTCTCTGTTCTGGCAAACACGGTTCAGGGGGGTGGAGCAGGATGCTAAGCTAGCCCAGCTGCCTTGTTCACTGCGTTCATTCATTCATTCATTCATTCCCCCCCCCCCCCGAAAAGAAAAAGAAAAGAAAAGACTGCATGGGAAAAATAGGGTTGGAGGACTGAAGTCAGGAGTGAACCAATGAGGTCTCGTAAATGCTACCATGTTTTTTGTTTTTTGTTTTTTTTATATAAAGTACATGCACAGACTCTAGACAATGCTATACTTTTTTTTTTAATTCTTATTTATTTATTTATTTTTATTTTTGGCTGTGTTGGGTCTTCGTTTCTGTGCGAGGGCTTTCTCTAGTTGCGGTGAGTGGGGGCCACTCTTCATTGCGGTGCGCAGGCCTTTTACTGTTGTGGCCTCTCTTGTTGCGGGGCACAGGCTCCAGACGTGCAGGCTCAGTAGTTGTGGCTCATGGGCCTAGTTGCTCCACGGCATGTGGGATCTTCCCAGACCAGGGCTCGAACCCGTGTCCCCTGCATTGGCAGGCAGATTCTCAACCACTGCGCCACCAGGGAAGCCCAAAACGCTACCATGTTTACGAGACTAAAACAGACCAGCACCTCACATGATGACATCCAAATGTCAATGACAGTATATGCTTTCTGCTTCCTAACTTACAAGTCATGGGTGCTGTACTATGAATTCCAATTATGGTTCCTTGCTTATTAGGAAACGTTATAGGATCTCATGTCCCTGCAATGTGAGTTGTTCTGAGATGCTCATCAACATACGTTGCCCTGTCATGGGTAACAGATGCCAAGCCCTTCTGATGGCTGGTTCAGAGCAGGTGACTTCATCTCTGACGCCCGTAAGTATGCTCAGGCTCCGGTGTGGTCGCAGAGGTGGAGAGAAGTGGGGTACCTGCGGGGGAAGACAGTGTGGGGAGCACCCTTCCCCATGCACAGTGGCAAGCAGTCTTGCTTCTGCAGAGAAGCACTTCCCACAAAGCAGGGGAGGCCGCCCCTCCCTCACAGTGTCAGCCCCCCTCCTTCCCCGCAGCCATTCTCCCCCCCACCCCCACCCCATCCCTACTGTCAAGGCTTTGCTTTCCCTAATCTTCCTTTATTTTCTGGAGGCATCGTTGGGAAGCCTCTACTCCTTTGCCGGGCTGCTTAACCTTCCGATAAAATGTTCCAGTCTCGAGTTCATGGTCTCTGTAGTTTTCCCCCGTGGATGTGATTAGAGCGAAACTTCTAGACAGTGCTGCAAACCTCTACAGAAACTGGCCCCCATATAGCTCAATTTCGCATAACAGGGAACTCAATTCTAGAAATTCTTTCAGACAGTAGTATTTCCTTCCTTTTCCAGATAGCGAGCATCTCCTGGGCTCCTCCTAGCAGCACCAGACTCTGATTTAGCCTTAAGGAGCCAGCACCCCCAGGCGTGGGCGGGGCTGGAATCTGCATCATTAAATACACCTGGGGCAGGTGCCCGAGGTGAGGGTCCCGGTGGATCCTAGTCCTCGTTCCCGCCCAGGTTCTGAGCAAACGGAGAAGAAAAGCAGTGACTAGGACAAAAAGGAGCTCGGAATGTCACTTATTCCCTAACAGAGGCTGGGCTGGAGGCTGTCAGGTCAGCCGGCCTGGGCGGCCTGCTCTGCATTCCTGGATGGAGGCTGATCTGGCCGAGTCCTGAGCAGATCCCTCCCTCCGGGCCGAGTTCCCCAGGCGGCACCAGTGCCTGCAGCCTGCAGAGAAGCTCACTTCCAGAGCTGAGCCCAGCGGGGACCCCGTGATTCTCCCAGGTATGTCAGTCCGAGAAGCTGCTTCTCCCCCCAGAAGCAGAGGGAAGGGGGAAACTGGGGGAGGCCACCTCCTCCCGGTGAGCATTTTCCCTTCAGTGCTCCAGGTGATTTGCATGATCAGGAAGATCTGGGAAGCAGGTCTTAGGAGTCCTGCAGTGTTCTCTCTTGCCTTCTGGGTTTTTTCACTGGGAGGCCCCACTTCTACACTTTGAGCGCCTCTGAGCTAAGTCAGCTTCTGTGTTTTGGGGTGCTGGCTCCGGAGGGCGGCTGGAGTGTGCGCCTCGATGGTGGTGACAAGGACCTGCTCACTAGTTTATCCCTGTGGTGGCCACACTGACGATGCCACTCTTCTACACAGGCCTGAGCAAGTGGGTTTAATTCTGAAATGACCCAAAATTTTAGCTCGTGATCTCTTGCCTTTGAGGCTGATCTGCCACAGGGTCCTGAGCCGAGCCCTCCCTCGGGGTCTGTGGCGTGTGTGTGTGTGTGTGTGTGTGTGTAACAAAATAACCAGGGGGAAAACCTAACTAGCTATATTATTTTGGAATAATTATAGATTCTCAGATGTTGCAAAGAAATGTACAGGGGAGTGTCATGTGCACCTCTATATTTTTTAAAATTAAAAGCTATCTTTTTTTTTTTAAGCTGGCAAATTACATGCAGTTAAATTCAGGCATAGATTTGCTCGGTGAGAAAATTGCCTCGAAACGGGAGATTTTTTTGCATTGATTTTTGCCTGTGACGGTAGCTGTATGTTTTGGAAAATTGAAAAGCAGTATCTGATTATCTGTGCTTTGAGACCCTAAAGCCAGCAACACGCCGAGACCGTGGATCGCGCAGCAGGGCCTCTGTGTGGGCCTGTTGGTGGGAGCACTTGCAGCCCGCGGTGAGGCGGCATCTCTGCTCTGCAGCAGGCCTGCCGTTCGATTGATTTTGGAAATTTAAAAAATATGTGCTAAGGCAGGTGGGGCAAATAGAGTTAGATGATTGCTGATATTTTCCAGGGAAGATTAGCTCTGTGGAGGCTTTTTGCTTTAAAAAGCAAGAAGCGTGTTCTCTATGCTGTGCAGTGATGTTTATTGAGCCCGTGACCCAGCTCTGAGCTCCGAGAGCATTGCGCCCTATAACAGGTTTCAGAGTTTGGTCACAAGACACACACAAGGCCGACTGCACCCCCTTGTGCTAAGCTTGGAAAGTCTAATCCCCTGGCTGTGCTCTCCAAGGGTAGAAATGTTGGAATGTGCTAGGTCTTACATTAATTTTCCTTCTAGAACTACAGAACCATAGAACTAAATGTTGTGTGCGCTTGGCTTTCTTTGCTAGTGGTTCTCAAATGTAAGCCTGCCTCAGAATCCCCTGGAAGGCTTGGGAAAACCCAGATTGCTGACCCCCTCCCCGCCAGCGTTTCTGATCAGGTGGGTCTGGGGCGGGGCCTGAGGGTTCCCTACAAGTTCCCAGGTGATGCTGATGGTACGGGTTGAAAACCGCTGCTCTCGGCAAAGCTGGCAGATTCAGTTCGTCTCAGGTTCACACCTCCACCTTCCCAGGTAAGCTCTGCTCCTTCGTCACTCCGTGTCATCACAACTTCGTTCCTCCTTCTGGGGGCCAGTGCTCTGGAACCTCCTGTCGGGGACTCCAACTTCGGGCTTCGTCAGTTGGAACGAGGATGCCGAGTGTCAGCGTCCACTAACACTTGCCTACTTTCTGCTGAGCCGTTGGCTCTGCTGCAGGGTGCTTCTGTTTGTTACCTGCTTTTCACCGTCCCCTGAGCTAACTTGCGTAGCCTCCCTTCATGGAGAGTAGGGAGTTAAATGACTGTATCAAGGTCCAACGTGATGACGGGTCTCAAACTCTCCGCCTCGGGTGCTGGGCCCACTGTTTTCCCCTTTGGCTGTGAAGTGCTTTGCAGGAGCATCTGCAACCTGGATGAGGACGCTTGGAGGGTGGAGTGTGAGATGAAATAGATGAATGTCTACTTGGTGAGATTTCTGATACTGGTCAGGCTGCTAAGAGAGGGGAAAAATCTAGTTAGAAGGACGTTTGCAGCACTATCCTTGTGGAATCCGTTATAGGATGGCCCATTCCATTCCGATGGTTGTATTCTGCTTTCCTTTTTTGCTCTCGCAAGTCGCAGAGGATGGAGGAGAGGTCATTCTCTTTGTTTCTGCGAGGAAATGATGATAGTTCTCTCTTTTCCTCTCCCGACTTCCCATGGAGCCTTCCACGTGTGACAGAGGATTTGGCGTCCTAGGCAGTAGCCCTTGCTTTGAGGATGTGGCCTGCGGGGTGGGTCTTGAGGCAACGTGAAGGTTTGCAGTCCTGGGTGTGAAGTGTGCTTTAGGGTGGGAAATGGGGACACGTGGGAAGTGTCACATGAAGGACACTGCTGTCCTTGGGGTGCTCTTTAAGTTTTTGCTCATTTTTGCCTGTCATGATTTTGAGGCCGGATAAACCTGCCTGTCTGCGTCCTGATTCCGCTCTATATGAGCTCTAGCATTGGCTCTTGGGGGAGCTGGAGTGTTTGGTGTCTCAGAGCCTGTAAAACTGAGATGACAAAATGTAACTCACTCCACAGTGAGCTCCATGAAAGCAGGCACTGTGTCAGGAACGCTTGTGGCACCCCCGTGTCCCACCCAGCCACTGTCAGACAGACACACAGTTGGTGATGCAGTTGGGGGTGGGGCTGACCCCCAGTGGATGCCCAGGAAGTGATACACAGGTGGAAGGCAGTAAGGGCCTCCCGTGAGTCAGTTCTTTCCAACCTTACCACCACCATTATTTTTTTTTTTTTTTACACTTTAATGATTCTTTTTTAAATTTATTTACCTTTTTCCATTAATTTTTTTTTTTTTTTTTTGCCCGGCCTGTGCCTTAGCCAGGGAGAACTCCAACCCACCTCTTCTTTTTTAAACTACAACATTTAAAAAAAAAAACAAATTAGCTCGTGGCTCACCCCTTCCAGTCCAATTCAGAGGATTAAGTGACGTAATGTTTTCTTCCTTTGATGCCAGGGCTCACCTTTCCAACCTACATAGAGTAACAATTAGAGTTTCACGTTTCTGGGGATCCACGTTCATTTGATTTATCTCCCTAGGAGAATGTAAGCCTCTTAGGAATGGGGGCCGTGATTCTTTCATGACGTGCAGCTGACCTTTAAAATAACAGCCGAGTTTCTGGCTCCTATTTCGTTTATGCTTCGTTGTGTAATTTGCTGTCATTCTTGTGTTTAGCTGGTTTTTCCTTAATTGCGTGTCTTGATTGTTTGCTTCTTTACCCCTAAGTGCCCAACCTCACAGAGCCTTGGTGTTATATAAATATTTATTAAATAAGCTTTGCAGAATCTTACTAAGGGCTGTATTCACATATCCCAGCAGTATGTGCTACCCCTTTCCTGGGTCCAAGACACAGTACTCTATAGGAATCAAGAATAAACCCCCCGCTCTTTAGGTACTAACCATTTCTGAGGTTTGGTGTTCATAAGCTTGGAAGAGGACCTTTCCCCTCCCTCCTGACCGTAGGGCATTGCTGCCCGCTGCCCTCCCCCGCCCCCGGGGTATAGGACTCCGTCCCGTGGTCATTTAAGGCTGTGCCCATCCCTGCAGGTCAGGAGTCATGCTGAACGAATGCATCACCCAGCACCTCACACGGTTCCTGGTTCAGAGGGCACTTCTTAAATGTTTGTGGAACGAATTGAAACTGCCATGAACTAGGGTAGAGGAGCCGTGTAGCACGCTTGTGAGAAAACAGAAGAACCAGAATTTTTCGGGCAAAGGAATAGAGAGAGCTGGAAAGTGGAATTCAGTCGGCCAACGAACATCTCTGTTGGGTGGTAGAGATGAATTTCCATCAGTCGGTTTCAACGTCTTTGAGGGCATTATTTTTAAAGATCACGTGAGAGTTAATACTTCTTAAAGCTATAACGTTGATATGCTAGTTAAGTCTCCTTTATTCCAGTGAAATCAAAACTCAGTGTGGGCCCTAAGCTCAGCCAGAACAGGTGGCCTGGGCATGATGCCCACTCGGGGTCTTTATTGATCCACGTATGCACACAGCTGGCATCTTCCTCTCTCAGCTATTTGCCCAACTTACACATGGTCAACCAGGCATTTCTTTAAAAGGGATTATTTTATTGTTCTAAATTGAAGTATAGTTGATTTACAATGTTATGTTAGTTTCTGATATACAGCAAAGTGATTCATTTATATATATATATATATATATATATATATATATATATATATATATATATATATATATATATATATATAATATTCTTTCCCATTATGGATTTTTTTTAACATCTTTATTGGAGTATAATTGCTTTACAATGGTGTATTAGTTTCTGCTTTATAACAAAGTGAATCAGCTATACACATAACCCCATATCTCCTGTTTATTACAAGATATTGAATATAGTTCCCTGTGCTATACAGGAGGTCCTTGTTGATTATCTATATGTATAGTAGTGTGTATCTGCTAATCCCATACTTCTTTTCCGCACCCCCCCCCCCCGCCCCCTTTGGTAATCATAAGATTGTTTTCTATGTCTGTAAGTCTGTTTCTGTTTTGTAAATAAGTTCATTTGTATCATTTTTTAGATTCCACATATGAGTGATAGACAAGAGTGTAAGACACTTCAGCTCTGTCAGAAGTTTGTAAATATTTAGATTTAAAAGCTGCTACTGTTCCATCTACATCACTGTGGAAAATCCTTTCAGAAATCATATCCTTGAGGGAAGAAGACCTAGGATGGATAGAACGCTACTCCACTGAGAAATGTTAATTTAGGAAAATATAACAATAGGGGCGAGGGTCAGTCTAGCCTAGAGGGTGAAAACCCAAGCCCTGAAGCCAGACTGCCTGGCTTCCCACCCAGCCCACCACCTTCTAACCAGCACCATGACCTTGGGGGAGTTGCGCAACCTCTGTGAGTCTTGGTAGCTTCTTACTCTGTAAAATGGGAATAGTAATAGTATTTGCTTTCCAGCGTTGTTGGGAGGATTACTTGCATTAATATAGGCAAAGGTGCTCGGTAATGAGGATGTATCTGCAGCTTACTGTGGGCTCTGTTGTCCTAGAGGATCCAGGAAACTAAAAGGGTAAGGTCGTCACCACCAAGTGATGGGACGTGGGGAGGGTTCCCAGACGTGGAGATCCAAGTTCATAGTGGGGAGAGAGACGAGGGCCAGGCAGCGGTCAGGAGGGAAGTGAAGTGAAGACTTTGTTCCCCTCTCCTCCTCAGGGTTGTCACCAAGGCTGCCTGCTGAGGGGCTGCAGCTGGCCCCGGGCGGGGTGGTGGCCCTCTGCTTCATTGCTGGCACCGTCCATTCTTTTTTTGTTTTAATTTGTTTTATTGACGTATAGTTGATTTACAATGTTAATTTCTACTCTACAGCAAAGTGACTCAGTTACACGTATATATGCCTTCTATTTCATATTCTTTTCCATTATGGTTTTCACAGGATATTGAATATAGTTCCCTGTGCTGTACAGTAGGACCTTGTTGTTTATCCGTTCTCTACATAATAGTTTGCATCTGCTAATCCCAGACTCCCAATCCATCCCTCCCCCACTCCCTTCCCCTTTGGCAACCACAGGTCTGTTCTCTATGTCTGTGAGTCTGTTTCGTAGATAACTCCATTTGTGTCCTATTTTAGATTCCACATATAAGTGATATCATTAGTATTTGTCTTTCTCTGTCTGACTTACTTCACTTAGTATGATAATCTCTAGGTCCCTCCATGTTGCTGCAAATGGCATTATTTCATTCTTTTTTATGCCTGAGTAGTAGTCTATTGTATGTGTGTATGTACACACACAGCACATCTTCTTTATCCATTCATCTGTTGATGGACATTTAGTTGTTTCCATGTCTTGGCTGTTGTGAATAGGCTGGCACTCTCTGTTCTGCGGGAGGCATGGTTCTTTGACAGACTTGGAGGAGAACCTCTCTTCCCTCCCCAGATGCCCAGGGAACAGCAGAGAGCAGCCCTTGCACCACGAGGCTATTTCTGGAAACCCTTAGGAGCCCCCAGCTCAGCTTGACTGCAACACAAAGAAGTACCCAACGTGGTTAAAAAAAAAACAACAAAGTGTTGTGTTAATAAGCCCTTTTTATTTTTTAAAATTTTTTTTAAAGAAAGTGTGACAGAACTTTCTTGTGAGAAAGAAAGTGTTCTCCTTCTTGGAAATGAAATCAATTTTGTGGTAAATACCACCAAAAACAAATGTGCATTTTTAAAAAATTTGAAGTATAGTTGATTTACAATGTTGTGTTAGTCTGTGTGGCACAGTGATTCAGTTTTATATGTATATATGTATATAAATAAATCTGAAGAGTGTGTATATATATATACTTTTTAGATTTTTTTCCATTATGATTTTTTACAGGATATTGAATATAGTTCCCTGTACTATACAGTAGGACTTTGTTGGTTATCTATTTTATATACAGCAGTTTGTATCTGCTAATCCCAAACTCCTAATTTACCCCTCTCCTCCCCCTTTGCCCTTTGGTAGCCATGCATTTGTCATCAGTGTCTGTGTTCTCCCTTTGATAGCTCAGCTGGTAGAGTGGAGGACTGTAGTACGTCCCTGTTTCAGTCCATTTTCAACCTTAGTGGTTTTGCAACAAACACAAATACCTTCTCACTTTTCAAAAGAACTTAGAGGAATATGCATGTATGTAGGTACATTTTAAATGGGAATTGATGTAAATTTATTTACTTTTTTTTTTTGAGAATTAGATTTTCCCAGGTGCATCTGAAAAAAGGGCTGGGAATGACTGCCTCCCCCCTTCCTCCCTCCCTCCCTCCCTCCCTCCCTTCTTCCCTTCTTTTCTTTCCTTTCCGGCCACGAGGCATGCGGGATCTTAGTTCCCCGACCAGGGATCAAACCTGAACCCCCTGCAGTGGAAGTGCAGAGCTCCTAGTCAAAAATCCGTACTCCATAGTCAGATTTGTAGAGGCGGAAAGTAGAATGGTCATTGCCAGGGGCTGGGGAAAGAGAGATTGGGGAGTTGTTGTTTAATGGGTAGAGTTTCAGTGTTGCAAGATGAAGAGTTCTTGCAGATTGGTTGTGTAACAATGTGAATGTCCTTCACATGCTGAACTGTATGCTTGGAAATGGTTAAGATGGCAGATTTTATATTATGTGGATTTTATCACAGTTAAAAAAAAATACTTTGTGTGTGTGTCTATGTGTGCATGCAACTTAATTATTTTCAGAGTATGTTTTGAATACACTGTAAATACTTAACTTCAGAAGGCCTCACTATCTTTACCTTATAGATGAGGAAACTGAGGCTCGGAGACTTGGGATGCCAAGCGAAGAACACACAGCTTTTTCTCAAAGGAGAAAAGATTAAGATTTATTTTCTCTTTATCAGAAAAATTTTTTAATGCTAATGCAAGCAATAAATATTTCCTAACCCTCCTTGAGATAAATTTGGCGTGTATCCCTATGCCTATGTATGAATATTCTTTATTTTAACAATTGACATCATTTTGAACATATGTTTGGGTTCATAAGCCACATTTTTACTTAGTATTATGTAGTGAATGTTTTCTAAGACATAAACATTCCTCTACTGCATGATTTTTAATGGCTGTATAAGATGCCATAACATAATTTATTTAATCAGTTCTTTAAATGTGGGGCGTTTAGGATGTTTCTACATTTGCTAATATAAAGCATGATGCGATGAACTTCCTTTTATATAAACGTTAAGAGTAAATCTGTGTATATGAAAGTTGGGTCAAAGGGATTACACGTTTTTAAGGATTTTTCCTTTCTTCTTATTTTTTAAAAGTATTAATTCTCTGTTGGAGTCACTTCCACCAGATCTAAAGAGTTGCTGTATCTCTGTCACGCATCTCCATTAAGAGCTCTGTGCTGAAAAGGACATGATGTTTTTACTGAACTTTCTTATCCTAGCACATGCTTCAGTCGTTCAAGGAACTTGAAAGAATACTTTTCTCTTCTTCCTTTCCCTTACTCCACCCCATCTTTATTCCCCACACTTACTGTAAAATGTTAGTAAAATGAGAATTAAAAGTCACATAAATCCCACCAACAAAAAAAAACAAAACAAAAAAGTATTTTATCGAAGTATATTTGATATACAATGTTGTGTTAATTACTGCTGTACAGCAAAGTGATGCAGATATACATATATATATATATTTTTTCATATTCTTTTTCATTATACATTATTAAAATATATTTAAAATAGTTCCTTGTGCTATACAGTAGGACCTTGTTGTTTATCCATCCTATATATAATAGTTTGTATCTGCTGACCTCAAACTCCCAATCCATCCCTTCCCCCCTCCCCCTTGGCAACCACAAGTCTGTTCTCTTTGTCTGTGAGTCTGTTTCTGTTTCGTAGATAACTTCATTAGTGTCATATTTTAGATTCCACATATAAGTGATATGACATTTGTCTTTGTCTGGCTTTCTTCGCTTAGTATGATAATCTCTAGGTCCATCCATGTTGCTGCAAGTGGCATTATTTCATTTTCTACTTATTAACAATATTATTCAATTGGTTATGGTTAAGTATTTAAAGGAGCCTAAGTTTACTGCATTTTTTGGACCTAATTCACGTGAAAAAAAAAATTGTAAAAATGGATTTAGAATGAAATTGTTCTGACATGTTGAAAAGAAGTCTGTTTACAATGTGAGTGTTACAGGCTGAATTGTGTCCCCCCAAATTCATATGTTGAAGTGCTAACCCCCAACACCTCAGAAAGGGATGTGTTTGGAGACTGGGTCTCTAAAAGAGGCAGTTAAGTTAAAATGAGATCATTAGCGTTGGCTCTGCTCCAGTCTGGTTGGTGTCCATGTAAGAAGAAGCGACTAACATACAGACAGAAGACCGTGTGAAGACGCAGGGCGAAGGGGGCCGTTGACAAGCCAAGGAGAGAGGCCTCAGAAGCCTGTGACTCCTTCTAGCCTCCAGAACTTAAATAATTGCTGTTGTGTAAGCCAGCCAGTCTGTAGTCCTCTGTTCTGGCCACCCTGGCAAACCAAGATGGTGGGTACTTGTTAAAACCACGTGTGGGCCTGCACCCTCATCTTGAGTCTCACCCGATGCCCCCCGTGGGCATCTGGACGCTGGTGCTGGTCGGGACAGACTGGATCCAGGTGTCCAGAGACAGACCTCCAGGTGCAGCGTCAGATGGGGGCCATCCCGGCTCCCGTGGGCCCCTCTCTCTCAGGGTGGTCGGTTTGGGTGATTTGCACACGTCTGATGAATGGAAGGGAAGGCTGGGTCGGCCTCCGTGGGCCTGGCGCTGTTCTGCTGTTTGTGTTTTATGGGTTGAAGTCAGGGCTGGAAAGAGAATGTTCCTGAAGTGAAGCACTGCCTTCCTCTGTCTGGTCACTGGGTCCCTAAGGTCTGTTTCTTGGAGCCACGTCTCCTCACTGGATCTCATCTGTGATCACTTTCATTCATATTTTGGGCTTAGTTGACACCACATATGCTAGCAGGTGATAAGCTACTTATTTATCATAACATGTTTTATTAAAGGACAGAGCATCACCTTCTGTCCGAGAGCACAAGTGGATGTGTTAGGCCAAACACCCAGGTACTTGTTCTTAAAAGCAGAGGCCGTGCGGTGTAGTGTTTATTTTTATGGTCTCTGAGTTCTGTCTCCCCAGTTTGCTTTATAGCCTTCAGCAAATTTATCAGCTTCTCTGACTCTCAAGTTTTCTCACCTATAAAATGGTTTAATATTAGTTTTTTCATCACAGGGGCATTGGGAGGATTCATGAAGTAATTTCTTTATGGCCCTTGTCACATTGCCTGACACGTAGTAAGTCCTTTTATTATGTTACTTAAACATCGCATCCAAAAGTACCTGAGGAATTATGGTGGTTGGGAAATGCACTTTAAATTCCAACAACCCTGGACTATTTAGCGCCACTTAAGTTTGTGTCAGAAATAGCATCTGACTCATCTTTGAAATGCAGAGTTGTTACGAGTCTGACAAGAGGCAATGCATGTGAAGAGTTTAACACGTGCATGGAATCTTGTAAGTGCTCGTGAATGGTGGCTCTAAATGTACAGCGTCAAGGCGGGTCTGAGCTTGGTTTGGGTCCGGCTCCTCCACTGAGTGGCTCTGTGACCTTAGGCGAGTCTCTTAAGCCCCAGTTTCTTCATTGGTAAAAGGTAAACAATAGTAGAACTTACTTAGGTTTGTTGTGAAGCTAAGTGTGCTCATGGAGCTTTGTATTATTACTGTTGCCGTTGCTGTAGTTGTTGCTTTTCCCTGATTGGCTCTCTAAAATATATAGTGGCTCATGAGGGATGAGGGCTTTTCAGAATGGAGTTCTGAGTGGCTGTGAGAACGATCCTTGTGGTACATCTGTGGCCCCGCTGATTGCCAGGCGACCTGGAGCTCTGTGTGGCTTTCTCTCCCCTCGCGCTATGCACATCCCTCCTGACGCTGTGGGCTACAGCCAAGCAGGTGACCTTCCTAGATAGAAGGCCAGTTTGGCAGGCAAAGAAAGGAGGAGCTTTCTTCTTCCGTTAGAACCTACAACTACAGATTTAAATTGTGTGTGTTTGTGCGCACGCGCGTGTGTGCGTGCATGTTTAGTTAGTAAGACCCCTGTAACATGTATAGGTGGTGTGTAGAAGACATGGTACTGACTTGTAAGGGTGGCAACAGAAAGGATGAGTAACCCAGAGAGGTGAGGCTCATGCAGTTTGCAAAATGCAGACAGAGCAACAAACAGCATCTTTTGGGGGGTGTATTTAGGTCAAGGAGAAAAATGAAAAGGGATTTTTCAGCTCCTGGTGAAATAGGAAAAGGAAGAAAGCAAATGTTTTTGAGTACCAGCTTAGAGCCAAGCACTGTGGCTGGCATTTTACAAAAATTCTCTCATTCGGAAATAACGCCATTTGCAGCCCCATGGATGGACCTGGAGATTATCATGCTACGTGAAGTAAGTCAGACAGAGAAAGACAAATACCATATGATATCACTTATATGTGGAATCTAAAAAAAAAAAATGATACAATTGAACTTATTTACAAAACAGAAACAGACTCACAGACTTAGAGAACAACTTCTGGTTACCGGGGGGAAGGCTGAGGGGGAAGGATAGGTTGGGAGTTTGGGATTGACATGTACACACTGCTGTATTTAAAATGGATAACCAACAAGGACCTACTGTATAGCACAGGGAACTCTGCTCAGTAATGTGTAATAGCCTAGATGGGAAAAGAATCTGAAAAAGAATAGATAAATGTATATGATAACCGAATCACTTTGCTGTACACCTGAAACTAACCCGACGTTGTAAATCAACTATACTCCACTATAAAGTAAAAATTAAAAAAATTCTCTCATTCAGTTTAAGAATCACTGAAGGTGGAAAGAGAAAACACTCCTGTTTTGCTCGTGTTTTCTCTTGGTCAGGAGAAGGCTGTAAAAACTTACTTGTAAGAGATTTGAAGCCCAGGAAAAGGAAGGAGAAAGTAAACTTTCCTGATGTGGACAAATTAATTCCTAAGATATTTTCAGAATTTGTAGTGGAGATTGCCAAACCATTGTCCTTAGTCATTGAGGAGCTACAGCAAAAGGAGAGGTAGCAGGGGACAGAGAACTGAATCCCACAAACTTTAGATTGGGGTTTTTGGTTTTAGTCTCAGATGAAATTCTGGATTTGTTAATCAGATGTTTGTTCTGTGAGTAGGGGGAACAGTAATCACCAGAGTCCATCATGGGTTCACTGAAACAAGCGTGGCAGGAGACCTTGTTGGTTTTGTAAGCAACATCATTACACTGGGAAACAGCAGGATGTTGTAGCAATGGGATAGATGGATTCAGACGTGGTGTACTTGATAAAAGTCTCTTGGTTTCCTTGTGGAAAAAAAGGAGCGAGGTATCGGAGAAAGTATAATGGATGATGGTTCATTAATGTGGAGACAAAACGAGTTCAGTGGCTGTTTCCTCAAAGCACTGGTTGGTGGGTCACCCTCCAGGGGGAAGCCTGCCTTAGCCCATTTGGGGGGGGGGTCAGCATTTTCATCAGAGCCCTGAATGAGGCACTGAAAAGCTGATGAGATTTGTGGAGCATTTAGGGTTCATTCATGTTAGATGCCAGAAACGGGGGGTTGCAGTTGACCGTCAGGGATGCTGATGGCGATGATCTAGTCGGGAGGGAAGAAGGTGAGAGGTGAAGGTCACTTTAGCAATGAAGTCCCTTCATGTAAACTCTTTGCTGATTTGCAGTGAACATTGGGTTTCTGAATAAGGAAGGAACAGGATTATGATCTTTCCTTTTCAGAAGATGAAAGCTAAAAGGGAACATGCACAAAAATGATGGCATATGTAGGATGAATAAAGACTTATTCAGCAAATTCTATGATCCTAATTAAACGATAGGAGAAGCAGTTAGCTAAGTTTCTTTTAGGGCTGCTGCCTGATTTTTGTTAGGGATTACAGAAGCACTGATTTCTGTGATTGCAAACAGGTTTAAGCTATTTGTAAATGTGCCATCACCTTCTCAAATAATTTTTATTGAAAGTTAACAGGTTTTCTCTTTAAATATTTTTTAAAGTGAAAACCTTATGTATATAAGGGCTAAACTAAAATTTCTAGACTCTGAGATGAAAAGACATTTGTATCTTCCTTGAAGTTTCTTAATGAACAAGTGTCAGTGTTATAGCAGTTGTATATAACACAGTTTGTGTGTGTGCCTTTTGTACTAAACAGTGTGCTTCTATCCGCTGTAGTTCAGTGACTTTCAAACTTTTGGGGCTGTGACCCAAAGTGAGAACGACATTTTGCATGGTGATTCAGTGCGCGCGCGCACACACTTCACACAGAACTGAAACAAAAACTCGTGAAAGAATTCTCATATTTTCTGCTGTATTTGATTCTATTCTGTTATTATTTATAAATACTGATGGAAGAAGGACCCCCTCTATTGATTTTTATCACTACTTTTAAAGCCCTGCTCTAGCAGAGCTTCAAAACATGTTTTAATGCTCTAGTTGTTCCTTTCTTCCAAGGAGAAACTGTTTTATGTTACCATCTCGTGCTGCATCATTATAAATGATGTCAAGTGAAATACTTCTAGAGAGCAAGGATTTTACAGATGGAGAGCAGTTACAGCGAGTGGTGACGCATGGCCGGGAAACAAGCTGGAGTCTGGCCAACTGGCTTATGGTCGATTTGTGATGACTTGCCCCAAACCTGTCAGGCACCTTACGTCCAGAAATTAGGAGAAAATATTTACTTACAGAATGTTCGAGTTGGAAGGAGTTGTAGAGGTCACCTGTTACAACTTCTCTTTCAGTGCAGGGTTCACTTTTGTGGTATCCTCACAATTGACCAGTCAGCTTCTGCTTGATTACCTTCAAAAACGGGGAGCTCACTGCCTTAGGTTTCTATTGCTGCTACAATGAATGACCACAAATTGAGTGGCTTAAAACAACACAGAGTTGTTACCTTACAGGTCTGTAATTCTGTAGTTTGAAATGTGTCTCACTGGGCTAAAATCAAGGTGATGGCAGGGCTGCATTCCTGAAGGCTCTAGGAGAGAATCTGTTTTCAAGCCTTGTCCAGCTTGTATAGGCTGCCTCCATTCCTTCGCCCTGGTCCATCTTCAAAGCCAGCAATGGCCGGTTGAGTCTTTTTCACATCCCGTTACTCTGACTCTTAAATCTTCAGCTTGCCTCTTCCTCTTCAGAAGGACCTTTGTGATTATATTTGGGTGCACTTAGATAATCCAGGATAATTTCTTTATTTTCAGGTCAGCTGATTAGCAACCTTAATTCCACCTGGAACCTTAATTCCCCCTTGCCAGGGAAAGTCACACATTCACAGCTTCTGAGGATCAGAACGTGGGCATTTTGGGGGCCATTGCTATGCCTACCACACACTCACTATCTCCTGAGTCTAGTCCCTTCTGTTGTCTGACAGCTCTAATTTTGGGTAACACGTGTCACTCAATGACTTCTATTCATGCAGCAGGTGAGTTTTAAAAAGTCACATAAGGAAACCTGGAGATTTTTTAACTTTGCGAAAACCAGCAGTGTTGAATGCTGAGACTGAGAGAAAACTATGGTAGAAACTAATTCATAGGAAGTAAGGTCTCTCTCTACTGGCTGTGACTTTAACATTTGTAGACAGAAGTATTTGCCGGGAAGAGGAGAAGCTACGAATCTTGAATAAAGGGTCCAGAGAATCTGTAAGACATTGGGCTGGTTAACGTCCTGGTTGTGCTGTTTGACCTGGTTGATGTTGGGAAGGTATTTTAAAGGGGGCTGCCACCAGGCCCAGAGGTTTGGTTGGTTATGAGTACTTCGAGATTCTTGGACCGTTCTGGTTATATTAGAGATTCTGCTGCTAAGCCCTGTGAGCTCAGTCTGCTGTCTGTGACTCTCAGCCACAGAGGAGAAAAGTGATGACTTAATAAAGGCTGTTTAAAAAAACAGAAGACGTTGCAGGTTTTGGGATTTAACAGCTTTTCACTCTGTTAACATTGAAATTACAACAGCTGAGTAACCCTTTGAGATCATCTACTAGTACGGGAATGCCTTCATTTTGGAGAGATGAAATTTAATTATAGACTGGAAACAGAGTGATATAAAAGTATTAGCAATATTGTCCCTATGCTAAATTCCTTAAGAGAATTTAGAAAAATTATCAAACTGAGTGAAAAGTCAGTTTAGACACAGGCTTTCAAATTAAGGTTTTTCACATTTGTGAAAAGGAAAATACACATATGAAAGGAATTTTACTTTTTGCTTTGCTGTCTATTTTGGTTTTAATTTAGCATGGGCAAGAAGAAACCTTTGTTACTTAATGAAAATAGCCCTTTAAAAAATGTCACTTTCTCTAATGTACAAAATAAAGTACATATTACAAAAAACAAAAAAAACAAAAAACAAAAAACAAAAAAATGTGGCAACCATGGAGGTGCCCCTCAGCTCTGCCTTCTGGAGAACCTGCTATGAGAGAGTAGTTGGTGAAAACTTCAGCTGTTGCACCTTCAGGTACACTGTAGGGTTCATGCCAGCCCACCTTGCCCTGGGCTGCTCCCATCCAGTGACTGTCTGGTGGAGGGATTAGAGCTGGGCTGTTCTAGCCTGTGCAGGACTCCTCTGATTGACAGCCTTTGCTTTCCCTTCCCCTCCCCCCATCAGCCTTGCCAAGACTTGCTCTGAGGCTCCTCCTCCCTGGATCCTCCTTCCTTCCCTCGCTCTTTCACAGGTGTCAGACCTGCATTTGGGTCTGCGTGTTCTCCCTGCCTACTCCTGCTTCATTTCCCCTTCATCCTTCATGGGTGTTTCCCCAGAAAACTGCTTGCATGTCTATTTCTGTCTTGGTGTCAGTTCCTTGGAGGACCTGAACTGGTATAGGTGTAAAGAATGATGGAATGAATTTTCACATCCCTCAGGAAGTTGTTTCATTTTCCCTTGTGCTATGGTTGACCAACTTACCCAGGTCTGCCTGAGACCTTCCAGGTTTTAGCACTGAATGTTCCATGTCCCAACACACTCAATCCTGGGCAAACCAGGACAGTTGTCCACCCTAGTTGTGGTACGTCTATATGTATCTAGTAGTTGACATTTCCAGTCTTTCTCCCAAAGAATTTGGAGTAGATCTCAATTGGGGACTCACATAAGTTAATGTCAATAAAATTGAATCAGAGTCAAGCAAAGGAGGAAGCAAATATGCTAACCATAAGCACTGATCTATTTGGGGGAAACACTGTTTTTCTTGGCTTTAAATTCTTAAAGGAATTTCTCATGGGACTTTGTATAAGGACGGTGAGTAATGTAAACGGTGTCCTTGGCAAGAGTTCTTCAGTTAATGCAAAAATGTTTTTCATGTGGCCCTTTCTTTTAGAGATCTTTGATAAAAACCAAGGGTATGATATTTAGGTATGCCTTGGCGTTGTTGATTTTATGAGGTTCTCAGCTAATGAAATACAAATATATAGTGTTCTGCTCATCAAGAGTTACCCAAGGAAAATGCTTTGAGCATCAGGAGGAGTGGATGCATATATAGTCTTATCCCTTAGAAAAGTAGATCTCAGGGAAGAAGAAATAGGCTCAAAATTTGCTCCAGTTAAAGCTATCTAATTACTTCATGCCCTTGCAATTTTCTATAAGGGACAAATGTAATAGCAGAATGGTGGAAAACATACAAATATCTGTTTATAGGTGTAAATTTTTTTGTTTTGTTTCTATCAAACCCCAAACTTTGAGAGGATGATTTATGGAATGCAAGAGAAAAGATATGGAAGTTTAAAGACCACAGCATTCATTTATTCAACAAATACTGATTTGTTGGATTCTGGTCAGGGTGCTGGAGATAGAACAATGAATAAATTTTCTTCTCATATGGACCCTGTATCCTGGTGGGAAGAGCTAGGCATGAATAAATAAGTTAACTAGTAAAACAGATGTCAGATGGCAAAAAGTGCTGTGGAGAAAAATAAGGCGAGGAGGGAAATGTTCGATAGGATCCTTGGGGAAAGGCCTCCCTGAGAACGTACCTTGAACAGGTGAGGGAGTAGGCCAGGTGACCATATGGGAGAAAGGCTTTCCAGGTGGAGGAATTAACTAGAGCGAGGTTCTTGAGGCAGGTGCTGGCCTGGCATGTTGGAGTGATAACAGAGAGGACAGTGAAGCTGGAACAGAGTGAATATAAGGGGATGGGGAGTAGGAGTTGAGATCAAAGAGGGGCAGCAGGGCAGACTACGTAGGACCTCCTAGGCCGTTATATGTGAATTTGAACTATTACTCTGAGTGAGATCGGAACCATCAGAAGTCTTGAGCAGAGGAGTGATTGATCTGACTTACATTTTAGCAAGATCACTGTGGCTGCCGGAAGGGACTGGATGAGAGGGGTTGAGGGTCAGAATGGGAAGGGCCCACGTAGAACCACAGAGAACAGTTGAGAGGCTATTGCAATAATCCAGGTGAGAATTGGTAGCGGCTTGCATCTGGGTGGTAGCAGAGGCAGTGGGAGAAGAGGTTGGATTTGGCATGTATCTCGAGTATAGCGATAACAGGACTGGATGTTAGGTACAAGTAAAAAGGTATTAAATATGACTTCAGGGTTCTTGGCCTAAGCAGTTTGAAGGATGGAGTTACCATTTTCTGGAGTGGAGAAGACTAAAGGAATAGTAGCTTTCAGTGGGAAAAGAAAGATTGCATTTGGACTTGTTAAGTTTGAAATATTGTTTAGACATCCAAGTGCAGATGTAGAACAGGTCATTGGATATCTGACTACTTCTCACCTCCATTGCAACCCTCTTGGTACAAGGCTCTGTCTTCTCTCATCTGAATTACTTTGGTAGCATCCTAGCTGGTTGTCTTGCTTTTGTCCTTTCCCTGCTTTTATCTTCCATGCAGAAGCCAGAGTTATTCCATTAAAACTTAAGTTAGAAAACTTTTGCTTCAGGTATTGGTAGACAAGGTAATTTGGGCCCTCTCTTCTGCTGACAACAACCAAGGAAATTGGATGAAGTATTTAGAAAACATACTTGAAGGCATGAAATAGCTAATAAGGTGGCAAAGAAGTACTGGCCATGATTTGGGAAATCTAGAGAGATGAGCCTGACATTTGGAGCTGTATCTTCTGGGGTTGTTCACTTAGTCTAGAAAATATTGCTGAGATACTAAGAAGCAGTTTTAAGTGATTTAACAGAGTATGAGAGAAAAGTTGGAATCCATAGCTTGCTAAAAGGATATCAGCTGTGCTTGAGGTTGGTTCCCTAGAGGACTAAACAGGGAAAAGAATGAACTGGAAATAGACCAAATAGACTGGCTGCCATAAGGTCTTAAGGGCTCACTAAAAATCACCTCTGTACCTGATATTAGATTAAGATGATCCTGGATTATGATCAAGTATCTGCAGAAGCAGATGTTAGTCTTCTCTGGAAAAAGATAACATCATAAGCCTCAAATTTTTTATGCAAATAAATTTTTGGATACAATTTTCCTGTCAGACAGAAATCTAAAATAGCCCAGCTTATCACTGGTAGATGGGGAAGGAAGTATTGAGAAAGCCCCACCCCTGAGACACATACACAGGGAAAAGACTGAGGCTGGAGTAGAGAAATGAATAAGTCTCCTGTTTCCACTTTGAGCTTCTACCAAGTGAAAAGCCAGAGTATCATATCACTTGGGGAGAAGCAGAAGAGTGGAGAAACATGGCCTCTGGCACAGCCACAAGTGAAGGTGGAGAGGTAAAACTGAGAAAAGACACTCCAGGCCTCACACTAAGCACAAGGTACTAACAGCTCTGCACTGGAGGAATTTGAAGTCTGTGGAGCATTGAAGGTAACTACAGGAACAACAAAAGCCAAATCCAGTTTAACTATAGACTAGATTGACTCCCTACACTAATGGCCCTGATTGATAGAAGAAAAGGTGTGTGCATTTCTGATGTAAATAGTATTCAGTTTGGTTCTTTTAAGCAGAGTGTTTGGCACTCAATAAAAATACAAGAGAAACAAAAGAGGGTGGGGGGAGGGGAGAGGAAAAGACCCATTGTCAAGAAGTAAAACAGTCAATAGAAGCAGATAAAGAGATGGCCCAACCATAGGAACTATTGGACAGGGACTTTAAAAATAACTGTGATTAGGGCTTCCCTGGTGGCGCAGTGGTTGAGAATCTGCCTGCTAATGCAGGGGACACGGGTTCGAGCCCTGGTCTGGGAAGATCCCGCATGCCGCGGAGCAACTAGGCCCGTGAGCCACAACTACTGAGCCTGCGCATCTGGAGCCCGTGCTCCGCAACAAGAGAGGCCGCGACAGTGAGAGGCCTGCGCACCGCGATGAAGAGTGGCCCCCACTTGCCACAACTGGAGAAAGCCCTCGCACAGAAACGAAGACCCAACACAGCCAAAAATAAATAAATAAATAAATTAATTAAAAAAAAACCAAAAATAACTGTGACTAATATGTTAAAGGATCTAAGTGGAAAAGGTAAATTATAGTGATGGGCAATTTCATGAGAGAGATAGAAACCCTAAGAATGAATCAACTAGAAACGCTGAAAATGCAAACATAGTATCAGAGATGAAGAATTTTTTTCACAGGATGGTAGGCAGCCTCCAAGGTGACCCCTAATCCCTGTTTCCTAGTGTTCATACCTTTGTGTATTGTCTTCACACACTGACCAGGGATAATCTGTTACCAATGGGATGTTGCAGAAATAAAAGTGTGTAACTTTTGAGGCGACATCAGAAAATATATTGTGGCTTCTGCCTTGCTCTCCGCTTGGTCCCATGTTCTGGGGGAAGCCATCCCACCTTGTGATGAAGACCTATTAAAGCAATCTGTAGGGGGGCCCATGTAAAGAGGAACTCTGGTCTTCTACCAACAACTGGTACTATGTGAGTGAGTCATCTTGGAAGCATATCTTCCAGCTCTAGCCAATCCTTCAGATGATGACAGCCCTGGATGACATATTGATAGCAACCTCATGAGAGCTCTTGAGCCAGAACCATCAGCTGTGGTGTTTTTTGAATCCCTGATCCACTGAAACTGTGCATTAAGGCATTGAATTTTGGGTTGATTTATTATACAGCAATGGATAACTAATGCAGATGGGCTTATCAACAGACTGGACACTCCAGAGGACAGAATCAGTGAACTTGAAGAAAGGTTTGATAAAAGTCAAACCAGAGCACAAAGAATGAAAAGTATGGAAAAACGAAACAAAAGAGAACAGCACATCTGAGACAGGTGGGACAGATATCAAACATATACAGTTGAACTCATAGAGGGAAAAGAGAGATAAAGGTGCAAAAAATATGTTTAAAAATAATGGGTAAGACCTTTCCAAAATTAATGAAAGACAGCAACCTACAGATCCAAGAAGTTTGGAGAACCCCAAGCAAGATAAATACATAAGAAAATACACCTAGGCCATAATAGTCAAACTGTTGGGAATCAAAGATGAAGAGAAAATCTTGAGAGCATACAGAAAAAAAAAAAACCCAAAAAACTATTACAAACAGAGGAGTAAAGGTAATAACATCTGCCTTCTCATAAACTGTCCAAACCAGAAGACAGTGGAGTGATAACTTTAAAGTAATGAAAGAAAAAAACCCTGTCAAGCCAGATGCTTTACCTAGATAAAATGTCTTTCAAAAATGAAGATGAAATGAAGACATTTTCAGGCAAACAAAAGCTGAGGAAACTCATTACTAACAGACCAGGAGTATAAGAAATTTTAAATGAAGCTCAGCAGGCAGATGGAAAATGATTAACAGATGGAAGTTTGGATTTACACAGCAGAATGAAGAGTGCTGGAAATGGTAACAATGTGGGCAAATAAAAACAGACATTTCCCTCTAATTTTTGATCTCCTTGAAAAATAATTGGTTGTCTAAAGAAAAATAACAGTCTATTGTGGGGTTTGTAGCATATGTAGAAGTAAAGTATGTGACAGCAATAGCACAAAGGGCAGGAGGTTGCAAAGGGAAGTACCTTATGTGAAGCAGAATAATATCATCAGCATCCTCCTTTTCTAATCCATAATATGTTTTATCCATTTTGCTCACTGTCTCCCTAATTTATCCAATAGCTCCATGAAGGCAGTTTTTTTTTTTTTTTTTTACTATTCTCTGCTGTCCCTTCAGTGCCTGTGCCTGGCCTAAAATACCTGCTTAAAAATATTATTGAATGAAAATATAGATGAGATTAATGAATCTGGAGATCAGAGGAGCATTCTGAGCCAGAGGTGTATGGTAGGGCATTAGACTTGATGGAGAGCACTGAGGGAAAAATGATGACAGGATGAAGGGTGGAATCCTGGAGATGAAGAGGACCCAGCAGAGGACTGGAGGAAAAGCAGGAGATTGTAGTGGTCTGAAAACCTACTGAAGAAAATCCTTCAAGGAAGATGTGACTGAAATTAGTCACATAGTTCCAGCCAGTTTTCCTAAGCCCTTTACATATAATAACTAATATCATCCTGACAACAATTTCTATGAGATAGTATTATTATCACCCTCATTTTACAGATGAGAGATTAACAGCTTCACCCAGGGTCACCCAAGATGTAAGTGGAAGAGCTAAGATTTGAACTCAGGTAGTGTGACTCCAGAATCTATACACCTAACCACTTTGCCGTGCTACCTCCCATCTAGGTTAAGTGCTGCTGCTGAAGTAACATGGTGATTGAGAATTGGGTTTATCACCATGGAGCTTATTGGTGACCTTGACATAAGGTGATGGGGTGAACTTCTGATTACAGTGGTACAAAAGCAAATGGAAGGAGAAGAATTGAGTATGGACAGCTCTTAAAAAATTTGGCTTTAAAGGAAAGGAGAAACATGGGATGGTAACTGGATTGGGAAGCAGGGTCAAGAGAATTTAAGATGGGAGGAATCCAAGCATACAGGTATGCTAATGTGAAGGTTCTAATTGATAGAGAACATTTGATGATGCAGGAGAGAGAGGGGAGTAATGTCCTTGAATAGGACAAAGAAGGCATAGCTGTTTCTAGCTGAGGGTTGGCCATAGCCAGGAGTGAGGACAGTCATCTATATAAAAGTAAGGCAGAGAATATGGGCACAGATGCAGTTAGGTGGGTGAGTGTGGTGAGAGCTTGTGCAATTTTTCTGATTGCTTCTATTTTCTTAATGAAATAGTAGGCCTTGTCTTCCATTGAGAGTAAGGATTGGGAAGATGTTGGAGTTCTAAGGAGAGAGGAAAAATGAAATAGCCTAGGATGGTGTGAGATTGAACGGGGAAGAATCCAAGGATTCCCTCTGGTCCCACTTAGTGTTCAGGTCCATTTGGACTGTTAGCAGGGATGGTTTTGTCAGGCAGGTAGAGGGAAGGTAGGGAGGACAGGAAACTGAGGGTATATACCAGGTCAGGATGTGATCATGGCTTATGGACTGAAGCCGGGGGATGAGGAGAGTGAGCATTTTGGAGGAGTGGGGATGGGCTTGGGACACAGTGGGCTGGTGGCAGGATCAGGGATTGTAGATTTCAGGGGTCAGACAAGTCCTGCAGACAAAGTACTAGCAGAGATGCCAGTGGGATGCTTGGAAGTGAGGTTCTGGAGGAGTTACACTTAGTAAGGTCTGAGGAGTGACCCTAGGTATGAGGGATGGAGATCTGGTGGAGAACAAGATCACTGGAAGAGAAGAAATCAAGAAAGTGATGGGCCATTTTCTCAGACGTGATAGTCTGTGATTTAGACCATTGGTTTAGAATGTGTTTTGCAGACCACTTTTCTTACTTGAGATTTGATAGGAGGTGGTAAATGATTCGTCTAATCTGATAAAGACTGGAGTATTTTGCTCACGACCAGTTGAAACAGGAGGTAGGTTGAACTCTCTTATGGAATGTGAGAAGTCTTCTATTCCCACCCGGAATGCCTTTATTTTAATTTAGGCGCAAGAAGAAAATGTGTAGAGCAGTGTGTATTTGAGCCTTTTAATACTGCCTGTTCAGGGTTGGATTACCCCCCACAGGGCAAGTAGGCATTCCCCCAGTTGTTTGTGGAATGAGTTGGGGGAGCACCTGTGTGGGTGGTGGTCATCCTTTATTTAGTTAGGAAAGGTAAGAAAGCACATGCCCCATTGGTTGCCCACGTTTCTGTTTGCAGCCATTAAACATGTTTTCTTGGATTTGAAGCACCGAGCTCACTAGGATAACATCTGTGTGATTTTTTAACCAGTTTGTCTGAGGTTCTCTTTAATTATCGTATGTGTAAAGATGAGCAGGATAAAATAGAATTTAATACTTCCTTTCAAAGCAAGTGGTCAAAGGAACTCTCAAAAATTTTTTTAAAATAAATTTATGTATTTATTATTTTTGGCTGTGTTGGGTCTTCGTTGCTGCACGGGGGCTACTCTTAGTTGTGGTGCGCGGGCTTCTCATTGCGGTGGCTTCTCTTGTTGCGGAGCACGGGCTCTAGGTGCATGTGCTCAGTAGTTGTGGCACGCGGGCTCAGTAGCTGTGGCATGCGGGCTCAGTAGTTGTGGTGCACGGGCTTAGTTGCTCCGTGGCGTGTGGGATCTTCCCGGACCAGGGCTCGAACCCGTGTCCCCTGCATTGGCAGGCGGATTCTTAACCACTGCACCACCAGGGAAGCCCAGAACTATCAAAGTTTTTGGTTCTATGATAATGATATGCTAATAAATAGCTGTAGAAAGTGCCAGGGACTGTCATAAGTACTCCACATGCATTAACGTCGTCAGTCCTCAGGACACTTTGTGATGCTTTTATCATCCCTGTTCTACAGATGGGGAAACTGAGTCATAGGGCTGGAAAGAGGCAGGTCTGGGATTCAAACCCAGGTAGTTTGGCTCCAAACGCTTTGCCCTGCTCACTGTGCTACACTGTCTCACTGTGGCAGGAAAAATGGAAATAGTGGAGCAGAGCCTGGAAAAGTGGAGGCGGAGTCTGGAAAACAAACCTTAGATCACTTTTCGTTGACAAGTAAGCTGTTTGCAGCATAGTTGGCGTGCAAGCTCCCCGCGGTGGATGACTCATGAGCTCAATGCCTTATGTAAGGTTACTGAGTTACATGTAGTTTATTTTCAGGTATCTTCAAGAAGTCTTAGCAACAGCAACCAAGGATGGCATAGCATCACTTCTCAATTATCTTTGTGATATAATACCACGAGGCAGCTAAGAAAAAAGTTCCTGTAATAGAATTTCATGGGGAACTGGGGTTTCCTGTTGTTCTTCTGGCTGACACATTCCAAAGTCACACTCTTGGCCTCTCCCAGGTTCATGTTGCTGCTTGTGTTTTACATCGAGTTTGGATTTATGGCTTATGGAGGGTCCTTAATTTTGATGGATCTGTCTTTTGTACAGCTTTTGTTTTCATACCCTAGACCTGTGTGGCTACGTCTAGAGGATCTTTCCTAAGCTGAATGCGCTCTTGCATTCAGTGTTGACAACATGAAGCAGACAGAGAGCAGAGCCTCTGCCCTGGAGGTGGGACCTGCAGGCGTATTGGCTTGTTACCGCCCCTCTACTTGGTCATCGGGTCCTGTGGGAGCCAGGGAAGCTGCCCGGGCCGGAGGGTGGGCAGCAGAAGCCCCACTCAGTTCATGACGCTGTGCTCCTCCTGGTTCTTAGGAAGGAGAGATGCAAACAAGTAACTTACTAACATAACTGGAGTGGCCATGACAGACCACTGTTCTACCCCGACCCGAACCACCAGCTTTGCCAAATGAATTTAATTAACGCTATTTGATGCAGTAATAAAGTAGAAGCAATACTCTGCTACGTGCCTAGAATGCAGTTGCCGTGTGAAAAAGTGATGTGGAGTGTGGTATCGCTATAACACCGAGAGGTTCTTGGAAAAATATCTAGTGCTGGGCAGAGTTGTGTAAGGTGCTCAATAACCTTGGATTATTCCTGCTGTCACCTGTTTCCTGCAGTTACCTGGGCTGTGTGACAAGGGACATGCTGGTCAGGTGGGCCTCTGTGAGCTCCAGGTGATAAAGAGCCAGATGAAACCTTTCCCTCTTTCCCCCTCTCTTGCCTTTCCCTACCATATGGCTTGTCAGACTCCCAAGTAGCTTATAACGAGCACACCCCGCTTCCTCCGGCAGGTCCCGGGCGGGCTTGGCATCTTGCAGAGTGATGGTTATTTAGGACGTGTGCTCAATGCATTGGATCTTTCTAGAGCAGACTGTATGTGGGTGGGAGAAGTCCTGGGGGGGGAGACAGAGGGTTTGCCTCTTCAAATATACTGCAATGTGAAAGCAAAGTTATGGTTCTCAGTGCATCAAAGGTTATAGATGGGTGGTTAAAAAAGGATGCTGGGTAGAATATTCTAGACCTCTCTAGAATATTTTAGATCCTGGTAGCCAGTGGTCATAACCTTAATGCTTATGGTCTATACTAGGGACCTTGCAAATTTTTACTTTGCTTCGTGAATCACCAAGTAACATAATTTGTGTGTGTGTGTGTGTGTGTGGTCTCTGTTGTAACCACTAATTTCACTTTCCTTAAAGCACAATTCTTTGCCCATAGGAGGTAGTAGGCGTCTTGAGTCAGCAAGGCTGGGGAGCGTTCTTTCTGCCTGCCCTTGTGTTTAGCACTTTGTTGCCTATGTTTGTTTTGCTAGGCTGACCTTTAGTTAGGTTCCGACACTAAAGTAATTGACTAGAGAGCAGGCTCTGGGCTGCTAAGCAGTGTAAATAGTAAAGCTTTTAGTGGCTAATGTGAGATGTCCTTTATGCTGCTGCTGATTTCTCCGTGAGGAGAAGGAACAGGTGTGACCCTGGGGTTGTGCTCAGTTTAGAGTTGACAAGGATGTCAAGGAATTTATGATCTTGCAATTCATGAAATTTTCAGTAAATTGGCAACAAATGATACCTACCAAAGGGGGGGTTACTTGGAAAAATGGGTTATGTTCGAAAGCAGTGATCTGTTTGTACAGAATAAATTTTAAGATGTACAGTGTGGCCTCCATTCAAATAAGTATGAAGGATCAAAGGAAGATAGTTTTCTGTCTTTAATTGTCAACTTTGAATGGATTTTAAGCGATTTCTAAAGCAAAATCTCTTACTTAATTACTGGTAAATTTGCATGGGTAAAAATGTATTTTTAACTTTTTTTATTGTGAAGTATAAAGTCTGTAAAACATCTATAAACAGTTAAATAAATAAGTGATAAAAAATAATAAATAGTTAAGAACTGAACGCTTGTTTAATCACTACCCAAAATAGGACATGGTCAGCACCACAGAAACTCGTGTGTGATGCCCTTCCTGGATAAGCTCTATCCTGACGTTTGTGATAATCATTTATTTGCTTTACTTTCTAGTTTTATCACTTTTGTGCTGGGCATATTGTACAATGTACATATCCCTAAGGTGTTTTTTAATTAATTTTGTTGTTCTTATTCATCTAATTCTGCTAGAAAGGGTAGGTAGTCTGGGAGACAAGATACTATTATTATTATTATTTCTCCACCCCAATCTAGTTTTGTCATTTAGAGTCTCTGGGCTTCTTTTTCTTATATGTGGAAATAAACGATGAGAGTTTTGAGTAGGTTAGTGTTTTCAAATTTTTTTTAAGTTAAAATGAAGTTGTTTATGAAACACATACAAAAAATAAATTAGTATTTATTTTGTAAGTTCAGATTTATAAAATTTACTCATTATAAAATCAAGAAATGAGAACACATTAGCACACTGGCAGTATTCGGTATGTTACAATTCATAATCTGGAGGTTCCCTATTTTGAATGTAATCTTATTTTAAAGGTGTATAAAAATGGAATGTGAAGTAGCCAGTGAGCACATGAAAAGATACTCAACATCCTTAATTATTAAGGAAATGCACATCAAAGCCACAGTGAGATACTACTTCATACCCACTAGGATGACTGGAATAAAAAAGACACATGTTGGCAAGGATGGGAAGAAACTGGCACCCTTGTACACACTGGTGACAATGTAAGGTGTTGAAGCTGCTTTGGAAACAGCCTGGCAGTTCCTAAAAGGTTAAACATAGACTTAACATATGACCCGGCAATTCCACTCCCAGTTATATACCCAAGGGAAATGAAAACATGTATCCACACACAGACTTGTACATAGATGTTCAGAGCAGCATTGTTCATAATAGCCAAAAAGTAGAAGCAGCCCAAGTATTCATCAATTAATGGATAAACAAAATGTGGTATATCCACACAATGGAGTATTCTTTGGTTGTAAAAAGGAATGAAGTACTGACCCATGCTACAATGTGGACGAACCTTGAAAACACAATACTCAGTGAAAGAAGCCAGACACACAAGACCCCGTATTGTATGATTTCATTTATATGAAATGTCTAGAATAGGCACATCTGTTGAGAGAGAAAAAGTAGATTGTGGCTGCCAGGGGCTGAGGGTGATGGGAAGATTGAAGGGTGGCAGCTAAGAGGTACAATATTTATTTTGGGGGTGAGAAAAATATTCTGAAATGGGAGAAAGGTGATGGTTGCACAACTCTGTGAATGTGCTAAAAACCAGTCACTTGTACACTTTAAATGTGAATTGTATGGCATATGCCTGTTGCCTGATGACCTTCTCTATTGCACGTATCACTAGCTGTTGTGTTTTCAAAATATTTCTATTTATATTCATTTTTTATAAATGAGAGCAAAAGGCACTAACAGTTTCAAATATTTCACAAATACTATCATACTTCGGTTGTAAGTAAGGAGGCCTTGACAAATGGACTTGCTGGCTGGCAGGGGGGTGCTTGGTGATATGATAGCTCAAAATATATGTACAGAGATTAGCTCAAAATGTATGTATAGAGATGCACACGAGTTCAGACTCGGGGAGAAGAAGGTGACGTTTGTGTTTTGTTAGGTTTGTTTGAAAGCTGGACATAAAAACGTTGATGACTGCTTGAGTACAACATATATTTGAATGTGTATGTTTCTTTAATAAGAGTTTAATAAGTTTGAAATTTACTAGAAAAAGAAAGCAGAACCAAATGTTCATGGAAGCCTGAAGCACTATTGTAGAATGTAATTTGTAAACACTAGATTAGATCATGTTTTTCATCTTTCATCTTTTATTAGTTTAAAGCTACACACGAGTATGTATTTCTTTACCTCCATCCAGAAGACTTGATGGATTGATTTTTGTGCCAACTAAGTAGAGTAGCCATTTGTGCTTGATTATTTGCATGGGACAGTTTAAATTTATCTTTAGAGGTATTGCATAGCGCAGACTTTTAAAATAAGCATGTGCAAATTTATTATTAAGCCAATTATCACAGATTAGGTTGTGATTAATTTTTCTCCACAGTGCTCTGTGAACCTGAATTTCCTCTCAAAAGATGTACAACACTGATGTTCCATCTGAGGGTGTCTGAAACACCCCACCGCAGAATCCAGTCACCCACAGGTTTAATTATATTCTTCTTGAGACAGAGAAGGCTGCTAGAGATGGTCTTGTTCGAATTTCTTATTTCCAAATCAACAGTTTGAAATTAGGCCCTCGTAGTTTGAATTTCTTGGTGAAGTCTGTAGGATGATTTTATGGATTTGGATTTAAGGTATATATATATTATACTTTATTTATTTAATTTAAATAGAAAGGCTCTGGGAACCCATAGAATTTCTGAGTCTAGGCCGTATTTGTTCCTATGGAAGTGGGTTAATTATTATCAGGTGGCTCTGGACCGTTAGAGCCGAGCTGGCTCACTTTGGCGCATAGAAGATCATCTCTGGATTATCTGCATAAAATCATTTTTAATACCAGGACTTCACCTTTCCCAGCCTCTCAGTGTCCCCTGGATATGCAGAGCTAGGCTGAGTCTGTCTCTTCTTTATTAGCAGCTGCATGTTGAGTGCCTGTGCTACGTTCCACTCCCTTGTAGAGATAGATTGCAAGTTTTAAATATCCTCCCGTTGATGGACGTTTAGATTGTTGCCTTTTAAAAAACTTCCTCTTACAAAACAGTTCTGCAGTGCACACAGTCTTGTTCATGTCTCCTTGTGCACAGAGTGGGAACATCTTCCAGACAACGCTTAGGAATGGCTGAGTAATAAAGCTTGCACATATTTTATTTCTTGTTATTGTCTGACGGTACCTTCTAGAATTTCTAGTACCGTGGTGAATGAAACAGTGTTGCTGAGTACCATTATCTTATTTTTGACTTTAAAGGGTGGCAGTTTCTGATGTTTCACCATTAATTAAGATGTTTGTTGTTGGTTTTGGTAGAATTTTTTGGTCAGGTAAAGGAAATTCTCTTATTCCTTGTTTGGTAAGAATTTTTTAAAACTATGAATGGTGCTTGAATCTTGTCAAATGCTTTTTTAGCCAATTTTTTTTGTTTTAATCCAGTCCTCCGAGATGTTTAAAATGGAGGCATCCCCCCGAGTCCCTACTGCCTCATAGTTATGGGATAGCCTGGTGGCCTTCCAAAGACTTTATATCTTGGGGAGGAGTCATGTAACTTTCGGTTAACCACAGTCTCCCCGAGCACTTGTGGGATTTGCCATCAGATCCCTCCTTAAAGGAGGCCGATCGGCTATATTCTTACCTAAGAAGCTCCTCACTGGGGACACCTTCTGACCGCCCCGCCCCTGGCATCACACTCACTGATCCTCTGAGTCTTGTCCTTAGTCTCTGGGCATGCAGGATGACTCCAGCACCCTACAGGGGAGGTGTGCACACCTGAGGGCTCCGAACTCCCTGCTCTCTTCTGTTTCTTACACTCCTGTGTAGTCAGACAGTTATTCTGGCACTTGTATGAAACCCAAGTGTTGGACACTTATTCATGGACACAAAGTGGAATGCTGTATTTTTTGCACTGTTTCATGTCTCAGTGTCCTATTTGCTCCAAAAGAAAGCACACAAGGCGAAACAATGAATTAAGAAAATGGCCTCATGCTTCAGGTATCTCAGGTGAATTTAAATAGTGTTTCTGGGAGTGAACCCAGGGAAGGAACCGATGTGGTAGGATAAGAGAAATACTCAGTAACCTGGGGTATACCACAGAGGCATGGAGGAAAGGGGACCTCATCAACCACACTGGTTAGGGTCCCTGCTGCCCTGTGATGAAGGTGGGTCAGCTGGGAGAAGCATGCTGATCTTTGGAGTAAAGAGGTTCCCCACGCTGGGGTCTTTGATCTCACCTGCTCTGTTGTTACAGAGTCCAGGCTTGTACTGCTTGCCACACGACAGGCCAGTAAATCGAGAGATGAGGGGTTGGGGTAAGGAACAGCGACTTGATTCAGAAAGCCGGTGGACAGAGAAGGTGGGGCACTCATGTGCCAAAGAGCCATCTTGCCTGAGTTAGAATTCAAGCCTCTTTTATAGTAAAAGGGGAGGGAGTAAAGTCAAACTAATTTCCTGGTTCTGATCAGCCTCTGGAGGGGAGGTGTTAATTTCTTCATTCCCTCAGTCATTCCCAGGTGGGCCTGGTCAGGATGTTTCCTGTGAGCTAAACAAAGGTATTTTAGCTTTACGCTCATTACCTGGGAGGCAGGGTTCCCAGAGATGGGCCATTATGTATAATTTAAGCTTATAGGCAATATCCCTTTAGTGATTAACTTGTAATAGAATACAAAGGCTCTTCCCTAATATACAACTGAGCTCAAGGTCAGACACACAGAACAGGCTCTGATCCCCAGAGCTCCCTACTGACAGTTTATTTTATTTTATGCTCTCCCTGTTTCACTGGAAGCTGTGAATGGGGAGAGGATGTCTCAGGCATTCCGCCTCTCAGTTATCTGCCACACAGATGAGGACCAGTGGTACCTTTGATTTCTGTCTGCCTCTCCCTCTCACCGGCTCCCTGCAGGTGAAGACACCTGCCAGCTCCAAGTAGATGGAGACAGTCTTCTGGATTCTTTCTTCCTTGAAGAGGGAAGGTTCTGTAGCTCCTTGGTGTGCTTAAATTGAACATTCATGGTCTGTCTGTGGTGAGTAACTCCTAGTTCTGTGACAAGACATTTGTTAAATTTGCTGAGGCACAAAAGTACCCACATTTCCCTATCATTTTGTTGTTTTGATTTGATGGTTCAGAAATGGAAATCATTATGTAAAACATAAATCAACTCATTCCTTTCAGGGTTTCCAGTGGCTTCTCATTGCATTTAGGATAAAACCCAAGCTCCGTCACACGAGCTACCATAACCTGCCTGTGTCTGTGATCTCATTAGGTTGTGCCTCGGCTCACTACCTTTCTCTAAAGCTTACCCGTCCTCAGCTTTGGGGGGCTTTTGCTTCCCAGTGTGGACGCCTGCAGCTCTTCTTTGGAAGAGATTCCTTTAGCTACCATAGCTGCTTTGCCTACACAGCCAGTGCCTGCAAGTTTAGGTCCCTGTCTGCTGCCCACAACCCCGGTAACCTGTCCAGTATGTGGGCGTGAAAGACAGCGCCCTTCTGAGGCAGAACTTACTCTCCAGAGTTCCCCTGTGGAATCAGGGACGTTGACTGCCATGCCCCTTTGTTTGGCTTCCTCCACCCCACCCCCCATCCCTGTTTTGTTATCCACCACCTTACCTGCTTCCTGGGAGCATTTCCTTACTAATCCTCTTGCACGACGACTTCTCCTCCTAGGATCTGCTCCAGATTGGGTCTGCTCCAATCCGACCTAAGACCCAATTTCAATAGCCCCTTTCCAACCACTGTTGGGGAAATAGAATGAACTCAAATCTTCTTTCAACGCAGAAACCCTCCGCACAAAGGGAGTAGAGAAAACAGTTCTATTATTGAATAAGCATGAAACCAGAATGTGATGAGCTTCACAGGCAATCTGCTAAGAGATTGCAAAGACAAAGAAATCTCACCCTTTTATGTAGCCAAGTAGACGCAGCCCATTGCAGACATGTGCTCCAGGCAGACAGTGACGCGTCCTCAGGTAAGAAGATTTGAGGGCACCATTTATTACACGTAGTTCATCCTAAGTTCACCTGGTTGTTGGGGGTGACCATCACTGTTAGTTAATTGGTTCATACACAGGAAAAATGAACTTTTTTCTATCTTTATGGTAGGAGATAGTTTTGCAACTAGGAGCCCGGTGCACCCCGGCAAAGTGTGGCTCTTACCCTCCACAGAAACTGGGAGATGTTTCCATTACAAAGAGATGGTTCTTAGGTCCTTGAGAAAGACACTCCTGGGTCATGAAGCTGGCAGAAGCCTTAGTTAGCTTTAAAATTATTTACATATGTTTCGAAAGAGGCAAGAGAGAACCTACAATTTCAAATTTTCCAAAGTAAATACTCGAAGAAAAGGGAAAGAGGACATCACTTCCCTTATTTTTAACAGTGAGAATTAAACTTCTTATTCTTTTTTTTTTTTTTAAACATCTTTATTGAAGTATAATTGCTTCACAATGGTGTGTTAGTTTCTGCTTTATAACAAAGTGAATCAGCTACAGATATACACACGTTCCCATATCTCCTCCCTCCCGCATCTCCCTCCCTCCCACCCTCGCCATCCCACCCCCCAGGCGGTCACAAAGCACCGTGCTGATCTCCCTGTGCTATGCGGCTGTTTCCCACTAGCTATCTATTTTACATTTGGTAGTGTATATATGTCCATGACACTCTCTCATCCTGTCACATCTCACCCCTCCCCCTCCCCATATCCTCAAGTCCATTCTTTAGTAGGTCTGTGTCTTTATTCCCATCTTGCCACTAGGTTCTTCATGACCTTTTTTTTTTTTTTTTCCTTAGATTCCATAAAACTTCTTATTCTTAATTTTTATGTTCCCTTAAACCACAGTTCAGTCCTAGCTGCCCAAGAGATGCCATCTTATCCCTTCATAGCTTTTTGAATGTAATATTTGATACATACACAGTAATGTATGTAACACATACCTAAGTTATAAAGTCTAGTAATAAAGTAAATACTTGTGAACCTAGAGCCCAGCTTGATAACTAAACCTTGGGTTTCCTCTGTTAAACCCCCTGATTCCGTCCCAGAGGAATTTTCCCTCTCAACTGAATTTTCTATTTATTACTTCCTTGCATGTACCACATATGCATGTCTTCTTAATGAATAGTTCTAAACTAAACCAATAGTTTAGCTCTGCTTAGTTTTGGACTTTAAAAAAAAAAAAAGGTGCACTCTAGTCCTTTGGGACTAGCCTTTTCCAATTAGCATTAATTTTCTTTTTTAAAAAAAATTCACATTTATTTTTTTTTTGAATTTTTATTGAAGTATAGTTCATTTACAATGTTGTGTTAGTTTCAGGTATACAGCAAAGTGAATCAGTTATATGTATATATGTATATGTTTGTGTGTATATATATATATTCATTATTTTTCAGATTCTTTTTCCATATAGGTTATTACAGAATATTGCATTCCCTGTGCTATACAGTAGGTCCTTGTTAGTTATCTCTTTTATATATAGTAGTGTGTATATGTCAATCCCAATCTCCTATTTTATCACTTGCCCTCACATTTCCCCTTTGGTAACCATAAATTTGATTTCAAGATCTGTGAATCTGTTTCTGTTTTGTAAATAAGTTCATTTGTATCCTTTTTTTTTTTATTAGAGTGTTACATTTCTAAGACTAGCCTATTGTTGCCTGCAGCTGTACACATTGATTTTTGCCAGTAGCTAATACTCTGTAACGTGTACCTAGAAGCACGTATTTATCTATGCTCTTGCCTGTGGATACCCCGCCTTGTGATAATCTATGAATATTCTGGTTCTGTCTCCTGGCGCCAAATGCAGGCATCTCTCTGGTGTGTACTAGGAGTGGAATTGCTGGGCACCATGTTTTGAGATTTTCCTTATAGCACTTAAGGGTCTGACAATACCTTGTTCCTGTGTTTGTTGCCTTGCTAATTGTCGGCCTCCTCCCCTCCTGCACCAGTGTGAGCTCTGCGAGCTCCGGCCCTTGGCTCCACCCCCTCTGTGTACACACTGGGTCTAGACCTGCTCCACATGTGAACATCAGTGACCCAGATCTTGATGACTGGTTTTTCTAAAGAGACCAGAGAACACCAGCTTTCCATTCTAGGGAAGGGGGGGAGGGGAAGAAGAACACTAGGAACTGATGGTTGCTAGGCTGAAAATAGAAGTTTTAAGGGAGAAATTCTGTGCCTCGGCTGTAATTTTAAATGTAGAGGGTTTGACTGTTAAGATCTGTTATTTTTTTTTTTTTTTTAAACATCTTTATTGAAGTATAATTGCCTTACAATGGTGTGTTAGCTTCTGCTTTATAACAAAGTGAATCAGTTATACATATACAATATGTTCCCATTTCTCTTCCCTCTTGCATCTCCCTCCCTCCCACCCTCCCCATCCCACCCCTCTAGGTGGTCACAAAGCACCGAGCTGATCTCCCTGTGCTATGCGGCTGCTTCCCACTAGTTATCTATTTTACATTTGGTAGTGTATATATGTCCATGACACTCTCTTACCCTGTCACATCTCACCCCACCCCCTCCCCATATCCTCAAGTCCATTCTCTAGTAGGTCTGTGTCTTTATTCCCGTCTTGCCACTAGGTTCTTCACGGCCTTTTTTTTTTCCTTAGATTCCGTATATATGTGTTAGCATACTGTATTTGTTTTTCTCTTTCTGACTTACTTCACTCTGTATGACAGACTCTAACTCCATCCACCTCATTACAAATACCTCCATTTCATTTCTTTTTATGGCTGAGTAATATTCCATTGTATATATGTGCCACATCTTCTTTATCCATTCATCTGTCGATGGACATTTGGGTTGCTTCCATGTCCTGGCTATTGTAAATAGAGCTGCAGTGAACATTTTGGTACATGACTCTTTTTGACCTATGGTTTTCTCAGGGTATATGCCCAGTAGTGGGATTGCTGGGTCGTATGGTAGTTCTATTTGTAGTTTTTTAAGGAACCTCCATACTGTTCTCCATAGTGGCTGTATCAATTTACATTCCCACCAACAGTGCAAGAGTGTTCCCTTTCCTCCACACCCTCTCCAGCATTTATTGTTTCTAGATTTTTTGATGATGGCCATTCTGACCGGTGTGAGATGATATCTCATTGTAGTTTTGATTTGCATTTCTCTAATGATTAATGATGTTGAGCATTCTTTCATGTGTCTGTAGGCCATCTGTATATCTTCTTTGGAGAAATGTCTATTTAGGTCTTCTGCCCATTTTTGGATTGGGTTGTTGGTTTTTTTGTTATTGAGCTGCATGAGCTGTTTGTAAATCTTGGAGATTAATCCTTTGTCAGTTGCTTCATTTGCAAATATTTTCTCCCATTCTGATGGTTGTCTTTTGGTCTTGTTTATGGTTTCCTTTGCTGTGCAAAAGCTTTTAAGTTTCATTAGGTCCCATTTGTTTATTTGTGTTCTTATTTCCATTTCTCTGGGAGCTGGGTCAAAAAGAATCTTGCTGTGATGTATGTCATAGAGTGTTCTGCCTATGTTTTCCTCTAAGAGTTTGATAGTGTCTGCCCTTACACTTAGGTCTTTAATCCATTTTGAGTTTATTTTTGTGCATGGTGTCAGGGAGTGTTCTAATTTCATACTTTTACATGTACCTGTCCAATTTTCCCAGCACCACTTATTGAAGAGGCTGTCTTTTCTCCACTGTATATGCTTGCCTCCTTTATCAAAGATAAGGTGACCATATGTGTGTGGGTTTATCTCTGGGCTTTCTATCCTGTTCCATTGATCTATATTTCTGTTTTTGTGCCAGTACCAAACTGTCTTGATTACTGAAGCTTTGTAATATAGTCTGAAGTCAGGGAGCCTGATTCCCCCAGCTCCATTTTTCGTTCTCAAGATTGCTTTGGCTATTCGGGGTCTTTTGTGTTTCCATACAAATTGTGAAATTTTTTGTTCTAGTTCTGTGAAAAATGCCAGTGGTAGTTTGATAGGGATTGCATTGAATCTGTAGATTGCTTTGGGTAGTAGAGTCATTTTCACAATGTTGATTCTTCCAATCCAGGAACATGGTATATCTCTCCATCTATTTGTATCATCTTTAATTTCTTTCATCAGTGTCTTATAATTTTCTGCATACAGGTCTTTTGTCTCCTTAGGCAGGTTTATTCCTAGATATTTTATTCTTTTTGTTGCAATGGTAAATGGGAGTGTTTTCTTAATTTCACTTTCAGATTTTTCGTCATTAGTGTATAGAAATGCAAGAGATTTCTGTGCATTTATTTTGTATCCTGCTACTTTACCAAATTCATTGATTAGCTCTAGGAGTTTTCTGGTAGCATCTTTAGGATTCTCTATGTATAGTATCATGTCATCTGCAAATAGTGACAGCTTTACTTCTTCTTTTCCGATTTGGATTCCTTTTATTTCTTTGTCTTCTCTGATTGCTGTGGCTAACACTTCCAAAACTATGTTGAATAATAGTGGTGAGAGTGGGCAACCTTGTCTTGTTCCTGATCTTAGTGGAAATGGTTTCAGTTTTTCACCATTGAGGGCAAGGATCTGTTATTAAAGTGGAAGGGGTTTTCTCTTCCAGCTGCCACTGTGTTTGGGTAAAAAAGATCCTGTTTAAGGCTTTGACGTCTCAGTGAACAGGGCATGTCAGCATGGATAAGAACGTGAGAGTGAAATTTGCCCAGATCAGTATGCTGATAATAGATCACGACTGAAGAGGGATCAAAGATTAGCATCCATTTGGATAACAAATTTGATATGTGGTGCTGTCTTTGGTCCAATGAAAATGCAATCAATTGTTGAATTTTTCTGAAAAAGCCATCTTTTTAGAAGGAGTGGAAAAGTATGTCAGGTGACAGGGTTTGGAAATTTTAGGGAGATGTCCAAGTATGATTTAAACTCTGACTGCATGGATTCCACTGTTTTTAATCTCATGTGTTGATTTGGTGTGTGGTATGTAGGCTATCAGTAATCTGTCTAAAGAACACACCAATATTGACTGGAAAGGGGTGCTGCTGAATTTAGTGTGTGATTTGTGTCCTCAAGAAGGTTGTTCAGTTGACCTGGAGAGGAATGCGTGGGAAAGTTCCAAGAATCACTGACATGGTTCTCCTGGGAACCCACTTCAAATATGTAGATAACGTAGCATTTGGCATTCCTGGAGCGAACAATTCCCACTGTTTATAAGATACGTTTCTTCTTACAGCAGTTTGCTGTATCGCCAGCTGTTTTCCTTGACTAGCTCAGTTGAGACAGTTTAAATCCTTTTAAAATGCATTTTTTACCCATTTCTGTCCACCAGTAAAAACACTTCTGAGCCCCACTGGAGTTGGGCTTGTTTGAATTATCCCTGTGCCAATTTTTTCTTTCACTTGGAGAATATGTTAATCTATTTCCGGAATGCATCTTAAGTAGTACCTTCATCTATTCCAGTAGTTTAATTTCTGAGTTTTAAACGACAGATATATGATCTTGTTAAATCTTTGAAAAAAGAGACCATAGTTTGGAGACATACCTTCTTTTGGAGTTTTTTTCCCTCTTCAAATCTAGAATAATCACCCATATACAATTTGTTTAGCATCAAACCTAATACCTTTTAAAATCTAAATTTGGCCTTCATTTTTATACCAGCTTTAAATGGGGGGCTGTAAATGCCCTTTGTTCTAGGGTGGGGATGATTAATGCCTAAACAAAACTCTTAGTAAGAAGTCTTTGGGGTCAGCCAGATAACTTGAAAATATACATTTGCAGTTCCAGGAAACGCTATTTACATAAAAATACTATGTGCCAGAAAAGATCAAGGATGCCATACTGAATTATATATTTACATAAGGGGCCTGAGAAATCTTTCTTTTTGATTGAGAGATTAAAAAGACTTCTAGAGCATTTTAAATTTAGTGTAATAATTGAACAAACAAGTGAGCACCTTGTTGATCTTGCTAATTTTGATAAATTTCTCTGTTCCTGTTACTTTAAGCGGAAAGGGGTCTGCAGCTATTCTGGTAACATTAACAATAACCAACGAAATACAACATCAATTACCAGGGCATGGGGGCAGGGGTGGGACAGACACACAAATCATCTGTTGTTCGCGGTGTTCTTTCATCCATCTTTTCATTTAAATTTTAGCTCCTCATGAATCCATCTTCCTTCTGCTCAAAGGATGACCATCTTACACCTTCAACAACTTGGATTTGTCTGGGGGCAGTCATGCAATTTTGAGATTTCATTGGGGAATCACATTCTTACATTTCAGTGTGAGTGACTTTTCACTAAGAGGTTGTTGTCTCGCACATGATACATAGTGTAAAATAAACTCCTCGATTAGAGGAGCCACTTTTTAATTACTTGGACATTGTTCTCAAGGCATATCTGGCATATAGTCCTTGTGTCCTGAATATTTGAACGTTTGGAATCCTGGAACCCTGTGGCTATCAGAGAATCAGTTTTAACTGAGTAGAGCAAAGACATGTAGGTAGCTCTTGCAAAGGCTTCTTCTGTTAGGATAATAACCAAGCAAGTGATGCTGGCCAATTTTAACGATGTTTTCTTAAAAACACTTCTACTCCTCACCTTGGCTTGACCTTGGCCTTCTTATGGCACCTCTATCTGGCTTTATTCAGGACAGACTTAATTATAGTGAGCAAGCCCTGTGGTTGGGTCATCTGAAAATTTGATGTAACAGGACGGTTCTCTTCTGAACTATGCTCTACCATGTGTTGGGTCACGCGTAGATTATAGTGGAGATGACGTGGGTGTGTACGTGTGATTTGGCTGAAGTGTCTAGAGTCTAGTAATAATCGGGCAGTGGGATAAGTAGATAGTTAATAAAAAATGCTTCTCCTTTCTAATTTCCCTTTTTTTGGGAGATTGGTTTTCATCGAAATATGTATACGTGGATGACCGGTATGCTTATTGCAAATGGGAGTTTATTGGAAAATGGATGGTCCATTTCTATCATGGAAGAGTGGAAAGAATATGGGTTTTGAAGCCAACTGGGCTTGTGTTTGAAACCTGGTTCTGGCTTTGTGATCTTCGACAAGTCATTCCGAACCTCCATTTCCTCATACAAACATGATCATTATACCTACTTTGTAGGATTGTTACAAAGATGGAAATGATGAATATAAACAACCCAGTACACAGTAAGTATTAAATGATAGAAGTTATTTTTATTGTTACTGGAATTGCCTTACTTTTTAAGATCTAGATAAGTTGTCTTGGACTGCCGTTTTTCAGAATTTGGAGGAATCCAGTACCCTACCCAAAATGTTATAAATTCTTCGAGTTCTTCCATGTTTGTGTACAGTTCTGGCTCCAAGCTTTAGCTTCTTCCGGATTGGCTTTTCCTTTAGAGTGAGCAAATCAAGTAGGAAGCATTGTTCAAAAAGTTGATGGGGCGTTCAGAGGGTCAAACCTACGGGGAGATAGAACGTCAAAAATTAAGACAATAATTGATACCAGATGTGGTAGAGGATACATTTTTAGATCTGGATAGTTTGTTTGAAACATGCCAATTACATTATTTTCTATGCCTGTCTGTGTTCTTGAAATACTTGAAAATTAGAAGCAAATTTAAAAGGAGCTAGAATAGGGGATGTGAGAACTGCTTGATATAGATAGTTTATGAGGATATTTTGGTGAGATTTAGCAGTTAGGTCCCCCAAACATACTTGCCAATGAAGTACCATAAACAAAATAATAATGATTCACTTAAGATTAACCCTAGGCAGCTTTCTGACTGAGGGGAAGAGTACAAGACAGTAGCAGAATAATATTGTTAGATCTCATTACAAGGGAGATGAGGGACTTTTTGTTCTCCTGTGAAATGGAATGAAGGTTTTCCCCACCTCTGTTGTAGACCACCATCATATATTGAATTGGTTTAACTTTTACTTTGGCTTCTGCAGGAACTTAATTGGAAATTCAAGCTACTTCATAGCTGGCCTTTGGTTATCGTATTACCTTGTTTTCATGTAAAAGGAAGCCTGGGCTGCCTCAATGGTATCTTGAAATGGTGCCCTTCAGGGAATTTTTAGGTGAGGAAGCCAGACACCGATATTTCCAGGACAAGAGATATTTGCCATTTTGATTCACACGTTGGCCTATTTTCCACCCAAGAAAGCTCATTCGTGGGACTTTGTGTTACGTAAAAATTTTGAAGGCTTGGTTTACAACAAGAACTACTACTGTTATTATACTACCGTGTTCAGAAGTAACATCTACTGAGAACTTACGAATGCTGGGTGTGGCTTGCCCCTCAAATTAGCAGTGCTTTTGATGGAGTGAGGTCACAGGCTGGAAGGTTCTTGGAAAGCCAGCTTCTGCAAGGGGCTGGGACCAAGCGTTTCATTTTTGTATCCTCAGTACTTACCACAATATCAGCATGTGGAAAGCCCCTGAGTATAGGTAAGGCAGGTACTTTTCTTGGATTAGCAGTTGGAAAGTTTTTTTGTTCTTTTTTTTTAAACAGCATAGATTACACAGCCATCTCCTTTATTCTATGAAAGAAAAACATTACCGGTAGAAAATGGAAATATTGAACCTATGATACATTTTACAGATTTTCAATAATAGATTTGGGGAAGTTAAGAATGCAGGGATGAAACTCTTGAGTCTTTCAACCGGAGGATTCTGGAAATCCTCCTGGATTTCATGTCTGAAGGAATTAATACAAAATCCCATAGATCTTGGCTTCAAAGCCTTTAATTTTGCTTTTGATTGTCACGGGTTTACTTAACTCCATATGCTGCTGGAAGAAGAGAATTCTAATTTGCTAACATGAGGGGCAAGGGTTTAGCTCAGTGGTTTTAGTATTACTTGATCACCTCTCTTCCTTTAGAGCCGAGGGTCATGGTTTTGAAGGTGAGATTTAAAGAAATAAACAGGAATCACAGGAGAAAAATAGACTGGGTTGGTTAATTTTCATCTTGATTTTTATTTCTGATTAATTTTAGATCTAGGAATAATGTGCTGTCAGGAAAATAGTTTTCACGGCTATTGAATTTTGCATTGGGATTGTACTCTGCCTGATTTTTAATTTTAAGCTTAGTATCAAGACATTAGTATTCACATGCAATGCTGCCGTTGCCAGAACTGTCCAGAGACCAAAGCGTGCTTCTTCTGAAAGACATTATTACTTACTTAAAAACTGGGCATATGACTGCTCCAATAATGGATATGACAGAGTGGAATAATTATCCTGAAAGAGACAGCCACCCAGACTTTGGTGTTTTGACTCTAATGAAAATGACTTTCAGTAATGCATAAGACACCTCTCAAAATCAGCTCTTTGATTATTTCTACATGTTATTTAGAAATAATAAATTAAATGGTTTTACTGTTATAACCAAGCTTTAAGCAGGATAACGATAGGATTGTAGAGTTCAGTTAGAAAGACCTAAATTCTAATTTCGTTACTTATAGTCTCTCTGTCTTTCCTCATAAACCGCTGCTTTTCTCATCTGCTAAGTAAAGATACATCAATAAATACTTTAAAAAAATTTCAAGGTGTGTGATATTTTGTGCAACGTGTGTGATCACTATGATTATGGCTGTTGTTATTTTTGCGTGTAATAATGAGAATGACAAGGTGACTGGTGATGGAGCAGGGCAGTGCCCTTACAATCGATGCCCTTTAGGAAATGGAGGTGGGCAGGGGAGGAGGCAAAGGTTTGTAAGAAATAGGACATGACATGGCCATTGGCCCAGCAGATATTTACTAAGGACCTTTATAATGGTCATTGTGGTAGGTGCTGGATCACGTTTGCATTTCCAAAAGGTGATTTAGGGTGAATGTAGAGAGACTGGAAATAGGATGAACAATTAAGATGCTCTTGTAGGAGATGAAGGTCTGGACAAAGAGTACACAGATGTGAGAGACTATTTGGAGCAAGAGTGGGCAGAAGTTGGATGGTGAAGAATTGGATTGAAGAAATGTTGGGGGAGGGAAAAATGAATTACGAATGAGATAAAGGTTTCTAGCATTGGTAGTTGGGTAAATGATGACTTCGTAAGTGGAGACAGGACATATAGGAGGAAAGGAACAAGTTGGTAGGGGATAGGAAAAGGGGCAGTGTTTTTCCTAGGAATTCTTGAACTGGAAACTACATTGTTCTGTGTGTTTTTGTTTTTTATTTTTAAATAGCTATGGGCCTTTATTGCCCATCCTTATTCTAGTAGTTCAAATTAGGTGATAATATGTACGTGAAATAATTCTAGTGTGCCGATGCAATACATTTGAATAATGAATTAATGTTGAGTCAGCTGGCATGGAACAGTTATAGATGGTATGAGGGAGATGTGTATGCAGAACCTTTTTTTTTTTTTTTTTTTGGTGGTGGTGGTTCTGGAAGGTTATAAACCACAACCTAATAAATATCTTTTAGTTTTGCCAATAAGTTTGCAGACAACCTGCAAAACCATTTTTTAGGCTATGGGTAGAAAATGAACATCATAAATTTAGATGATGCTTCTATGAGTTGTTACATATTTTTCATTTAAATCAGCCCAAGTCTATGTTTGTACTGGAAATAAAGAAGTAGTCTTCTACTATAGAAATACTGTTTCACCACTGGGCAAAGAGTGTTTTTCTGAAAAAACAGATTAAAATAATGATGTCTTTAAAATTTTCTTGTTTGGTACTTATTGCTTTCAAAAATTTCCATTCTGCAGGACAGTGGATTTAATGCGCAGATGACTTTGGGGAGATAAACACCATTTAAAAAGAGGAGGAGTATAAAAACTGCAGCCTGAGAGAGGGTCTTTAGGCTGCCTTGCTGCTCCAAGAGAACATTGCTAACCTCCAATTATAGCCCTGAAAGGAAGCAGCCACAGGAATTGCAGATTGTGAATTCTGCAGTTTTGTATGCAAATAAGATTCTGACCTTCTCCTCAATTTAGCTTTGTATTTCTGAACCCTCCTAGCTGGTTTGTTGCTTCATTGTTACTTTACAGTGATACAAATAAGAGCGCTCACCCTGTGGTAAGTGAGTGATTCATTGCTTTTGTGAAGATCCAGGAGCAAAGTGTTGCTGGTGGGGCAGCCTGAGATCTACTGAGACCTGCAGTGATTCGATGATGAAGTTAGCCAGCTATTCCAGGATGGATGACGTTATCCCCTGTGTGAGGTTGAAGATCTGTGGGCTAAGGAAAGTTAGTTGCAGCTTATTTTCCCTTTTTTTCCCTAGAGAAAAATAGGTAAGTTTCATTTTTGCAGAAGTTTTTAGAGTGTTTAATATGCACAGCATGAATCTACAACTGGGAAATACAGTGTATGACTTTCTGTGAAGTTATTTGACTTTTTATTCTTGTTTTGGATTTGGGATTTTAATTTTTTTGTTGAGGTATAATTGACATACATTATATTAGTTTCAGGTGTACAATATACATTATATAGTTTCAGGTATCCAACATACGTAATTCAGTATTTATATATATTGCAAAATAATCACTACAAGTCTAGGTAGCATCCATCACCGCACATAGTTACAGGATTTTTTCCCCTATGCTGAGAACTTTTAAGATCTACTCTCTCAGCAACTTTCAGTTAGCAATACAGTGTTATTAACTATACTCACCATGCTGTACATTGTAGCCTCCTGCCTCTGTTCTCTGTGTCTATGAGCTTATTTTTATTAAAAAAATTTTTTTATTAAACTTTTTTTAGATTCTACATTTATTTTCAGTTTTTGATTGGCCAGTGAAACACTCCAAAACTGCTTACCCAGTTTTCTGAAAACAATATAGAGTTGATGAAATATAGAGATGAAAGAATTTAGGAATGACCTGTGTGGATTTGGACCTTCCTTCTCTGTCAAGAGGTTTTATAGACTTCAGTGTACATAATGCACACGGTTTAAAGTATATTACGCTTGTATACGTTTTTCCATACTTTCTTCCTGTTGGTTTTAAGAATGAACTTGGAGTTTTTCAACATTTTTGTAAGTCTCTTAACAGCAAGCTACCATTCTTGGCAGTAATAAAGATGAAGAATGCTGTTACCGAGAAGGAAAGAATACTTCATCACTGTTCAGACTTTTCTACTGCTTTTACGAAGTCTCAGGTGTCCTGGTGGGTTGGGGAGGCAGTTGCATTTCAAGTCTCAGGGTCTTTACATCTTTTGGGATTTACTTTGGCGACACTTGTCTCATTCTCTCAAATTAAGTTCCCCGAATAAAACAGGGGAAGTGAAAGAAATGAACACGTTAAAGAAACTAACAACCATTATTAGAGGGTGGTATATTAAACTACAAAAAGGGACATTCGGTTTGATTTCAGAATTTTGTTTAAGGGAAAGAGTAAATGGCTTGATCTGAAACTGAAGGTAGATATTTCTAGTTTTGTATTGGAAGAAAGTTTTATTAAATTTTTACTTATAATGTAAATGTTCACCTAAATGTTCCTGTAGTTCATTTCTAAATGCTTTGGTGATATATGCATGGCCAACTATTTAATGATCTTTCATGCAGTTATAGATCTGATTGGGATGAATGCAAATAGTTGGTACTGGGGCCTACTCCTTCCCCCTGAAAACAGACGTTGAATTCTGAGCCTCCAGAAGTTATAAAAGTTTACCATCACTGCAGCCTTGAGGAAAGTAACAGAGGCATAAAGTTGTCTTCTCCTTGGCCGATCTCCTTGTCTCCTTGACATTTAACCAGCCATTTGCTTATATGATGCTCCTCTTGTCTCTGAGGGCCCATGAGTAATTTTCATAGGCCTGAGGATGCAGTATCTCTTTCAAACTGGACCTTTACCCTGCTGCTCACGTCTGTCATTTCTGGCTCACTCTTGGCCTGCAGGTGTCTGGTTAGACATTTAGGCCTTTCTGTGTTGGAAAGACCTGCCCTTGGGTTCTGTGTTCTCACAGCATCCTGTGTATCCCCTGCCATAGCCCTGATACCATGTCACACAGTTCTTAAAAGGTATTCTTTGGGACCCCACACTGGTAGTAGTATTCTCCACAAAACCTATGGTCAGAAAGTTCTGGAATGGATAGTGGTGATGGTTGTACATTGTGAATGTACTTAAGGCCACTGAATTGTCCACTGACAAATGGTTAAAACGGTAAATTTTATGCTAAGTATATTTTAACTACAATAAAAAAACAAAAAAGAAGTCTGGGAAATACTCATATTCACCTCCTGGAGATTTTACATTAAAGAATCTGAGAAGTCTTAAAGACCTGTTTGACTTTATTGACTCAGAGTTCCCCATGCTGAGGCTTTAAAAAAAGCACAATTTCCTATTAATGTTCAGCTAACTAATATTCTCTGGGATGTTAAATTGCAATTGCCTACTTACTTCCACACTAAATGCTGATCTTGAAGGCATGGAAAGGACCCCTCTGTAGTCCTAGAATAGAGGTCAGACTAAGTCTTCAGTAAATATGCATTGAGTGAAATACTTAAATCAATATATAATATATTATGTTGATATAAGTATATAATATAATACTTAAATCAGTATAATAACATGGATAGCACAATGGAGTATTGTGAAAGGGACGTGGAGCCATAGAGACCACAGGCTGACCTTTGATTTCTTCATTTATGAAATGGAAATAGAAAACACCCTGTGAGAATGAAAAGGGTTAATGCTTTTAAAGTATCTGTCATAGAAGGTCACAAATATATAAATGATAGTTCCTTTCTCTTCCTCTAAAAAATTCAGTTATCATAAAATATTTATAAATGAAGTGATATGGGTGTTTAGGATGAGATTACTTCCAGCCGTGGGGATCAGGGAAGGATTTGAAGTCATATGAGTTAAAAGATTGACAGGATTTGGACATGTGGGGATAAAAGAAAGGACATTAACGAGAGAGAAAGAGATGCATAAACATCTGGAGTCAAGAGAGTATTGTATACATACTCTTAAGAAAAATATCGTGTTCACTTCTACAGTTTATCCTTTCCACATACTCCTTTCCCCTGACTTTGGAGGAGGAAATTGGCTCTGATTTTTTCTCTGTAGACCTCTGTCTATTAGGATCAGAAAATTTTGCCTTATTTTCCCCTCCCGTTTTCTTATCCTCCTATAAATACCTCAACTTTAGCTTTCTCACTTTCAGCTTGTAGCATTTTGATATGCTGTATCTTTTGTCCAAAACATTCTTATCCTCTTTTTTTTTTCTTAACATTTTTATTGGAGTATAATTGCTTTACAGTGGTGTGTTAGTTTCTGTTTTATAACAAAGTGAATCAGTTATACATATACATATATCCTCATATCTCTTCCCTCTTGCGTCTCCCTCCCTCCCACCCTCCCTATCCCACCCTTCTAGCTAGTCACAAAGCACCGAGCTTATCTCCCTGTGCTATGCAACTGCTTCCCACTAGCTGTCTATTTTACATTTAGTAGTATATATATATATCCATATATATACTACCACTCTCTCACTTTGTCCCAGCTTACCCTTCCCCCTCCCTGTGTCCTCAAGTCCATTCTCTAGTAGGTCTGCATCTTTATTCCCGTCTTGCCCCTAGGTTCTTCATGACCATATGTGTTAACATACAGTATTTGTTTTTCTCTTTCTGACTTACTTCACTCTGTATGACAGACTCTAGGGCCATCCACCTCACTACAAATAACTCAATTTCGTTTCTTTTTATGGCTGAGTAATATTCCATTGTATATATGTGCCACATCTTCTTTATCCATTCATCTGTTGATGGACACATAGGTTGCTTCCATGTCGTGGCTATTGTAAATAGAGCTGCAATGAATATTTTGGTACATGACTCTTTTTGAATTATGGTTTTCTCAGGGTATATGCCCAGTAGTGGGATTGCTGGGTCATATGGTAGTTCTGTTTTTAGTTTTTTTAAGGAATCTCCATACTGTTCTCCATAGTGGCTGTATCAATTTACATTCCTACCAACAGTGTATGAGGGTTCCCTTTTCTCCACACCCTTTCCAGCATTTATTGTTTGTAAATTTTTTGATGATGGCCATTCTGACTGGTGTGAGGTGATACCTCATTGTAGTTTTGATTTGCATTTCTCTAATGATTAATGATGTGTTGAGCATTCTTTCATGTGTTTGTTGGCAACCTGTATATCTTCTTTGGAGAAATGTCTATTTAGGTCTTCTGCCCATTTTTGGATTGGGTTGTTGGTTTTTTTTATATTGAGCTGCATGTGCTGCTTGTAAATTTTGGAGATTAATCCTTTGTCAGTTGCTTCATTTGCAAATATTTTCTCCCATTCTGAGGGTTGTCTTTTCGTCTTGCTTATGGTTTCCTTTGCTGTGCAAAAGCTTTGAAGTTTCATTAGGTCCCGTTTGTTTATTTTTGTTTTTATTTCCATTTCTCTAGGAGGTGGGTCAAAAAGGATCTTGCTGTGATTTATGTCATAGGGTGTTGTGCCTATGTTTTCCTCTAAGAGTTTGATAGTGTCTGGCCTTACATTTAGGTCTTTAATCCATTTTGAGTTTATTTTTGTGTATGGTTTTAGGGAGTGTTCTAATTTCATTCTTTTACATGTAGCTGTCCAGTTTTCCCAGCACCACTTATTGAAGAGGCTGTCTTTTCTCCACTGCATATTCTTGCCTCCTTTATCAAAGATAAGGTGACTGTATGTGCGTGGGTTTATTTCTGGGCTTTCTATCCTGTTCCATTGATCTCTATTTCTGTTTTTGTGCCAGTACCATACTGTCTTGATGACTGTAGCTTTGTAGTATAGTCTGAAGTCAGGGAGCCTGATTCCTCCAGCTCTGTTTTTCTTTCTCAAGATTGCTTTGGCTATTCGGGGTCTTTTGTGTTTCCATACAAATTGTGAAATTTTTTGTTCTAGTTCTGTGAAAAATGCCAGTGGTAGTTTGATAGGGATTGCATTGAATCCGTAGATTGCTTTGGGTAGTATAGTCATTTTCACGATGTTGATTCTTCCAATCCAAGAACATGGTATATCTCTCCATCTAATTGTATCATCTTTAAGTTCTTTCAATAGTGTCTTATAATTTTCTGCATACAGGTCTTTTGTCTCCTTAGGTAGGTTTATTCCTAGGTATTTTATCCTTTTTGTTGCAGTGGTCAATGGGAGTGTTTTCTTAACTTCACTTTCAGATTTTTCATCATTAGTGCATTGGAATGCAAGAGATATCTGTGCATTAATTTTTTAACCTGCTCCTTTACCACATTCATTGATTAGCTCTAGTAGTTTTCTGGTAGCATCTTTAGGATTCTCTATGTATAGTATCATGTCATCTGCAAACAGTGACAGCTTTACTTCTTCTTTTCTGATTTGGATTCCTTTTATTTCTTTTTCTTCTCTGATTGCTGTGGCTAGCACTTGCAAAACTATGTTGAATAATAGTGGTGAGAGTGGGCAACCTTGTCTTGTTCCTGATCTTAGTGGAAATGGTTTCAGTTTTTCACCACTGAGGACGATGTTGGCTGTGGGTTTGTCATATATGGCCTTTATTATGTTGAGGAAAATTCCCTCTATGCTTACTTTCTGGAGGGTTTTTATGGTGTTGAATTTTGTCGAAAGCTTTTTCTGCATCGATTGAGATGATCATATGGTTTTTCTCCTTCAGTTTGTTAATATGGTGTATCACATTGATTGATTTGCGTATATTGAAGAATCCTTGCATTCCTGGGATAAACCCCACTTGATCATGGTGTATAATCCTTTTAATGTGCTGTTGGATTCTGTTTGCTAGTATTTTGTTGAGGATTTTTGCATCTATGTTCATCAGTGATATTGGTCTGTAGTTTTCTTTTTTTGTGACATGTTTGTCTGGTTTTGGTATCAGAGTGATGGTGGCCTCGTAGAATGAGTTTGGGAGTGTTCCTCTCTCTGCTATATTTTGGAAGAGTTTGAGAAGGATAGGTGTTAGCTCTTCTCTAAATGTTTGATAGCATTCGCCTGTGAAGCCATCTGGTCCTGGGCTTTTGTTTTTTGGAAGATTTTTAATCACAGTTTCAATTTCAGTGCTTGTGATTGGTCTGTTCATATTTTCTATTTCTTCCTGGTTCAGTCTCGTTAGGTTGTGCATTTCTAAGAATTTGTCCATTTCTTCCAGGTTGTCCATTTTATTGGCATATAGTTGCTTGTAGTAATCTCTCATGATCCTTTGTATTTCTGCAGTGTTCGTTGTTACTTCTCCTTATTCATTTCTAATTCTATTGATTTGAGTCTTTCCTTTTTTTTCTTGATGAGTCTGGCTAATGGTTTATCAATTTTGTTTATCTTGTCAAAGAACCAGCTTTTGGTGTTATTGATCTTTGCTATCATTTCCTTCATTTCTGATCTGATCTTTATGACTTCTTTCCTTCTGCTAACTTTGGGGTTTTTTTGTTCTTCTTTCTCTAATTGCTTTAGGTGTAAGTTTAGGTTGTTTATTTGAGATGTTTCTTGTTTCTTGAGGTAGGCTTGTATTGCTATAAACTTCCCTCTTAGAACTGCTTTTGCTGCATCCCATAGGTTTTGGGTCATCATGTTTTCATTGTCATTTGTTTCTAGGTATTTTTTGATTTCCTCTTTGATTTCTTCAGTGATCTCTTGGTTATTAAGTAGTATATTGTTTAGCCTCCATGTGTTTGTATTTTTTACAGATTTTTTCCTGTAATTGATATCTAGTCTCATAGCGTTGTGGTCAGAAAAGATACTTGATACGATTTCAATTTTCTTAAGTTTACCAAGGCTTGATTTGTGACCCAAGATATGATCTATCCTGGAGAATGTTCCATGAGCACTTGAGAAGAAAGTGTATTCTGTTGTTTTTGGATGGAATGTCCTATAAATATCAATTAAGTCCATCTTGTTTAATGTATCATTTAAAGCTTGTGTTTCCTTATTTATTTTCATTTTGGATGATCTGTCCGTTGGTGAAAGTGGGGTGTTAAAGTCCCCTACTATGATTGTGTTACTGTCGATTTCCCCTTTTATGGCTGTTAGTATTTGCCTATGTATTGAGGTACTCCTATATTGGGCGCATAAATGTTTACAATTGTTATATCTTCTTCTTGGATTGATCCCTTGATCATTATGTAGTGTCCTTCTTTGTCTCTTGTAATAGTCTTTGTTTTAAAGTCTATTTTGTCTGATATGAGAATTGCTACTCCAGCTTTCTTTTAATTTCCATTTGCATGGAATATCTTTTTCCATCCCCTCACTTTCAGTCTGTATGTGTCCCTAGGTCTGAAGTGGGTCTCTTGTAGGCAACATATATATGGGTCTTGTTTTTGTATCCATTCAGCCAGTCTGTGTCTTTTGGTTGGACCATTTAATCCATTTACATTTAAGGTAATTATCAATATGTATGTTCCTATTACCATTTTCTTAATTGTTTTGGGTATTGTATTGTAGGTCTTTTCCTTCTCTTGTTTTTCCTGCCTAGAGAAGTTCCTTTAGCATTTGTTGTAAAGCTGGTTTGGTTGTGCTGAATTCTCTTAACTTTTGCTTGTCTGTAAAGGTTTTAATTTCTCTGTCAAATCTGAATGAGATCCTTGCAGTGTAGAGTAATCTTGGTTGTAGGTTTTTCCCTTTCATCACTTTAAATATGTCCTGCCACTCCCTTCTGGCTTGCAGAGTCTCTGCTGAAAGATCAGCTGTTAACCTTATGGGGATTCCCTTGTATGTTATTTGTTGTTTTTCCTTTGCTGCTTTTAATATTTTTTTTGTGTATTTAATTTTTGGTAGTTTGATTAATATGTGTCTTGGTGTGTTTCTCCTTGGATTTATCCTATATGGGACTCTCTGCGTTTCCTGGACTTGATTAACTATTTCCTTTCCCACATTAGGGAAGTTTTCAACTATCATCTCTTCAAATATTTTCTCAGTCCCTTTCTTTTTCTCTTCTTCTTCTGAGACCCCTATAATTCGAATGTTAGTGCGTTTAATGTTGTCCCAGAGGTCTCTGAGACTGTCCTCAATTCTTTTCATTCTTTTTTCTTTATTCTGCTCTGCTGTAGTTATTTCCACTATTTTATCTTCCAGGTCACTTATCCGTTCTTCTGCTTCAGTTATTCTGCTATTGATCCCTTCTAGAGAATTTTTAATTTCATTTATTGTGTTGTTCATGATTGTTTGTGTGCTATTTAGTTCTCCTAGGTCCTTGTTAAACGTTTCTTGTGTTTTCTCCATTCTATTTCCAAGATTTTGGATCATCTTTACTCTCATTATTCTGAATTGTTTTTCAGGTAGACTGCCTATTTCCTCTTCATTTGTTAGGTCTGGTGGGTTTTTACCTTGCTCCTTCATCTGCTGTGTGTTTCTTTGTTTTCTCATTTTGCTTAATTTACTGTGTTTGGCGTCTGCCTTTCAGAGGCTGCAAGTTCATAGTTCCCGTTGTTTTTGGTGTCTGCCCCCAGTGGCTAAGGTTTGTTCAGTGGGTTGTGTAAGCTTCCTGGTGGAGGGGACTAGTGCTTGTGTTCTGGTGGATGAGGCTGGATCTTGTCTTTCTGGTGGGCAGGTCCATGTCCACTGGTATGTTTTGGGGTGTCTGTGACCTTATTATTATTTTAGGCAGCCTCTGTGCTAATGGGTGCGGTTTTGTTCCTTTCTTGCTAGTTGTTTGATATAGGCTGTCCAGCACTGTAGCTTGCTGCTCATTGAGTGGAGCTGGGTCTTAGCATTGAGATGGAGATCTCTGGAAGATTTTCACCATTTGATATTACGTGGAGCTTGGAGGTGTGTGGTGGACCAATGTCCTGAACTTGGCTCTCCTACGTCAGAGGCACAGCCCTGATGCCTGGCTGGAGCACCAAGAGCCTGTCATCCACATGGCTCAGAATAAAAGGGAGAAAGAAAGAAAGAAAGAAAAAGGTAAACTAAACTAAAGTAAACTAATCTAAAATTAAAAAGTTATTAAAATAAAAAACAAAAAATAATTACTAAAAATTTTTTTAAAGTAATTAAAAAAAAAAAGAATGAAAGAAGAGAACAACCAAACCAAAAATCAAATCCACCAATGATAACAAGCGCTGAAAACTATACTTAAAAAAAACCAAAAACCAAAAAACGGACAGGCAGAACACTAGGACAAATGGTAAAAGCAAAGCTATATAGACAAAATCACACAGAAGCATACATATACACACTCACTAAAAGAGAAAAAGGGAAAAAAATATATATGTATATCGTTGCTCCCAAGTCCACCTCCTCAATTTGGGATGATTCGTTGTCTATTCACGTATTCCAAAGATGCAGGGTACGTCAATTTGATTGTGGAGATTTAATCTGCTGCTCCTGAGGCTGCAGGGAGGGATTTCCCTTTCTCTTCTTTGTTCACACAGCTCCTGGGGTTCAGCTTTGGATTTGGACCCACCTTTGCGTGTAGGTTGCCTGAGGGCGTCCGTTCCCCGCTCAGACAGGACGGGGTTAAAGGAGCAGCTGCTTCGGGGGCTCTGGCTCACTCAGGCCGGGGGAAGGGAGGGGTACGGATGCGGGGCGAGCCTGCGGCGGCAGAGGCCAGCGTGACGTTGCACCAGCCTGAGGCGCGCCATGCGTTCTCCCGGGGAAGTTGTCCCTGGATCACGGGCCCCTGGCGGTGGCGGGCTGCACAGGCTCCCGGGAGGGGAGGTGTGGATAGTGACCTGTGCTTGAACACAGGCTTCTTGGTGGCGGCAGCAGCAGCCTTAGCGTCTCATGCCCGTCTCTGGGGTCCGCGCTGATAGCAGTGGCTCGTGCCCGTCTCTGGAGCTCCTTTAAGCGGCGCTCTTAATCCCCCCTCCTAGCGCACCAGGAAACAAAGAGGCAAGAAAAAGTCTCTTGCCTCTTCGGCAGGTCCAGACTTTTTCCTGGACTCCCTCCCGGCTAGTCGTGGTGCACTAGCCCCCTTCAGGCTGTATTCACGCCACCAACCCCAGTCCTCTCCCTGGGATCCGACCTCCGAAGCCCGACCCTCAGCTCCCAGCCCCCACCCGCCCTGGCGGGTGAGCAGACAAGCCTCTTGGGCTGGTGAGTGCTGCTCGGCGCCGATCCTCTGTGCGGGAATCTCTCCGCTGTGCCCCCCGCACCCCTGTGGCTGCGCTCTCCTCCGTGGCTCCGAAGCTTCCCCCTCCGCCACCCGCAGTCTCTGCCCGCGAAGGGGCTTCCTAGTGCGTGGAAACCTTTCCTGCTTCACAGCTCCCTCCCACTGGTGCAGGTCCCGTCCCTATTCTTTTGTCTCTGTTTTTTCTTTTTGCCCTACCCAGGTACGTGGGGAGATTCTTGCCTTTTGGGAGGTCTGAGGTCTTCTGCCAGCGTTCAGTAGGTGTTCTGTAGGAGTTGTTCCGCATGTAGATGTATTTCTGATGTATTTGTGGGGAGGAAGGTGATCTCCACGTCTTACTCTTGTGCAATCTTGAAGCTCCTCTCGTTATCCTCTTTTGATGGACACTTGAACTAATAGGCCATGAGCCCTTGTGGGGCAAGAATCACATCCAGTTTTGTCCACTCAGTACTTAACATCGTGCTCAGCACAGGGGAGTGATGGACTAAGTGATTGCCAGCTGAATGAGGGAATGGATGGATGGATGAATGAATGAATAAAATAATAGATCTAGTCCTGTGTGTCTATGATTGAGGCCAAGGAGCTCTAATGAGTTTATGTGAAGTGCCAGGTGGTAGCCAATGTTAGGATACAAGTGCTTTCCCTCAGGCGTGGTATGATCTGGCGGAGAGTGGCATTCTCACTGTACATGTGGTAATCCAGGTTATCCACTGGTGCTAGAAAGGGCTGAGAAAAAGCCAGGAAGAGAAGTGGGAAGTAAGTCGTAGATCATGTTTGGTCCAGGACAAAGTGTGGTCTGAGGGCAGTGTACCTAGGGAGAAAAAGGGGAGCCAGTGGTCAGGAGAGTTCTGTTAAATGTGTGAAGATAGAGGTTCCATATCATTGCTTTTTTGGGACGAGCAGTTATATTTTCATAGCAGTTGTGATTCAGTTCATTAAATAGTTAATTTGATTCTGTACTCAGCAAGGGCAGGGAATTAGAGGGGTGCAAAGAGCTTGTAGTGTCAACAGATTGATCCTTTGGGAAATTTTCAATCTTATAGAGAAATAAAACATAGAAATCCGAGCTATGTTTTAAGGCCCATATCAATCACTGTCTCCTCCATGAAATCCTCCCCAATGAAGACAGAATCCTATGAAATTATTTTTGTGCAGTTGGAAACTTAGTTTTGTTTCATCTTATAGTATTTACTGATTGCTTGCTACATGGGTATGAGTTTTATTTACCCCTCCAGATTAAATATTTGAGGTCAGGGACCATGCCTTACTTAATGGAATGATAAATATGCCGGGTTACTAGAATAATGTTACATGATTCCTGAAGTCTCTAAAAATCGGTATCTGACAAACACATATGATATAAACAGTGGAATCTTTGGATTACTTGTCCTAACACTGAAGAAGTATACCTTAATACTGGTTTAAAGCAGTCCAATTTATAAAACAAGTTTATATATATTATTCATATTAATTTCGTGAGGATCTGGAGTGTACACATTAATAATATATTTTAGAAATAAAAGACTGTCCATTTTTAGAGAAATGTTTTTCAAAGGTGTCAGTCTATCTCAACAAGTTTTTTATGGTCTTTAGTTATATTTCCTCCTTATGTCTTTAATATTGTTTCTAAATTCTTAAGTTCTACTTGTCAATAATACCAAGTGATTCTCTCTTCTACTAGGTTATCCAGATTTTGCCATCCTGGAAGACATTGAAATTTAATTTCTTTTCTGTTGTCTGAGTGCTTGTTTTGGACTTGGAAGAAATGTCTGTGGATTTTTTTTTTTTTAAGCAGAAGGGATGTTTGAGAGTGTAGTCCTGAGTATCTGGATATACATTCATTCTGCTGTTAATTGAGTTGCTGTTCTGCTAATGTCTACTGACAGCCTCTCACTGATATTTACATTTCTCATATAGGAAGGTGAGATGTTACAAGCTTAAGGTGATGGGCTTAAACTTGGATTTCCTGCCCTCCTCCCCCCATAGATGGTAAAGAAAGCAAAACAAGAAACTAAGAGTTGATCCTGAAAATTGATAAAAGAAAGAATTATTCTTTGTAATTTAATTCTAAACCATTATATTATATTAAAGCATATTGTTTATACTTTATTATTAATTATTTGTACATGTAGAAACATGAGGTTCTGTAAGGGCTTATCACCTTCCTGGATGTTAGACCCATGATGGGATTTTGTTTAGTTAGAGTTTTATTGCCCACAGCAGTTGTTTTCTTTATAGCCATTTAAGAAATCATATAATTTAAACTTGCTTACTAGGTGACTAAGTTATACATTGAATGGAGTGCTATATTAGGAGATTCTAATATTTATAGATTAGGAATCATTGTTTGAACTGTAGGCTATGCATGCAAATATTGTGGATAAAAAGAATCATTTAAGCATTTGAAAAATCAGGTGTGACCAGATGAAGTTGTGGTTATAAAGTGTATTTGACTAGGACTTGACTTTTCGTTAAAAACAAAATGAATTTGAAGCACATTTTTCTAACGATAATCCCAAATGATTTCACTTCCTTTTTAGATTTTTGTACCTTTCACAATGTGTAAGACATACATGTCTTCACTGTTAGCAAATTTTTGAGGAAAAAAAATTAAAAGAAACATTGTATACAAAGTTGATAACTAGTTTAAATATAACTAAAGGAAGTACTTTATATCAGCTGGGAGTTTATTGATCAATGCAGTATTTTTAATTAAAAAAATCCCAGTAATGTTGTCTACTTGAATTGAATTTGAAGCAAAATGTATAATTTGTTAGATATCTTTTCCATGTAAATATCCACCGGAATATTTTAAATTGAGAAACTGCAACTAGATCTCTCTCTTTGCATACTAGAGAAGTAGTTGTTTTGGATGACACGAATACTCTTCGCATATGTTTATCCCTTCACTCATTCACAGATACATGTAAATACCCTTGTTAAAGAGATTCTTTTTTTGGGGGGGGCGGCTGTGCCAGGCAGCTTGTGGGATCTTAGTTCCCCAACCAGGGATCGAACCCAGGCCCTGGGCAGTGAGAGCACAGAGTCCTAACCACTGGACGCCAGGGAATTCCAGAGAGAGATTCTTTTTCTAATGTAAACATTGACACTAGGTGCTGGTGATACAGTGATACCAAGTTTCAAATGAGAGTCTTTTGGTTCCAAAACCCACATCCTTTCACTCTAACAAGGATGGCAGATAGGTTTGTTCACTTGTGGAGCAAGTGAATACAAGACCTATTATGTACCAAGATCTGTTTTTCTGTAGTGTCCATAGGGTAATCCCCAGTATAATACTGAGTTTGGATTGTATTCTGAACTGGTACATAGCTTCCTCTGGGGAGAGGAGGTTTGGAAGCAGGTTACCAGCTTACTCTTTTGGTGGATCATGTGTGAGTCAGGCATTTGTAAGTTTATACAGTATGTTAATATAGAATAATCATGCCATCATGTAATCACATAATTCACCCATGAAATCTTTATTGGACTTTTGTGTGTCAGGTTAACCCTCCTTCCCCACCGCCCCTGCCCAATGATCTTAACCTCTATCATCAAGGAGCTTAAAAAGGCTAAATAGAGATAATTAGGGATGTGATGACCAAAAGCCACTTTAAAGTTAACAAACATAAATAGTTTATTTATTTATTTTTATACATCTTAATTGGAGTATAATTGCTTCACAATGTTGTTAGTTTCTGCCATACAATAAAGTGAATCAGCTGTATGCACACACAGATCCCCATATCCCCTCCCTCTTTTTTTTCTTTAAATTTATTTTATTCTGTTTTTTTGGCTGTGTTGGGTCTTCGTTACTGTGCAGGGGCTTTCTCTAGTTGCAGCAAGTAGGAGCTACTCTTCGTTGCGGTGCAGAGTCTTCTCATTATGGTGGCTTCTCTCGTCGCGGAGCACAGGCTCTAGGCGCGCAGGCTTCAGTAGTTGTGGCACACATGGGCTCAGTAGTTGTGGCTCGTGGTCTCTAGAGCACAGGCTCAGTAGTTGTGGCGCACAGACTTAGTTGCTCCATGGCATGTGGGATCTTCCCAGACCAGGGCTTGAACCTGTGTCCCCTGCATTGGCAGGCAGATTCTTAACCACTGTGCCACCAGGGAAGTCCCTCCCTTCCCTCTTGAGCCTCCTTCCCACCCTCCCTATCCCACCCCTCTAGGTGGTCACAAAGCACCAAGCTGATCTCACAATGCTATGCAACAGCTTCCCACCAACCATCTATTTTACATTTCGTAGTGTATGTATGTTAATGCTACTCTCTCACTACGTCCCAGCCTCCCCTTCCCCCCTGTGTCCTCCAGTCTGTTCTTAGCATCTGCGTCTTTATTCCTGCCCTACCACTAGGTTCTTCAGTACCATTTTTCTAGATTCCATATGTATGCATTAGCATACATATTTGTTTTTCTCCTTCTGACTTACTTCACTCTGTATGACAGATTCTAGGTCCATCCACCTCACTACAAATAACTCAATTTTGTTCCTTTTTATGGCTGAGTAATATTCCATTGTATATATGTGCCACATCTTCTTTATCCATTTGTCTGTCGATGGACACTTAGGTTGCTTCCATGTCCTGGCTATTGTAAATAGTGCTGCAGTGAACATTGTGGTACACGACTCTTTTTGAATTATGGTTTTCTCAGGGTATATGCCCAGTAGTGGGATTGCTGGGTCGTATGGTAGTTCTATTTTTAGTTTTTTAAGGAACCTCCATACTGTTCTCCATAGTGGCTGTATCAATTTACATTCCCACCAACAGTGCAGGAGGGTTCCCTTTTCTCCACACCCTCTCCAACATTTATTGTTTCTGGAGTTTTTGATGATGGCCATTCTGAAGCTTAACAAATATCTGATGACCAAAAAGCATGTTTAAACTTAACAAACATTAGCCAGCAGTTTCTGATTATAAGTGGCTATTGTTTTCTTTTAGTGTTTGGATTGTATGAAAAAAACAATTTTGTGGAGTGGTAGAATTTTGATAGGAAATGAAATCACAGGTTGTAAGAACATGGCAAAATAACCATTCCCATACCCCACAGCCCTCCTCACAAATTTTGCCTGTAAAAACTCTTCCCTGAAAACCATCGGGGAGTTTGGGCTTTTTGAGCATGAGCTGCCCATTCTCCTTGCTTGGCCCTTGCAATAAACATTTCTGTGCTCCAAACTCCTATGTTTTGGTTTGTTTGGCCTCAATGTGTATTGGACACATGAACTTGAGTGTGACCACAGGGGTTAGCAAATTGGTCTTTCCTTTTGAAAACTAGGCGGAAGCTGGAAGACACCTCTTTTTGTTAGCTCCAGGATGTGTTAGCTTGCCACAAAGATTTGACTCGCCTTTGAGAGGTCTAGAATTTGGCATATGCTTCAGCCACTGGATGTAAAACACAGACAAAACAGAGGAGGGGAGCTAAGGGGCAGAGGGGCGGTCTCAGCCAATCTCCTGCCTGCCCAGGTTGTTGATGGGGGAGCTGGAGGTGAAGTTGGCCTCTGTTTCTGCAGGACCTGAAAAGTAATTTCATTCATGTCCTGGAGTGAATCAGATTCCCTGCCTTGAATTCAGAAAGCTCACAAAACCAAGGAGTAACACCAGAGTGCTGATTTGTTAACTGACACTGAAAAATGCTGGGTCAGCTGGGCTGGATTTTGCAGTTGCCTGTCTATAGTCTTGGTGAGCCACGTTACTTACTCGTTCATCAAACAGTATTTCTAGGCTCTTGGGGTACAGTGTGAACAGGACAAGTGTTCTAGAGTGTTCTGAGAGGGAGGCAGGGTGAGGGAGCAGAGGCAGGCAGAAATAAAGAACGGGAAAACTATCAGATAACGATGAGCGATGATGTACCGAAGGTGACAGTGGGAAGCTGTGACAGCGAGTGGCCGGCTTGCTGGCTTACATGGCCTGGCATCCCGAAACCTTGCTGACTGTTCAGCCAAAGGGCGCTTGATGAGCTTGGAATCAAGGACCCACCCCATGACTCCCTGCCTTTTTGACAGACATAAGCTTTTTGTAGTTATGCTTGTAAATGAGATCTAGTTCAGGCCAGAGCTCTCCAAGTTGATTTTGCTTATCTTTGTTTACAGTTTTGTTTCTGCTACCTTCTTATTTATTTATTTTTATTATTTTATTTTTTAATTGAAGTGTAGTTGATTTACAATATCATGTTTCAGGTGTATAGCACAGTGATTCAGTTATACATATATATGTTTTATATCTTTATATATCTCTGTATATCTATTCTTCTTCAGATTCTCTTCCCTTTTAGGTTATTACAGAACATTGAGTAGAGTTCCCTGTGCTATACAGTAGGTTCTTGTTGGTTATCTATTTTATATATAATAGTGTGTATATGTTATGCTAACTCTCAAAAGGCAATCCCCTTCCTTTTTTCCAGAATCATTGGGGCTCTCTCTAGCTCCTGTCCATACCCCATGTGCCTGCTATGATGTATTTAAAATCATGAAATAAGCCGGCCCCATGTGGGAATATATTTCAGAGAAATATTTGCAATGTTCGTGCTTTTAGGCCTCATGTTATTTATTATTCATTTTGTTTTTTACGCCTGGAATGAGAGTGCTGATGGAGAAGGCAGAAGAGGCAGGTGAAGTGGTGGATGGTTGAAAAATCAGTAACAGGAAAGAAATGAAACTGATTTTCAGGAGAAAAGCTTAAGTATTTTTGACAAATTCATGTGCAAATTTCTGCTGAACTCATAAGGGATGAAATTTCTTAAAAAGGATCATAATCTCCTTGCTTTATCTGAAAGCACTAGAGAAACAGATGGGTGAATTACAAATTTTTGAGACTGTCAAAAATTGGGCCCTGGCTTTCGTAAGGTTGGGGTAAATTATGAACTGCCTATCCCCAGATTACATAATGTTCTTGAATTTATTTTAAATAATATTTTTTCATCTATTATTAAAAGTTCAAAATAAATAGTGTGAGGATGATCTTAGTGCTGCACCCACCACGGTGCCATGGGCATTCGGCCAAATTGAACCTGGGAATGTTGCTTTTTTTTTTTTTTAATAAATCTATTTTATTTATTTATTTATTTTATTTTTGGCTGTATTGGGTCTTCGTTGCTGCGTGCGGGCTTTCTCTAGTTCCCGTGAGCGGGGGCTACTCTTCGTTGCGGTACCCAGGCTTCTCATTGCGGTGGCTTCTCTTGTTGCGGAGCACGGGCTCTAGGGCACGTGGGCTTCAGTAGTTGTGGCGCACAGGCTTAGTTGCTCTGCAGCATGTGAGATCTTCGCGGACCAGGGCTTGAACCCGTGTCCCCTGCCTTGGCAGGCGTGTTCTTAACCACTGCACCACCAGGGAAGTCCTGGAATTTTGCTTCTTAAGGATAGTTTCCCATCATCTGACATAGAACACCGGGGGTTTTGCCAGCTTCCCCTGCTTCTCTGATACTATTTGTGAGCAGTCTCCTGAACGTAATATTAGGCAACACCAGCAATAAAACAGATGCTTTCTGCATGAATGTTTTTGGAGGCAGAAAGATGAGCCAATTAAACATTTTGTTTCCTGATGCATATGTACCATTTGTACACATGGATGATCTTTTTGAAATTTGTGATTTGCTACTGTTGACAGTGATATTTTAGACTGAAGTCTCTCGGGGCTGGAGACCAGATTTTTAAATTATTTGGAAAAAGTTTTTTAGTAAGTGAAATTCGCCCTATATTTTAAAATGAATGAACGTAACAGTTCACTGTTGAAAAGCAGGTAAAATCTACTGCATATTTTATTTATTCTTTAGACATGTTACATGACTGAGTCATGTCATGAGTATTTAAGAAAACAAAATAATTCTCTGACACACCTAAATTTCATGTTGGCAGTTGGACACCATAGAGCATTTGCAATTCTAGTTACAAATTGTACTGCCGTCCAGAAGGTCTCATTGAGCTCAGGGCATTTGCTGCCTCCTATACCAGTTTTGAGGAAATAAAAACATCTGGGTATACTTGTTAGGTTCTAGGGTTTCAGGTTCAACCTCTGTACAGCACGACCTAACAAGAAAATCAGTAGTCACCGGAGAGTATGCGTGGCATAAATTACATGAGTTAAATGTTTTTGTTTGGGTTTGAACAAAAACTAAAGCTACAAATACACTAACCAACAGAACCCACGTCTTCACTGCGGATTGGCTGTTATCACTTAACATTCTAAGATCGTCTCCCACATGCTATCACCAAAGCTTCTTTATTTGATTTCCAAAGATGTGCTGTGTTGAATATTTGATGAAACAGACTGCAGATTGCAATGGCGTTTTTGGTGAATCCCTGCTCACAGCTGAGAAGTCTCTCCTCTTGGATATTTCCAGGGGTTGGTTCTCAATCTGGAGAACAGAGGAGAGAAGCCTGATTTTTCCTATCAGTGGGTAGGCACGAGAATGATACGTGAACACTCAGAATTTCCTACCTTCCAATAAAAAATCCACATACAGTTAAAGTAGTGGTCCTCACATCAAATGGTAGTGGTCCAGCTTTTCTTAGAGGAACAAAGACTGTTCAACAGTTTGTCTCCAGGGAGGGCAATTTTGCTGAGTAATTATCTGTGGCCACGATGGTGAGGACATTCTTTTGTTTGCTCTAACTTTTTGCCTTGATGAATATGATAGTGTGAGCATTCCTGCTTATAAGGCAGAGAGTAAGCAATGCAGTCTGTCATTAGTAGTTTTCTCTAAATTAGGGAATCAGTGTGGTTCTCTGATGTCTGGTTGCATGTTAGGAGCCCATAGGTGAAAGCTGTGATTCTAAGTCTAGGCTGACTTTCTTTTTCTTAAAGCGAAAAACCAAACAACAATAACAACCCCTTCTTTTCCTGGATACCCACCCAGCCAAAGGGAAACGGATTTATTGGGGTACTGATGTCAGGAGACCAGTAGTCCTGGGGGTTGGGGCAGGCTGGAACCTACAGCTGTCACAGCGTGTCTTAGAAATGGCCTGGATCTCACTCCATTTGCCTATAAATGTTCTATGTAGATCCTACGTGGGCTTGGTAGGCTTGGCCAGCTTCCAGTAAAGAGACTGTTAGCCCCATTCTGTGCCAGTAATGGCCTTCTCTTCCTGCGCGTTACTTGTTAGAAGTTTTGTTAGGGACGAAGCTTTAAGAATAATGCGTTTGGGCTTCCCTGGTGGCACAGTGGTTAAGCATCCGCCTGCCAGTGCAGGGGACACGGGTTTGAGCCCTGGTCCGGGAAGATCCCACATGCTGTGGAGCAACTAAGCCCGTGCGCCACAACTACTGAGCCTGCACTCTAGAGCCCGCGAGCCACAACTACTGAGCCCACGCACCTAGAGCCTGTGCTCTGCAACAAAGAGAAGCCGCTGCAACGAGAAGCCCGTGCACCGCAAGGAAGAGTAGCCCCCACTCGCCGCAACTAGAGAAAGCCTGCGCGCAGCAACGAAGACCCAACGCAGCCAAAAATAAATAGATAACATAAATTTATAAAAAGAAAGGAAAAGAATAATGGGTTTGCTCTGTGTGCAGAGGAGAGACTGGCTTAGGAACTTCATAGCTGCATTTTTGACATCCTGTTTTTCCTGGAAGTCAGTTATTTGAGAGTTAGGGACTTTGGTGTCATCTGTCTTCTGGAACCCCTGCCTGTTAAAGGTAGAGTCTGTTATTTCTTAAGAGACTGATGATCAAGTTGATAGATTGCCAAGCCTTCTGCTTATCTTTGCCATGTCTTCTCCAGCCCTCTGAGAGGATCGTCCGTGCCTTTGGAGAATGGAGGTGAAAAAATGTGTACCGCATGATACTTGAATTATAGTTTGGGGGGAAATTTAAGGATGGGGGTAATTAAAATGTTTTAGATTTCAACGATCTCTTTCTGCTAGTGTTTTATGCCACCGCGAAGAACAGAACTGTCTGCCATCAGATGTGCCCTACTTTCAGATGTTAAATGCTCTATACCAGCTATAGATTTAATTTAGTGGTCAGAAGCAGTTTTGGCTTTTGATCTTTTAGGATGTTGATCTAAATGTGCTAGGAATATTTAAGTCTATACTCTTAATTTCATCCGCATGGGGTGTATGGCATCGGAAACAATTTGGTTATTGATTTTCCTGTTTTTGTTTTATTCTTTGTAGCCAACCAAAAAGAACAGAATTAAATGTTTCATTTGAGATATCTTATCCTATGACTTTTTTCCTTCATCTTTGGGTTTTCCATAATAATAGGAAACTTTGAGTACCTTTGATATGCCATGGTGATTTCTTTTTTTCTTTTGATAGTGACCGAATGAGATGTGTGTGATTGCATCAAATATTAAATTGTTACTAAATTGTAGTTAGTGTGAACATGCATTCATCATTTCTAAATGTCATCTAATTATTTAGAAATTACTTTCCCCCCTAAACACCAAAATATCATTTTGTTTTTGTCTTGGCTTATGGTATGAATGGGCTGCTGTGTGTAATTGCCTTTTTGCTAGGTGAAATATGCTTCTAATTTCTTGCCCTGTTTTAAAAATAAATATGACTGGAATTTTACCTTCACATTTGTAAGTGTATAACATAATTGGAATATTTTAAGCAAAACATGATAAAGCAAGCAGATTTGCTTAGAGCCCTAGAAGTAATTGTACCATTTGTACCTAAGTAGGTTTTTGTTGTATGGATAATTCATATACTGTAGGCATGATATGTTGTTCAGTGAAAATCCTAAGAATGAGAAACACTTAAAATCCTACCTTTTATGAACTGTTAGACAGCACATAAAAGTTCGTATCTAAAAATTCCTCTAAAATTAACTGTTTAATATTGATTTAGCTATAGTTTGGACATCTTCCCCCCCCGCCCCACTTCATCTCATTTCTTGAGTGCTTATTGTGTAAAGTCATTATTCTAGGTGCTGGGGATTCAGTGGTGAACAAAATAAACATCCTCCTCTCGTGAAATGTACCTTGGAAGATGGAGAGATTCTGACAATAAGCAAAATAAGCGAGGTGATGGCAGACAGGGATATTGTTCTGAAGAAGAAAACAACCACACAGCAATGGGAAAGAGAGCAATATGGGGATTGAGAGTAAGAGGGAGGGCATTTTAGTCAGGTTCGGTCTGATTATTCTTCTGTGGATGTGCTGCTTGGGTCGAGTCATGAATGATGAAGAGGAGCCAGCTCTGGAAAGAGCTAGAGGAAGAGCCGTCCATGCAGAGAAGCAGCCAGTGCCAGGCTCTTAGGCAGGGGAGGCTGGGCAGGTTGGAGGGCATCGTGGCAGGAGTACAGCCAGCACGTAGAGCGGAGGGAGGTGCAAGACGCAGGGTTCAGATGAGGACTTGAACTCTCGTAACACCTGGAGCAGTGACTCTCTTCCGTCTCAGCCCGGTGGTCCAAGGGTGCCAGTGGCTCACAGAAGCTGGCGGACTAATGATAAAATGAGACTAAAGAGAAACCAGATGGTAGTTATTTGAAGTAAAGGTTTCATTTCATTTCACGCTCATCTCAAGCCTGTGTTTTAAATGTTTACAATAAATGTTTGTTAAAGTGCTTTGTAAGGATACAAGGAGTAATTAGCAAATAAAAGAGGTTGTTATCCTACAAGTATAGAAAATCTTTCAAAAAAGCATTGAGGAAGGTACCTGTGACTTATGGTCAGATGTTGAACTACTGTGTTATAGAGCTGGATGAAGATGCAGCTGATGCAAAACACAGAACCTGCCTTAAAAGTCATTCTAGGAACCAGAATAGGTGTAGGTATTACGTGTATGTGTAGGTGTAGTAGTAGGTGCAGGTGTAGAAGTAGATATAGGTATATTTATAGGTACAGGAGTAGGTGTAGGTGTACGTGTAGGTATAGGAGGAGCAGGTGTAGGAGCAGTACAGGTGTACACGTAGAAGTAGGTATAGGTATATTTATAGGTACAGAAGCAGGTGTAGGTGTAGGCGTACATATAGGTATAGGTGTAAGAGGATGGGCGTAGGAGCAGTACAGGTGTACATAGAAGTAGGTATAGGTATATTTATAGGTACAGGAGTAGGTGTAGGTGTACGTGTAGGTATAGGAGGAGCAGGTGTAGGAGCAGTACAGGTGTACACGTAGAAGTAGGTATAGGTATACGTATAGGTACAGAAGCAGGTGTAGGTGTAGGCGTACGTATAGGTAGAGGTGTAAGAGGATGGGTGTAGGAGCAGGAGTGGGATCTGGTGGAGGAGGAGGAGAAGTATGTGTATGCAAGACACCTGTGGTTGTAATCTGTGTTCTAAGTAGTTCTAGGATTTCTTAGAGGTTTCTGAAGGGTATTGGTTATGGTAAAGAGAGAGAGGCCAAATGGGTGGACTTTTCTTGAAAATAGGTCCTCCCATTAAAAACGTTTTAAAATATAGTGCTTTAAAATGTCAATTACAATATATAATTGTATATATGGAATGAATATGTGGAATGAAGCACTTGCCAAACGAGTGAAACCCATCATCAAGTCTATGGGGGTAGAGGACTTTCCGGTTTTAACCCTTCTGGCCACACAGTTACAACCCCCTGAGTCTGCCCCGTTGGTGACTACCTGCAGAGAAAATACAGCAGTGATATTAATATCTGGATCAGAATGCCTGTGATTTATATTATCTCACTTCCATATACTCATTTTCTTACTAGGTTTTAGAAACCTTTGCAGCTCAGTGCATTAGGTAATCTGCCTGTTGATATATTGGCTATTAACTATTGCACTATCAAGATATTATCAGTAATTCTCAAGGGACAAGCAAAAATCTCCGAGACGCCTCTGGAAGTTGTTATTCAAAAACCTGCTTTCATCAGAGTTTCTCTAATTATGCAGAGCAGTGATTTAGAAAAAGGCTGCAATAGATTCATCTGCATGTGCCTCGTTGCTTCAGATTTCTGTTGCTTCAGATTTCTAGATTTCAGATCACAACAAGTAATGTACTTATGCTTCCCAAACAGGTGGACGATCAGAGAGCTCTATGCAAACACAACTAGATTGTTAGCTGGAATATCAACGCTTTGACTCAGGAGTTTCTCTGCTTTGCACCCAAAAGGTTAAAAGCACTCTTCATTCTTGTCCCCATCGTTTTTCCTGAACCAGGCTCTCTTTGCCTTGACGTCAGTGTCTGCTAAGCAGCAACTTGGCTTGGCTGTGCCGTTGAATGTGTGCAGACCTTTGAGAAGAGAGTAGCAAGTTCATCAGTCTGGCTTAAATGGTCTCCATTCTCACCACTGCCATTTGGGCATAATTAAATCACTATTTCATTCTTCCCATCACAGAGCTCTTATTCCTCTTTAACCAAGTTCTTAATGTATGGTCATAAAAGATAAATTTCATCAGTAGGTCGTCTTCCTAGACTTTGAATTTTGTTTGCTCTTGGGTGGGTGAAGCTCCTTACGCTTCCCAGGTATGGATTCAGACAGACTAACTTTTTATGCATGATTTTTCATTTCCTGTGTAGGCATTAGAAAATTGGCCAGACGCATTAAAAGAGTTTGACCTTCCATGGTAAAAGATTAGTGTACTTAATTTTATTTAATTTAAAGGAGGTAATTCCAAGGGTACTTGATTGTGGTATATTCATCATCAGGAGAATTAAAAATGTTTCATTTTTCTTCATTCACTCTAGTTTAATATTTAAACAAGGTATTAAATGAGTTTAGAGAGCGGCACATTTATAATAAATTCTGAGTGTGGCTCAGAGTTTTCCTCAAGGATTTTGAGTTTTAATCTGTCCTCAGATTAGTGGCAATGTTACAAAAAAATTGTAAACAACCAGTGTGTTCTTGTTACTATCCACTTGGCCTCCCTTTTGTGATCTGGTTTCTTGCCCAACTCCAAGGCACCATCTTTAGTTACTGTCTCCTAAACTGCGCTCCCTTAGAACTGAACTTTGACTTCAGATACTCCTACTCTCTCTAGATGATCTTTCCCATTTATGAACCTTCCCTCCTCCAGTGCCCACCTGCTGCCCCCTACCCTTAATCTCAGCCTTCACTGACCCCAGTGTCCTGTTGGAGGTCCACCATCCTCCCCTGCGCTATGGCACCTTCCTGTGGGTAGTGCCCAAGACAGTGACTTGCAGTTGTGTATTTAGTTCTTTATTTTCCCCTTCGACCTTATCTGAAAATTTCCCATCTCGTGTTCTTTCTAGCATACCTGTTGCCTTTTCAAATAACAGCGAAGTTGGGGGGGATACGTTTAAATCGTGCTAAGTATTTAGGAATAATTTCATAATGGGACTCTTTTGGACTCTGCTGTTATAAATAACTCAAACAGTGACCCAGGATCAGGAGTCAGTCATATTTGTAAAGGATTTCAATTACTAGTGAGGGCAAAGTGATCGATGTCACAGACTCCACGTTTTAAAAAAACCAAGTCCCTGAGTTATGTAAGTTGATCAACGAAGGTTAAAAAACACTCTGTGAATAAGGTTTTCTATTTGCAGCATTTCTTAACAAACATTTGTCTCCAGATTTTAAGTGTTATCATGAGTCAGCCTTTATGATTGCAAAGCCTTGGTCTTATTAATAATGTATAACTTCCAAATGAGTCATGAGCTTATGCATAGCTTTTGAGTATGCAAATTTTATAATACTCATACTCTGAAGGCTTATATTTTTCTGTTTATTTAAAAGTGTTAGGTCTCATTTGCATTGCATTTTACAGCTATATTATGTCTTATTTATTTATTTATTTATTTATTTATTTATTTATTTATTTATTTATGGCTGTGTTGGGTCTTCATTGCTGCGCGCGGGCTTTCTCTAGTTGTGGCGAGCGGGGGCTACTCTTCGTTGCGGAGCGCGGGCAGTAGGCGCGTGGGCTTCAGTAGTTGTGGCATGCGGGCTCAGTAGTTGTGGCTCACAGGCTCTAGAGCGCAGGCTCAGTAGTTGTGGCGCACGGGCTTAGTTTCTCCACAGCATGTGGGATCTTCCCGGACCAAGGCTCGAACCAGGGTCCCCTGCATTGGCAGGTGGATTCTTAACCACTGTGCCACTAGGGAAGTCCCTTATGTCCTATATAATCTCTACATGTCACATTCAATCTAGATAGTGTCCCCTGAGGGCTTTAATTATATGCTGTAGTTCTTGAATTCTTTTATGTACTTTTCAGAAATAATCTCTTTTTATTTTTATTATGGTGGATCTTAAAAATGGTTGCTCTGTAACCTGCTGTTATAGATGTCAGTCTTCTGGAAGAGTTTTCAGATTTATTTTCTTTTATGGCCTTTAGGACATTTTGTATTACTTTAGAGTCATGCCCATAACCCCGTGTGTGATTTTTTTTCTTTCAGTGTGTGTCTCTCTATATATACCTACATACTTATATACCCATGCTTTCATGTGCATGTGTGCATTTGTAATATATTTGAAAATCAGTTGTGTTGCGCTTGTTTTAGTAGAGATCATTGAACCATTGATGTGGTTTATATATACCATTCTTTTGGTATATAAAGCACCATTTTTTAATGCCTGTGGCCTATCTTGTATATAATTTTGAATGACTTTGAAACTACAAATATCTCTGATTGCAATCAGAGTGCCCTAAGACAGTCCCAGCTAGCACAGCCTCTGTTGGGTCCCAGGTTCACCCTGCATTCCTCATTTACAGAAGAAGGACCTGTAAGAAGGTCCTTCCCTATATTGACAGCCGTAATTTGGAAAACCCATAGCAGGCCTTCTGCTTTCCTACCCAGTAGCATTGGCACTGTCAGTGTTGGGCACATTGTAGATGTGATGGGTTAGAAAGTTAATTTTAAAACTATAATAATTTCCTATTAGCTCAGACAAATGGCCAGTGTTCTATTACTCACATTCACATTGTAAAATTTTCTCAGGTAATTTTTTGTAATTATAATTGACAATGATTCCTTCTTTACTTTAAAATACACTATCAAATATAAACATCCATGGTTATGAAATCACAAAAAATGGTCGAAAGATGATTTTATTGGGTTCTGACACTTAGTTGTATTGAGTATTGTTTGAGATAAGTACATCCTTGGTCTTGACTTGGAAATCTTGCTGATTAAAAAAAAACCCAAATGTTAGTATCACTGGTTTTGTTAGTACTACATGAGCTTTATTATTTTTATTGGTTTTCCTGAATTTGTGATCAATTTTTCAGTACTTTCTGTACCTTGGGAACTATGTGTTCTTAAAAAAATAAAAAATCTTTAACACTGCAGGTGTTAACATTTTGCTTGGGATCACAATGAAAATATTGACACTTTATTTGATAGAGTTGATAGAAAATCCTTCATTTGCATTTTACTACTGTGTGTCTGGTGAAGATGTTCTTTAACTTTGTACGAAAGCTTATTAGAAAGTTCAGGAATACACAGTATTTCCAGAAAACTGTGTAACTGAAACAAGTTAATATGGGGAACAGGTACATGTGTCAGATGTTTAATTAGGGGGGAGGAAATGGTATCTTGATATTTACTGAGATTACCAGTGCTTTTGCAGATAGAATAACTAGATCTTTTTGTAAATAAAAAGATAGTCTTTAGTGTATGCTAGATTGTCCTTCAAAATAGTACCTCCTTATCAATCTCACAAAGCATGGAGATTGGCTTTGGCTTTGACTGTATTTCTCTGCTCTCTTGCTGGCAGTATCTTTGCCCAGCTCCTTCTGAATTGGTTACTACATGATAAAGTCAGCTGTCTGCTTTGAAATTGCTCTGTGATTTTAGGACATGATGCAGCATACGTAGCAAATTTGATCTTAAAATTCTTTTCAAAGTTATTAAACTTTAGGTATTTAAAATCATGTTACAGTTATGTAAATTATAAAAGCTAGGAATAAACTGAAAATGTGTGAGTACACACCCCCCAGTGTAAGGAGCATTTTCAACTTCACTAGATCCCTGTGAGCGTTTTCTTGATTGGAATTCCTAGTGTTGCTGAGTGAGTCCAGGGTTGTAGTGCCGCCACATGACAGGCCAATAAATTGAGAGACAGGTTGTTGGGACAAGGAGCAGTGACTTTATTTGGAAAGCTAGAAGACTGAGAAGATGGTGGACTAGTGTCCCAAAGAACCATCTTCCCCGAGTTAGAATTCAGGCTTCTTTTATATGAAAAGGGGGAGGAGATATGGTTGGTTGTTGCAAACTTCTTGGTGTCAGAATCCTTTGTTCCTGCAGCTGTCCCTGTAGATCACGTCGTGATGTTCCTGTAGACCTCCAACAAGACAAATGTTATTCTCTGTTCTGCAACTTTTAATCTCTGTATGAACTGAAAAGTGTTATATCTGTAAAGGTCAGAGCCTTGAGAATAGACTATCCTGTTTATTTCAGGCTATAGGCAACATTATTAACTTGTAGCAAAAGTAATAGAATACAAAGGTTAAAGTAAAAGAAACAGATCTAATATGGAGTCAGGTTTGTTCTTCTCTGTTACAGTAGTTCGCAGTCAATAATCTCTTATCTTGACTTTTGTTCTCGTTCTCTTGCTTTCCTGTTTTTAAAAGCCACATATGACTTACTTGCTTGTTTTTGAAATTTAAAAATGATTTCACATGCTGTAAGTGTAATCTATTGCAACTTGCTGTTTTCAGTTAACATTATGTTTCTGATTGATCCACATTGATGCTCGTAGCTACAGATCAGTTATTTTCACAAGTGTATAGTATTCCATTTCGTAAATATATATATATATGTATGTACCACGATTTATTTATACACACTACTTGCTGATGGTGATTGGATTGCTTCTTTTTTTTTTTATCTATAGCTGCTACAAACCATCCTGTATATGTCTTCTGATGTACAGGTGCAAGAAGTTTTTAGTATTTACACCTAGAAGGGAAATTACTGGGTTGTAGGGTATGGGCATGTTTAAGTTAACAGTATAATGCCAAATTGTTTTCCAGAGTTTTCAAAGAAATATATATAATGTTTATACGTGGGAAAAATATGTTTTCCAGCATAACAGATTTACACTATATTATATGACAGAGCCAGATTGTTTTCCAGAGTTTTATGACATGTAGTCGCACCAGAGAAATGTAAGAATTCTGCATGTTCAACATCCTTGCCGTACTTGATATTGTCAGACATTAATTTTTGCCAGTTAGGGTTATAAAATAAAATCTCACTGTGGTTTTAATTAGTATTTCTCTGATTCCTGATATGCTCATATATCTTTTCATATGGTTATTGGCTATTTATCTTTCTTCTTCTGGAAATACTTTGTCTATTCAGTTGTCATTTTTCTTATTTTCTTTGTATTTTCAAGATGCTGCTTCTTTGCCCGTGATGTGCTGCGAACATCTGTCTTCCTTCAATTATTGGCTTGTCTTTTCCACACTCTCTATACAGCTCTATGGTGAACAGGCATTCTTAGTTCTTACAGTAGGAGAATTTGTGTATTATTTTTCTTTATAGTTAGGACTTTTTTGTGTTTGGTTTCAGAAATCCTTCTCTCCTCCAAGGTTATAGAGATTCCAAAAAAATTTTCTTCTCAGAATTTCAAAGTTTTACTTTCAACCTTTAGGTCCTTAATAACCATCAGTTTTATTAGTGTGTACTCTATGGTGTGAGGTAGATATCTAATATTATTTTTCCATATGTATTATGCTATTGCCCTAGTGCTATTTATTGAATTAGACCATCTTTGCTCATTGCCACCTTTGTCCCCTGTGTGTTTCTGACCTCTCTATTCTGTTAAGGTTCTCTTTCCCTGTGCTAACACTATCCTGCCTGAATTACAATAGCTATTGTGGTGTGTGATATCTTTTAGGGCAACCCTTGCTCTTCTTCAAGAGTGTCCTGATGAGCAAGTGTTATCTCTGCCATATGGCAGGTCACAGAGGAACAGAAATAGTACTGGGATTTCTGCATTGCTTTCACCCATCCTCTGAAGTATTTCAGGTAGTTAAGAGACATACTTGGAGAGCATGTTGGACAAAGATTCACTAAAACAACTATCCGCTGATGAGGTTAATCACATTGTATTTAACCCAGTCTTTCTCATTGTATTTTTTATAGGCAAGTTGGAAGATTTAGCAATAAATTTAGATGCTGGTGTTAGAGTCTACGTGTAATTTTCCAGGAAATTCTCTAAATTTAGGAGGCTAGGAATGCCTTCAGAAGCCCTTGCAATGGTCCTGCAGAAGAGGGGAGGAAGAAGAAGCAGAGAGGAAGAGCCAATATTTATCAGAACTTACAGATTCTAACTATTAAACCCTTTGTCGTGTGATTTCAGTTAACTACTAACATCTCGGCGATAGGATTATTCCTCTTGTCCTACAGCTGAGGAAACTGAGGGGAAGGTAGCTCAGCGGAGGTCACATGGCTCCCAGGTGTCTGATCAGGGCTCCACGTCCAGAGCCATCAGGGCATCTATGTCCAGAGCCCCCATGCTTCCCACTCACACCAGCTGCCCTAGCCACTGTGCCCTGTCAGCTGGGCTCTGGGGCTGGGCATAGAGGGAGGCACGCAGAGGTAGGGCAGCCCTTCCCATTCAGTCTGGGTCTCGTGCTTCCCATTATCCTCGCAGAGCTCCATCCTGGGACTGAGTTCTGCTTGACTGGCCAAGAGGAAGCGAAGAGAGTCAAGAGGATGAGAGTGCCATTTGTGAGCAGGAGGGTAGGGCAAGGTGCCAGAGTGGCCCTGGCTTTCTGACCAAATTTCAGGTCTGTGACACTGTTAAGCGATAAGACTTTGATTCCGGCTGGTCTGTTGATAGGGGATCTAGCTTACTGAACTGCATCTTTGTCATCCACGATGGGCCACCGTGAGATGCTAAGGGCAGTTCAAGATCCCCAGTGGTGGAGGCTGGTTGGGAGATAGAGCCTTGGATGATGGCCTGAGAAGTGAACGCTGCATTTCAGTCCCCTGGTCTGGAAAGCAAGACTCTTAGGGGGCTGAGAGGAGCGGGCAAGGGCGTGAGAACAGGACAGGTGATGACTGACGGTGGAGGATTCCAGGCTGCCCACCCCAAGCTCTTATAACCCTTGTCTGTTCTCCCTCCCTGAGCTGCTCTGTGTGGCCTGCGTTTCGCATTTTTCTCTCTTTTGGGCCTTGGTTTCTCTGTTGATTGCTCTCTGGTAACTGACCTTGTGGCCCCTTTGTTTCTAATACACAGCTCGACTTTATGTCTTCTGAGACTTACTTTCCCAACTTTTGATCTTTTAGCGTAACTCCTCTTTTTCTGCTTTGTCTTTCTGGTCAGCTCAGATCATCATCAGCATCTGTCATCTGTCATCTCAGGTGATGATGATAATAATAAATACAACAACAACAGCAATAATAATAATTATTATTATTATTGCTGACCCTCACTGAGTAGACTGAGCCCCTGCTCTAGGTGCTTTCATGAATTATCTCATCTAACGCTCACAGTAGCGCAAGAGAGAGGGTCCAATGATTATTCCCATGTTAAGTCCTTTACTCAAGGTCAAGCTTGTTGGTGGGTGGTGGAGCCAAGCTTTGAACTCAGGCGGGGAGCTCCAGAGGACTCTTTCACATCCAAGCATCCCTCACCAGGGATGTCCGAGCTGCGCAGGATGTGTCAATGATTTGGTTTGGATGATGTGGCAGAGCTGGGCCTGCTGGGACTTCTGTTTGCATAATTGGCTCTGGTATACCTCAACTAGAAACAATGTGGTACAAAGGGTATCAAACCAGCCAGCCCACCAGCCTCAGTGGCCTAGAAAAACCACCACTGCACGATGGCTGCTTAAGGTAATTCAGGTCTTGTATACATGCTGAATGGTTGCAAACTACCTTCTGTATGCAAAGGGTTAAGAAAGTGGATGATACGGTTTTCAAAAAGAGAAGGATTAGTGGTGACATAATTTTATTCAAATCTGTAATTCCTGTAACAGCTGACTTGTTATGTAGTGGTTGATTCGGAAGGACCAGGGTCAGGATCTTGCCGGCAAAGAGCAGTGGCTTGTTGTCACCAGACCTGGTTCATGGTAAATTGTAGTTCGGTTGCAGGCGGCTGTGGTGTGGAACTGCAAACTTGGTCTTCAGTTTCTTTTTGAATTATGAAACATTTGGTACACACAGAAGAATGCATGCTATATATATGCAGGTCATGTGGCTTAAACATAAAATGAAGCTCCCTGTTCTTCCTGATCCCATTCCAGGGCTCACCTCCCTTCCCTGGAAACTGCCACTAGCCTGGTCTTATTTTTTCATTCTCTTGCTTTCCTTTATTTTTACTGGAAGAATCACAAATATACTTCTAAACAATATATTTTTCACTTTTGAACTTTATAAAAATAATATCACCTACTATAATATGTATATATATATTGTGATTTGATTATATTATTACGTGGTGTGAACATACAGAATTGTAAAAAATCTATTTTTTTTGTTTTCAGAGTTTGGATTCAGGGCAGTATATTTGAGGGACCCACAAAGAAGGCCAGGAAGATTTTAAAAGTAGGAAGGAGCCAAACATTTAGGCATTTCAGAGTAGCATGAGGAGGGTAGATTTTATTCCAAATCCAGTAATACTTCATCAAGGGATTCTAAATTAGGGACCTGATATGGTGGAATTTATAAGGAATTACCTCATCTTTATCTTTTACAATACCCTGCTTATCTGAGAAAGCAACCATGAAAGCTGATAACTCTGGTATAGCATGATAAGTGAAAACATTAGTGGGTCAACCAGACTGCAATTCAATTTACTGTGCACTGATTCAGGCAATGGCAAGTGGCTGTTCTTTGATGGAAAAATCCTGACTTTGGTCCTGAAGCAATCAGCACATAACAAGTTGGCTATTACAGGAATTACAGATTTGAACAAGTTATAAATCACAAAAGCCTTCTCTTTTTCAAAAATATATCATCCCAGTTTCTTAACCCTTTGCATGCAGAATCTACTTTGCCTACATCTGCTCTATTTTATTTGTTAGTGAAATCCTAGACAAGCCGTAGTTAAAAGTTCGGTGGAGGAAGAGAACCTGTGAAAAAGGTCTGGAAAAGGTAAGTTAGAAGAAAAGCACTAGAACCAGGAAAGAAGAATTTAGAGGAAGGCATATTTACACTCGGTTTATTGAAAAGGTGGCGACCAGCAGGCGCAAATGAAGCCTGCTGGGCTGAGAACTACAAATAGCCCTTTGGATTTGCCAGTTGGGAGGCCATTGCTGACCTTTTGATGGCAGTTTTAGGAAAGACCGGGGGGCGGGGGCGGGGGCGGGGGCGGGGGGGGGGGGCGGTGTGTGGAAACCACCGAGCACCTAATGAAGGAACACGTATTTAAATGTTAATATGACATATTCAGATGAGGAGAAAGAATTTCCAGAGAGTGCAGGTAAGGACTATACATGGAAACGAGCTGAGGAGACACTGTTCAGGTAACCTTAGACAGAACGTAAAATGTTACAGTTGAGATTAGGGCTGATGGACAGACGGGGGACGGATTGGGTGACCTTTCAGTGCCCTTCCCGAACTCAGATCCAGTATTATGTCTCTTGCTTTGTTCCCTTTGCTAAAATACCAGTGACATGGGACAGGGGTGGGAGAGAAGGGGCGGCTTTTCTCTGTAAAAGAGGGCAGCTGGTACTGTGATTCCTTGGAGTTTATCTGACAACTGAAGGCAAAGCTTCACGCGGCACGTCAGTTTTCTGGGTGAGTCCGCGACTAGAACTGCGCAACCCCAGGTACTTAAGGGAAGGAGGTTCTAAACACTGTAAGACTGTGCCGTTAAATGGATCGGGGCTTACGACACAATTCTTTCCACGTAATTTGTTGCTTTAGGAAGCTGCCTGGGTCACTTTACCTTTCTGGGAGTGCCTGTCCTAGTGACGATGTGGAACCTTGAAGGGGGTGTGCTGGGTGGGGCGTGGCGGGCCTTCAGGGAGGCGGCAGCAACCTGGCCTGGCACAGTGCGTGGGGCCTCTGGGGGCATCCTGCCTCCCCCGGAAAGCCTGTGTTCCAAGACTCCATGGCTGTGAAGAAGGGTATTGGGTGCAAAGGAGCAGGCGGGGCTGGAGTGAGGAGGCGACTGAAGGCTGATTCATCTTGCTGCAGTCTTGGGAGGGCATGAGGCTCCTGTTCTTTCTCTCAGTTATGAGATGGGAAGATGCCGACTCAGCTTTATCTACTCGAGATGATGCAAGTTTTCCCAAATTATGGAATACAATTTACAAGAAAAGAACAACTTTCCAGGAACCATTAATTTCATCAAGGATGTATTTTTTTTTTTTTTCCGGAGGCTTACATAATTTATTTTCTGTTAAATTATAGGCGTAATTGCAGAATAGTCTTTGATGAAAATAATACTTATGTCGTCCACTTTTATTTAAAAATTAGATAATGATTGACTTCAGCTATTACTGAAGTGCCATTGGGGTACGATGGTTGTCTATAAATGATCTCTGATGTTCACAGTCTTGTTTTTGTGCATTATTATTGTTTATCATATGGTACTGCTTCTATTTTTCCAGAATCATACATTTCTTTGTAGCTTTTTATTTTTTAAATTTTTTGATTAAAATTATACAGAACCTACTGTATTCCCATCTGAAAAAGTCTTCATACAAAAAAGTCCTGACCATCACTATTTCACAGGTATAGCTGGCATAACGTATTTCGATTTCAGCGTGTTTCTCCAAATTTACTTTAGTTAGGTTTTGTGCCCTGTTATGGACTGAATGTGTCCTCCTCAAAATTCGTGTGTTGAAACCTTATCCCTAAGGTGATGGTGTTAGGAGGTGATTAGGTCATGAGGGTGGAGCCCTCATGAATGGGATGAGTGCCCTTATAAAAGAGGCTCCAGAGAGCTCCCTCTACTGTCTGCCATGTGAGGGTACAGTGAGAAGTTAGCTGTCTGTGACCTGAAGAGGGTTCTCATCAGAACCCAACTATGCTGTCACCTGACCGTGGACTTGCAGCCTTTAGAACCATGAGAAATAAATGTCTGTTGTTTACAAGCCATTCAGTCTATGGTACTTTGTTATAGTGGCCTGAATGGACTAAGACATGCTCCTTCTATCTAAAGCAGAGCTTGTTATCTTTCCTTGGAGCACTCCTTTACTCCACAGATCCCCTATCACCAGCTCCTTCACCTGTGGTTCGTCTTTAGATTGGCACCCCTTGGATTCAAAAGAAGTGTCTCAGACTCTCTCTCAGTCCAGTAACAAACAAATAGCACACCCCTGAGTACTTACTGTGTTGTGTGCATTGGGGATGCAGCCACGCAGAAGACACAGTTACCTGCCTCCATAACTCACGGTCCATTTGGGAAGGTGAATGATGGTCCGTGGCTGTGTATACTTAGGATGAAGTGAGTGGACATTCTCAGGCAGTGGTCACAAGCTTCGTCTTTCTGGAACAGTTAGACTTCTGTAGATAACACGTGACACCAAGGAGACTAAGGAAGCATCAGCATCTGGCTCTTCTTTTGCTGCTCTGTGCATCACAGTCAGTTGCAGCAGAGCTTCTGGCAGCTGTGTCATGCAGCCTTCAGTTCACCTGAAGTTGGAACAGCTTGGAAAACGACAGTGCCTGCTCCTTAGGTGCCTGGCCAGAACGTTTCATTGCCAGGATTGTCCTGACACGAAAGGTTTCATTGCCAGGATTGTGCTGACACGAATCTATTTCTGGGTCTCCGGCCCTTGATTTCTTAGGTTTCAGGGGGTCTGAGGGCTGTTCTCCAGAACCTCACAGGTCTGTAACCTGGGAGTTGCTTTCCCCCTGGTAATCCAAAGCCCTCTTGTGGGTAAATGATGCATCCCGTGTCATGAGAGATGAGCTCTTGTCTTATAGGACTTTATCGTTGTGAATTAGAAAGATATTTTTCTGTCTATTTCATTTCTCTGTATGTAGTTTCCAGACATAATTATGACCTGTGGCAAAGTCTCCCTATTAGCTCGGCTAGCACGTTTAGAACTATTTTAATGCAAGCATTGTGGTTATGGTTACGATTACGTATGTAAAAACAAATACATGGTCCTATGAGATCCTTAGTATATATATGAGGGGAAATCTGGATCCCACTGTCAGACTGTTGCAGTGGTATTGATTTCAGTTTAACTGGACCACATGAGGCACACGACTCTGAATATTGACGTTGTTTTGATTTTTTGACTTGTTAAGGTGTCAGTGATCCCCAGTGTTTGGTTAGATAGTTTGATTTACAGTTGTCTGATTTCAACTTTGATTACCAAATTGAAGGCTAAATTCTGGATGATTATTCCGGGCGTTCCCTCCAGTGGAACAACAGAAACAGAATAAGATCCACTTGCATCATAGACCTGCGTCACTGTGTCCTTTACCATATGTCCCCAGAAATCGCATCGTCTTGATTTGCTGTTGAAAACAGAGAGAAAAGCCTTTAAAAAAAAGTAACTATTCACTTTTTCCTGTGGTTGTGAGTGTCACCGAAACCCGCAGTAAGTTTTCAGCCTCTGGACATATTTGTGTCAAATGACTGCAGAGCTCATAGGCTGCAGAGGATGCAGCCAGCATCTCGAGGCCCCCGCCAGCATCTCGAGGCCCCCAGAGAGCCCGGCTCTGATAGCTGCGTCTGTGCTACTGCAGCATTTTGGGTAGCTCTGGGGCCTGCACCGACCAGTGAGGGTAACCCGGGGAAAGGATCAGCTTTCCACCACCTCCAAAAGCCAGAGCTAGAGCTCACTGCAGCCTTGCGGAAGCCTGGCTCTGTGCTACGTTCACAAAGTCAATCGATGGGACCCTTCAGAGCCCCACCCCCAAATTCAGATTGGAGTTGTAATAGAAATGCAGTGATAAGAATGTCATAGAGACTTGCATTATGAAATTGCTCCCTTGGCACAAGGCAGACGACAAAATTGCACAATCTCCTAGGACTGACAGATTTGGGGGATTATTTTAAGAACACAAGGTCCTCCCCAAACCATATCTGTGAAGGCTTGGATTTCTTAAATTTGAGTTTTCAGTTGCGATTTGCTTTTTAGTGGTTCTGTCCATGAAAAATCTTAAAGCTCTTTGCTGTCTGTCACGTTATGCATACTGCAAAAGGATCTTTTCTTTTCATACTTGGATTTAACTTCTTCTTCTCTTTGCCCAGATCGCTAAAGCCATGTGGCTGAGCCAGCAGCACCAGCCAGGTCTCAGGGTCCCCAGTCCTTAAGCAGCTAGTTTGAGATGAGAGAGCTGAAATTGATCTGGGCCCACTGACTGCTGTTCTGGTGAAGGAATGTCATGATATATACCTGCTGTGATGTGTCTGTGCAAGGTTGCTGAATGAGTATGCTTCTGCTGTAAATATTTTTCCACAAAGGTGGTTTTCTGTCATTTACTTACAAGTTTAGGTCAACAATGATACAAATGAACTTATTTACAAAACAGAAACAGACTCAGACTTAGAGAAGGAACTGCAGTGGGAGGGGGAGGAAGGGTGGGAGAGAGGAATAGGTTGGGAGTTTGGGAGTGACATGTACACACTGCTGTATTTAAAGTAGATAACCAACAAGGACCTACTGTATAGCACAGGGAACTCTGCTTAATATTCTGTAATAACTTAAATGGGAAAAGAATTCGAAAAAGAATAGATACATGTATATAACTGAATCACTTTGCTGTACACGTGAAACTAACACAACATTGTTAATCAGCTATACGCCAGTATAAAATAAACATTTTAAAAAAAGAAGAAAAAGGAAGGATAAGAATGAGGGACTCCTCATCTGGGTTAGGTATTGTAAGCTCTCTCTATAATAAAAATGGGAAATCCACAGGGGGCACCATGCTTCAGTTTTCTAAAGCTCAGCATTGCTTTTTTGTCTGTTCATTTCTGTTTAATTAGGAAAAAATGGCATCCTTCGTGGGTTTTATTCTCTGGTCTAGGTGAGTGTTCAGAGAAGGTATTAAGTCATGTGACATATAGCACAGTACTCAGCAGGACAGGCTGGGAGTCACGCGGTTCTTATCAGAATGTGACCTCTCTAAGCCTCAGTATTTTGTATGAAATGGAGACAGTGATTCTCATCTAACACTGTTGGGATTATTATATCAGAAAATACATGTAAAGCTCCTAGCCCGGCACCTGGTATATATGCTCACTAAGTGTTAGCACTTACCATTATGCCATTTAAAATTTATTCTTAGGTGACTTTATCTGTGGAGTCTAGTGTTGCCGTGTTATTTTGTAGTCTCAATATCAACTGCCTCAGATTTTTTAACAGAGTTTTTGTTTTGCATCTTGGTTTTTTTTTCTTTTCATTTTTTAATTATGGCAATAAACATATAACATTAAAATTCCATCTTCATCATTTTTAAGTATACAGTTCATTAGCGTTCAGTATTATTACACTGTCATAACAAACCTCCAGGACTTTTTCATCTTGCAGAACTGAAACGCTATACCCATTAAAAATGAATTCCTTCACCTCCTCCCTGCCTTGGCAACCACCTTTCAGCTTTCTATTTTTATGATTTTGATGACATTAGGTATATGATGGAATCACATAGTATTTGCCCTCTTGTGACTGGCTTATTTTGCTTAGCATAATGTCTTCCAGGCTTACCTATGTTGTATCATGTGACAGGATTTACTTTTTTAAGGCTGCGTAATATTCCACTGTATGTATACATCACATTTTCTTTATCTGTTCATCTTTTGGTGGACATTTGGGTTGCTTCCACCTCTTGTAGTGTGAATAGTGCTGCAATGAACATAGGTGTGCAAGTATCTCTTCAAGATCCTGCTTTGAATTCTTTTGGATAAATGCCTAGAAGGGGGATTGCTAGATCATATAGTAATTCTATTTTTAAATGTCTGAGGAACTCACATATGGTTTTTTCCATAATGGCTGCACCATTTCACATTCCCACCAACAGTGCACAAAGGTTCCAATTTCTCCGCATCCTCGCCAACATTTGTTATTTTATCTTCTTTTGTTAATGGCCATCCTAAGCAGTGTGATGTGGTATCTCATCATGGTTTTGATTTGTATTTATTTTGCAATTAATGATGCTGAGCATCTTCTTAGATGCCTGCTGACCATTTGTATATCTTCTTTGGAGAATTGTGTATTCAAGTCCTTTGCCTATTATAAATTTTTTTTCTGTTGTTGAGTTGTAGAAATTCCTTACATATTCTGGATATTACCCCCTTAACCAATATATTATTTACAAATATTTTATCCCATTATATAGGTTTCCTTTCCACTCTGTTGATTGTTTCCTTTGATGTACAGAAGTTTTTAAGTTTGATATAGTCCAATTTATTGTTATTTTTTCTCTCGTTGCCTGTGCTTTTGATGACGTATCCAAGAACTCATTGCCAGATCCAGTGTGCTGAAACTTTCATCCTGTGTTTTCCTCTAGGATTTTTTTATTTTTAGGTCTTAGGTTTAGGTCTTTAATCCATTGTAATTTATGTATTTATTTAAAAAATTTTTAATTGAAGTATATTTGATTTACAATATTGCACTAGTTTCAGGTGTATAGCATAGTGATTCAGTTTTTATTTTTGGCAAATTATATTCCATTATATGTTATTAAAAGATGTTGGATATAATTCCCTGTGGTATACAGTAAATCCTTGTTGCTTATCTTTTTTATGTAGAGTAGTTGTATCTCTTACTCCCATACTCCTAATTTGTCCCTCCCCCCTTCCTTTTCCCTTTTGGTAACCAGAAGATTGGTTTCTATGTCTGTGAGTCTGTTTCTGTCTTGTATGTAAATTCATTTGTATTATTTTTTAGCTATTTGTAGTTAATTTTGTATATGGTGTAAGGTAGAGGTCCAGCTTTGTTCTTCTGCATGTGGATATCCAGTTTTTCCAACACGATTTGTTGAAGAGACTGTCTTTTTCCCATTGTGTACTCTTAACACTCTTGTTCAAAATCATTTGACCATATACCCAAAGGTTTTTTTCTGGACTCTGTTCTGTTTAATCAATCTGTGTATCTGTCTTTATGCCAGTATCACACAGCCTTTATGACTTTTGCATTGTAGTATGTTTTGAAATCAGGAAATGTAAGGCCTCCAACTTTGTTCTTCTTTTTCAGAATTGTTTTGGCTATTCAAGGTCCCTTGAGATTCTGTATGAATTTTAGGATTATTTTCTCTCTTTCTACAAAGGATACCATTGACTGCTTTAGATTTTATCAGACAAAACTGTTTGCCATTTTCAACAAGAAAAGTGAGCTGTTGGCTATAAAACAACATTTGTTTTGCTGCAGTGTCGCTTGTGTTGCCAAGTTTGTGTTCTGATCGAGGCCAGATAAAAGAGCAGCACAATCATACCACGCAATGCAGTCGGTAGGCAGGTAATCTCTAGCTCTATGTGATGAAAAGACGATTTTAACCACTTTTGATCTGATTTAACGATAGAAACAGGGAGCATTTATTATTCTTGCTGACAAATATCAGTGTTATGTGAAAAACTCTCAAATGACTATTTAAAATATCAAATGACTGATAGAAATTTTTTCCAGAGGAAGAAGTGGGTGATAGGAGTTTTCTGTTGTTGCTGCCCTTGTGATTATTACTTGCTGAGTAACATCTGCTCCATTTTTGGATCAGGTGCCTTCAGTGAGACTAAGTGGATTTGGCGTATGCAAGTCCCTGATTACCCATGACCATACCTTTTCGAATTTCTTCCAGGGCCTCATCCCAAAACCGCAGTGGCACAGTTGGGGTAGGAGTTTCTGTAGAATGAATGTCCAGTTCCAGGAGACTAAACTCGCAGGGATGGGGTGACTTGTCCAAGGCCTGGAGGCTCTGGGGGACAGAGCCAAGACTTGGCTGAACAAAATCATTTCAGATGGTGTTTAATACATTGATAAGTCATTCCAAATTCTGTGAACTCAACTTATGTAACAGAAGCTGCACATTCAACTGCTCAGCCAATTAATTAGCCTTTGGACGGTGCTTTACACAGGAGTCAAAAGATCATGGGAGACACTAAGCATCTGAAAATTCAAGAAAGGGAGGAAGGCGGAGGGCAGTTATTTTCAGCTAGAACAGAGCAATGTAAAGTAAGTTAAGTATAACTTACTAAAAGCCAATTTTCTTGATTTTTTATTTTGCTCTATTAAGTGTACTTTTTCAAGTTAAGAATAACTGTACAAAACAGAAACAGACTCACAGATTTCGAAAACAAACTTATGGTTATCAAAGGGGAGGGATGGGGAGGAGGGATAAATTACGACATTGGGATTAACATAGACACACTACTGTATATAAAATAGATAATCAACAAGGACCTACTGTATAGCACAGGGAGCTCTGTGCAGTACTCTGCAATAACCTTTATGGGAAAAGAATCTGAAAAAGAATAGATATATGTATATGTATAACTGAATCACTTTGCTGTGCACTTAAAACTAACACAACATTGAAAATCAACTATACTCCAATATAAAATGAAGAATAAAAAAGAAGAATAACTGAACAAATTGTCATCAAATATACATTAGCTGTAATAGTAGTATAGATATTATATGTACAATACTTAAGTTATCTGGTGTTATTTAGAACCCAAACCTAATGACATAGATGAAGCAGACATTGTTCAGTATTCTCCCAAATCCAAAAATCTGTGGGTAAGATGATACCTGTTTGGAGTTTCTCTGATAATTTACCTTCCTCTGCCTTTGAAAAAGATCTTGCACATTTTTTTTAATAAATTTTATTTATTTATTTATTATTATTATTTGTTGGCTGTGTTGGGTCTTTGTTTCTGTGCGAGGGCCTTCTCCAGTTGCGGCGAGTGGGGGCACTCCTCATCGCAGTGCGCGGGCCTCTCACTATCGCGGCCTCTCCTGTTGCGGAGCACAGGCTCCAGATGCGCAGGCTCAGTAGTTGTGGCTCACGGGCCCAGTTGCTCCGCGGCATGTGGGATCATCCCGGACTAGGGCTCGAACCCGTGTCCCCTGCATTGGCAGGCAGACTCTCAACCACTGCGCCACCAGGGAAGCCCCTTGCACATTTTTGAATGACTTCTTGTAACTTGGCACAGTGATGACGTTAATCGATTAAAATGATTAATCCTGGGGGAATTCATTGCCCTCCACAGGTCAGCAGCCTCACTTCCTTCAGCGCTAGATACTGAATATTGCTCTTCAGGGGAGAAGCTGTTGGAAATTGCTGATGTATTTGGTACTTATTTTTACGTAATTCAGATTTCTTACTTTCCAGAAACTCTGAAAACTTTGAGGAAATGAAATGCATGTTTTCTACTAATGTCAAAAGTGACAAGTACTTTAAAAAAGGCACAAATATAAAACCCTGTAAAACAAAATCATAGACATTAAGACTTTGACCACATTCAAGAAGAATATATTTATTACCTCTGTCACTTTTTTTCCCTCACTGCATCTCTAGTAGTTTAATAAAAAACTCTAATGAAGAGAAGATTGTCTTTCTCTTGAGCCAAACATTGTTTCATAGCTGTCGTTCCATCTTTAACTTCTCTTTTTTTCTCCAAAACTTTGAGCAAGCAGAATCCTTTTAATGTCTCTGAGCACTTGCCATGGATCGGAGCACTTGAAAAGAAATTTTGCCTGGAAGTGTCTTTCTTCTGCATTCTCAGATGTATCCTTTGCATAAGTGCATTTAGTTTCTTCTTCTCTTGTCCTTGATGGAGTTGCTGGCAGCGTACAGATATGACTTCATGGTTTCTTGCATCTGCTAATTTCCCTTTCTTCTCCTGGACGCTGACAGGGCGGGCTGAGAGGGACCTGAAATAGAAATCTAGAGAAGAAGAAAGGTTTGGTGGCAATGACGGTTGTCAGGCACAAAGTCAAGATCGTTAATGAATTAATGATTCCTAAGCCCTTTGAACCTCACTATGTACTATACGTGCATGAGACATAGCCCTCAAGGTGCCAGTGGGCCAGTCCCTGAGATTACTGTGCAGGAGAGAGAAGTCTGGAAACATCCAGAGCTGACGGCAAGTCCTGCAGAAGAAGGGATGGTACCGGCGGGGCCCATGACATTGGGCAGACAGGTGCCGAGGTTGGAGAGTTAAGGAAATGAATACTGACCATTCATGTAGACTCTGACCCTGGCCCAGAGGCTGCCCACACTCATCTTGTATACAGAATTAGGGAGAGTGAGCAGGGCCCACAGAACTACGTTGTTGGAGAGAATGATGAGAGAGCATCTCTGCTGCTCCTTGAGCCTGCGTAGGAGAGCCAGGAGTTTGAAGCTGCTGGTTTCTAATCACCATGTTGTCCCCATTTGAAGCTTTCCTTGTTGTAATTGGAGGCAGCCGCGGAGCACAGGGCTGGAATCCTACTTCCTCTGAGAATCCTCTGAACCCCAGTTTCTTCATAGGTCCAGGTGTTTGCAAAGGCAGGTGCGTCACGCAGAGCCTGACACCTATCACGTTATCCCGCACGTGTGAATTGAATCTGATCTGTGAATAGATATTGTAAAATTTCTCCAAACTCTTTGAACTCTTTTAAGTTATTACTCAAGCTGTTAAGTTCATGCATGCAAACATATTTTCTTGTTATTTTTCCGATACATTTACCATAAAAGTTGAACATGCTTCGTTGTATAAATTTTGGAAAATACAGAAAACTAAATTTAAAACTTCAATGATTAAAATGAACTTAAAATAAAAATTAGATCACTCGACATTCTGACACTTCGGAAGAACCAGTATTAGAGTTTGATGTCTCCTTCAATCTTGACATTAAGTGGGGAGTGCACTCTATTCTGCCTTTTATACATTTGTATTTATATACAGAGGCACTGTGGAATAGTGGTTAAAAATACCAGATTTGGTTCCGGACGGACCTGTATTCTGGTTCCAAATTTACTACTAGTAATTATATAATCTTCAGTTAGCTATTTGACCTCTTTATGCCCGTTTCCTCACCTGTGAAAGGACATAGTATTTCCCACTTCATTGTGTGGATGTGAGGAATACATGAGCTAATACATGTGAAGGGCTTCGCATAATGTCCCAAAAGTTGTGAACAGTCATCACATGTTAACTCTACTTCTTATTATTGAATTGTGAATATTAATGAAGAAACAAAAACAATTCTTTGGGGAAAGTTCTTTATAATTTCAGTCTTCAAATAGCTAATTATCTACTAGTGCCTCTTGTCTGGCAGGTTGTTTAAAGCATTGGGTACCTAAAGGAATGTGTTCATTTCTTTTCCAATCCCAAGGCTAACTTTTCAAGGACATCAGAGCAGTGCTTTCCTTTCTCATAATGCAAAGGTCAGGATAAGCTAAGAAATCATCAATTACAAGTGTTAAATAAATGGCAGCTTAAGCAGCAACTGAATATGTTATGATCTAAGAATACTTAGTGAAACGTACTTTTGGTAGGCTTTTAATGTTCTAATAACAAATTATTTTTACTTGCATTTTAACTGTAGTAAATATAGTGATTGAGACAAGGAAAAATGAAAACAAAATTTTTTTTTTAGTTGGATAACCTGGGTAGAATAGTAACACATGGAAACATACTTATCTGGCTTTATGATAGTAATAATATTGTCTCCTTATATTTTTAATGATATGCCTTATGCCTTTTAAAATATTGTCATATACATTTTCTTATTAGATTTTCTACAAAATTCTACTAGCTAGGTAGTTTAGAACCAAAGTCTTCTCTTTCTAATCCAATAGTCTTTTAGTGAAACCATGATATGTGGTCATGCAGGATAGAATGTTTGTGATTTGGTGACTGGAACTTGTCTACATGGAGAAAAATCTTTCTCTTTGGCTTTAAAAATAAATTAGTATTTTTTGATTATTAAGTTAACAAAATTTAATAAATGTAAACCTACCAAGTTTAATTTATTAAAATTACTAATTTAAAATATAATTTATTAAAATATTTCTAGACTTTAAAACAAACTCTTGGTTTCTTTAAAAAATTATTCCAAAAAATTATTCATTGTTTTTATTATTTTAAAATATTTCACCCGTATTTAGCTTAGGCTCCATCTTTAGGAACATAGGTTGGAGCTGGGTTGAAAATATTTGGACCATGTTCTATACAGCAATTCCTTAAACACAGGTTGTAACTTCTTTCCTTTTTAAAAAAAAACTTTATTGAGGTGTAATTTATATACAATTAAATGCATCCATTGTAAAGTACACACCTATGTCTTCTATCTTCAGATTTCTGCATCTTTTAAAAGATAAAATGTTTTAGGCATATAAAAAAGAGTGAAGAATATTATAACAAGCACTCAAGTGCTCACTACCCAGATTAAGAAAAAAATGTACAGATGTTATTGAAACTTCCCATGTGCTCCTCCGGCTTCCCATGTGCTCCCTCCCTGCTTCCCAGAGAGAATCATTCTGTTAAATTTGATGTTTAGCATTTTCATGCATGTTTCCCTTCCATCCATACATCCATACATAAGCAATATATGGCATTCTTTTATATGTTTTAAAACATGATAAAGCGATACATTTTTGTATTCTTTATTTCTTCAGCATTGTTTTGAGATTTCTCTAGATTGATCACTGATTCACTGATATGTGTCACTGTATAACATTCCATTGTAAGCATATTGCATATACCACAGTTTATTAATTTGTTCCTGTCTTTAGGTATTTATATTGTTTTCAGGTGTTGTTTGTTTGTTTCCTATTTGAGACACTGCTCTGGTGAACATTCTTGTTCATGTCTCATTGAGCGCGTGTACAGGATTCTCTAGGGCATAAACCTAGTGCAGGAATTGCTAAATCTGAGGGCTTGTGCTTTTTCAGCTTTTCCAACTATTGACAAATTGCAATTCTGAATGATTGTGCCATTTATTCTTCCATCTGTAGTGAATGAGTTCCTGACTCTCCACAGTTGGGATTATCAGACTTTTAGTTAACAAAAAAAATTGAGACTTCCCTGGTGGTCCAGTGGTTAAGACTCTGCGCTTGCTTCTGCTGCAGGGGGCGCGGGTTCCATCCCTGGTCGGGGAACTAAGATCCTACATGCTGTGCGGACAAACAAAAAAATTTTTTTTTTGCCAATCTGAAGGATGTAACAAAGTTTAAAAACTGCATTTTCCTGATGATTAGCAAGGTTGAACATCTTTTTATACATTTATTGGGCATTTGGGTTTCCTCTTCTGTGAATTACCTATTTAAATTCTCTGTCCATTTTATCACTGAGCTGTTTTCCTTGGTTCATTTTATACTAGAGATATAAGTATTATTTTTCTGTATGGTAAATATTTTCTCCCAGTCTTGGTTTACCTTTTACCATTATGATGCCTTTTGATACACAGAATTTTAAGATTTTAATAAAGTCAGAATTTTCAGCCTTTTCTTTTTATGGATGGTGTTCTTTTTCTCTTATTTAAGAAATTTTTTTATCTTTAAGTCATAAAATTTTTCTCCTGCATCATCTTTTAAGAGTTTCTAGGTTTTGCTTTTCACAATTACTTACTGAGTTCACCTGGAATTTCTCTTGGAATTTTATATTTTCCAAATTAATACTGATTTATCATTGTTCATCTTTACCCCAATTATTTATATGTCAGCTCTGACATATTTCAAATTTCTAATATACTTGTGGGTCTCATTTGGTCCTTCCAAGTCTGTTCAAATTCTGTATCATTATCACATTGTCTTAACTATGGCTTTATAGTAAGTTTTGATAATAAGTCCTCTACCTTGGTCTTTATTTTAACATGTTCTTAGCTGTTTTAGGCACTTTGGATTTTGATGTAGATTTAAGAGTTAGCTCATCAAGGTATATGAAGTACACTGTTGGTATTTTAATTAGAATGATATTGAATTTATGAATCATTTTGGGGACAGTTGATATCTTTAAAATATTGAGCCTTCCCATCTATGAATATGGTATCTCTTTCCATCTATTTTCCTCCACATTAATGTATATATTTGAAGTTTTATAATTCTCTTCAGAAAAATGTAGGTATCTTTTGTTACACTTATTGCTAGGTACTTCTTATTTTTTTTTCTTGTTGTAGTAAATGGAATCTTTTCAAAAATTACATGTTCTGTTTGTTCTTGGTGTATATGAAGTAAATTAATTTTTTGTATACTGATCTTATATTAGCCACTTTGCTGAACTCATTCACATAATTTGCCTGAAGATTCTATAGCCAATCATATTGTCTGTGAGTAATGTCTTTTGTAATCTTCATGTCTTTTATTTCTTTTTCTTGTCCCATTGCAGAAGCTCAGATTTTTAGCATAAGGTTCAATAGAAGTGTTATAACTGGGCATTAACTATGATGTTTGATATACTTTCTCAAATTGAGGAAATTCCCATTCATCCTGATTTTGCTAAGAGTTGTTTTTTTTTTTAATTGGTCTTGAATTTTATTACTCTTCTGCTTTTATTGCTCAGCCATAGTTTTCTGTCTCTGAATCTCTTTGTATATTCCTTAATTATATAACCACCTAACAGTATTGAGGCAAAGACTTTTTCAGATGAAAAGGACTTGACTATTTTTATCCCAGTGAGGAAGATGAGCGAACATAATAAATCAAGCAAATTTCTGAAAGATACATTTGTGTAAACGTGGAAATGTGGGCGTATTGTGGAGTTGATGAGGAGATGGGAGGTAATGTCATCTTGTGGAAATGGCAATAGTTAAGGATTGAATAGAAGACTGGAAGAAGTGGTGAATTTCTAGAATTGTAGCTGGGGGAATAGGAAGAGAAATGAATAGTGATAGTGCTCATCTAGGATTAAAATTAGATTTCTAGTGGTACTACATAGCTGAGTCTTGTGACTTTTATGCAGTAATGCTCTATAACTTGAGTTTGGGGGTACAGTACAAGAATTCAAGTAGATGGATTGATCTAAGGATGTGAGTATGCAAGGTGGTTGTAGCATAAGGGTTAGGGAAGTGCGGAATTACTGGGGTAGTTGGTTTTAAGATGTAATTGTCTTGATCAGTCGTGGATGAGTGCGATTGCTGCTTACAGGAGGAAAAGTCAGGAACAGGTCTGATACACCTGGACAAATTTTTGGTGAAGAGGCAATGGGAAAGAGAAGGAAGAAGGTTGTGATCCAATGCAGAAAGTAGAGTATACGATTTCAAAAGAGAATTTTCTTGAGGTAATGACAAAATCTAGGTTATGGCCATAAATTTCAGAGTTTTTGATAGAATGGTTTCCAGAAAGTACTGTAGATGAGTCATTTCTCGTCAAATTGCCTGCAAATGAAATGACCCAATTGTTCCCATCTGTAATGAATATGATTTTATTCTTACAGGACTATCTAGTTGATGTGTTGAGTCTACAAAAATGTTAATCTTTTTTCTGTCATTTTACAGATGTATTACCATCTGAAGTGCTGCATTTTCATGAAGTGTGGTGTGTTTAATCCTTGCATTTTAAGCGAATTAGATTTTTTTTAATACCTTTTTTTTCTTTGACCGCGCAATGAGGCATGCGGGATCTTAGTTCCCTGACCAGGAATCGCGTTAATGTATATATTAATGCCCCCTGAAATGGAAGTGCGGAGTTCTATCCACTGGACCGCCAGGGAATTCCTGGGAATTAGATTTTTAATGATATTTATTAAATATGTTTGAATATAGCGTTGACATTTTTTTTGAGGGTGGGATCTTTTTCTTAGAATTCTTTGTTCTGTGTTAGTTTCTGTCTCTTTAGCATTTATAAATAAGGAGCAGATCTGTTTTCTTAAATAGGCTTCCCTCTGAGAAGTATTGAAAAATGTGGAAAGAGTAGGTTTTCAACTTGGAGGATTGATTTGTTTGTTCCTGGTGTTTTGGAATGGACCAGTGTTCACAGTATATTTTGTAATCCACAATTTTTAGGACCTTGGAAAACTCGAAAAAGATTCAGAAAATCACTAGAAGAAATGATTTTTGGAAATATATTTGCTTTTTTCTTTCTTTCTGGAGAAATGGTAGTCCATGTATGACCTAAGAAAGTTTTCAACAACTTGAAGGATTATAGTATAACCAAATTGGCCAAGTTTTCTGTATTTATACTAAGAATTTAATAAACTTAATTAAATTCCAGGTCCTTGCCATAAAAATTGTCAGATTAATCTAGTTAACTTCACGAGTGCAAACTTCATGTCTAGTAGTTTGCAGGGTCCTGCCGAGTATATAAAATGAAAATCTGATGTGGTCTTTGTCTTCAAGGAAATTTTACTTGCGTGATAGAGGCAAGACATTCTTGGACTGAGAAATAACAATACAAAACAGCATAGGGTTGCAACGATTCTGCGGATTCTCTCAACTCTGTAGATCATGAGAAATAATTTCATGTCTGCAGATATCTCCGATGCATGGGGAAAATACAATATAAAATAGTTTTCTAACAAAAATTCAATGATATATCAATATCTACATTTATAATTAAATTTAAAATTATGCTAATTTGAATTTACTCCAGAAACTTTTGTTAATGAGCTGATTTTTGTTGACTGTAATAAATATTTCTATAGCACTTGCTCTATTTCTATATTAAGTATTTTGCAACTGATAACTCCTTTAACTGGTCTTAGGAACCCTATGAAATAGGCCTGTTATTATCACCTCTCTTTTAAAGATAAGGAAAACAGAGAGGTTAATTAATTTGCCCAAAGTCAAACAGCTCTTGAGTGGTTGAGGTAGGATTGAATCCTGGCAGTCCAGCTCCACTCTGCCTCTTTATTTTTGGTTTATTCTGTTTTATTCATTTTCACCTATTCTCAGTGTTCCTTTATGAATGAAGTAGAAATAGATTTTCATCAGAAAATAAGTGAAAACTTTGCACATTTTTAGGGTATTACTTTTGCCGTTCTGGGGCGTATTTTAAATATTTGTCAGTATGTTGATACTTTGGGTTTATAACTGCTCCCCCCGCCGCCCGCTCCTCTCCAAATGAAACCAGAAATAAACCATAGAAAACAGCAAGTCCATTTTGTTATATGTTAATATAGTTTTGAGTCCTTATTTCTCTGAATTTGGTTCAAAGGAACCTCAGTTTTCCCATCAACTGCTAAAGTTCTGTGACTACCTCTTTTAATTTTGACTTCCTGAACTAATTGCAGTTTGGAATGTGGTGATGGGGCTGGCATATCAATCATTCAGGGATCTGGCTCTATCAGTGTGTCAATCATAAAAGAATAATCAATGTAGGGTTTCCAACTCTGATTCATTTTGTGCCTTTTGTCAGGCCTTCCCATGTAGATTTTAATGATACAGGATACCATTTATGGAAAGATGGTAATTTTAATGATAAGAAATATCAGAGTAGCATTTTCTTGAGTTGTGTTTTTAAAATAAGCCTCTTTTAGCCAAGAATTGAAAAGGACTGGACCAAGACGTGTTTGACCTGTGTCTGTCATTGCCTTTGTCGCCAGGAACCAAATGAAAGAAATCAGCCTGACTGGATGCCTGTTTACTTTTGTAGTCTATTAGTGTCTCTTTGAGGTCCTGACACTGCCCTTGCTATTATTCAAGGTCTTGTTTGACTGGCAGAACTTGGTCTGGACAGCTGTTTTTTTCCCTAATAGCTCTGGACAGATACGTTGATTTGTAGCTTCAGATGAGGTGCACACTTGTCAGTTTGGACAAAAATAGCTTTGTGATTCTTGCTGGGAAATCTCATTTGTGTTTTTCTGACTACTAGAGGGAAATTGCAAACAGACATAGGTAGGATGTCCTTTTCCTAAAAGCTGATGCACTAGAAATGAAATGATTATTAGTCCATAGGTTCAATTTTTACAATAATTTAGGCAAGTCCCTTTCCACACACAGGTATTATCAGTATTCTCCTGGTCCCTCCCTCCGCATCATCAACCTCACTGAGGTTTACAGGAAGGTCAAACTTTCTTTCCACGTGGAATTCTCATTGGATGACAGGCTCTGGAGGCTCTGATGTCTAAATCCTCCCTTGGCTGCATGATGACTCTGGCATTGGACTGTGGGAAAGGTTTATGACAGGCCTGTTATGTGCTAACGTTCGTTATCTGTCAGGTGCTGGACAGGAAGATAGATTATATTCAGAATTAGTGTGATAAACACCATTGGATCTTCTGAGTTATTTCATCATTATCTACTGATTTGTTGCATGAACTGCCAGACGACTAAAAGATAGGTTATCACAGTTTGGCTGGATTTTCTCAAAGAAGGCAGCTCTGGATGAGCTTGAGTGCAAGATACATTGATAATAGAGAGGTTGGAGAGATAAGGTTGGGGCAGACAAAAAAACCTTAGTTTAAGACCTAGAAGATACTGTTGGCTATTGTGAATTTCATCTATGTAAGAAAAGATTTTGTCCTAACATCATCATCATCTTACATTTACTTATAAATTTTGAGTTAAATTTTTTCTCAAGGTAGACGTGTGTGATCTGATGGATCTATTTTTTGTGTCTGATGATAGTGTGCTCTCGTATCTTTGTCACTCATTTCTATTTGCAAAACTTTCTGCCACCTGGTTTTGCTTATGAAGACTTCAATATTGGGAACAGATTTGAGGATCTCTTTGTATAATCTAAATTTTCCCCTAGTCCATTTCCTTTACAAAATATACACAGAGTTTCCTTTAAAAATCTGTGTTCTTTAAAAAATAACTTGTTAACTGAAAACTTGTTCTGAACAGTACTCATTCAGAAATATTGAAGATGGCTTTCTACATCTTTTGAATGTCATTCCGACTGAAAGGTTTTCTCTCTGCTCTGATCTCTTAGCTCCTGTGATGGGGAAATGTAGAGAAGGGAGCAGGCAGGTAGGATGGCAGGTAGGCGAGGAGGGCAATATTGTGAGTGCGAAACTCTTCTAAATGAAATAGTTACTATGGGAACAACTTTATAAAGCAACATAATGAATATTTTCTTAAAAGATAAAGTTTTTCACAATCCTTTAACCCTAATAGATCAACTACATTTTGCATGTGTGTTTAATTATAACCCATGTAGATATAATAATAATACAGACGCTTGCATATGTTGACTTTACAGTTAACATTGTGTCATATTACATTTGTCCCATAATTTAAATCCTAAATAACACTGTGTCAAGTAAGGTACCTTATTTTATGAAATTATGCCCCTATTGTGAGTTATTTAGGTGGTGTCCATTCTTTTTCTGTTACAAATAAGGCACATTAGTTTATTTAGAAAACCTTTGAGCACCCATCAAACCACTGTTGGATGCTTTCCTGGATATTGTGTTTTCATGGATGAAGTCAAACATTTGAAGGACCAGTGGTGACGAATTCTATGGGAATAGCTTTTATGGGAAAAGTAGTTTTTATAAAGTATTTTATGTTTTTTTACCCCACTGCATGACTGTCTTTTCAAAATTTTTCTAGGATGAGCTATAGAAAAAAAAAAAAAATCCATTTATCCACTGGTAGGATCCCAGCACTCTAAAAGATTCCCATCCTTTTCAGCTTTGTACATAATTTCAAATCTGTTGTAGCATATTAATTTTTTTCTTATTTTTCACCTTAGGATCCTTGAAAATAGTTGAGGAGTATTAGGTTTTAGAAAGATACAAGGATTCCGATTTGCTCTGAGACCCATGTGACCTTCGCCAACTGTACCGCCCAGGATGAACTGATGTTAGGTTGACCAGTGAACGTCATGGGCAGGAGCTCACACATTAGGGCACATATGCATTAGTGCAAGCAGCACTAGTGCACAAAAATCATTGCATCTTTGCAATGATTTTTGTCTTGCTGTATTGCAGTATGTGTGAAGTAGCTAATGGTTTCAAAGTTTTCACTGGTAACCATTGAGCCAGTGACAAAAACAGGTGTCATCGTTATGGAGTTTGCTGACTCCACTGTTTGCTTACAATAGTGACAATTTTGAATGTCCAAGACTATGGTAACACGAGGAGCTGTGTGATTTCCTTCTGTATGGGTGTTTGTGTGTTTCGTTCAATTGAAGCACACTCTATATTCTATTACATAAAATAAGTTGTGTTGAGATGCATACGTAATGTGATTTCTTTTGAAAAATGTTTGAATAATACAGTGGTTGGACTAGAAGTGCTGAGTAGTACTTGCTTTTTGAGGTGCTACACACACACACACACACACACACACACACACACAGACACACGCACACAACATTTTGTTGGACATGATTTTGGAAATGCCATCATCTTAGATTTTTATATGACCAATGATCAAGTCTTTACAATTACATTTACTATATGTATATATGTTTACATATATTAAAGCTTTGTTCTAATGCTCTAATTTTGCTACTTATATATTTTTTCCTTTGGGAAATATGAGTCCAAGTGAATTAAAAATGCCAGAGGGGGGAGTGTGATACACCTGAAATGTCCTTGGATTTTAGAAAGATTGTACTTCTCTTTTTCTTAATTTATAACGTTTTTTATTAGAAATGTAATATATAGAAAACTTGTAGGAAAATATAAAGAAATAAAGAAATGTAAGGAAATAAAAACTACTTGTAATCCTGCTACCCAGAGCTAAGCTGCTGTTAATATTTAATATATTTTATTTTATTTTTTTCTATATATTTATGTGTATATTCTTCTTTCATGTTTAAAAATAAGTTTGGAATCATTCATATCATGCATGTCCTGTTTTTCTTCACTTTTTATATCATTAGCATTTCTGTGCCAATAAACTCTTTGTAAAAATGATTTTATAATACCATGACTGCCCCATATTCCAGTTATAGTATGTTTTCCTTCTGAAATGTTGGGGATTCTCTATTGCATGTCACAGAGTCTTAGGTACCATTTTTCCCTGTGTGCCCATCCTTGAATTAAAGGAGCCCATCTTTTACCAATATTCTCTTTGTTCTTAATTGCTCCTAAAACCGCCCCTCAGATCTGAAGGTCAAATTGACACGTGTAGGCCTGGCTGGTTTCTGATGTCCAGCATGAGTGGCTCTAGCGGAGGGTGTGGGAGTTGGTGGGTGTTGACCTCGGGTGAGTCAGCATTTTCTCCTGCTCCTCTGGTGAAGGTCTTCTCCCTGGTTTTTTTCCTGTCTCCACCATACTGTGTCCTAAGGCACATCGACTCCCTCAGTCTCAGTTCCCCCTGACAGTCTGCATTCCTGGGTGCGATGGTCTTGTGAGGGTCTGTGCGGAGAGGTTCTGATGCCTGCCTGGGGCTGTCAGATGGAGGAAGCTTCTCCCACCATCTGCAAAAGCGCAGGCTCTGGGGTCAGCAGTCCAGCCTGAGTGAGGCAGGACTAGGACCACCTGGGCCAAAGTCTGGGATAATTCCTCAGAGACTGAAAACTACGTAATTGATTTTCTTAATTTCTGGTGCTGATATTGTTGCAGCCTTCATGTGTTGTCATGGATATTTCTGTTGGAAAATTGTGGGAGAGCAAATGGAGTTGATTGAGTTGGTTTTCATCACACAGAGAAATCTACACGCTACTGAGGGAGTGGGTCTCATGCAGTGCCATGTTCGAGTTTAGCCTTGGCCTTGGATACTGCTGAGGTTATCGAATGGCATTCCTGGATGCGTTTGTGCAGTTCTTCCCTGTGGAAATAGGGCACAGAAACTTTAAACTTTATCTGGTCCAGAGATCACTGAGTTCTAGGCTCACCATGGCCCATTTCAAGTGCCGTGCGATCCCATGGCACGGACTCAGGGAGCTGGGGCCATGCTGGCACTCATATTTGACTGTATGTGTACAGCTACTTAGTTTACTCTGCAGTGATGATAGAGAGGCTAGGAATTGGTTATGCTCTTTGAGGCAACCTTTTTAGCCTGATAATTTTGCATTTGTACCGTGAATAACCCTCTGACATTTTTTCAGAGTTAATTTTCAGGTAAGGAAATGAAACCTTTAGCTTAAACTTGCTAGAGTTTTCATAGCTAGTAAGTGGTACAGCTGGGATGAAAATCTGGTTTTCCCTATACCAAGTCTAGGACTTTTTCTACCATTGTATCAGTTCTTAAGCCAAACTAAGGAATCATTTATTTTCCAGGAGGCAATTTTATTGCAGTGGATTTATTTTTTGGTTTATTTATCCATTTGACAGGTCTCTGAACCATGATTTCCCCACTTTTAAGAAATATCAACAATGCCATGCTTGACTTACCTGAATGCCAAAGTGCTTTCCGTGTGTACTGAATAATTGCGGTGTGTGTTTAAGGACTATTCTTAGTGACTCACCCCACTTAATTTCACTCCAACTAGCATGATTTAATTACTCCTGAGGATGGTTGATAAGTAGGGTATCCACTTGAGGAAAGTGTCACCTTTTATGTGGGACATACTTACGAGAAAATTGATGATGGAAACAAATGAAGTTAATTAGATGAGGGAAATTAAATAGATAAATAAGATATTTGAAGTCAGATTTGCACAGAGCAACAAAGATACTTGGCAGTTTTATGACATTGCCATCTTAAATCTGTTTGGCAGATGACTAAGCATTAAAAAAAATTGCAGACATCTGTCCTGTTTTTGACTGTTTCTTGCAGTGTTTTTTGTTTGGTTTACAAAGGATGTTCTTTGGGGAAAAGGTTAGGAAATACTAAAAACAATGCAGCAAAAAATTAAGTTCACTCTTAATCCTATAATCTAGAGATGAGTACCCCCATACTTCTTTTCTTATACTATAGATTTATAAAATGCTTTTTTAATACTATAGATGTATAAAAAAGCAAGCTTTCAACCTGGATGTAACAGGTTCGTCACCTTCCTAAGGGGAGCGGGTGGCAGGTGTTGGGAGATGGCCAGGCTACCAAGACCTTGGGGCTGGAAAGAGGAAACGTAAAGTGAGTCCTAAAATCTTTTAGTACTTTTACTCTGGGCCAAACAAAGCTGCCTTTGGTGTTTTTAATGTCCCCTTAAGTTCCATTCTGCTGATAAATATGATTTGTCAATGAACTTAAAAATTTATTAATGAACAGCTAAGAGGTCCCGATTTTTCAACATAATGAAAAATGTTTTCTACAGGGAAAATCCTTTTACATGCACCTTTGTGAACATAATAAAACATCCCTAGAAACAGCATTGCTGGATCAAAGACATGCATCTTTTAAAGTCTTTTGAAACATGTATACCAAGGAGTTTGACATTAGAAATTTTACAAGGATTTGCAGTTCTTGAGCAGGAGAAAGAAAATGGTCCAAGCAGCATGTTCCACACATCAGATGCAGTCAACTCAGAGAAGGTGAGGGTATATATGGTTTAAGTTCATTCTGTTCTATAAACAAGGCTGGCATCTTAGTTCTGGCACCCGTTATACTTTCATTGGGCCCGGGAATTGAGCCAGCAATCCCAGGGTAAAGCAACCTTGAAAAGAATTTTTTTTTGTTCCCAGAATCATTTGAAAAACTTTCCAGGAGGAAAATCTGTAGCACTGGCAAGATTTGAGTGAAATACTGCTTTCTCCTTGTAAAGCACAGTGCCTCTGGTTCATCAACCTTCAGTGTCTGAGATCTGATTGGTTTCCTAGGCACCTATAACTCAGTGCTTAAAAAAGAACATCACTCTTAAAGTATGACATACTAACTAACTAAAATTAAACTAACGTCTCTAGTATGTTACCATCTTGCCAGCTCTTCCCACCGGCACTTTCTTTAACCTCATTTTAGGTCCTAGTGATTGTAAGTCATTATTAATACTATACTTATAAACACTTAACTGTTTTTCAGTTGCCCTCTCTGAGCGTATTTAACATTTTCAGTTTTAAAATATCCTCCAGGCTTTTTTTCATTTATTTTGTAAAAATTTAACTAGAAGTCAAGATTAGATGAATAGATAGCGTTTCCCACTGACATTCTTTTTCCTTTAGGATTTCCATATTGTTGCCTTTTTAAATCCTTTTCGTGTGAAAATCAAAGGCTGATAGAGAAAATATACTAGATTTTAAATTCAGAAAATGAAATATCCAGGGCTTATCTCACCTCCAAACCCGCAATCATTTTTGATAATTCGTAAGCCTACAAGTCAGAAGCATATTTTGTATGGAAAACCAGTATATGTTTTAGAATATTGCAGAATGCTGTATTTGTGAGTTCTAAGCCCCTTAAATATTGATTAGCACTGGTATGACTCTCTAGATAGTTGTCTCTGGTTTTCAGGGGCATATATTTATTATTTATCAGTCTTCTTTTCTAAAACAAATTAAGATGCTATAAATGAGGTGTCCTGTTCACTGGTACTCCTGAAATCATATGGAGTAGTTTTTATGTATTTATGTTGCCATATTTCCCTTCTGTATTGGTGGGTTCTGCATCTGCAGATTCAGCCAACTCGGGGTGGATCCGTGGTTGTTTGGATCTGCAGATGCAGAACCTGCGATACGGAGTGTGGGCTGTAAGGGACTTGAGCATCTGCAGATTTTGGTACCTGGGAGGGGAACGGTTCTGGAACCAATCTCTCTCTGATACCAAGGGCCGACTGTATTTGCCTCCTAAGTGGGCATTTTTGATCTATAGTAATCACTGTAAACATACTACAATACTTTTTATTATATTCATACACAAATGAAGAGGGTGTTTTCCCTCTAGGTTTTGAAGACCAGAAGATACGGGTGTCCTAGTTTTGGAACCCTGGGAAATTACTATATCCTCATCTTTAAAATGGGGGTTGTACAGGATATATATGAAAACTATTTAGCTCAGTTCTTGGGATACTGCAGGTGCATTCCACGATAATTAAAGAGCTTCTCTGTTAATTCATAACAACAAATAGTTTGAGGGGTTAATACTGTACACTTGCAGTCTCATGTTGCCAAAGTTTCATATTTTAATGGAGTAACATTTTATTTTATTTTTTAAAATTGAGGTATAGTTAATTTACAGTGTCGTGTTAGTTTCAAGTGTACAGCAAAGTACACATTCAGTTACACATATATATTCTTTTTCAAATTCTTTTCCATTATAGGTTATTATAAGATATTGAGTATAGTTCCCTGTGCTATGCAGTAGGTCCTTGTTATTTACCTATTTTATATATAGTAACATGTATATGTTAATCCCAACCTCCTAATTTATCCCCTCCCCCCTGTGCCCCCCCCCCCACTATCTCCTTTGGTAACCATAAGTTTGTTTTCTATGTCTGTGGGTCTATTTCTGTTTTGTAAATAAGTTCATTTGTATCATTTTTAATATTCCACATATAAATGATATGATATTTGTCTTTGACTTACTTCCCTTAGTATGATAATCTCTAACTGAGCTAAATAGTTTACATATACATCCTGTATAAGCCCCATTTTAAAGATGTGGATATAGCAATTTCCCAGGGTTACAAAACTAGGAAACCCATATTTGCTGGTCTTCAAAACCTAGTCTGTTTTCCATGTTGCTGCAAATGGCATTACTTCATTCTTTTTTTATGGCTGAGTAATATTCCATTGTATATATATACCACATCCTCTTTATCCATTCATCTGTCAGTGGACATTTAGGTTACTTCCATGTCTTGGCTATTGTAAATAGTGCTGCTATGAATATTGGGGTGCATGTATCTTTTTGAGTTAAAGTTTTGTCTGGATATATGCCCAGGAGTTGGATTGCAGGATCATATGGGAATTCTATTTTTAGTTTTTTAAGGAATCTCCAAATATGTTCCATTATATTCTAGTAATTATATTATTAAGATTGTGTTAGGTCACAAAATTTAGGGAATTAAAAATATGGAACTGTCAGAATGTTATCTCATGCCATAATAAGCCAATATTTCAAGTTTAGAAAGTATAAATTAAAAATATTTAAGGAAAGAACATGTTATATCATTCTCAATGTAAATCCTGTAACAACATATGGGATGAAAAATATTAGTCCAGTAAGATCATGTATATATGAGGACCTCTTTCAACTTAAACTCACTTTTGATTTTTGAAGACTTTTCTGGTTCATAGATGAAATTTAGGTTCCGTACAACATCTGAATCACTATGAATTTAGTCTTTTCCACCTATATACCTGTTTCAATAGGTATTGATACATAATAATGCAACACTTAGCCTTGAATATTGGGCTTTAAAGCAAAAATTTCTTTGCTTTTTTCAAAAAGTCAATAAAATGATAAAATATGTTGGGAACCTACGATAAAACCTAGAAAAATGATGACTCTAAGCCTTATGTTGGGGTTAAATTGATTGTATGTTTTAAAAGCTGTAATATATTCAATACATTATTTAAATATTGCAGTTTGAAGCATTTGCTATAGGACCTGGTGTAGCCCATGCTCATTGAATGGTAGCACAGTGCCTTGTGCACAGTGGGTATTTAATTAATGTTTGTCAAAGTGGAAGACTGCGCCCCACACCTCTCCTGCCCCTCCAGGGTACCTGAAATTCTAACTACTAAATGGTGTAGTACTTAGTCTCTAATAGGAAGTAGGGTTCTTACACGATGGGTGCAGGGCTGGTGGGATAAAGCCTTTTGGACCTCTGCCCAAGGAGACTGCGCACTCTGGGGGAGGCCTCCCCAATAGGCACCTTGACTGGTAGGTCATTGAGCATCCTGGGTGGAGAAGTGACCTTCAAAAGGGAAGTGATGTTGCCTCTTCTTCAGTCACAGCTCTGACATGTCTTCTTTACTTGATTTTAGTTGGTTTTCCTTTCAAAGAAATATTTTGTGATCTTCTGCTCTCTTTCTCTGCTCTGTGTGTTGCTAGTTCCTGGTGACATAATATTGATAATAAAACCTTTTTGATGCGAACTATAATATATAGGATGGATAAACAACATGGTCCTACTGAATAGCATAGGAAACTATATTCAATATCCTGTGACAAAGTATAATGGAAAAGAATATAAAAAAGAATGTATATGTATGTATAACTGAATCACTTTGCTCTGAAGCAGAAATTAACATAACATTGTAAATCACCTATACTTCAGTAAAAACAAAAACCCAAAAAATACCTTTTCCTTCTTGGCGACTCAGGCTTCAGGTGATTTGTTGAGCTACTTGTCTTCTTGATGTTAGAGTCTAAAAGATATATTTTTTTAAGACAGTGGATGGAAAGTGAGATGTACCTAAAGTGACCATGGGAGTATTTGGGAAGGTTTAGTTTGGGATACCAACTAGTTCTTACCAAGGGCTTTAGGCAGTGGTTAAAAGAAGAGGCTTTGGTGACAGTTGGCCTGGCTTTGAATCCTGGCTGCACACTACATACTAACCATGCAACCCTGGGCTTGTTACTTCTCTGTGCCTCTGTCTTCTCCTCTGTCAAATGGGGATAATAATAGCACCTAGTTGAGAGGATTGCAAAGTACTTAAGCAATGTCTAGTGCATAGTAAAAACTAGCTCAGGAAATGTTAGTTGTGGTGATGAGAAAGTGCAAATTCCAAGGTACAGGCACGGGAGGATGGAATTGGGAGCTGTGATGATATGGGAACAGTGACTGCTGACTCCTGTTCCCCTCTGCCCACCAGAGGGGACCTCTGTTCTCTCCGAGGCACCTTGAGTACCCACTGAGAGAGAGCAGGGATTTGTACCTCGAGATTGTGGTCTGCATACAGAGGCTTTGCTCTGTTGGTTTGGCTCAGAGTGTTTATTACTGTGGCATTCAGAATGCGAAATAATAGTTAATGGGGACAAGGGAATTTATGGCAAAATTTAAAATCACTTAGTGACTAATAACTTAGTGGTCTATGAAATCTGTATCTTGATATGCAGGGTGGCTATGCTGTTAACATTTCTGAGCTATTTAGAAGCTGGTTGGATGCTTTTTGTTACACATTCATTTTTCATCTTTGCTCTTCCATTGAGGAAACATCAGTAGGATTTAATAATTGCCTGTCATCTCTGGAAAGATAAGTAAGATTATCGATTATTAAGGGTTATTTTTCATTTTGATGGTGGATAAACATTAAGAGGAATCCTTGCTGAATGCAAACTGTGATTTATTGATTATGATTACAGGATTAATATGAAACCACTCAAATGTTTCCCTGCTCATAGATTCTTTTCCAGTGCTACTGTAGATAGATTCAGAAGGACTATTAGCTATGAGTATTTATTAAGTATTGGATACCTGCTGTCTCACAGGAGCTTCTCCGAGTAGGTGTTTTGTAATTGAGGAAATGCAGGTTAGGGGAGGTTGAACAACTACCCAAGATGTTACAGGTTTCACCTCCTAAGCACATTTTCTTTCTGCCATACTTTGCAAATCAAGGCTTTTGATACAACTGATTGCTTCTTAAGAAAAAATTTTTTTTCAGCTTTAGTAAAATCCAGCCTTCTTCAGGAGGCAGTTCACTATGATGAATTTGGCATTTGAGTCCTAGGGTCAAAGGCTGGGTTATGGGGAAGAAATTACATAAAGTATATGAAGTATCTAGAAGGGACCTGTCACACAGTCAGTGCTTTCTCTTCACGTGGCCTCTGGCTTTGGGTGGGGTGCCCACCGTCCAGTGAAATGCAACAATCAAGAGAACAAGCCAGGGGACTTCCCCACCAGTCCAGTGGTTAAGATTTTGCTTTCCAGTGCAGGGGGCACGAGTTCGATCCCTGGTCGGGGAACTAGGGTCACGTGTGCCATGGGGTGTGGCCAAAAAAAAAAAAAAAAGAACAAGCCAGGGCATCAGATACATCTGAGTCTGAATAGGGCACTCTCTGACTTTGGGCAGGAGACCACTTGGGGTGCTTTTGGCTGCAAATAAGAGACTCTTATTTTCAAGTGCCTTATACCAAAGGGAATTGCTCAGTGAAGTCTAGAGGTCGAGCCCATTGAGAGTTGGCTGATGCAGGTGATCCATCCCTCTTCTCTGTTACACTTGATGTTAGTCTGTCTGTTAACTCACAGCAAGTTGGCTACGGGACTACCGGGCATCACATCTGGACGTGACCATGACTAGAGGAAGAAAAAAGACCATTTCTTCTTATGGTCCTTTCCTACTAGAGAGGAACATTTTCCCAGAATCCTTTTCCCCAAGAGACTTCTCTCCGGTCTCATTAACCAGAGAATGGTCAAATGCCCATTCCTGAAATAATTACTAACAAAGTGAGAATAACCTCTGCAGCTCAGAGTGGGGTGGCCCCTTGAGGCACACGGATACCTGCACAAAACTGAGGTCCTGTAGAGAGTCCAAAGGAGGGAAGGGATGTTACTCTCCTCTCTCAGCCTTTATTTCCTCAGGTATAAATGGGGGAGCACAGCACTTACCTCACATGACTGTCAAATGAGACAGGCACCAAAGGCCAGCAGCAGAGCAAGGGCTCACCGTGAATTTGAAGGAGCATGAGACCAGGGCCACGAGTTCCGGCTTCTACTCCTGCTTAGTTATTTAAAGCTGTGCAATTTTAAACAGTCTCGGAATCTCCTTTTTCCACTTACTCAACAGATATCTTTTGAGACCTGCCATGTGGCAGGCGTTGTGCTGAGCTGCAGATGCAGGACATACCTGCCCCATATGTATGTCTGTGCTAATAACTATGATCATAATGTTGCATAGCATGTATGATTGATTCTGTACTCACTATTGAACACCTATCGTGTCCCACACTGTAGTGTTCACTCTATGCATTATCTTGGATGCTCACAATAGCTTCTTTGAGCAGGTATTTTGTAGTTGAGGAAATACATACAGGAATGTCGGGTGAATATTATCAAGAAGTAGTGGCTGGGGAAACCAGCTCGGAGAACAGAACTATCCTCAGCGTTTGGAAGGAGTCCAGCAAGGCAAAGTCTGCTTGTCTCTTTCATTGATTAACATTGGAGACATGCCTCCTGGCCTTGGAAGTTGCTAGCTAAAGTATCTTATACATTTATATTCTTTAAATCCATTACTTTTCTGGAAAAATGTTCATTTATTATTATTTTGATTAGTGAAAGACTTGAATGAAAGTATTGATTTGACGAAACACCAAAACAGAAGCTCACTTCTGCTTATTTAGGACATTAAATTTAGTTGATGAAATGTGCAAGAGGAAGCGTGATTTTTCTGAATAAAATAGTCAGTAGTAGAAATAACAATTTGATTAACTTTGCTTTGGTCACAACCATGACCTTTTTGTGGTTTTTTTTGGTATATAGCTGTTTTTATTTAGAACTTATTTAATTTCTCTCATTATTATAACTTTTAGCATATAGATCTTGTAAATATTTTATTAAATTTTCCTTAATGATTTCATACGATTGATATTTTTTTAAAGCATTTTATTTTAAATATAGGAGTGTGTACATGTCAATACTTTATAGGTATTACAATGATAGGGAAAGATGTGATTTATTTTTTTTAAAAAAATTTGTAATTTAATTTTTATTTTTGAGATAATTGTAGATTCACATGTAATGTTAAGAAATAATAGAGCTCTTCTGTACTGGAAAGATGTGATTCAAAAAGAGAAGGGCATGGAAATCCTGGAAAATTTCAGGCCATCTCAGACATTTTGTTGGTAACACCTATAGTGACTTAGACATGTATACTATCAATTGTTTAAAAAGAAAAATCTTTTAGTGTTTTAGTACTTACATATTCTCAAGTAGAATTAGTAGCTGGTTTCTTACCTATTTCTTGATTTAAACGCATATAGAGCAGCTGTGTGATTTAACAAGGAAGGAGATGCTTTTATGTCTTTTTCAAGTGGCTCATTGAACTGACCTTTTCCGGGTGGTGGTCAAAGTCAGTGCAGACATGGCTAATCTTTTCCATGTCAGCAGGTCAGTGCCAGCCCTTTCAGCCTGGACCCTGGGGGAATGATGTGTTCCATTTTGTAAATGACATCGCAGTCTTTCAACTGAACAATTAGTCACCCTGCTCGTGTTTTGTTTTATTATGTTTTGTTTTTTGGTAAGACAAATATTTGAAATGTAAGCAATGGCTTGTTCCAGGGCAGACGGTGTGAGAGGTTTGGGAGTGACCGTTGGCAGGGGCTATGGAAAGGAGAGGCTAGTGGTTACAGGAGGACCTGTGTGCCTGTTTTATCCTGGGACTGTTGCATTAGTGTAACATTTTGTATCATCTTTCGGAATGTATCAGAATGGAAGTTTAGGGCTTCCCTGGTGGCGCAGTGGTTGAGAATCTGCCTGCCAATGCAGGGGACACGGGTTCGAGCCCTGGTCTGGGAAGATCCCACATGCCGCGGGGCAACTGGGCCCGTGAGCCACAACTACTGAGCCTGCGTGTCTGGAGCCTGTGCTCCGCAACGGGAGAGGCCGCGACAGTGAGAGGCCCGCGCACCGCGATGAAGAGTGGCCCCCGCTCGCCGCAACTAGAGAAAGCCCTCGCACAGAAACGAAGACCCAACGCAGCCAAAAATAAATAAATTAAAAAAAAAACAAATGGAAGTTTAGGGCCAGTGGATATGTTGGTTCAGAAATAAGCCAGAGAGAGTCTCTGAATGTTACAGCTCTTCAAAGATACTCAAACCTCTTATTTTTGTTCACCCCGGAGTCCTGTCTTTTGCTGCGTCTGTCATCTTTTTCCTCAGATTTTTGGTAGTACTCTGGAAAGAAATGTCTTTCTTCTTCCTTGAGGTTTTCAGTCTACATTTAAGGTCTTGATGATACCTGTGAGGTAGATAGAGACGCACTCTGCTTTTAGCCTTGGGGAGATTTTTCCTAATAGTCCAGTAGTAATAGCATTTTCCAACCCCAAACTTAAGTTTCTTCCTCAAATTATTGTTTTCAGGATAAACATGAGGCAGGTTTGTCCTGCGTTACTTGGGGTCAGCATTTTACTTAAGATCTTCTTCCTTTTTAACATATGCAAGTCGGTTTAAAATGATGCAAGTTTGGTGAGAACTAAGAAATCTATAGCCTGTAGTTGAATAATAGAAAAAAAGTTAAGACAATGAAAAGATCTACAGCATCCAGCGTTTTGCTTAATTCCCTGTTTATAGCACCTATTTCTCTAGGTTAGAAGATGAGAATTCTAGAACCTGTGGCACGTGCCTTGTCCCACCAAGACAGAGTGGACTTACTTTTCCAACAGTAACTTAAGGTACTCTGTGCTTTTCTAAAAACGAGGCATCTCTGTGCTGCCCGTCTGCAAGCTTCCATCTGAGCTGTGGTCCTGCGTGCTTGCTGTCAGAGCAAGTTGACCCCTTAAGAAAAGACGTGTCCTAAAGAGTAGTGCTGGTGATTCATCTGAGCCTGTTAACGGGACTCTGTATGTCTCTGTGATAGGCAAAGAGGCATGTGTGTTCCTGAACAATGCTAAGTTAAGGCATGAAGTCAATTTTGGTTCCTAATAAGAGGAAAGGTCTCTGATAACCTAACTTTATTCCCAGAGTTGGTATTTTAGCTGTAGGCATATTTGGTCAGTTAATATGTACTCTGGTGAGTCAAATAACAGAACTTTCTTTTCTCCTCCTATTTTTTTAAGGTATGTAATACAGGGAGAGAAGTAACTCATCCTGGGTCATAGAAACCCTGAGCAAAGGACGCATGACCTTTCTTCTGTCATCCAGAAAAATATTTGTCCACACCACAGGTTTGCCCTGATCAGTCTATCATCAGGCAGATTCACACACATCACATATTTGGGGAGCAGCTGAAGAGCAATTATTGACATGAAAAACACGAACCGAAACAAAAGAAGACAAAAACAGAAACACAAAGAATTTTTGTGTGTGTGCCGAATGGTGTACCCTTATATTTCCTCTTCTGTTGTCACCTGAAAAGACAGTTTTGACTTACATCACCCATAGTGGACCAATTTGATTCATTTTCCTACAACTTTTCCATTATAGTTCATTTTTCTTGGAGTCCTACTATAGACATGAACTTATAAAATGTAATCTAACCTATCATGGACGAGTATTTCTTTTCACGTCTTATCTTGTGATGCAAAATAGTAATAGTAATAACGGTAAGAAAAAGAAATAAGGAAAACGGTAATATTAGTAATAGCTAACGTTTACTTAGCTTATTATGTCTAGGCATTGTTTTATATGTTTATATATATTAATAATCGTATGTTACTATTATCATCCCCATCTGACAGGTGAAGAAACAGAGGCCCAGAGAAATTAAGAAATTTGCCCCCAGTTTTATAGTTGGCAGAGAGGGGTTCAAATATTGCATTCCAGCTGTAGATATTTTGCCATTAACCACTTTGCTGTGTTTCCAGAGGTCCTAATTATTTCAGAACATTTGTTTGTTCTCTGTTGCATCATCAGTGAGAGCTTTGGTTTTGTTTGCATCTTCTCAGGTGGTCTTGGTGTTTTGGTCTTTGAGTAGACCCAGTCAGCAGCATCTAGTTTCTTGCCTAGGTTCTGAAGAATGTGGGAAGTATCAGTACAAGAGTAAAGCAGATGAAAGATTAGAACATCACGTTTATTACTGATAGGGGACCTATCCTTGTGTGCAGCATGTTCCCAAGAGGAAGAAAGGGCAGAGCTGAGCCAGGCGTGCCTACTTTTTTCCCAAGTTTCCCAGTCAGCTGGTTCAGGTTGGCTCCTGGGGGTGGCGAGAGTGACGGGGCAGAGGGAGGCAGTGGGTGGTCAGGGAGAATCCTTCCCGACAGAAGCCAGGAATGGTGAGAAAGGGCTGTTCTTTAACGTTAGAGATGGGAGTTGATCAAGTCTGGGATCTAGCGAAAAGTTAACATTACTGTTAAAATTGGGAAATGGGACAGGTGGCTATGATGTTCGGGAATAGTTTTGTGGTTTGGTGGGAAAATTGCGTGTTGGTATAAATATAGTTGGAATCCTGAGTTCGTATTAAATTGCTGCATGTCTCACCTCTCACCGATTTCTAGGATTTAAAAGCGTATCGCTCTGGACCTAGGTCCTGTTGTTTCCTTTCTGTGTCTTTGAAGTGTTTTGTCTTTTCCATTATGTTTTCAATGGTGTTGCTTCCGTATTTTGTTTATTACTGACAGTGTGACCTATTATTGTGCTTCAGAAGGCATTGTTGTCTTAGGCAGTGTTATATGATACGAGTAGTTATTCTGTTTATTTAGAAAAACACCTCAGATCTCAAAGCAGTTTAGAGACCTCAGAACACAGCCTCTGTATAGGCGTTTTTGAGAGAGAACTTAGTAGATTTAGACTCCAGCTTGTTCCCTATTGTAATCACCATTTAAGAGCGTTTGAAACAGGATTGCTACTTTTAGGGGATAGATGAGAAGTGATTATTGGTGAAATGCATGGTACTTAAAAGTGACAAGACAGTGTAGGAGGCCAGGTTTTAATTTCTAGAGGTGTCATCTAGAATAGAGTGGGGAGGGCATTTGTGTCGCATAATGGTTTAATAACAATTACGTGTAAACGGTGAGGACTTGTACTGTCCAAAGCTTCCGTAAAATGTTATCTAAAACATGTTGCCAAATTCTCTTCCTTTTTCATGGTTTTGGAATGCTATTTGGTGTATAGCTTGAACAAGAAGCCTTTGGTGACAAGAAGGCAGTAGAAGAAAAATAGTGATAGCTAACGTCTGTTTGCACTCAACAGTGTGCCCAGAACTGTGCCAACCACTCTAATTCTTGCTTTTTTCAGTTCTGTGAAGTATTCTGCAGATATGGAATCACAGGCTTTCAGGGGTGAAGTTACTTCCCCAAGGTCACGCAGCTCATTGGTGATAAAAAGCTGTAAACCCAGCTCTGCAGACATGTTATAACATGTGTCCCTGAAAGGGAGAGGTGACGGGTGGTGCTTTAGCTACCTGATTTTGATTTGGTTGAGAAAAAGAAAGCTGGCAAATCCTTAACTATCCGTATGTTAACTGAAAAATAATCTAATACCAGAAATGTAGTACTTTATGGACTTTTGTGCATGTTGGAGGTGGATGGTTTTTTTGGTTTTTTTTTTTTTTTTTTACCCAAAGTGTGTTTATTGGGATGGTTTCCCATTCATCTTGATTCAGGGTGCTTTTAATGCTGCTTCCATCTGAAGGAGCATCCTCTGTAAGCCTTGCTTTTCCTCCTGTAGGCTGGCAGAGGACAGTAGAGCAGCCAACACACAAAACTACTGTTTGTGCATGGCTAAAGACGGTGGTGATCTTAGAGCATCCTGGGCATTTCACATCCACGCGATAGGAATTGGGGCTCTGCACCAGGCACTTCTTGTGTTTCCTCTTCTCTTCTGGAGAGGGATGAAGGAGATCCTTTGCGAGAGGCACGTTCTCCTGGGGAGGTCATCACCGCCGGAAAGGGACGTGGATGGTTTGATGTTAATGCTTTTGTTCCTTTTGAATTTCACTGTGTCTGCTGTAGTAAGATTTGTCTTTTAATATTTCCTGAATGATGGACTTTGGTTGAAGGGCTGTGTTCAAGGGCTCAATGGGCAGAGGCATCCTAGATCTCTGTCAGGGAGTTGAAGTAGCTCCTATCCTGGTGGTCCAGCCGACTGGGTGGAAAGAAGCTGGGTCGGGGCCCGGAGGTGGCATTTAATGTCAGTTAGTGCAGAATTCTTAGGATTCATGTGCTGAGAGGTTCTTATTCTGTCTTGATCCACAAAACACAGTGAAATAAAAACCAGAGGGCTTTGGATTGAAGCTTTTTTTTTTTCCTCTCTCTATATATTGGTTTGGCCAAAAAGTTCGTTTGGGTTTTTCCATAAGATGTTACAAAAAAACCCGAACGAACTTTATGGCCAAACCAATCTTTTTACTGAAGTATTGTTGATTTACAATGTTGTGTTCATTTCAGGTCTACAGCACAGTGATTCAGTTATATATTCTTTTTCAGATTCTTTTCCTTTTTTAGGTTATTATAAAATATTGAGTAGAGTTCCCTGTGCTATATGTAGGTCCTTGTTGGTTATCTGTTTTATATATAGTAGTGTGTATCTGTTAATCCCAAACCCCTAATTTATTCCGCCCCCTCCCCGCTTTCCCTTTTGGTAACCATAAGTTTGTTTTCTATGTCTGTGGGTCTATTTCTGTCTTGCAAATAAGTTCATTTTGTATCTTTTTTTAAAAGATTCCACATGTGAATGATACCATATGATATTTGTCTTTCTCTGTCTGGCTTCGTTCACTTAATATGATAATCTCTAGGTCCACCCATGTTGCTGCAGATATTTCATTCTTTTTTATGGCTGAAGCTTATCACGTAAACTGAAGTGCCTCAGTGAACCTCCATGGGCTTCAAATCTAATCACCATCCCTGCGTCCCACACACTGGGCAGGTGATGAACTTGCTGGGTGTCACAGAGCTTCTTCCCCAGCACCGTCCCTGTTTGCTCATGTATAAGAATTGTAGCCTAGCAAAATACCCTTCATTTTTTTTTAGAGCTCTGCCCTCTGCCTGGACAATGCAATCTAGATGCTCTCTTTAGTGTCATAATATATGTTGTTAATTTTAAAGGTAAATAAAATGTTGAAATATTACATTGCTCTAAGAAAAATAACTGAAACTAATCATGAAAAGAGACTATCTTTTATTTCTGCTGGTTGACAAACTGAATTGGAAAACACCAAACTTAAATTGTGGCTAGCATAAACAGAGAGAGGGAAAATGTAACCTTAGTGATGGGTTCAAAACCTTTTAAAATAAATATTTCCAATATCATCCCTAATACAACTTGATTTATTTAAGAGCAAGTGTTGAATTTAATCTCTCCTCTACATATCACAATTATAGTAGTTTTAGACTTGTTATCCTATCATGTAATGGCAAATAGCTTTAGAAGAATACAGTAAACACCAAGGGGGGAAAGCGGGGGTTGGGAGGGGTGGTGGTGGGATGAATTGGGAGATTGGGATTAACATATATACATTAATATGTATAAAATAGCTAACTAATAAGAACCTGCTGTATAAAAAATAAACTAAAAGTCAAATAAAAAAAAAGAAAAAATACAGTAAAAGCAACACCCAGCAATCACTTGAAGTGAATAAGTAAGCCTCTTAAAATTATACTTTTTTTTTTTTCCAAATGGAGATACTTTCAAGGACTTTGAAAGTAGAGACATACTCAGTTTTTAAAAAACAAGCTTATCTCTTTACCAAATGTAGATTTAGTCCTACCCATGATAGTTGGCTTAATAGAAGTCAGTTGCATACTGGGATGTTTTTATTTTTTAAATGATACTCTAAAAATTTGACTGCTTATAATTTGGAGCATACTTGCTTTTCATTGTATACAAGTTAAATCTGTGGTAATTTTAAGATGAACGTGATTTTAGTGTGATGATTGGGGATTATGAGATTTGTTTATGTAGCTGATTGAATTGTTTTGCCTCTGAGCAGCTTTATACAAAAAAAATCAAAAGAGCTGTATATTTTGGTCATTTTAAAAATCTGCTTTTCCCTGTTTATTTTTTAAGCCAGTTAAATGCCTTTCTGAACAAGAGTGGGTAAAGCAAGTGAATAAGTGCTTTTCAAAACTTCCTGAATAAATTTAATTCATGTTGATGAGATGTATGAGAATCCATGATGGAGAGCCCATCATTAGCTTTAGGGGGCGGGCATGGTTAATTAATTAATATCATACCTTTTTTGTTTTACCCACATAAATTCCCCCTGAGGCCAGAAGTTTGTTAATCTCCACAGAATGCAGTATATGGCGATAAATACAGAAAGTGCATTTTCATGTTACCCAACGAAGGGGGATTTGTGTGGCATTAGAAGAATCCACAGCCAGGCAGTATGGCCCTGAATGTCCCGTATGAGGCTTGTGTCCATAACATCGTAGTCATGGCCTAAGTAAGTAGTTATGTGTTGTCAAGCCTTTCTCCCTCCCCACGCCTTCCTACCAGTCTTGTTCCACTTGGCTTTTTCAAAGGAGACACCATGAATAGCTATTTCCTTTGCCATGGGTCAGGGTGGTGGTGGGCCAATCTCTTAGCATCTCTGGGACTCCTGTGGGCTAATGCTATGAGGTGATAGGAGGCCTGTTAACCCCAGGAGGTGTGAAACAAGAGGAGGTCTCTTCACTGCCGACCCAGGGTTCTGTAGCTTGTTTCTAACTAATTAATTTTAGATAGCAGCTTCTGTATTCCATCTGATGTCTTAGTCGTTTGGGCTGCCATAATGAAATAGCGCACATTGGGTAGCTTGTAAGCATAGAAATTTATTTCTCACAGTTTTGGAGGCTGGAAGTCTGAGATCAGGGTGCCAGCATAGTTGGGTGAGGGCCCTCTTCTGGGTCACAGCTTCTCATTGTGTCCTCATATGGAAGGAGGAGCTGGCTCTGAGTTCCATGGGACCTTTTTTATAAGGGTGCTAATTCCATTCATGAGGGCTCCACCCTCATGGCCTAATCACCTCCCAAAGGCCCCACCTCCTAACACCATCACATTGGGCATTAGGGTTCTAACATGTGAATTTGAGGGGGGGACAAACATTCAGACCATAGCATATGAAAAATTGTGAACAGAGGAGAGAAAGTTTTGCATGCTAGAATGATACAAATTATGCTTGAATGTATTTCAGCACTGAAGGCATTTTTGTTTACTGCGTCATCCATTGGGTGTTTGGGATAAGCCGTGCATCACTGTTATTTTTATTAGCTTTCGCAGTAGGATAGGATATTGAAGGAGAAAGCAGGAAATCTACGGGAGAAGAGTGTGAAGAGTGAAGAAACACCATCTTGCAGTAGGGCAGGTGTATGTGTTAAGAAGAAATAGCCTGAGATAATTCCTATATTTCCATGAATACTGTAAATTACTGTTTGATGAGTGTCTGTGCTCCAATTCATTTTAATACCCAAAATGTATTTAACTATATTGTAAGAACACATTGCTAGATTGGAACTTAGACTTTTTTAGAGGTTCACAGATGACTTTATCCTTCTTGATATTCCCCCTTGTGCGAGCATAACTCCATCGGTTGAACATAACTTTTTGTTATTTTGGGGAGAGAAGTTTATGACATAAATGATCATTTTAGGTATGTAAGTAGCTTTTACTTTTTCTCGTGATCTTATTCAGTAATTTTGTATTAGTTATTGATGGGTTCTTATTAGGTGACTTTCTATATACCCTCCTTCCATTGGGTGAATTTCTGATGAATGTTTACTGGATTTTTATTCATATTACATGGCTAGAACTTAGCATGTGTGTCGTGCATCAGTCAAGTGTGATGGCTTTTAGTCTCGCCATTCTTAGCTTGGTAGTCTTATACTTCTTTTTAAAAAAATTTCTATAGTAAAGATATATGTATATATTTTTATTGAGGTATAGTTAATTTACAGTGTGTTAGTTTCAAGTGCACAGCAAAGTGATTCAGTTATATATATATTCTTTTTCAGATTCTTCTCCATTATAGGTTATTACAAGATATGGAGTATAGTTCTCTGTGCTATACAGTACGTCCTTGTTGTTTGCCTGTTTTATGTATAATAGTGCATATCTGTTAATCCCAAACTCCTAATTTATCCCCCATCCCACCCCGTCCGCTTTAGTAATCGTAAGTTTGTTTTCTGTGTCTGTGAATCTATTTCTGTTTTGTAAATAAGTTCATTTGTATCATTTTTAAAATTCCACAAATAACTGATATTATATATTTGTCTTTTTTGTCTGACTTCACTTAGTATGATAATCTCTAGGTCTCTCCATGTTGCTGCAAATGGCATTACTTCATTCTTTTTTGTGGCAGAGTAGTAGTCCATTCTCCCTCTATATACCACATCTTCTTATTTATATATTTTTTTGGAGTGTCCCTTGGAATGATATGCCCTTTTAGATATAACTTGTTTAGAAATTCTGCAAATCCAAACTGTAATTTAAATGTAACTCTCTCAACCATTAACAATACCAACTGTAGGTAGGTAGGTCAATAAGCACATGAACTGCCAATCAAACAAAGTTGGAGTTTCAGCTCTGTCAGAGGTAACAGTATTACCCTAAAGGTTCAGTAGTCCCTTGCTTTAACCCCCTACCTGGAAACCTGGATCCTACATCCTACTTGACAGTTCTGTGTGATGTTTTGCCACTTAGGTAGTTACCAGCAAAGTACCAAAAAATGAGAAACATTTTGAAGTTCTAGGTAAGCTGTCTGAAATTTGCAGGGATAATAGCTTTCTGTTCCTACCCTCAAGATCCCCAGAGTCTTCCAGCTTCTAGGAGGAAGGTGCTCTCATATAGAGCCCACTGAATTTTGCAGTTCCTTCTTTTAACAAGAAAATCTACCTCCCACCCTTGATGGAAGGTGATTTTATAATCTCCTACATCTTTGCTTTCTTCAAGACAGTAAATAACCCAAGCCCTACCAGCTAGAGAAAAGAAAACACATAATTTAAATGGAAGAAAAAATGGTACCCAGTTTTTCTTGACTGATTGCGATGGATTCCACTTCAAGTCTGTGTCTTTGCCTCATTTTGTTTTTGTTCTTTTTTTTTTTGTATGCGAAAGATTTGGTGTGAATTCTGCATTTAAATTATTTTATAAAGCATTTCATTTGCTGAGAATGACAGTGTCTTGAATTTAGTCAGTAAACGTTTATTGAGGACACATAAAAGATGGGCCTACTGGTCAGTGCTGGGCATAGGTACATGAAGTCCTAAGTAGCTGACCTTCAGGGACTCACGGGGAACGCACTGAGTATGCATTTTCCTTGATTATTAGAGCTGCCAACATTTAGTTTCTAGAATATTCTGAAGTAACCTTATCCTTAGAGAAAAACCTTTATTTTTCAGCAAAAGCAAGTCTCCTTTCTGCGTCTGTGACTCCCCTGACAGACACAGATTCTCAGATAGTAAAGTCATGGAATCATAAGAGCCAGACGGAACTTTCAAAATGGATCTTTGAATTTTCTTCTGTCACTCACCACACCTCCTTCATCAACCCTTTGACTCTATCTAGACAGAATTCACAGTACTTGCCAGAAAGCGGCTTTGGCTATTAGTAAATTATGGTATTTAATTCCTTCATGGATTCCTTTCCATGCAGAGCCTATGAAATACTCCAATATTTATATCTGAAATATCTGTTCAGTGGGAATTGGCTTGTCATTGAATCTTAGGTGTCAAAGTAATTTTTTATGTACTCTCTATTGGCATGATCTCAAAGTTCTTAACTGAGAAAATGAATTGAAATATGTAAATTGAAATGTTAATGTAAACATACTCATAATTGTAAATTACTTTTTGCTGTGAAAATTAAACAGGTGGTGGATTCAAGGGTGATATTCTAGAGACTGGAAAACATTTCTAGGTAGTCTGTAAATGCAGAAATTAAGAACACTTTTTATTCAATCACTTTTTCATTCAGTAACATTTAGTGATGGCTTCTCATCTCTAGACATTGCGGTGAATGTAGGGGAATCAAAGTTGATGTATGTGGCCACTGTCATGAAGAAGCTCACAGTTTTGTGATTTTTTTTTTTTTTTTTTTTTTGCTGCGCCATGTGGCTTGCGGGATCTTAGTTCCCCAGCCAGGGATTGAACACATGTTCTTGGCAGTCATAACCACTGGACCGCCAGGGAATTCCCTTGTGTTGTGTTTTTTAATGCCCAAGAGTCTAGTTAATTTTTAAAGTAGCTTATGGATGCTGTAAAAATGTATCCTGTCTACTCTAAATGATACAGGTGGTTGAAAGCTCTAACTTACTCCTCCTTGAGATTTGGGGTCCACTTGGTATCTTCTTTGAGGGGTCTTGATTCAGAAGCCCATGCATCCTCTCCACAATTCTGACTGGTTGGTAAAGGATTAGGTTTTACTGTTAGATCTCTTTCTCTCCACCCCAGTCCATATGCATTGAGTTTTCCTCTTTGTATAGTGTTTGCAAAAAAGCAAAATAAATAGTTCTAGAGAGTTGTCATTTAAATAAGAGGAGCTTTCCTACTTTTAGCCAAAGGCCCTGCCCAGTGTACAGAGGTCACTGTCTAGGCCTTCCTGATTCACCTTCTCCTGGTCATTGATGCACAGTTGTTTTTGATCTAACATCCAACCTCCTGAGAGCAGCCCCCAAAAAGAAATTGCAGGGTAGTCTGATAAGATCATATGGGGGGGGGGTCCATGCAATTTCTGATCTTGGCGTTAGCAGTCAGATTCTTTGTCTTGCTTGGTTTTATGGTTTCTATCCACTGTAGGGTTGCTTCTCAAAGTGGTTCCTGGATATTAACCCTGAATAATCTGAATTGGGGCACAGTTCCTTCCAAGTAGAGATTGCGGAGTGAACTACTTATTGTCTGGTTTTTCAAACAGTTGGAAAAGTTTGGGTTTGGCTACTGCAGTTGGAGCATTGATGCTCTCTAAGCAGATGTGAAGATAACAAAGTTATGATTATTGATATCATCGAAGTAACAAGGGGTCTAAGAGAATGATAGAGCATTGAGCTACTTCCGCATCATCCTTTAAGGCTGAGCACCAGGTTCATTAAAACAGTTTTTAGGGCGAAAGGTAAGGTATAGATGTGCCATCATTTAAACAGGCAAATGCTAACTTTTAGTGTGTCATGTGTATGTGTATTTGAGGTGGGAATGTGAAATAAGCCTTGATGTTCAACACATACTTACCTTTATCCCAGTGTTCTTTTGTATTCTGTGACTAGAATTTTCTCAACCCTCCATTCATTCCAGCATATTCTGAGGGACTATGAGGAGCCCATGTACAAAAAGTTCTTCCTTCTTCACAGCATCCTATCCTACAACCATTTTCAAAAACAACAGCAATAAAACACCTAAAAGTTCATTTACGAAATGGAGAGATTTTATTTCTAAAGACAAAGGGATGACTATGATTACCCCTGATACAAGCAGGAAAAGAAAGGATATACCTGCTGTGTTTCAGACACTTGCTAGTTGCTGTATTAGCTCACCTCACGTTTGCCAGCGGTGGTTACTGTGACAGAGTGGATCAGTGAATAGCATTGGAGTTTCCTCGTTTTGGTCTCTTTTTGCTTTATTATTATTATTTTTTCTTGGGACGTGGCAAGAAAGGGCTAGGAGTTTAGGAAAAATGCAGATGGGGCATGTATTTAAGAGGTAGAACAGGGTCTAAGGAACAATCAGCAATCTAGAGTTACAAAATGAACTTTAACTTAGGAAAAGCCTTAGGAATCCACAGATTTGTCCTGATATTTTATTTTGTAGAGGAGGAAATTTAGATGTAGGAAAATTCAGTGATTTATCCAAGGTTGCACGCGGAGTTATTGGTAGAGAAAGGAAGTCTGCGGTTCTTTTCAGTATAAAAGTAACAAAAAATAATGAAGATGGCAGGCAGCAGATTCTTTATCCTTTGAGCAGTCAACAAGAGAGAAAGAACTTAGCTTGAGTTTAAGTAACTTAAGATAGTTTTGGTGGTAGAAACTCTTAATAATGGAATGGGATGCTTTGAGATATTATTTTGAGGAGATGTGCAATCTAAGATGTTTTCGGTTTGGTCCTTTCCTGAAAAGTGGGAGGGGAATGGTTGGAGGCCCTGTGAGTATCCTTTATTGACTACGGTGTTCTGTGATGGTCCCGTAGTTCAGAGAAGGGTAATATTGGTAATCAGATATTGATGATTTTAATCTCTCTCTTGACCCCCTGGTCTTGACCTTCTCCAGTATGAGGAGCCACGATGAGGACTGTGGAACCACCAGCCAGATAGGTTGTACTGGAATTGTGTTCTTTAGATCTGTATGTGCCCAGGATGTGCAGGTTGATAACAGACCTGCGATTCACGTATTACTATAATTGTTAAAGACCTAATAAAGTCAGCAGTTTTGTGTTTCTTATTTATTGATGAAAACTTCTAATATAGAAATATTATAGGATCTGTAATAGATTTGCAGTTGACCTTTGTAGTTAATGTTCCACTTTGTTTTGAATTGGATAATGAGATATATTCTCTAGCATATTTACTAGCATCTGTAAGTCGACTTGGAAAAACAACAATGAAGGGATCTAAACCAATCAGGAAGTGGGGGGGGGGGATCCAGGAGAATGATCATTCTATGTGGGTCAACATCAGCCTAATAACACTTTTCCCAGTCAGACTTCTTCGTGCCTCCTCTTTCAAGTAGACATATATAAGTGCAAAAAAATTATGATGCAAAAGATGGGGGAACTCTTGCCCATATATGGAAATATGGATATGTTTGTTATTGTTATTCCTTTGAAAAATGTTTCTGAACATACCCAGTTGGGGGTGCCCAGCCTTCAGTGATCATGCAGCAGTGCACTTGAACAAGGCTCTTAATTTTTCTTTCTGAGCCGTTACTCCACGATGTAGTATATATACCAAGAGAACATCTCACTTTTTCATCAGCAGTATACTCTGCATGAGTGCAAGGACTCTGAGGAATAGTTAAGATTTCAATATTCCCAGCAGGGAGGGAGGGAGTTTGGATAAAAGAATATCTTTCTGTTTCTCTCAAGATTTTATCATTAGAGAAGATCATTTGGCTTTCTCATTAAAGCTGCCGTTAGTGCTTAAGCACAGAAGGTCGCAAGTTTTTTGCCTCATAGAGTCTGTTGTTTTCACCTGATGTTTAATTCCCTGGTATCATAAAATGAATTTGAATCCTAGATTTTTTCAGAAGTTTAGGAGTTCTCCTGCTAGTGTGAGGGTCACCATTTGTCCTGTTACTATGAAGTAAGGGACTGAGAAGATAAATACCATGAATTCTTGCAGATGAGCAGTAACCTCTTGGAAATCACTTTAGCACAAGGTCCCCGTGGAAATTTCCTACAGAAAATGACTTCCTTTCATTGAAAAGGCATTAGGTTTGAGGTTCTGTGAATTTCAAGTTCTAATGTTGCCAGTGCTCTATTGATTTACTTAGGGTACTGGTAGAAATCTTTTGGATGTATGTGCAGAAATCCAACTCCAGCTGGTTCAAGCCAAAATAAAGGAGGGAGGTGTTGTTGTCTCATGTAATTGAAAGGTCCAGGGTAGGTTTAAATTCAATCATGGCTCTTTCCAAGGATCCAAATGATGCCATTTAGACTGATGCCATTGTTTCTTGGCTCTGTTTTCTTCTTGGTTGCCTACATATGCAGATAGGTTTTTTTCTGTGAGGTAACAAGATGGTCACCAGCAGCTCCAGGCCCACATTCTACTAGCTTTGAGACTGGCAGAAAGAGATTTCTCCTTCCTAAGAGTTCCACTGCTGGGATTGAGTCTCATTGCGCCAACGGGGGTCATGTCACTAGGAAGATGGAAGGTCCTGGTCATATGCGTGACCCCTGCCCCCTGAGAGGGGAGGAAGGGCGGAATCACCTCTACCCAAATCACCTGGACTGAGAGACTGGGAGGAGAAAGTCCCTCCAAAGAGGAATATCAAGATGTCTCACCAGAAGGGGCAGTGATGATTGGGCTGTCCAAACAACAGATTGCCACCCCCTTCAGCTTAAATGTTACTATCCATTTACGTTCATGCACAAGGTGGTATTTAGAAATTTAGAAAAAATCATCTTTCCACATTTAGTGCTGCTTCCAGTCTGATCCCACGAGTTCCAATGGAGACTCCCTTTTTCAAAGACATTTATAGCAAAGGCTTTAAAGTATGTTTCTCTCATAAAAACCAATGGATTCATGGTTTTATTTAAAAGTTTTAAAATTTTATTTATTATTTTTATTTAAAAAGAAGTGATTTTTAATCATTTATTTTTAAAAAATTTATTGAAGTATAGTTGATTTACAGTGTGCCTATTTCTGTTGTACAGCTCAGTGATTCAGTTATACATATATATATATATTCTTTTCCTATTATGGTTTATCACAGGATATTGAATATAGTTCCCTGTGCTGTACAGTAGGACCTTGTTGTTTATCCATTACATATATATAGTAGTTTGTGTCTGCTAATCCCAAACTCCCAATCTTTCTCTTCCCCATGCCCCTCCTCCCAACCATAAGTCTGTTCTCTGTATCTGTGAATCTGTTTCTGTTGTGTAGATACGTTCATTTTTGTCGTATTTTAGATTCCACAGGTAAGTGATGTCGTATGGTGTTTGTCTTTCTCTTTCTGACTTCGCTTAGTATGGTAATCTCTAGGTCCTTCCATGTTGCTGCAAATGGCATTATTTCATTCTTTTTAATGGCTGAGTAATATTCCATTGTATATGTGTACCACATCTACTTTATCTGTCGATGGTCATTTAAGTTGTTTCCATGTCTTGGCTATTGTAAATAGTGCTGCTGTGAACATTGGGGTGCGTGTATCTTTGGAGTATATGTATTGGGGTGCGCATTATAGTTTTGTCTGGGTATGTATGCCCAGGAGTGGGATTGCTGGATCATATAATCATTCATTGTTTCATGTTTTATCAGTTCTTGTGAAAGGTAACTTGTTTGTATTATAATTGGCCTCTTTAGAGGCCCCTTTGGTTCTGTTGGAATGCCTCTCTCTGGACTTTGGAGCTTTGTCAGGGCAGAGCTCACCATGCACTGAGCAGCTGCATGAGACAATTTCTACGTAAGCTTCTACAGGCAAACATGTACCTGTTAATGTGGAAATAAAATTCAGCTCTATTTCCCTATTTGACAGGGTCCTGGAACAGTAAGGATGTAGGGTTAGCACATGTACAGAAAAGTTCATTTCCATTCAAGCATAAAAATAGATGGAGATCACAGAGCTGTCAAAAACAAGGCCTCCACAAATTTAGACTCAAGTTTGATGTCAGTTGAGGAGTTTTAAATAATGTATCAAATTGGGAAGAGAAACTCAACATAGATTATGTTGTGAAAGGGCAGTGGTGATCAGAGAAAATCTGTAGATGAATTTTAATTTGGGAAATCTCTGTCTCTTCATAGACTCTAAACAGGTTTATCAATCAACAATTGTTGAACATTTCCTTTGACTGCAGAAGTGGCTTTAATCTGAAGTCACCCTGTGCCATGAGTGCTTTAATCTGTTTTCTTTCTTTATCCTACTGCTTTGTCACTCTAGTTGACCCTCTCTATGCCAGCAGCATTATAGAATTGCCAGTCCTGTTCATTTTTAGGCAGGCATATTTGCTTTTTGCACAACAGCATTGTTTCTGAAATATTTGAATCCTCAAGTAACATTGATAACTTCTTACTCATTTTGAAGGTAATTGAAACTTCAATTACTTTCATATTTTTTTGACTTGGTGGTTTGCAGCCTTTGTCTTCTTATTCTGTTTGATTTGGTTTTTGCTCAGAAATAGGAGTACACATGATGATTTTTTACTTTTTAAATACTGTTTGTTTTTAACAGTTTGATGGTGATTCAGTGACCATTAGCTTAATTTATAAATTCAGCCAAGCAATGGGTAATTTAAAACATTTGGTTGTCAATTTTAATGGGAGGTGAATAAAAATTTTTGTCCTTGTTATTACCCTATCTCTTGCGGGCCTATATATTATTGTGCAAGTGATTATTGGTACTAATTGAAAGATATCTTTTCAAATTTTGTCTAGTACTGGCACTCGTTTAATTGTTGCTCTTACCTCTTTTTTATTTCAATTTGGACGAAAAGATCTTTCAATGATTCATAATTTATTATAAACAGTTCTACAACCATTGTCTCTCCTGATTTTTTTCTGAGATTGTTTCAGAAGAAGGGAGGAGAGAAAGCCCTCAAAATGATTAAATAGCCCAGGAAGAGTAAGTATTTGAGCTCCTGAAAAAAATAATTGTTTCTGTAAAATCAGCTTTTGAGCTACAGCTCCACTTTTCTTGTCATTTCCTTTGGCTGTGGAGTTTGAAATTACATAGACTTCCATGTTCAGAGCGCTGCCCTCCCTCTCTGGCCCATTCATTGCGGAAGGGCTCCTGTCAGGGGTAATTTTTAGTAAAGACATACTTATGGTAACTACACGGTGAAGGAAATGTTAGGAAAAGAGCCCACTCAGATGCCATGGAACCTTGGAGGTGCTTCTGGTAGCTTGGAAGTTTCTTTATGTTCAAGGGCACAAGAGACTTCCTCTTTCTGGAGTTGATTCGAAAAGGAGCTCCCATCACAGCTTAATAAGCTGGCTCTTGCTGGCCATTGTAGATGAGTCTGAAGTGCTCTGCACCCTGGGGGAAACACACAAAAGAGAGACATTCTACAGAACAATGACCCCTCCACAGGGTATTGCCATAACTGGACAAAGGTGGGTGGAACCTGTGGCAGTTGTGGGGTGGGGGGAATGATTGTTTTGAAAGGGGAACCTACTGCTGGTTATGCTAAAAGCAAAGATAGAAAATAGAAAGCGTCCAGGGTATCTTAGCTGAGTTTTAAAGTTGAGAAGTTACACTGTAAACTGACCTATGGAAAGGCTGAGCAAAGAATTCGGAGGTTTCCATAATGTTCCCCAAATCTTGACTATAAATCATGATGCTTATGGGTCTTTGCAGAATCTGATTAGAATGACATAAAGGTGATACATAATTTGGGAAAGTCCATTTATTTCGAAAGAGAAGTAACTGTTTGGGGTTGTGTTTCAGTCAGTATTTCACTAAATCATCTTTTGCCAAGATATCTTCAATACGAACTGGGGTGATATTTTCTTGGTTTTTACTTCCCCTCATCAGTAATCATCCAGAGAATCCCAGGCAGGAAATTCCTTCTTTCTTTATTCATAAGAAATCTAGGTTTTGCTCGTAATACAGTCTTTTTTTTTTTTTTTTTTAACATCTTTATTGGAGTATAATTGCTTTACTATGGTGTGTCAGTTTCTGCTTTATAACAAAGTGAATCAGTTATACGTATACATATGTCCCCATATCTCTTCTCTCTTGCATCTCCCTCCCTCCAACCCTCCCTATCCCACCCCTCTAGGTGGTCACAAAGCACCGAGCTGATCTCCCTGTGGTATGCGGTTGCTTCCCACTAGCTATCTATTTTACATTTGGTAGTGTATATATGTCCATGCCACTCTCTCACTTTGCCCCAGCGTACCCTTCCCCCTCCCTGTATCCTCAAGTCCATTCTCTAGTAGGTCTGCATCTTTATTCCTGTCTTGTCCCTAGGTTCTTCTGACCATTCTTTTTCTTTGCTTTTTTTTTTTTTAGATTCCATATATATGTGTTAGCATATGGTATTTGTTTTTCTCCTTCTGACTTACTTCACTCTGTATGACAGACTCTAGGTCCATCCACCTCACTACAAATAACTCAGTTTCGTTCCTTTTTATGGCTGAGTAATATTCCATTGTATATATGTGCCACATCTTCTTTATCCATTCATCTGTTGGTGGACACTTAGGTTGCTTCCATGTCCTGGCTATTGTAAATAGAGCTGCAATGAACATTTTGGTACATGACTCTTTTTGAATTATGGTTTTCTCAGGATATATGCCCAGTAGTGGGATTGCTGGGTCGTATGGTAGTTCTATTTGTAGTTTTTTCAGGAACCTCCATACTGTTCTCCATAGTGGCTGTATCAATTTACATTCCCACCCACGGTGCAAGAGGGTTCCCTTTTCTCCACAGCCTCTCCAGCATTTATTGTTTGTAGATTTTCTGATGATGGCCGTTCTGACAGGTGTGAGGTGATACCTCATTGTACTTCTGATTTGCATTTCTCTAATGATTAGAGATGTTGAGCATCCTTTCATGTGTTTGTTGGCAATCTGTATATCTTCTCTGGAGAAATGTCTATTTAGATCTTCTGCCCATTTTTGGATTGGGTTGTTTGTTTTTTTGATATTGAGCTGCATGAGTTGCTTGTATGTTTTGGAGATTAATCCTTCGTCAGTTGCTTCATTTGCAAATATTTTCTCCCATTCTGAGGGTTGTCTTTTCATCTTGTTTATGGTTTCCTTTGCTGTGCAAAAGCTTTGAAGTTTCATTAGGTCCCATTTGTTTGTTTTTATTTCTATTTCTCTAGGAGGTGGGTCAAAAAGGTTCTTGCTGTGATTTATGTCATAGAGTGTTCTGCCTATGTTTTCCTCTAAGAGTTTGATGGTGTCTGGCCTTACATTTAGGTCTTTAATCCATTTTGAGTTTATTTTTGTGTATGGTGTTAGGGAGTGTACTAATTTCATACTTTTACATGTACCTATCCAATTTTCCCAGCACCACTTATTGAAGAGACTGTCTTTTCTCCACTGTATATGCTTGCCTCCTTTATCAAAGATAAGGTGACCATATGTGTGTGGGTTTATCTCTGGGCTTTCTGTCCTGTTCCATTGATCTATATTTCTGTTTTTATGCCAGTACCAAACTGTCTTGATTACTGAAGCTTTGTAATATAGTCTGAAGTCAGGGAGCCTGATTCCCCCAGCTCCATTTTTCGTTCTCAAGATTGCTTTGGCTATTCGGGGTCTTTTGTGTTTCCATACAAATTGTGAAATTTTTTGTTCTAGTTCTGTGAAAAATGCCAGTGGTAGTTTGATAGGGATTGCATTGAATCTGTAGATTGCTTTGGGTAGTAGAGTCATTTTCACAATGTGATTCTTCCAATCCAGGAACATGGTATATCTCTCCATCTATTTGTATCATCTTTAATTTCTTTCATCAGTGTCTTATAATTTTCTGCATACAGGTCTTTTGTCTCCTTAGGTAGGTTTATTCCTAGATATTTTTTTTGTTGCAGTGGTAAATGGGAGTGTTTTTGTAATTTCACTCTCAGATTTTTCATCATTAGTGTATAGGAATGCAAGAGATTTCTGTGCATTAATTTTGTATCTTGCTACTTTACCAAATTCATTGATTAGCTCTACTAGTTTTCTGCTAGCATCTTTAGGATTCTCTATGTATAATATCATGTCATCTGCAAACAGTGACAGCTTTACTTCTTCTTTTCCAATTTGGGTTCCTTTTATTTCTTTTTCTTCTTTGATTGCTGTGGCTAACACTTCCAAAACTATGTTGAATGATAGTGGTGAGAGTGGGCAACCTTGTCTTGTTCCTGATCTTAGTGGAAATGGTGTCAGTTTTTCACCATTGAGGACGATGTTGGCTGTGGGTTTGTCATACATGGCCTTTATTATGTTGAGGAAAGTTCCCTCTATGCCTCCTTTCTGGAGGGTTTTTATCATAAATGGGTGTTGAATTTTGTCGAAAGCTTTCGCTGCATCTATTGAGATGATCATATGGTTTTTCTCCTTCAATTTGTTAATATGGTGTATCACGTTGATTAATTTGCGTATATTGAAGAATCCTTGCATTCCTGGGCTAAACCCCACTTGATGATAGTGTATGATCCTTTTAATGTGCTGTTGGATTCTGTTTGCTAGTATTTTGTTGAGGATTTTTGTATCTATGTTTATCAGTGATATTGGCTTGTAGTTTTCTTTCTTTGTGACATCTTTGTCTGGTTTTGGTATCAGGGTGATGGTGGCCTCGTAGAATGAGTTTGGGAGTGTTCCTTCCTCTGCAATATTTTGGAAGAGTTTGAGAAGGATAGGTGTTAGCTCTTCTCTAAATGTTTGATAGAATTCTCCCGTGAAGCCATCTGGTCCTGGGCTTTTGTTTGTTGGAAGATTTTTAATCACAGTTTTAATTTCAGTGCTTGTGATTGGTCTGTTCATATTTTCTGTTTTTTTCCTGGTTCACTCTCGGAAGGTTGTGCATTTCTAAGAATTTGTCCATTTCTTCCAGGTTGTCCATTTTATTGGCATAGAGTTGCTTGTAGTAATCTCTCATGATCCTTTGTATTTCTGCAGTGTCAGTTGTTACCCCTTCTTTTTCATTTCTAATTCTATTGCTTTGTGTCTTCTCCCTTTTTTTCTGGATGAGTCTGGCTAATGGTTTATCAGTTTTGTTTATCAAAGAAGCAGCTTTTAGTGTTATTGATCTTTGCTATCGTTTCCTTCATTTCTTTTTCATTTATTTCTGATCTGATCTCTATGACTTCTTTCCTTCTGCTAACTTTGAGGTTTTTTTGTTCTTCTTTCTCTAATTGCTTTAGGTGTAAGGTTAGGTTGTTTATTTGAGATGTTTCTTGTTTCTTAAGGTAGGATTGTATTGCTATAAACTTCCCTCTTAGAACTGATTTTGCTGTATCCCATAGGTTTTGGGTCATTGTGTTTTCATTGTCATTTGTTTCTTGGTATTTTTTGATTTCCTCTTTGATTTCTTCAGTGATCTCTTGGTTATTAAGTAGTGTGTTGTTTAGCCTCTATGTGTTTGTATTTCTTACAGATTTTTTCCTATAGTTGAAATCTAGTCTCATAGTGCTGTGGTCAGAAAAGATACTTGATACGATTTCAGTTTTCTTAAATTTACCAAGACTTGATTTGTGACCCAAGATATGATCTATCCTGGAAAATGTTCCATGAGCACTTGAGAAGAAAGTGTATTGTGTTGTTTTTGGATGGAATGTCCTATAAATATCAATTAAGTCCATCTTGTTTAATGTATCATTTAAAGCTTGTGTTTCCTTATTTATTTTCATTTTGGATGATCTGTCCATTGGTGAAAGTGGGATGTTAAAGTCCCCTACTTTGATTGTGTTGCTGTCGATTTCCCCTTTTATGGCTGTTAGTATTTGCCTGATGTATTGAGGTGCTCCTACGTTGGGTGCATAAATATTTACAATTGTTATATTTTCTTCTTGGATTGATCCCTTGATCGTTATGTAGTATCCTTCTTTGTCTCTTGTAATAGCCTTTGTTTGAAAGTCTATTTTGTCTGATATGAGAATTGCTACTCCAGCTTTCTTTTGATTTCCATTTGCATGGAATATCTTTTTCCATCCCCTCACTTTCAGTCTGTATGTGTCTCTAGGTCTGAAGTGGGTCTCTTGTAGACAGCATATATACGGGTCTTGTTTTTGTATCCATTCAGCCAGTCTATGTCTTTTGGGTGGAGCATTTAATCCATTTACATTTAAGGTAATTATCGGTATGTATGTTCCTATTACCATTTTCTTAATTGTTTTTGGTTTGTTATTGTAGGTCTTTTCCTTCTCTTGTTTTTCCTGCCTAGAGAAGTTCCTTTAGCATTTGTTGTAAAGCTGGTTTGGTGGTGCTGAACTCTGTTAGCTTTTGCTTGTCTGTAAAGGTTTTAATTTCTCCGTCAAATCTGAATGAGATCCTTGCTGGGTAGAGTAACCTTGGTTGTAGGTTTTTCTCCTTCATCACTTTAAGTATATCCTGCCACTCCCTTCTGGCTTGCAGAGTTTCTGCTGATAGATGAGCTGTTAACCTTATGGGGATTCCCTTATGTGTTATTTGTTGTTTTTCCCTTGCTGCTTTTAATATTTGTTCTTTGTATTTAATTTTTGATAGTTTGATGAATATGTGTCTTGGCGTGTTTCTCCTTGGATTTATTCTGTGTGGGACTCTCTCTGCTTCCTGGGCTTAACCATTTCCTTTCCCATATTAGGGAAGTTTTCAACTATAAGCTCTTCAAATATTTTCTCAGCCCCTTTCTTTTTCTCTTCTTCTTCTGGGACCCCTATAATTCGAATGTTGGTGCATTTAATGTTGACTCAGAGGTCTCTGAGACTGTCCTCAGTTCTTTTCATTCTTTTTTCTTTATCCTGCTCTGCAGTAGTTATTTCCACTATTTTATCTTCCAGGTCACTTATCCGTTCCTGTGCCTCAGTTATTCTGCTATTGATCCCTTCTAGAGAATTTTTAATTTCATTTATTGTGTCGTTCATCACTGTTTGCTCTTTGGTTCTTCTAGGTCCTTGTTAAACGTTTCTTGTATTGTCTCCATTCTATTTCCAAGATTTTGGGTCATCTTTACTATGATTATTCTGAATTCTTTTTCAGGTAGACTGCCTATTTCCTCTTCATTTGTTTGGTCTGGTGGGTTTTTACCTTGCTCCTTCATCTGCTGCGTATTTCTTTGTCTTCTCATTTTGCTTAACTTACTGTGTTTGGGGTCTCCTTTTCGCAGGCTGCAGGTTCGTAGTTCCCGTTGTTTTTGGTGTCTGTCCGCAGTGGCTAAAGTTGGTTCAGTGGGTTGTGTAGGCTTCCTGGTGGAGGGGACTAGTGCCTGTGTTCTGGTGGATGAGGCTGGATCTTGTGTTTCTGGTGGGCACGACCACGTCTGGTGGTGTGTTTTGGGGTGTCTGTGACCTTATTATGATTTTAGGCAGCCTCTCTGCTAACGGATGGGGTTGTGTTCCTGTCTTGCTAGTTGTTTGGCATGGGGTGTCCAGCAGTGTAGCTTCCTGGTCATTGAGTGGAGCTGGGTCTTAGCATTGAGATGGAGATCTCTGGAAGATTTTCACCATTTGATATTACGTGGACCTGGGAGGTCTCTTGTGGTCCAGTGTCCTGAACTTGGCTGTCCCACCTCTGTGGCACAGCCCTGACGCCTGGCTGGAGCACCAAGAGCCTGTTCTCCAGACGTCTCAGAATAAAAGGGAGGAAAAAAAAGAAAGAAGAAGGTAAAATAAAATAAAATAAAATAAAGTTATTAAAATAAAAAATAATTGTTAAGAAAAAAAATAAAAAAAAAAACAAACAAAAAAACGGACAGACAGAACCCTAGGACAAATGGTAAAAGCAAAGCTATACAGACAAAATCACACACAGAAGCATACACATACACACTCACAAAAAGAGAAAAAGGGAAAAAAAAATATTATTGCTCCAAAAGTCTACCTCCTCAATTTGGGATGATTCATTGTCTATTCAGGTATTCCAGAGATGCAGGCACATCAAGTTGATTGTGGAGATTTTATCTGTTGCTCCTGAGGCTGCTGGGAGAGATTTCCCTTTCTCTTCTTTGTTCGCACAGCTCCTGTGGTTCAGCTTTGGATTTGGCCCCGCCTCTGCGTGTAGGTCAGCTGAGGGCGTCTGTTCCCCGCCCAGACAGGACGGGGTTAAAGGCGCAGCTGCTTCGGGGGCTCTGGCTCACTCAGGCCGGGGGGAGGGAGGGGTACAGATGCGGGGCGAGCCTGCGGCGGCAGAGGCCAGCATGACGTTGCAGCAGCCTGAGGCGCGCCGTGCGTTCTCCCGGGGAAGTTGTCCCTGGATCACCGGAGCCTGGCGGTGGCGGGCTGCAGGCTGCACAGGCTCCCAGGAGGGGCGGTGTGGAGAGTGACCTGTGCTCGCACACAGGCTTCTTGGTGGCGGCAGCAGCAGCCTTAGTGTCTCATGCCCGTCTCTGGGGTCCGCGCTGATCGCCACGGCTCGCGCCCGTCTCTGGAGCTTGTTTAGGCGGCCCTCTGAATCCCCTCTCCTCGCACACCAGGAAACAAAGAGGCAAGAAAAAGTCTCTTGCCTCTTCGGCAGGTCCAGACTTTTTCCCGGACTCCCTCCCGGCTAGCCGTGGCGCACTAACCCCTTCAGGCTGTGTTCACGCCGCCAACCCCAGTCCTCTCCCTGTGATCCGAGGGAAGCCCGAGCCTCAGCTCCCAGCCCCGCCCGCCCCGGCGGGGGAGCAGACAAGCCTCTCGGGCTGGTGAGTGCTGGGCGGCACCGATCCTCCATGCGGGAATCTCTCTGCTTTGCCCTCCGCACCCCTGTGGCTGCGCTCTCCTCCGTGGCTCCGAAGCTTCCCCCTCCGCCACCCGCCGTCTCTGCCCACGAAGGGGCTTCGTAGTGTGTGGAAACCTTTCCTGCTTCACAGCTCCCTCCCACTGGTGCAGGTGCCGTCCCTATTCTTTTGTCTCTGTTATTTCTTTTTTCTTTTGCCCTACCCAGGTACGTGGGGAGATTCTTGCCTTTTGGGAGGTCTGAGGTCTTCTGCCAGCGTTCAGTAGGTGTTCTGTAGGAGTTGTTCCACATGTAGATGTATTTCTGATATATTTGTGGGGAGGAAGGTGATCTCCACATCTTACTCTTCCGCCATCTTGAAGATCCTTCTGTAATATAGTCTTTTTACCTTTTGATTGCTAAGAAAGGATAGAAAAGGATGTTTTTATGTGACTGCATAGTTGCCCTGAGAGGCATGTAAAGCAATAAAAGGAATGAACTCAGTTTTCATGATAATAAGACTTAATAAGATTGAGTTGTGATACTATTTTAACATTGAGAGATTTCTAAAAAATCCCTTTTGGATTTTTAAAAGACATACAAAGGTGGCTTGACATTGAATGTTCTCTTAGATACTTTTTTTTTAATGTGAAGATCTAAAAAGTTGTTGAATTAAACATCCTTCATAGGATATCAGAAACCCGTGGAATTTAAAGTGCCAGTTTGTAGACAAAATTTTTGCTGAGTACGTTTGGAAGGTTAATACTCTCTTTGTCCAAATCAGATGTGGTTTATGTATTTCTCATAGTGAATACCTTTTTACAATTTGTTTTAGCCTTTGTGTTGCTTAATACCAGTGTCTGTCTTTTCTGGATAATATTGACCAGTGCAAAGTTCTTAACGGGCGATTAGGTCTTTAATTGGTTCCCCATGCTGCTGAAACTGGCTATGACCTTGTTCATGACCTCTGTTCCTAGTCCAAGTTACCAGTTACGTGGATGTTAGTAATAGCCAACTATTATACGGTACTTCACAGTTTGCAAAGGACTAGATTTATTTTATTTAATTAGTCTTTATAATAATTGTATGATGTAGGTAAGGGTAATTTTTTAATGAATAAGATCATTGAGTCTTGTTGAAGTGGATTATTCCCAGGTTCACCAGCTAAAAAGTGGGAAAATTGCTCTTTTAACTCATGTTGGCTAGAGTTTTGTTGTTGTTGTTGTTGTTGTTGTTTTTAAATTTGTACCTTCTAATTCATCCATTCATCTATCAAACATTTGTGGAGCATCTAGTATATTCTGGGTATGATGGCTGTCACAAGTGCAGCAAGAATGAGACATGGTCCTTGTCTTTGAAGAGTGTAGTCTAGGAAAAGAAAGAGGCAAGGCAGGAAGTGTGATGGATTTGTGAATCGTGGTCCTGATGAGGAATTCCATCCATCTACTTCAAGATTTGCGGAGTAATTTACACTTTGACCCTGTGGAAGTACATTTTCTTTAGGCAACTGTAACAGCCTTTCCTAATATGCCTCAAGTTGTACTGGGATGAATTGAACTGGATAGCAGACAGGGAACAGCTCTAGAGAAGTCTGTTACGTTAAAAGGTAGATTTGACAGATATACACTGTAATATATAAAATAGATAAACAACAAGAACCTACTGTATAGCACAGGGAACTATGATCAGTATGTTGTGATAACCTATAATGGAAAAGAAATCTGAAAAAGAACATGTATCTATCTCTCTCTCTATATATATATATAACTGAATCACTTTGCTGTACACCTGAAACATTGTAAATAACTATATTTCAATTAAAAATTTTTTTTTTAAAATAGAGAGGCAAAGGCACAGCAGGAGGCCATGACAATACTCCCAGTGTGACTCATCCAGCCTTGTCTCTGCTCCTTTGGCATCCTGAGCTTTTTTCGGTCATGGTGCTATAGTACACATTTACTCTAGGACAGTCAGTTATCTACTTGTTCTCTCTTCCCGGTGCTATACAGTACTCTAAGTGCTTTGAGGGTGCTTGTCCAAGCATTTTCATAATACTTGACTTGCAGTGACAAGCCTGTGTCCATACTTGTAGTGTACTTTATCCTCTCTACTCAGCCATTATCTTTCTTCTCCCATTTTTTTAAAAATAGTATCACATGATTCCATAGTACTTTAGAGTTTGTAGACATTCTCTCATTTAAATGTGTATCATCTAATGTTTAGGGCTCTAACCTTACATGGATCCTGGCAGTCCTCCTCTGTTTCCCCAGGCAGCTTTACTGTCCTGCATTCCTCAAACCCTGTCTTCCTTTCTCACTCCCAGCTGCTACCTTACTTCTTATTCCACTGAGAAAACAGAAGCCCTTGGAAGACAACTTCTGCCTCCTCCCACCACTGAATCAGTCACCTTCCAGGAACCCCACCCTTGCTCCTACCTGAGGCCACTGCCTCCACCTGTGCTCTCAACCCCCAGGCGGAGGTGCACTGACCCCATCTCTCCCTGAATTACAAGCCTTTTTTCTTTATTGGGTTTTTTTCAGGATTATTCCTATCCGTATATAAACATATGATAATATATTTCCCAAGCATATCAAGAACATCTTCCTTAGATATCTTCATGGCTTGCTCTCTCACTTCATTCAGACAAATGGCATTTTGTCAGAGAGGTCTTCCCTCTATAGCCATTTAAAATATCAACTCCCATCCTTTCTTTGCCCTAGCCTGCTTTATTTTATTTATATAATTTCCCCAACCTATATCTCTATCTCTGTCTCTGTCTATCTCTATTTGTTTATTGTCTGTTTCTCCTATTATACTTCCCCAGGAGAGCAGGAGTTTTGTCTGTTTTGATCACCTCTCCCCATAGTGCCCAGAAGAATACCTGAAATATTACAGAAGCCCCCAGATATTTCCTTCCTTAACTCTATATCCCCCTGCAGCTACTGTACCATTTCTCTGCTCCTCTTTTTAGCACAATTCAAGGGTTGTCTATTCCTGCTGGTCTACATCCTCTCCTCTCATTCTCTCCTAAATCCCCTCTGTTCTGGATCTGATCCCCATTACTCCACTGAAATGACCTTTGGCAAGACCCCCAATGAACACCACGTTGCCAGCTGTGATGGTAATTCTAAGCCTTCATCTCACTCAGCTTCTGCATAGCACTCTGCTCAGAAAGCAGCTAGGACTGTTTTTTCCTTTGTAGCTCGTTTATCTGACTTGGCTCCTGGTTTTCCTTCTCCCTTACAGCCCCATCTGAACCCTCTGATGTCGGTGTGCACTAGGTTTAGGGTTCACTTTTAGATTCTCTAGTTGTTGTTTACCCATTGATTCCCCTCGACTAGTATCCTGGTCTTTAAATACATTTTCATACTGTTGACTCCTAAGTATTTATCTTCAGCCATGGCATTTTTCCTCAATTCCAGAGTTATATCTCCAGCTGCCTACTTGAGACCTCATTTGGATGAAAGTCATCACAGACCTAATATGTCCAAACTTGCCTTCACAAGCCCCTCCCCTGCTGCAAGCTGTTTTCCTCCAATGCTCCCCATTTCAGGACATGGTACCAGCATTTAACCAGGTGTTCAAGCCTGAAACCTTAACATATTCTTTTTCTTCTCTATCTCCATCCCGTATACTGTCAGCTCTACTTTTAAATTATACTCAAATTCTGACCACTTCCCAACACTTCCACAGGCAACACTCTAATACAAACCACCATCATCTTTTGCTTCGGCTACAGTGAGAACCTTTCAAATAGTATTTGTGTTCTCAACATGGCAGACAGTGTGATTCTTTTAACATGGAAATTAGTTACATCTCTCCTCTGCTCACAACCCTCTATGGTTTTCATCTTTCTTACTTATTTACTTATTATTGAACTGTAGTTGATTTATAATATTGTATTAGTTTCATGTGTACAGCACAGTGATTCAGTTTTTGCTTATTCCATATTGGTTATTACAAGATATTGGGTATAATTTCCTGTTCTATACAGTAAATCCTTGTTGCTTATCTATTTTGTGTATAGTAGTTGGTATCTGTTAATCCCATACTCCTAATTTGTGCCTCCCCCACTCTCTGTCCCCTTTGGTAACCATAAGTTTGTTTTCTATGTCTGTGAGTCTGTTTCTGTATATAGATTTATTTGTATTATATTTTAGATTCCACATATAAGTGATGTCATATAGTATTTGTCTTTCTCTGTCTGACTTATTTCACAAAGCATAATATTCTCTTGGTCCATCCATGTTGCTGCAAATGGCAATATTTCATTCTTTTTTAAAAAATTTATTTATTTATTTTTGGGTGCATTGGGTCTTCGTTGCTGTGTGTGGGCTTTCTCTATTTGCGGTGAGCGGGGGCTACTCTTTGTTGTGGTGTTCAGGCTTCTCATTGCGGTGGCTTCTCTCGTTGCGGAGCACGGCTCTAGGCACATGGGCTTCAGTAGTTGTGGCACACGGGCTCAGTAGTTGGGGCTCGCGGACTCTAGAGCGCAGGCTCAGTAGTTGTGGCGCACAGGCTTAGTTGGTCTGTGGCATGTGGGATCTTCCCGGACCAGGGCTCAAACCCATGGACCAGGGCTCAAACCCATGTTCCTTGCATTGTCAGGCGGATTGCGCCACCAGGGAAGTCCTTCATTCTTTTTTATGGCTAATATTTCTGTGTGTGTGTGTGTGTGTGTGTGTGTGTGTGTATGTGTATATATATACATATTATATGTATACATATGTATATATGTGTATATATGCGTGTGTATATATACATACACATACAACACCTTCTTAAGCCAGTTGTCTGTTGATGGGCACTTGAGTTGTTTCCATGTCTTGGCTATTGTAAATGCTGCTGTGAACATTGGGGTGCAGATATCTTTTTGAATTAGAGTTTTCATTTCTTTCTTTATAGATACCCAGGAGTGGAATTGCTGGATCATATAGTAGTTCTATTTTTAGTTTTTTAAGGAACCTCCACACTGTTCTCCATAGTGCCAGTATCAAGTTACATTCTCACGAACAGTGCAAGAGGGTTCCCTTTCCTCCACATCCTCTCCAGCATTTATTTTTTGTAGACTTTTTGATGATAGCCATTCTGACTGGTGTGTGATGATACCTCATTGTAGTTTTTATTTGCATTATTTTCTCTAATAATTAGTGATGTTGAGCACCTTTTCATATGCGTGTTAGCTATCTGTATGTCTTCTTTGGAAAAGTGTCTATTTAGGTCTTCTGCCCATTTATGATGGGATTGTTTGTTTCTTTGATATTGAGTTGTATAAGCTGTTTGTATATTTTGGGTAGTAACCCCTTGTAGGTCTCATCATTTGCAAATATTTTCTCCCATTATGTAGATTGTCTTTTCATTTTGTTGATGGTTTCGTTTACTGTGGAAAAGCATTTAAGTTTGATTAGGTCCCATTTTTTATTTTTGCTTTTATTTCTTGAGATAGAGATCTAAGAAAATACTACTACGATCTATATCAAAGAATTTTTCACTTATGTTCTCTTCTAGGAGTTTTATGATGTCTTGTCTTACATTTAGATCATTAAACCATTTTGAGTTTATTTTTGTATATGGTGTTAGAGAATCTTCTAATTTCATTCTTTTACATGTAGTTGTTCAGCTTTTCCAGCACCACTTGTTGAAGACGGTATTTTCTCCATTGTATATTCTTGCCTCCTTTGTCTTTGAGGTTAATTGACCATAGGTGTGTGTATTTATTTCTGAGCTCTCTATTCTGTTCCATTGATCTGTTTGTCTGTTTTTGTGCCAGTACACGCTGTTTTGATTACTATAGCTTTGTATTGTAGTCTGAAGTCTGCAAGGGTTATACCTCCAGCTTTGTTTTTTTTCCCCCAGGATTGCTTTGGTAATTCTCAGTGTTTTGTGGTTCCACATAAATTCTAGGATTATTTGTTCTAGTTCGGTGAAAAATGTCATGGGTATTTTGATAGGGATTTCATTAAAGCTGTAGATTGCTAGTATCATACTTGGACCAAACTCCAGAGTCCTTCCCATGACCTACAATCCCCTCTGGATCCAGCCCTGCTAAGTTTCTGCCATTGTTTCTTCTACTCATCCCCCCAGCCCCTCGCTCACCAGACCCTTTCCTAGTGCAGGGTTGCTGTGTTTGCTGCCCTTCCCTGCCTGGAATATTCCACGTGCTCACTCCCAAGTTTATTCTGATCTTTGTTCATAGTCTTCTCATCAGAGAAACTGATTCTGACCAGCCTCTAATATAATAATCCCCTTCATTACTCTTGATATCTTTGACTTGTCCTTTTGTATTCTTGGCTCTTATCACTATCTGATGTTAAATTTTATAAACTATTCATTTACTTATTATTTATCTCTTCCTTGAGTATAAGCTCCATGGGTGCAAGAACTTGTTCTGCTATGTTGGTGGTCATGTCTTGAATAAGTGAATTTACTTCTTACAAAAATAGGAATGATGAAATAACAATTATTAATCATCTTTTATATTCTGGGAACCCTTTCCCGTGCACTTTGTAAATATTAGATTCTTGATTAATTTAATCCCTTGCATGCACCAACCGTGTAAGGTAGGTGTTCTCTCATTTCATAGATGAAACTACTGACAATCACAGTGACTAGAAAAAGGAGAGCTGGAGAGCTGGGATTTAAACTCTGAGTCTGGTCATATTATTTAGTATTACATATTATTAATTCATATTATTTAGTATTAATTCATATTATTAAGTATTACAAATGATTAAATAATAGTTATGTATAGTGGGCAAGTTATTATTATATAACTTACTATATTAATTCTTACTATGTAACTTATTATACTGTTATAAAACTTGTTATTACATCACATTATTATATAAGTTCCACCTAATAGATAAAGACACTGAGTTTCTAATTGGGCTCTAGGGGGCTCTTTTTGCACAAACACAAGATTTCTGTAACAGATACTTTGTGTGTCTCACTTTATCTGGGTAACTTTTGTATTTTCCATCCATTATATTTGACCCCTTGTAAACTGGCACTTGTGAGTTCAGCACCAAGCTTTTCAAAAGCTGGTCCTAATATTTGTATCATGATTTTGCTTCAAGTACAAAGTAACCTTTTGCTGATGTTTATAATACTTGGGTTAAGCTGAGTGAAAATAACAGAAAGGCTGAAAATTGCTATTTTGCTTGTACTCACTTTCTAGAGTGCATATGTACAACCTGACTCTTATCAGAAATAGCTTAATGCTCAGGTATAGTTTGGTGGTTCGTTGATTTGTTCCCAGGTCAGAGAAAACCCTTCAGCTGAAATATTCACGGATTGCAAGAAAAGTGAGGAAATTTATTGAAAGCCTATAAAAATATGGAGGTTTTGGTGCACTGCATGGCAATCTCCATTTTAATTAAAGAATTACATTTATAATTAGCAAGAACAGAATTAAATATTTATAATTAGCAAGAACAGAATTTAATAAGTTTGCCAGTTACAGAAGTAAATTGGAGGCCGAAATTGCAGACTCATATTTCCCTGTGTTTTTCAAAAGCAAGCCTATGAATCCATAGATAAATGTTATGTCCCTACACTTTGAGCTATGAAAGCCTTGCATAAAAATGCAGGTGGGGAGGTACATATCAAAACATATCCCAGAAACAAGAGTAAAATAGTTCCTATGAATAATATTATTTCATGCTCTGTGTTTTTGCTAAAAACCCTTTGGTGTTTATTCTCCAGTGGGTGGTATAATATGTATATGTCCAGATGGCTGTTATTTATTTATTTTTTTGATCAGTCTTAAAAATTTGTCCTTGTGTTCTGCAGTAACAAGAGAATTGCACTTACTGGAGGTCATAGACTTGTATATATGAGAGAGAGAGAGGGAGAGAGTCTGTGTATATGTAATACAAGAAAGCATAGTGTCCTCAGGAGTCAGAAATTGCCTGTCTTGAAATAAAGAGTTATTGATATATAGATTCAGATCTTGAAAATTGCCTCTAAAATTATTTCTCCATCTTTTTTTGTCTTTTCAGCATTCTTCCTTTACATAAAATCTTTTCGTTATCCTTCCTTAAAATGTTGCAATAATTCGTACACAGTTGTCTGCTCTTCAGGACTTTAATGTGGTTTATGCATTCAAGTCTGGTGTGGATCTTTGAGAAGCTCTACAGCTTTCTCCCCGGGTCTCTGCCATTCTGCAGAGAGGAGGAGCAGAAATTTGAATATTCTAAAATACGCATGCAAAATCTCAAGCAATATATTATGTATAACATACACATATTTTTATAGTTAAATATGGGTCTCATCTGTTCTGCATAGCTACTAAGTATTTCAGAGTCATATGAATAAATACACTTAATTTTTCATAGAAGCATCATATCTAAGTGATACTTTGTACAATAGGTACACTCTCTGGTGTAGTTGCAGAATGACTCCTAAGGGGCCAGCCCATCCGGCACTCTCTTTGGTCTCTTAATACTTTATGCTTGAGCATCAACCAGGTGACAGGGAGACATTATTGAGTGCTCAGTTACTCTGCTTGTCTCCATGTGTGATGTCAATGCTTTATGTGCAAGTAAGAGCACTGATTTTCTTTACTAGCTGTTTCTGTGGGTGTATTCCATGTATAGATGTGAGAAAGTCAGGATAACAGTCTCATACTCAGCACACATATTAAGATGAATTTCATCTTTACATGTGAGGCAATCTTCAATGCCAAGTAGGAAATTCAGATCATTTCAGAGCTAGGAACACAGATTTTATGCATGCTATTTTCCAAGTGGAAAAGGGGAAAAGGTACATTTCTGTTGATGTTATTGTTGGTGACTGTATCTGTCAACTTTAATCTCTATCTCACATGAAACAGATACTGAGTTAGAATGTCTGAAATATGTTCAGTCTTTCTAGATCTGATTTTTCACTTGCATATCAATTCTCTTATGACAAAGGTCAAATTAAATGCTTAATTTTTGTAACTGCTTCTATTTTTATGATTATGACCTCATATGTTATCCAAGCTATTTTAGGCTCTTCATTTTCCTGTATCTTTTAAAATTCTAATTTAAAAATTATTTAAAATATTTCAGAAATGTACTTATTTTCAAGGATTTAAAACCTAAGAGCAGGGACTTCCCTGGTGGTCCAATGGTTAAGACTTCGCCTTCCAGTGTAGGGAGGTGTGGGTTCGATCCCTGATAGGGGAGCTAAGATCCCACATGCCTCCGGGCCCAAAACCCAAAACATAAAACAGAAGCAATATTGTAACAAGTTCAATAAAGACTTTAAAAATAGTCCACATCAAAAAAATCTTTAAAAGAGAAATTAAAAAATAAAACCTAAGAACAAAGAAATTTCCTTTACCTAGTGGTCTCTGGGAAACTTTTTTTACTTCTTCCTTACTTTCTACTAAGAAATATAGTTTGCCATCACTGTCTTGGGTGATACTCATGAGGGCAGTTTCAAAGTTTTTTCACACATTTTGAAATAAAATTTCACAGGAGAGTAGATGGGATACAACATGTCGTGATGCTGAAATGGCTTCCTCATGTGGTCTTAGGGGTACATCAGTCCTGATCTACGTCCGTTCTTCTGTAGTTGGGATCAGATTACAGGATTGTATCTTCATCTTTAAATTATTTGTGCTGTTTAATATACCAGTTGCTGTGTGTGTGTGTGTGTGTGTGTGTGTGTGTGTGTGTGTGCGCGCGTGCGTGTAGCTTTCTGCTGGTGCTTTAGCAGCTCGGATATGTGGTCTACATGAAGAGGCAGCAGGCAGCCAGGTGGGTAGAACTGTATTATTCTCTGACAGAGTTTAGAATTGCCTGTACATGGTGATACTAAAAATCAGGCCAGCTTTTTGTGGACTTCATTTCAGTTTAGAAACTCCCTGCAGAGAGTGCCACCTCCTTTGCCTGCCCTGGGGACATCCTCTGCCATCTTGGTTCACCACCGCTCCTATTTCCTAGGTTTTAGCGTAATAAGAAAAGTGGAAAAGCAGTTAATTGAAGAGGAAGATGCTCTGCTGAGTTCAGAGCCAACAACTTAATTTTATCAAGTATTTTAAAGAGTTCTGAAGGATATGGCAGATGTTAATACGTTCATTCTTTCTACAATAGCCCAGAAAAATAGGTATTTTTCCATCTCTGAAATGGAAGTTAAAAAGATCCCTTCCTCCTCTTCTGTCTATATTGATCTCTGTCTTCTGCTTTGCCTTTCTCTCTCCTTTCCTAAAAATCCATTAAGTAGCACTACTTTGGACAGCCGTTTCTCAGTCGAAAATTTAATCATTGACTAAATTTTAATTACCTACTAATGATACAGAGAGCCTTCTTTTTCTCACCTCACCATTGCCTGCTGCTCCTCCATTCAAAGAAATTTGCTTGTTATTTTATGTAAGTTTGTTTTTCATGTGATTTTGTTTTTCATTTGGTTTTGTTTTTAACACAGTTAAATCTGCATATAGTAACTTTATTCACTTTACCTATAGCCACATTGCTAAAACATATTTGATGAATGGAAACCAGGGGATTATATATACTAGGTTTAGTTTCTGGGTAGATTCCTAGCCAGACTGTTAGTGCAGTGATTTTATATCATTGTAGGAGGTAGTACAGCACAGAGGTTAGGAGTCTAGGTTATAGAGTCAGGTGGACCCAGATTTGAATCCTGTTCAACCACTTCGCTGGGTAACGGGGATTTACTCTCACAATGCCTCTTCTTCTCATCTGTTAATACTCAAAAGCATAATAATTGTACTTAACTCTTCATTTATTTATGGCACAGACTCCCTGTTCCTCAGTAAAAGCCAAAGGCTTTTGGCCTTTAGGCTGGGCTCAGGGCCTGTCTTGATCTGGCTCTGCTGTCTCCGACCTCATCTCCCACCATCCTCTTCCCCCTGGCTTAATCCACTCCAGCTTCATTGACATCCTCCCTGTTTCTTGAACATGCCAGATACTCTTCTGCCTGAGAGGCTTTCACTGGCCTTGCTTCTGCCTGGACTGCCCATTCTGCAGATACTCACATAGCTAATGCCCCTTCCCTGCTTCAAGTGTTTGTCTCAATGAAACCCGTTAGTTTTATTCATAATTTCAATCTTCCCCACCACAGCAGCACTATGAGCCCCTTATCCTGTTCCAATTTTATTTTTTTAACATAGACTTTTCACCTTTAACATAATTTACGAACTTACTGTCTTTTTGTTTATTGTCTGTGTTCCCTGCTAGAATGTAAGCCTAATAAGTTCAGGGATCTTTGATTTATTTCGTAAATCATCTCAAGGGCTTAGAACATTTCCTAGCACATATTATGTCCTCAGAAAATATTTCAGTGATAAATGAATGTTTGAAAGGAGCTGTTGGTGGTGTTATTTGATAATTATTTTCCATCTTCTACTGTTACAGCAGACGTGGCAGCATTTGTTAGAGAAATCATGTCTTATTTACTCCTCACAAAATTGCCTGGAATGCAATATTGTAGTGCTGGCTTTCCCCCCATAAATAATTGATCTCTGTGCTGAAGAGCTGTAAGGTCATAGGAAAAACACAGGAGCGTTTAACAAAAGGAATTCAATCCAACGTATATTTATGGAGCAGTGGTCTAAATTGAACGGTGGTATGATTCCCTTGGGTTTTAAGTAAAACGTTTATTTTTATTGGACACCTGGTTTCCATGGAGTTTAATCTGACCTGCTTGACAGATAGCACTGGATACAATACAGATGGTGAACTTTTTGAGTTGGAGCTAACTGTGGGAAAATTATCAGGATGTAACTGAGGGAGAGGACTGCTTACAGAAAGTCTAAACCTGGATAAACATTTTGAAAGACAAGCCTAGTAAGAGTCTAAGGGAACTACCTGGTGTGATATGAGGCACTTTTTAATGACCAGAGATATTAAGAGCATTTTTTGACTTTTCAAGAGTACAATATGCTTGATAGCTTAGATTGTATATGGAAAGAGTTGTAATCCACGTTTTATGATGTTTATATGGAAATAAGGGGGAAATGAAGGACTAGATTGCTTTTTCCCCAGGGATCCAATGGATACTTAGGATACATTAAAATTCTTCATGGATGTGATAGGATTGGTGATTTTCCCCCAGTACTGCCCTATTTCCTGGTGCATGTAACCATGAAATCACTTAATGAGATCATACAATACTCACTTTAATTGGAAATTAAATAGGATCTTACCTTGGCAATTCTAAAAAGCAACTCCGTTTGTCAACGTGGCAGCACATGTTTATGAGTAATCATAAAGTAGATTATGGTAAATAATCATTTGTGTATATTTGCCAGGCACTGTGTTAGATACTGTATACTCTCATAACTACATAAATGGTTGCATAGTGACAATTGAGGAAACTGAAGGAAGGAAAATAGTGTGATAGGGACACAAAACAAAGGAACTGCCTTAGCCTGGTGGTAGGGAAGGCTACCGTCTGGAAAGGATGCTTGAATTGAGATTTGAAAGATGATAATACCTTAGCTAGAGGATGGAGAACAGGTTTAATGACATGTGCAAAAGTCCTATAGCAGCATAGGAATGAAGGAAGATCGGTAGGAGGAAATGTTGGGCTGGCACAGACCATGCAATGCAGGGCCTTGTAGGCTAGAGGATGTTTTCGGTCTTTTTACTTACAGCAGTGGGAAGCCACTTTTTACAAAGTTTTAAGCCAGGAAACAGTATAGTCAGGGTGATGGTGTGACCTCAAGGTGAAGCACTGTTGGAAGGGGGTTTGCAGTATGGAAAACTATTCCACGGGTTTTGAAGATGTCCAAACAAGAGATGATGGTAGTTAGGGTGGTGAGAAATTGATGGAGTTGAAAGATATTGATGGAGTAGACGTCATAGGACTTGATGACTGTAAGCTGGGTATCACTTTTAGTTAAGCACTGCCATTTATCTAATTGTTCATGAAGTTTCTTCTAAAAGATTAAAAAAAAATTTTTTTTTTAGAATTTTATAAAGAAAGATTAGTAATTTTGTTTCTTTAAGTTTGTTTTATACAATAGGATTGGTGTAGGTTCAGGCATTTCCAGAAACAGCAAGATATTATCTCATCATGCTAGTCATTCATGGTTAACTAATTAACAGACTTTGAAATTTTAAATGAACTAAAAACATAAGCACAATTCATTTTTGTAGAATTTTGTTTATGGAATGTGATTTCTTGTGAGTTGAAAAATTTGTTGCCCTAGGTACTAGGTATATGACATGGGAACTCAAAAAACAAAGTATACCAAAAGGTGATGAATATTGAAGGGTGATTTTAGTTTTTATGGATTAAGGTACACCAATGGCACATACAACCAAAATATGAACGCAAGAAATGAGAGTTAAGTTAGGAGTCTGGACTTCGGGGCCTGGGTAGCAAAGACTAATTCAGAAGACGCCTTATGACCCCAGAAGTCATATTCTAATGTATCCTTATTGTTCTGTTACCTGAGCAGTGTTAACTCTTTGGATCCCATCAGTATTAGGCAGTGTTTAGTCTTTCTTTTTGGAATAGAAAATAGATTTCGTGTGTGTGTGTGTGTGTGTGTGTGTGTGTATACTGATATCTTACGCCCACATGTATATGTTGACAATAACCAGATTTATTGCACATGGGTTGTAATAATTAAAAATAAAGCTTCTTATTAGAACTTTTAAAATGCATAGTCAGTAGGCTCTCCAACCACAGTGGTTCTGGAGGAAAAATTGTGCTTTGAGATGAATGATGGGTTAATTAATAGGCAGATGTTTGCGAATGGGTGTTTGGTCCATCAGTGCTCAGTATATTTCACTTTCAGTCAAAAAGGAGCTCTTCATTTACTGGAATGTAAAATAGAAACAGCTCCCAGATAAACTGGAAAAAGTCTTATAAGTGTGTCAGGCTAGGATCCATCAAAGTTGGATCATAGTTGAAAGCTATAGTCACGGCTCTCTTGTTAGTGGTGTGGCAGAGCTCCCTGAACTCGGTGTTGCTTGGTGGCCAGGCACTTCATCACACAATGTCGAGGCACTAAATTGTAAGGAAACTGCACAAGTGAGTTAGTTTTATTAATTTAATAGAGCAGTTCAGTACATTGTTGGTTCCTTTCCCTTATATAGTTGGTTTGTATCACATATTAATGAGCATCTTGAGAAATGTGCTCTCATTTCTGGTTCTGTCCAAAGTCCACAGACTTATTTTAATATTCAGCTGTTACTGACTGCCTCCAAACTCTTATAAAAGACTTCGCACATCTTTTCTGGGATCCATATCCTTTCTGGGACCCATTCTGAATCCCCCTCATACTTGAGCACTTGTTGGAAATGCAGAATCTACCCAAGACCTTGTATTTTAGCAAGACCTACAGGTGAAAGGATGCATGTTAAAGACTGAGAAGTACTTCTGTAGATAACAAGTGTCTTAAAAAATCAACTGAGCCTCTGGAAGCAGTGTGGGGTTGAGGACTTTTACATTCAGATAAATTAGGTTTAATGACCAGTTCTTGGAAATAAGTATGATCAGCCTTCTGTGAGTAACAAGTTACTTTGAGCCTCATTTTCCTGATCTGTGTATCTGTGGATAATCTGTATATTACTGGGATATTGTGAGGATTAAATAAATTAATGCCAGGTCTGGCATACACTATATTTTTGGTAAATATGGTACACCTTCTCTTCTTTCAGGCTTACTGGGTAGCACTGTTATTCTCACCTGCCTTATACCTTGCTGTATTTTCTCATTCTCATTCCTAAAACGTCTTTAATTAGTACATTACAGTAATTATTTACTAACTATGTTTAGATAGCCTCCAGTATCCAAACGAGCCTATCTTACCCAAGAGTGTAGTTTACTTGCTAGAGTTAGTTCCAGAGGGTGAGACAAGATAGCAAAAGACTGTGGCGGTTTGGGAAGGCATTGAGCACATCAGCACAATTCATTTCTTTGTTACTATACCACCTATTTGGAAAACATGATGTATCTTTGATCTTGCAGATTATATAAACAACAAAGATATTTCATTATTTTTTATTATAGCCATGCTGAACATGAATTAATATTCAGATGTACTCATTATATGAAAATAGTGCTGTTTTTTTAGCAACTGACTTGTAAAATGTAACAATTGAATGTTCACTGGAAATCACTGAGCACTGTGGGGATAGTTGGGAGCTAATTATTAAGAGATTGGACTTGGCTGTGACCGGTGCTATGAGCCAGCTATTAGGTATTGCTGCTACCACATAGGAAATAAAGCAAATATATAGCATGATAAGCGTTTGTATTAAATTACAGCTGTACTTTTCCAGTTGATAAAGCATATTCTTCACGTTAACCAAAAAGGCTTGTTTTCTGCTTTTGAATATTCGCCATAACTTATCACCTCCACTCTACCATTCTACCATGGTGAGCATCTTCTAGCATGTACTCATATTCCTTTTTCGCTTTGATTCTAATTAAAAGGGTCGATGAGTATATTTGTTTTTTGTTTTCTTTCTCTGTTAAGTATCCTGTTTCTTTGAGGTTGAAATGTCAAAATGTAAATGGCTAGACTTTTTAGGCATTTGCCACTTAGAACCTGTTAAAAAATGATAATGATGTCTTGCATTTCTTGTTGATTTAGGGCCTTTTGTATGTCAGTCACTGTGTAAGTTGCTTGATCTCACTTCCCTCCTCATTTTGTAGACGGCAGAACTGGGGTAAGAACCCAGCTATTGCTAATTCTAAAGCCCGCGCATCTTGTCGTGCTCGTGCTGCCTGTACTGAGTCATCCCATGCATCGTCTTTCCCTTGTACAGTTTTTCCTGGAACCCTGCTTAATTAATTGATTGGAAACCAAGTGTTGGATTGCAGAGGACGGAACTAACAAATCACCTCCCTGTACATTTTTAAGCAATCCAGGATCATTTCAAAGATGATCAAGTCGCCAACGTGTGGTTGAACTAAGATGACTTTTCAGGTTGGTTTGAACCCAGAAGCTCTGTTATTGACCTGTTTTCCTGTGCCAGTTTTGGAACGATGTGTGTGTGCCTGCTAGTAGAATCTGTTCCATTCTTGATAATACTTGATGTCCTAGGAATATGTCAGACCATTTTTTGATAGTTTTGATGATTTAAGGCAGTGTGTAGGAGCGCTAACCTGGAAATCCTGTATTTTACTTTTCTCCATGCAGGTTGCCTTTGGGGATCAGTAATGACAGTAAAAAAAAAAAAAGCTGTTGATTGCCTGGAATAACAATAACTTCTCCCACCTCCCTCTACCCAGTTATCTTTTTTTGCAAATAAAAGTACATTAGGAATTGATCCTTTGGCTTTTTTGGGGACAGTTGTTCTTATATTTATTTTTCTCTGATTTTATTTTTTTTAATTTTTCAAAAATTTATTTATTTATTTTTGGCTGCATTGGGGTCTTCGTTGCTGCACGCAGGCTTTCTCTAGTTGTGGCGAGCGGGGGCTACTCTTCCTTGCGGTGCGTGGGCTTCTCATTGTGGTGGCTTCTCTTGTTGTGGAGCACGGCCTCTAGGCGTGCTGGGTTTGGTAGTTGCGGCACGTGAGCTCAGTAGTTGTGGCTCGCGGACTCTAGAGTGCAGGCTCAGTAGTTGTGGCTCACCGGCTTAGTTGCTTCATGGCATGAGGGATTTTCCTGGACCAGGGATCGAACCCGTGTCCCCTGCATTGGCAGGTGGATTCTTAACCACGGAGCCACCAGGGAAGTCCCTATTTTTCTCTGATTTTAAAAAGCATTAAATAATAACCTTGCAGATCTGATTTAGACTAAGTAATGCCAGATCTCACTTTTTTCTCTTCTCCTCCTGTCTGCAGGATGATGAAGTGGTTCTGCAGTGTACTGCAACCATCCACAAAGAGCAGCAGAAGCTGTGTTTGGCCGCAGAAGGGTTTGGCAACAGACTTTGCTTCTTGGAGTCCACTTCGAATTCCAAGGTGGGATAAAGCCTTTTCAGGCTACTCAAACATTCGGGTTTTAATAGGGGCACTGAAGTTATTTATGGGCACTCTGCTATTTTCTATGGAACAGAAACTAAAGGAAATTGAACAATCTTTTCCCTATTCATTAAGCAGAGTTTCAGTTGAGCCCCTACTCTCTGCAAATAACTCAGATGCGATTGTTAACAGGAATAGCCAAAGTCCTTGCCCCGTGCTGTTTATATATAGTAGGGGGAAAATAAACGATGTAAGTAAGTGATATAATTTCAGAACCCATAAGGGCTGTGAAGAAAAGCAGAGTAGTAACAGGGTGTAGAGCGATAAGGCAAGGACTCACCCTTTCACAAAGGGTGTTTAGGGAAGGCCTTTCTGAGGCAGTGATATTTGAGCAGAATGAAGTGAGGGAGGGAGAAGTACTAAGTTCTTGACCATCCTGGAAAGAACGAGGCAATGCAAGGGCCCCTCGTTAGGAATGTGCTTGCAGAGTGTTTAAGGAAAAACAGGTAAGCCACTGCAGCTCTAGTACCATGAATGGGGCCACTGGTGAGGAGAGGTGAAGGGCCTGTCAGCCCTTGGTTAGCAATTGAGGTTCCTTCCTAGTATAAAGGGAGGCCATTGGATCAGGTGAGCAATGCAATTTGATTTAATATTTAAGTAAATATTTGATTTGGCTCTTCTGTGGATTAGAGTCTTTTGTGGTTTTTTGTTGTTGTTTTTTTTTTGGCTTAAACAACAGAAATTTATTTCTCACAGTTTTGGAAGATAGAAGTCCAAGATTAAGTTGCCAGCATGGTTGGGTTCTGGTGAGAGATTAGAAGCTTTTGAAAGAGTAAGATTAGAAGCAGCGAGAGCAGGTGCAAGGTGCCTGCAGAAGTCTGCAGGGCAGCTGCTGGGTCTTCAGATGAGAAGCAACGGTGGTGGGAAACTTGGGGGGGGTGGTGAGAATAGACTTGTAGGATTTAGAGGATGTGCTGATAGATGACTGTGTAGAATAAAGGAAAGAGAGGAAATGAAGATGTTTCTGGGGGTAGAAAATCAACCAGAAAACAGTCAAGTTAATAATCTTTTGTGTAGCACTTTTTAGTTCACAGAGTCCTTTGACCTGCATGATTTCATGTAGTTGTCACAATAGGAGAACGTGTGCGTGGTTATTGCTGTCATAGTCACTGTACGCATGAGGACACGGGGGCTGGTAGAGGGCAGGTACTAGACCAAAGGCTTCCTGGGACTCAAAGCAAGTGTCGACAATAGCTTTTCACACTTAACACCTCGGTCTTTTGGCTTCGAGTCCCTGATTCTTCCCTTTGTATCACAGTACCCCTTTCATTACTCTGTGGAATAACACTGAGCAATGTATACATATGATTTATTTATTATAGTAATTTAATGCCAAGTCACATTATTAATATTGTAATGGTGGGTGACAAAACATTATGCATTTTAGAGCCCTGCCTAGACTTATTTTTAATTTGACAAGTGTTTATTGAACATTCTCTTTGTGAAAATTACCACAATAGGTATCAGTTGTGAAAAATATTCTTCTTAAAAACAACTTATTAAGAATTTTAATATTTAGTATTTTCCCTGTGGTTTCTGGTATTTTGTCGTGGCTAGAACCAGGCAGGCCAGTTAGTTAGCTGGGTTTTTATTTTTCACTGTACTGGCTATGGTTCTCTTGGTCCTTTAATATAAGAGCTGGTTTCCAGTACTAAAAATGAACTCTCCTGATGCTCTAGTAGGTATGTCATGTAGCAGTCAAGGCACTGAAATAGGCTAGGCATTCATTTAAACTGGTTAATCTTGAAATAGATCAAGATGGAGGAGTAGGAGGAAGTGGAGCTCACCTCTCCCCACAAACACATCAAAAATACATCTACATGTGGAACAGTTCTCACTGAAAACTAACTGGAGACTGGCAGAAAGACTCCTGTACAGCCAAGGCTATAAGAAAGATCCTCATGGAATCGGGTAGGAAGGGAAGAGAAGTGATCAGGTTGGGACCTGTGCCTTTGGGAGGGGACTCAGAGGAAAAGAGAGATTACACGGGTGGAGATTTGCCCTGGGGAGTCAGCAGTTCCTGTCACATATTGGATGCCCCAGCCCTGGGGTCTGACACAGGGTAAATGAGCCCCTTTGGCTGGTGGGAGGGCTGGTGGGACTCAAAGGAGGGCTATGGGAAGCCTGAACTTTGCCTGTGAGCAGTGTGCTTGTGCTGGCTTGCTCCTGAAGCAGGGTGGAGAGGGCAGATTGAAAACTGCTGAGATGGCTGCCTGGTTGCCTGTGACTGCCCCAGTGCACGCCACAGCCTGAGCCCAGCAAACACTCCAACCCCACTTACTATATACTAACAATGAACTCTCCTAAAGAGAAAACAAAAACAATCCTGTTTAAAATTGCATCAGAAAGAATAAAATACCCAGGAATAAACTTAACTTAAGGCAGTGAAAGACCTATACTATGAAAACTATAAAACACTGTTGAAGGAAATTGAAGATGGTACAAAGAAATGGAAAGATATTCCATTCATGGATTGGAAGAAATAGTATTGGTAAAATGTCTGCTACCCAAAGCAATCTACAGATTTAATTCAGTCCCTATCAAAATACCCATAAAATTTTCACAGAGCTAGAGCAAATAATCCTAAAATGTATATGGAACTCAAAAAGACCTGAATTGCCAAAGTAATTTTGAGAAAAAAGAACAAAGCTGGAGGCGTCATGCTCTTTGACCTCAGACTATACTACAAAGCTACAGTAATCAGAACAGCATGGTACTGACATAAAAAGAGACACATAGATCAATGGAACGGCATAGAGAGCCCAGAAATAAATAAACCCAGGCACCTACAGTCAATTAATCTATGACAAATGAGGCAAGAATATACAGTGGAGAAAAAACAGTCTCTTCAGTAAGTGGTGCTGGGAATACTGGACAGCTACCTATAAAAGAATGAGATTAGAACATTTCTTCACACTGTATACAACATAAACTCAAAATGGATTAAAGACCTAAATGTCAGACCTGAAACCATAAAATCCTAGAAGTGAACATACGTGGAACAGTCTAGTATACTCCATGTTAGTATACCTGAAACTAATATAATATTGTAAATCAACTATACTTCAGTAAAAGCTTACACAGTGATGCATGTCAATTATATCTGAAAAAAACTGAAAAAATTTTTTGGAAAAAAATAAACTGGTTAATTCTTCGCAGGGATACTTGGCTATCTAGTTGTGACTGTTGACATAGTGAACTGACCATTTCAACCATTTTTGTTGTTGTTGTGCTCTGTTATTCTTTTTCGGTTTATCTGATAATTTGTATTTAAGATGAGATAATGAAATTGTTTATCAAGCATAGAATAAAATAGTAACTGAAGTCCAGTAAGCCAATCTGAACTTTTTTTTAAAGTTCTTACAACATAAATACTCTTTTCTTTCCCCTACTCAGATTACTTGATGATTCCCTACTGTGTCAGTTTTTTTTCATATCTCCGTTTTACTTTGTTCTCCCTGACTTGTATATCCTTCCTTTACGTCTCCTGCTGGTGAAATACTGCTTGTCCTTCAAAGCCTATCTCAAATAGTCCCTCCTCTGGGCTGTTTTTCTCTCTGTTTTTCTTAAGTGATTTATTTATATTTCTATTATATTGTCACTTGGGCTTAATTCTGTGTAATACCCACAACGTCTTCTCTCCCTGAATATGTAAGTGTATATACTCCCAGGTACATACACCAGCTTCTAAATTCCCTGAGGACCTGGGTATAGCTCATTTATTTTCTTGTTTTTTAGTATGAAGCACTAGTGTGTGATTCATAACATTTAATGGATTATTAAATTTGAAAGGCAACCACTAGTCTTAGGGCAATTTATTTTATAAAAATAGACTTTTAATTTTCTATAATAGCAAAGAGTCAAAACTGTGGATTTCAGTTGATGTTTAAACTATCTAAGCCTGGGTGCAGATGTGTTTCATGCAGATATATCTGGATTTGACGTTCATTGGTAGAAAATGAGAGATGGCCTTTTTTTTTTTTTTTGCCCCTCAAATTGGTGTCTCCTGCATTTATTATAAAGGTTGAGAGAACAGAATTATTGTTGGCATTGAGTAGTCAGTCACTGTAAATTATATACATGTTCCTGGAAATGATCCCAGAAAAACAATAAGCTACAGAATCTTCTAATCAAATGCAAGACTTACTTTTTCAGAAGACTGTTTCATTTCCCTAGGATATTTATTCAGGCTGATCTGTGCCTGAAAGAGAATGTTTCATAATTCCAGCATAGATTTTTCTTGCAGAACATGTAAACATTAAATCTGATGATATGTTTAATTAGTTATTCATAATTCATAATTATGGATATTTACTGCACACTACTTATATGAATGACATTTTTGTTTCTATATTTTAGAATTGAAAAGTTGGGCTTTTGTTCTTTGGAACTAGTCATTTTCAGAGATACCCACCTTGTTATTATTAAAAAGTTTATGGAGAAATGAGAAGTTATTAGAGAGGCATAGTTTTTAATCTCCTTGAATCTCCACATAAAAACAGACCTATGACGATGGCAAAACCTGAAACCCACAGACAATATAATGTCTGAAACAAACAAGGTGACAAGTTATCCCCAGCTCTGGTATCAGTAAGTGTAGGGGAGGAAGTGTAGGGGAGATAACATGATTTCTGCTGTCTCTGAAAACCGATAACAGGTACTCACTAGAAAGCATGGTGGGCCAATGTGAAACTAGCAGCTAAAACTAGGAAGGAGCAAAGGAACTATGATAAGGATGGATGTTTCTAGAGCAGTCTTGGCTTATGGACTTGTGAAACTAACCAAATAAGGCTCTTTTCTTGACAAAGCCCTGCTCCGAGGGGAAATTGTTGGGAATCCAGTTCAGATTGAGCAGGGTGGATAGGGGCAAAGGATAGAGAAGGACCAGGTGGAAGTGGGGCAGGGAAACAGCCAATAGATCTCATAATCAAAAAGCCTTGTTTTGAACACTAGATGAAAACAGCAGAACAAGTTGCTGTAGGACCCTGAAGCTACAAAAGCTATGCTGACCCACCCTCCTTTCCCAAGCGTACAAGGAAGCTCATCTCAATTTTTATCTGTTTATCTGGTGTGCTTTTGTTGCCTGTAGACATAATTCTGCTCCTTATTTGTCTCTCTTTTATATGACTATATATATATAACTATATCGTTATATATATAACGATATAGTTATATATATATAGTTATTTAGTTATATGTATATATAATTATATATAATCATATAATTTATATATAATCATGTATAATTTATAAATAATCACGTATAATTTATACTGTGTAAGTGGAGTAATCTAATTTACATTTATTTATATAATTATTTACACTTCTCCATTATGTATGTAAATGTAATTTTATATGTCACAGAGAATAAGGAGCAGAATAATATCTATAGGTAATCCAGGCCCACCAGACTTTCAACTGTAAACCAGGAATTTAAAACAACCATGATTAATATGCTAAAGGTTCCAATGGATAAGGTAGACTGCCTGTAAGAACAGATGGGCAATGTAAGCAGAGAGGTGGAAATTCTGGGAAAGAAGGAAAAAGAAATGCTGGAGATCAAAGATACTGTAACAGAAATTAAGAATGCCTTTGATGGGCTTATTAGTAAATGGGACGTCGCTGAGCAAACAGTTTCTGAGCTCGAGTATCTCAAAAGAAGCCTGCAAAACTGAAAAGCAAAGAGAAAAATGACTGAAAGAAAAACCATAACAGAATTGAGTATCTAAGAGCTGTAGGACAACTACAGAAGTTCTCGAGAATCATGATGAAAGGAATAGAAGAAATATTCGAAACAATAAAGACTGATAATTTCTGCAAATTAACGTCAGACACTTAACCACCGATCCAGGAAGTTCAGAGAACACCAAGCAGAATAAATGCAAAAAACCCCTACACATAGGTGTATCATTTTCAAGGTACAGAAAATTAAAGAAAAAGTCCAGAGAGAAGCCAGAGGGAAAAAACTTACCAATGGAGGAGCAAAGACAAGAAGTACATCCATCTTCCCTAAACACCACTGGAAACGAGAAGAAACTGGAGTGTTGAGAGAAAAAAAAAATCTCTATACCAACCCAGAATTCAATATCCTGCAAAATTACCCTTCAGAAGTGAAGAAGAAAGACTTTCTCAGACAAATGAACATTCAGGAAATTTTTTGCCAGTAGACCTGCTTTGCAAGAAATGTTAAAAGAAGTTCTGCAGTAATAAGGAAAATATATAGGTCAGGAACTCTAATCTTTAGCAAGGAAGGAAGAGCATCAGAGAATGAGTAGTTAAAATAAAATAAAAACTTTTATTTTTCTTATTCTTAATTGACCTAACAGATTGTTGAAAATAGTAATAGCAATACTGTATTTAAATATATACATCTGTATTCATTTAATAACTTTCTAAACAGAAAGCACCAGGCCCAATGGATTATTCACTTATTATTCTTTTTTTCTTCCTTCCTTCATTCCTTCCTTTCTTTTTTTCTTTCATTTATGGCTGCATTGGGTCTTCGTTGCTGTGTGTGGGCTTTCTCTAGTTGCCACGAACGGGGGCTACTCTTCGTTGCGGTGCGCGGGCTTCTCATTGCGGTGGCTTCTCTTGTTGCGGAGCATGGGCTCTAGGTGCGTGGGCTTCAGTAGTTGTGGCACGCAGGCTCAGTAGTTGTGGCTCACGGGTTCTAGAGCGCAGGCTCAGTAGTTGTGGCACGTGGGCTTAGTTGCTCCATGGCATGTGGGATCTTCCTGGACCAGGGCTCGAACCCGTGTCCCCTGCATTGGCAGGTGGATTCTTAACCACTGCGCCCCTGGGAAATTCCCTCACTTACTATTCTTAAGGAAGACACTATACCAGTTCTTTATAATCTTTTTCAGGTGATTGATGCAGAAGGAATACTTTTTTACTCATTTATGAAACCAACATTACCCTTATATCAAAATAAGATAATGACATTACAAGAAAAATAAACTACGGACAATATCTCTTTATACGTAGATATAAAAATCCTCAAGAAAATATTAGTAAATAGAATCCAATAATGTATAAGAAGAATTATACACCTTGACCACATAGGATTTATTCCAGGTACACAAGTCTAGTTCAACATTCAAAAATCAATTAATGTATCCATCACATCAATAGAAAAAGAAAAATCACACGATCATATTAATAGATGCAGAAATTCTGTTGGAAAAAACAATATGCATTCATAATAAAAAAAAAAAAAAACCTCTTAGTTCCCATATAGTCTTAGTTTACTTTCTCAACTTGATAAAGATTACCTACAGAAAACCTACAGCTAATATACTTAATGGTGAGAAGCTTGAAGCTTTCCTGCAAAGATCAGGAACAAGCCAAGAACATCCCTTCTCACCATTTCTTTTCAACATTGTACTGAAAGTCCTAGCTAATGCATTGAGACAAGAAAAGGAAATAAAAGGCCTACAGATGGGAAGGGGAGAAATAAAACTGTCTTTTTTTTTTTTTAACATCTTTATTGGAGTATAATTGCTTTACAATGGTGTGTTAGTTTCTGCTTTATAACAAAGTGAATCAGTTATACATATACATATGTTCCCATATCTCTTCCCTCTTGTAAAACTGTCTGTTCATAGATGACGTTATAAATCTATGTAGAAAATCTGAAAGAATCAACCAAAAACTCCTAAAATTAATAAGCAATTATTGCAAGATACAAATTTAGTATACAAAAGTCAATTGCCCACTATACTGACAATAAACAAGTGGAATTTGAAATTAAAAACACAATACCATTTATATTAACATGCCAAAATGGAATACTTAGGTATAAATCTAATAAAATATTATAATATCTATATGAGAAAAACTACAAAACTTTGAAAGATATCAAAGAAAAATTAAATAGATATATTTTGTGTTCATGGATAGGAAGACTCAATACTGTCAAAATATCAGTTCTTCCTGACTTGATCTACAGATTCAGTGCAATCCCTGTAAAAATCCCAGCAAGTTATTTTGTGAATATTGACAGGCTTATTCTAAAGTTTAGTTGGAGAGGGAAAAATACCCAGAATGGCCAACAGTGTTGACGGAGAAGAACAAAGTTGGAGAACTGACACTATCCAACTTAAAGTCTTGCTGTAAATCTACAGTAATCAAGACAATGTGATAATGGTGAAAGATTGGACCAGTAGATGAATGGAACAGAATAGAGAGCCCAGAAACAGACCCACAGATAAAGTCAGGTGTTCTTTGACAAAGGAGCAAAGTCAGTCCAATGGAGCCAAGGTAGTCTTTTTAACAAAAGGTGCTGGAACAACTGGGTATCCACATGCAAACAAATGAATCTAGACACAGACCTTACACCCTTGACAAAAATTAATTCAAAATGCATCACAGACTTAAATGTAAAATGCAAAACTATAAAATCCCAGAAGATAACATAGTTAGAAAAACCTAGGTGATCTAGGGTGTGTTGATGAGTTTTTTTTTTTTTTTTTAAATAGACTTTGTTTTTTAGAGCAGTTTTAGGTTCACAGCATAACTGAGCAGAAGGTACAGAGATTTCCCATATCCCCCCCACCTCCACATGTGCACAGCCTCCCCCGTTATCAACATCCCCCGCCTGAGTGGTACATCTGTTACGATTGATGAACCTGCATTGTCACATCATTATGACCTGAAGTCCATAGTTTACATTAGGGTTTACTCTTGGTGCTGTACATTCTATGGGTTTGGACAAATGTTTAATGACTTTCAGAATGTATCTGCAGTGTTTTAAATTTAGATTTTGTGAATCCTCTGTGCAATGCTCCCTAAACTTCAGGCATTCAAACTTTAGGCATTCCTGTTCCACCTCTGCATTTTTATAATAGCCATATAAAATTGACTCACTTAAAAAAAACCAAATAAGTGATTTAAAAAAAATAATTTTATATTCATATTTATTAGCCTTCATAGTTCTTAGCTACATTATGTATAACTATTATTTATAGCATTTATATTTTTTCAAGTGTTCTTGCCGCACTGCCATCTCAGGTACCCTCAGGTATTTATTTGCTCCATTCTTGGGGAAATTCTGCCTCCGAAGTTCATGAATGGACTTTCAGAAGCTTTTTGAAATCCCCTAAAACTGGCCAAAATTGTGTTTATGTCTTTTTTCCTGGGGGAGACAGTTCAAGTTTTTAATTACAACAGCAAAGGCACGATCCGTGAAAGAATGGATAAGCTGGACTTCATTAAAATTAAAAACTTCTGCTCTGAGAAAGACAGTGTCAAAAGAATGAGAAGATAAGTCTCAGACTGAGAGAAAATACTTGGAAAAGACCCATCTGATAAAGGACTGTTTCCAAAATATAGAAAGAACTCTTAAAACTCAGAAGTAAGGAAACAACCCAATTGAAAAATGGGCCAGAGGCCTTAAGACACCTCATTTAAGGAGATAACAGGTTTCCCCTGCCATCTGAAAGTAGAGCATTCCTATGAAACTTTTCATAAGGCAAAATGGCTTAAAGCAAACAAGCAGTTACCTTAGGACACATCTTGCTAACAGATGCACAAATTAAACTGAGGTAAAGCACAGATGCTCACAGACACAGTCAAAGCTGGGGCTGCTTGATGCTGATTTGCTGAGTGTAGCTTCTGAGGAAGGACTGCGCGAAGACAGTTTGGAGGCTTCTTACAAAACTAAGCATACTCTGACCATATGACCCAGCCATCATGCTCCTTGGTGCCGCTCTTGCTGCTGAGAGTATGGGCTGAATCTGTAATGGCTTGCTGCAAGACAAAAGCTGAATGCTGTTTCTGCTTTTTGCCTTTTTTCGTAAAAGCAAACATCTTCTTCCGATTTCTTTTGATTAGCAAACAGGTGCTAATGTAGATCTTCCCTAAAAGCAAACTGGCATAAAAATAAGACTTTTGAAAAGCCGGGGATACCTGTATATCGATCATAAATAAGCACATGAAAAGTTGTTCCGCATCTTATGTCATTAGAGAAGTGCAAATAAAAACAATGAGATAGGCCCTCTGCCCCGCCGCTCGCTCGGTTCCTCACACTGCGGTCCCCGCCGTAGCCGCGGCGGAGCCCACTGCCACCGCTTCTGAGCAGAAGATGCCTGTGCCTCCCACGTATGCTGATCTTGGCAAATCTGCCAGGGATGTCTTAACCGAGGCCTATGGATTTGGCTTAATAAAACTTGATTTGCAAACAAAATCTGAGAATGGACTGGAATTTACAAGCTCAAGTTCAGCCAACACTGAGACCACCAAAGTGACGGGCAGTCTGGAAACTTAAGTACAGATGGACCGAATATGGTCTGACGTTTACGGAGAAATGGAGTGCTGACAACACACAAGGCACGGAGATTACTGTGGAAGATCAGCTGGCACGTGGCCTGAAGCTGACGTTCGATTCATCCTTCTCACCAAACACTGGGGGAAAAAATGCTAAAATCAAGACAGGGTACAAGCGGGAACATTATCAACCTGGGCTGTGATGTGGATTTCGACATTGCCGGGCCTTCCACCCAGGTGCTCTCGTGCTGGGTTATGAGGGCGGGCTGGCTGGCTGGCTACCAGATGAATTTTGAGACCACAAAGTCTCGAGTGATCCAGAGCAACTTTGCGGTTGGCTACAAGACCGATGAATTCCAGCTTCACACTAATGAAAATGATGGGACAGAGTTTGGCGGCTTCATTTATCAGAAGGTGAACAAGATAGTTGGAGACTGCTGTTAATCTGGCCTGGACAGCGGGAAACAGTAACACTCGCTTCGGAATAGCAGCCAAGTACCAGATCGACCCTGACGCCTGCTTCTCGGCTAAAGTGAACAACTCCAGCCTGATAGGGTTTGAATATACTCAGACCCTAAAGCCAGGTATCAAACTGACACTGTCAGCTCTGCTGGATGGCAAGAATGTCAGTGCTGGGGGCCACAAGCTTGGTCTAGGGCTGGAGTTTCAAGCGTAAATGAATACTGTACAGTCGTTTCATTTTAAACTATTTTGCAGCATAGCTACCTTCAGAATTTAGTGTACCATTTAATGTTGTATGTCTGGGATGCAAGTATCACTAAATATCATGTTAGGCTTCCAGGTTAAAGGTGATTCAGCTTTAGGGTGTTACCCTTTCAGAGGTACAGAAGAAACCCAATTTCAAAAAAGGTCCTTTCAGCTGTAGACTTGAGGGGGAGCTTGCTGGCCCCTCTAGAGATGTCAGGTTTCTTTTTTACCTAGAAATGGCTGCAAGTGGAAGTTGGTAATTTGCAGGCACTTTGTAATTTGTAAATTCGTATTAAGTAAATGAATGAAATTGTGATTTCCTGAGACGTGAACCTTGGTCTCCTACCCTGATTGAGGAGAGGCTCTTTGATGGTGTATACAAACTCATCTGAAAGGGACTTTTTTAGGCAGGGACTTTTTCCACCCCAATCCATCACCTCTTTTACACCAAAAGTAGTCTGCAGGGAGTGGTAGCTGTTTCTTCTGTGCCATTTTGGGGTGGAGAAGGTGGATGTGATGAAGCCAATAATTCAGGACTTAATTGTGTTTTTTCTCATGTTGTGTTTTTTTGCCCTTGCACCAGAGTATGAAATAGCTTCTAAGAGCTCCAGCTGCAAGCTGGGAAGTCTCTGTGACTGTAATCACATGGTGACAACACTCAGAATCTAAATTGAACTTCTGTTGTATTTTCGCCACTCAGTTTATTTTTTAGCAGTTTAATGGGTACATTTTAGAGTCTTCCATTTTGTGTGGAATTAGTTCCTCCCCTTCAAATGCTGTAATTAACATGACTTAAAATAAAACTTGAATAAAATATTGAAACCTTAAAAAACAACAACAACAACAACAAAACAATGAAATTCCACTGTGCCTATTAGTGACCAAAATCCAGAACATTGACAATACCAGATGCTGAAAAGGTTGTGAAGCAACAGAAGTTCTTATTCGTCATTGTTGGGAATGCGTAATAGTTCAGCCACTTTGGAAGACAGTTTGGAGGCTTCTTACAAAACTAAACATACTCTGACCATATGATCCAGCCATCATGCTCCTTGGTATTTACCCAAAGGAGTTGAAAGTTTAAATGTTCACACAAAAACTTGCACGTGGATGTTTATAGCAGCTTTATTCATAATTGTCAAAACTTGGAAGCAACCAGCATGTCCTTCAGTAGGTGAATGGATAAATAAACGGTGTTACATATAGATAGTGGAATATTACTCAGTACTCAAAAGAAATAAGCTATCAACCCATGAAAAGACATGGAAGAGACTTAAATGCATATTACTGAGTAAAAGAAGCCAATCCGAAAAGGCTGCATACTGTAGGATTCCACCTATATGACATTCTGGAAAAGTCAAAACTATGAAGACAGTAAAAAGATCAGTGGTTGCCAGGCGTTAGGGAGGAGGGATGAATGAGAGGATTTTTAGGGCAGAGAAACTATTCCGTATGATATTCTAATGATGGATACATGCCATTATACATTGGTTAAAATCCATAGAATGTACAGAACCAAGAGTGAAAACTGTAGACTTTGGGTGATTAGACATGTCAGTGAAGTTTCATTTCTTATAACAGATGTACCAGCTGGTGAGGGATGTTAATAATGGCAGAGGCTTAGCATGTCTGTGGGCAGAGAGTAATCGGAAAATCTTTGTGTTTTCCATTCAAATTTGCTGTGAACCTAAATATGGTATAAAATAATGCATTTAAATAAAAAGGACAACAGAAAATGTTAGGTATAAGAGAATGCACTTATAATAAATGACCCTGGGAAGAAAACCAAAGCTCAAGAACACTTGCCTGAAACCACACATTGAAAATGCATAGTGCCTGCATAGAAAATCACCTTCTTAGTTGGCCCAGACAGATAATCATAGTAAAGCTATTGGAGTTCAAAGGTAAAGAAAAAAAATCTTTTGAACCCAGGCAAAAAGACCAAGTCACTTTTAAAGGAAGGAAAGTCAGATTGTCATGATACTTATTTTTAAGACCAACGCTTTATGCCAAATGAAAATGGAGTAACATATTAAGAAACTTAGGGAAAGAAAATATGTGTCAACGATTTAGCCAACCTGACTTTGTATACAAAGGCCATAAACTATTAAGAAACTATTTCTATCTGAAATTTACAAAGCACACTATTAAGTAAATGTTAGGTCAAAGGAGAAATATCAAATAAAATGGAAGAATTTCTTGAACATAATGAAAATGAATACATGATGTTTTAGAATATGTGGGCATATCTAAGGAAGTTATCAGGAGAAAATTTTTAGCATTAAATGCATGTATTAATAAAAATTAAAAAGAAAATAAATGGATTAAACAAGCAGATAAAAAACTAGAAGAATAACGAAGTAAACAAAAGAAAGCAACAGGATAGAATTAATAAAGATAAAAAGGAAATTGATGAGTTAATTTAAAAATTGGTTCTTTGAAAAAATTCAACAAACTAAGAAAAAGGGAGAAAGTACAAATATTCTTATGTATTAGAAGTTACATAAGGGTACAAAAGGGAAAACAGTCACAGCACAGTAAATTAAATCCTAAGGGACCATTTGCTCAATTATATGCAGGTAGATTTGGAAATCTTCATGAAATGAATCATTCTGTAGAAAAATTAAGTATACTCCAGAAAGTCTAAACAGACTAATTGTCATAAAATAAAGTAATAAAATAATTTCCTGACAAGAATTGTACCAGGGTCAAATAAACCTCTACTTAACTATGCAGCTTAAATTATTCCAAATATAGGAAAGGAAGGGAAACTTCCAAATTTATTTCATTGAGTTAGTATAATATGGATTCCAAAATCTTAAAAAATTATTTTGGAAAATTATAGAACAGTTTTACTTGGGAATATTGATACACAATTCCAAAATAAAATATGTTTTAACAGAAAACAATGTTGCATTAAAACATACCTCATGACCAAGTGGGGTTTATTCCAGGAATCCAAGAGGGGCTCAATACCAAAATATCCGTTAGTATAGTTCTTCATATTAGTAGAGCTAAGGAGAAAAATTCTTTAGACGTCCCTGAAGGTAGGGAAAATTCTCTTGACAAAATTTAAAATCTATCAGTGTTTCAAAAAATAATAAAATATGAATTGATGGATAGCTCCTTAACATTTATTTTACAAACGCACGTGCACACACACACACACACACACACACACACACACACACACACTTGCACACTTCAGTTCAAAAGTCAGCACCTTATTTACCGGGGGTGGGACACTAGTGGTTTGTTTATTTTTGCATATTGTATGGTTTTTATTTATATGAAATATCCAGAATAGGCAAATCCGTAGAGACATAAAGTGGATTAGCGGTTGCCAGGGGTTTAATGGAGGGTGATTGCTTAATGGGTCCATGATTTCCTTTCGGGATGATGAAAATGTTTTGTAGCTAGTTAGTGGTGATGGCCGCACAACATTGTGAATGTGCTAAATGTCACTGAATCACACACTTTAAAATAGTTAACGTGGTGAATTTTATATATCTATTTGGAGTAGACACTAATTCCTTTTACGTTTTAATTGAAGTATAGTTGATTTACAATGTTTCAGGTGTACAGCAAAATGATTCAGTTATACCTCCTATATATATGTACATATATATGTGTATGAATATGTATATACATATTCTTTTTCAGATTCTTTTCCATTACAGGTTATTATAAGATACTGAATGTAGTTCCCTATGCTATATAGTAGGCCCTTGTTGTTTATCAATTTAAAATATAGTAGTATGTATCTATCTGTTTTGTTTTTTTTTTAATAAATTTATTCATTTTATTTATTTATTTTTGGCTGCGTTGGGTCTTCGTTGCTGTGTGCGGGCTTTTTCTAGTTGAAGCGAGTGGGGGCTACTCTTCGTTGCGGTGCGCGGGCTTCTCATTGCGGTGGCTTGTCTTGTTGTGGAGCACGGGCTCTAGGCGTGTGGGCTTCGGTAGTTGTGGCTCACGGGCTCTAGAGCACAGGCTCAGTAGTTGCGGCGCACGGGCTTAGTCACTTAAGGCGGATTCTTAACCACTGCACCACCAGGGAAGCCCCAGTATGCATCTGTTAATTCCAAATTCCTAATTTATCCCTCCCCCACCCTTTCCCCTTTGGTAACCGTAAGTTTGTTTTCTGTGTCTGTGAGTCTGTTTCTGCTTTGCAGATAAGTTTATTTGTATAATTTTTTTATTCCGCATATAAGTGATATCATATGATATTTGTCTTTCTCTGTCTGACATACTTCATTTAGTATGATCATCTCTAGGTCCATCTGTGTGTTTTATTGGAGTATAATTGCTTTACAATGTTGTATTAGTTTCTGCTGTACAACAACGTGAATCAGCTATATGTATACCTATATCCCCATACACTAGTTGCTTGAATTGGACATAAGTTAAAGATGGATGTTCAGTATCTCTGCTGTGCATGTGTGTTGGAGGGACAAGCCAGTGTTATTAGACATAGAGACTTAAGTTTGGATGTGAAGAGGTAAAGCATCTCTAGTTGCAGATGATCTGATTATATGTCTTAAGACTACCAAATGAGTCAGTGGAAAAACTACCAAAAATGGACTTATGAGAGACATCTATAGAACAGTGAGTTATAAAATCAGTGTACCAACAGCCTTCATATATGCAGACCAGTTAGAACGTACACTGAAAGATACACATATATGGAATGATGCTTGTGCACACATACATACCTACACACATACAAACTCAAGTTTACATTAAGTTCGAAAGGGGACCAATGATTGTCTTAGGCCAATCATTTATCAACAGTAATGGAGTGGTCCCTCAAAAAAGAAAATTCATTAAAAAAGTAGGATTCTTGTTTAATGATCTTATTGCTACACATATAATTTTCTGGTACTACTCTTTTTGTGGACTCAGGACAGATGTAGTAAGAGGATTTTTAAGATTTGTTTCAGCCCAACACTCCAATGATTCTATATTTCTAAGACTGGTCCATACTTACCGTACCTATAAAACAACACTGTTGATTTTTATTAGGCCTCCAGAAAGGAAGTTGAGCCTTTTAGGTAGAACAATATCAAGAACTCTTTCTTTTTCTTCCAATTTCTTGGCATCACTTTAATTAAAAGTATATCTTCCCATAATGGAACATGATAGAGCAATATTTTATCTTCAGTGACTTCTCATTTCAGGATATTATTCACCATCATAAATAATGCATTAGTATATTAATGATGCATAATAGTTGTGATATTCCAGATGAACTGCTCTTCTTATTCAAGTGAGAATTTTTGAATAATAAAAATGTCAGTATAAGATAAATGCTGGATGATGTAAGAAAGATTCACTTTAAAAATCAAGTTTATAAAACGTTTTAAATATCAGATGCTTTCTCAGTGTTTTTCATAAAAATTAATTGAAGTAATAAAACAATTATAGAAGATAAATATTAACATTATTGCCATTTTGTTGTTCTATTTATTCATTGTGACTTTCACAGAATTTTGGGCAAAAGGGAGGTAAAAGAAAGACCAATGTGTTTGGGAAAGAACATAAATTATTAATAGCATTATTTGTTTCTCAGAATCCTTGTGTTTTAGTTATATAATTATTCTTTCCCCAATACATTAAGAGGAAAACAAAGTATGTGGTAGGTGTGGCGGAAAGGAAGTACCCTAATAATGTTTGACTGTCTAGTCTATAAAGAATAAATGATTGCTTACTTAAAGTTCTGATAAAACAGAAAAGTTAAAGGAAAATGTCTAACAGTTTTTGGCAGATCATTCTATTGGCCAGAATGGAACTGTTTGTTAAATTATAATTTATAAGTTGTGTGGAAATAATTCTTCAGTGTTTTAAACACATATTGATGCTGCTTACCCAGTTAGGAAAGGGTGGTGACTTGAAAGGATAAAGGAAAGGATAAAGATAACATAATTGAAATCCCCAAAGGAGGAAGCATTTTATGGAATACTTGAATAATACAGCATCAATAAATTGTCTTAGGAGCTAAAGACTCATTCTTGGAATATTTTAAAAATTTTAAAGAAATTCTCATTGTAGTCAAAGATGAGCTTCTGTTCAGTGTGTCTCAAAATGAAATGAAAGCTTAAGAAAACACTGAAATCTTAGACTGAAAAACAATTGAATCTAAAATCTGGGAGAGATATCCACTAATTATAAGGTAGATGGAACCAGTTGGAGAAAAACCTACCTGGAGTTCACCTCTGATACACACAGGTTTACCTCAAACGCTAAGGAAAGATTGTCAGGCACTTCAGTCCATCGAACCTCTCTGCCTCTGACCCATGGGCTGTGCTAACAAGCATAGTGTGAACAAGCAGTTCTTTGTACCCTCCACCACTCTGTCCCATCAACTCAGATTCCCACCAAATGGCATGGGCATTGGTAAGCAGGAAGCTCGCGATGACCCAGTGCATTTTGGAAGCGTTAGTCCTCTCAAAGTAGTAAAGGCATATGTGGAGATAGGAACAGGATTGTGGAAGTATAGGCTCTGGAAGGAGAAGCTGCTAAGTTAGAAGATCAGAGCTGAATTGAGTGAATGCCTGTTTTAAAAAAAAAAAAAAAAAAAAAAAAAAAAGGTCTTGCACACCATCTTTCTTTCTAGATCTGAGAGTATGATTTAACCATCACTGGAGTGAATACACTGCAGCAAATGGTTACCTAATACAGGGGTTGGCACACATTTTCTATAAATACTTTCTGCTTTGTGAATCAAATGTTTTTTTTTCTTTTTGTTAGAACTACTCAGTTCTTGAAACATCGTGGCATGAAAACAGCCATAGGCAGTATGTAAACAAATGAGCATGGCTGTGTCACAAAAAACACCTGTGTTTATGGACACTGAAATTTGAATTTCTTATTTTTATGTTTATAAAATATTACTTCTTGTGATTTTTTTAACCATTAAAAAAGGTTAAAGGCACTCTTAGTTCATGGGCTGTACAGAAACAGACAGTGGACCAGATTTGGCCCATGGACTATAGTGTGTCTCTCCCTCATAAAACATGTGGAAAATATTATATTCCTAAAGGAGAAGCTAGAGCAAATACTATAGGAGCAATAATCAAAGATACTATAGAAGAAAAATGTTCTGCCTGCAGGTTAGATGTACTCACCCTGTTCTCTAGTTGGGAAAGAATACTCTGGGTGGAGCTAATAGTGAAGTTTTAGGAATGTAGAGGCATGGCGTTTGAGTGGGACTCCTTGACAGATGGTAATTAATAAGTTAATGAATGTGTTTGACATATGAATGAATGAAAGAATAAATGAGTATAATATAAATGTAGATAAATAGAGTGTGATGTGGAAGGATGCATATCAGAAGGAGGACAAGGACAAAGGACGGAGAAGAAGAAGCATTTGTCAGTGACTGGGAATTCCCAAGTGTTCTTTTGGGCTTGGGGCAGGGCTTCAAATGCCATGCAACCAGCACAACTATATTTGAAAGATAAGGAGAGCTACTGAATGCTTTAGAATGGTGGATTGCGTTATTTCATCCTCTATTACTACTAAAGATGAGCAAAGCCAGACACTAGTTAAAATGGTAAGGACAGATGGTAATCAGTAATATACTATTGCAGTAGAGAAGAGAGCCCAGCATGAACTGAACTCAATGTCAATTCGTACAGACTTTACTGGGTATTTTAAGAGGAGAATGAGGGATTAGGGAGGGGGGCCACATGGGGACTCAGTAGGGTCAGGGAAGGGAAAAATTGCAAAGGGTTGGTCGATATAAATATCGATTAGGGCAGCTGTGTCTGCTAGCTGGCAAGTATTGAAGTTAGGATTCTGTTCTCCCGGGGAGACTGGGAGACAGGGGTGCCATCCTTCCTGATGATTACATTTCAAAGGAATAGCTTTCAGGTACTTGAGAAAGACACTCTTGAGTTGTAGGAGATATTAGTATATAGGAAAGGGACAGAGGAAGGATTCACAGTTGTATTATGGCCTTTTAGTAAATGCTCTAAGAGAAGTTGGTGGGGCCTGTTGTCAGGTGTTGGCTAGAACAAAGTACTTTTGGTGGCCTTGAGCTTTCTCATGGAGGCCCTTTCAGCAGGGGCTAGAGTCATACTAGAGTTGTGGCCTTGAGCCATTAGAAACTATGTTCATGCTTATGTCTCTTAATGTGAGTTTGGCGGGGGACAGGAATGGACAAAATCATCTTTGTTGAGAGTCTTTGGTTTCTATAGGCCAAGGTTGAGACTTAGTTGAAAAGAGGATTTCGAGGCGCCTGGGGAGAGTTTGGTCAAAGAGCGAATCTTTGTCATTTCGTACTGATTTGTATATGTAGACACACATAAACTTCCCTGGAGGTGTAATCAGTCCAGCCTGATTGAGTTTGCTGGAAGACAGCTTGCCTTTGAATATGCTCTGTTCTCTTTTTCCCTGGAACATCCTTGTGTAATTCTTCACCTAAAGGAAGCCTGTTCATCCTTTAGGCAGCTGTCAAATTTGCCTTCCTTTGTGAAGCCCTCCTGCATTTATTTGCATCCCCTCCTCCCTGAACAGATACCTCTCTCTTTTTTTCTCCCTTCCTTTCTCTTTCCTTCCCTCCCTCCTCTTTTCTCTTCCTATCCACCTCTCCTCTCCCCTCCCCTCTCCTCCCTCTCTCTCTCATTCAGGCATAGTGAATTCCTTCTTCTACTGTACCTCTTGCTGCAAAATCACATGACCCTTTACATTTACTTTTTGAAACTGTTATGAAATAATTACCAGGAAAACACCTGCAGGCGGAGGCAACATCCCATTCATCTTATATCTCAAGTGCATAGTACGTTTTTGAAGGAAGCAGATGATTAATAAATATTGGCTGATTTTAACTGACTTTCCTTCTTTGGACCGATGACTTGATTAATATTGATGTATCTATTTTGACAGTGCACCAATTCATTTGGCTTTTTTTTTTTAATCCTACTGTATCTTCCAAAGAATGCACAGACATAGTCTTCCTGCTTCAAGGAAGTTAATTTAATGTTTTCCATGTTACCAGAGTAAATACTCATATTTGTGACCGTAATGATGCTTAACCTTAACACCGATTGACAATGGAATTGGTACCGTGAACTTTCATTAGTAATTTACTATTTTCTGTAAAGGATAAAGCTAATCTGAAAGGGCTACCTACTGTAGGATTCCAACTATATGACACTCTGGAAAAGGCAAAACTATGGAGACAGTAAAAAGATCAGTGTTGCCAGGCATTATGGGAAGGGTGGGATGAATAGGTGCAGCACAGAGGGTTTTTAGGGCAGGGAAACTGTTGCAGGAAGGGGGACATCTTCCAGGGCCCGAGAGTGGGCTCTTGTCTAACACTCAGAAATGCGTCTGAGGAGACACACATGCTGACAAAGCAAAAGACTTTATTGGAAAGGGGCGCCTGGGCAGAGAGCAGGAGGGTAAAGGAATCCAGGAGAACTGCTCTGCCACGTGGCTCACAGTCTCAGGTTTTCTGGTAATAGGGTGAGTTTCCGGGTTTTCTGGCCAGTCCTCTTGCTTGGCCCATATTTGGTCTGACTCAGGGTCTTTCCTGGTGATGCGCGCATCTCTCAGCCAACGTGGATTCCAGAGCAAAGGATTCTAGGAGGTTGGCAGGACTTATTATGGGCTGGCATCTCCTCCCTCCTTTTGGCCCCTCCTGAATTCTTCCACTTAGATTTCGGTGGCAGCTCCATGTTTCTCATTGGGACCTGCAGTTGTGAGACAACTCATGTAAGTGGGTATCATTGTGCCTGTCCGAGGCGGGCAGTTTTCGTCAACAGTTCCCTAACAGAACTATTCTGTGTGATACTATAATGGTGGATACAAATCATTGTACATTTGTCAAAACCCATAGACTGTACAGCATCAAGAGTCAACTCTAATGTGCCAACTGTGGGCTTTGGGTGATAATCTAATGTTTCAGTGTAGGTTCCCTGATTGTAACAAGTGTACTGCTCTGGTCAGGGACAGCTGTGTGTGTTGGGGGGTAATATGGAAACTCTGTGCCTTCTCCATTTTGCTCTGAACCTAAAACGGTTCTAAAAAATAAACACCTAAATAACAAAACAAAACAAAAAACTCTCGATTTTGTCAGTAGGGAAATTGATACTTAAATTGTATCAATTTCAAACACGGTAGCTATACTGCATACAGTGAAGCTATAACCATACTTATCAACAAGAATAAATCCCAGGAATATAATGTTGGGCAAACATAAAAAATTACGGATGGACATATACAGTATGATACCATTTATATCATGTTACAATATGAAAAACAATTCTGGAATTAGTATTAGAATATAGACATCGGTAGTAAAATTCTGAAAAAATGCCCTTGAATGATAAATATTAAATTCAGCAGAATGGTTATAACTCCTTCAGGGGAACGAACAGAATAAAATCAGGGCTGGGTACCTGGTTCACTTCATCTGTGTATGTAATAATTTATTTTTTAGCTGGCTGTTGAAACATGGGTGTTTATTATAATCCTTTCATACCATTTTGTATTTCTGAAGTTCTTCATTAGAAAACAGCTTATGGAAAATGATGCTTGATTCGTAGCCAGAACATTTTGAAAATGATCAGTAAGCACTCAAGTAATGAATCTGGGATTTGATGTTGTGAATAATAATATTTTGTCTTGTTAGATTTACATTCTCAAGGTTATGCCTTAAAAGCCTGCAGCAGAAATTGCTTGACTGGAAATGATCGTAATTCAGGGTTTAGTGTAGGGGTAAGATAGTCAACTTGGTGAAAAGGAATATAGGAATGGAGATAAGCTAAGGGTGTTTGTACTAGAGAAATATACTGCAGCTATGAGAAGTAACCAGCTGCGGTTTGGACTTACTTTTCAAGCCACTAGTAACTGAAGTTTACCACCAGTCTTTTAGTTCATAAGCCTCAATTTGCATAAAACATATGACCTAAGTCGGGGTTCAAGATTTACCCAGTCTCCCACACTTATGGAGCTATTGACTGTGCATGGCATTCCTTTCTAATTTTCCCAAAGTTTGTCAATATTTTTTTCAATTCCCGGAAGCTACTACCAATCAATCTGCACCTGAAATGAAACTGATTTGCCATCCTGGGTTAGTCAGGATAAGCTAAGTTATGCTTTTGTAAGGAAAAAATATGAACCCTGAAGCCTCAGTGATTTAATTTGTGTACATGTTCACATGTCCACCACTGGTTAGGGGGTCCTACTCCAGGTGGTCACTCAGGAGCCCCAGGTAACTAACATTCCATGTCTAGAATGACTTTAAGTACCATGGCAGGGGAAGAAAAGAGTATGGAGAACAAACTTCCTTTTCTGGGTGCTTTGTTCCCAAGGAGACACGTCATCTCTGCTTACAGCTAATTGCTCAGAGCTAATGGTCTGATCTAACTGTAAGGGAGCTGGGAAATTTGAGGGCTCGCATGTCTGTTGAGTAAGTAGTACGTGCTTTTGCCACTTGGGCTGAAACTCTAGATTAGGCTTACTGCCGTTTAGAGGATCACAGTCAAAAGGAACTGGGTTGGGTACAGGGTGGGACAGAATATAACATGGTATTCTAAGTGTATATAGTGCAATATAATTTAGGAAATTTAGAATTTTGAAGGTTTTTGTTTAAAGATCTCCTGGCTCAATCATTTAATTTTATAAATGAACAAAGTGAATCCTAGTGACTCGCTCCAAGTTATAGAGATAGTTCATGGCAGTATTGGGGCTCGACTGAGAAAGAAACCGAACTGTCAATATATAGAGAGAATAATATGACTGTCTACAGGGGAAGTCTAAGAGAATCTGCAGATTAATTATTAGGAGTAATAAGATCATTCAGCAAAGTTTTAGGATATAGGATTGATATACACTAATATCACTATATTCTTGCAAAACCAACTAGAAAATTTAATAGAAGAAAGTTATTCACAATAGTATCAGAAATAATAAGACATGTGGAACCAAATGTAAAATGGACACATGAAACCTCTGGTGAAAACGTCAGTCTTATTGACAAGACATGAGGGAAGAACAGAATAAAAAGATTGTATTCTTTGGCCAAACACATACATAGTAATAGAAATCGTAACAAAACTGGTTAATACATAAACATGTACAAAGATGTTGTAGATTTGTAGAGAGTGACAGCCTCATCACTGAATGTGTATTGTCAGTGTTTGGCTAATATTTTGAAAAGGGAAACAACACCTTAGGATGTGTTAACCTGAATATAATATTTTAGAACTGTGTAATTTTTATACGTACTCTCCATTTGCTAGCATTATATCTGTCAAAAAATACCAGAGGATATTAAAGTGATAGAAAGAGTAGAAAATAGATTTTATAAATAGTTACCATAAAAAACAGATTAAAGGTTTGTGTTTGCCTTGTTTGGCAAAGAGAATCAATCTGATAGCATCAAAAAATACCAAAATGGTATTTATACCCATGTGACATTTACTCGGTATGTGCCCATGGACTATTATTAGCATAATGCCTGTTTCTCAGTATCTTTAGCTGTGGAATGTGTGAGATAATTGCACTTACCTTATGCTGTCATTATAATGATAGTATGAGATAAATAAAAAGTTCTTTGAACAGCGTCCATTGTAAATGCACAGTAAATGTAACCAGTGGTTTTTACTGTTTACTATTATTATTTCTGTTATTACTAATTAGCATGCCATTCAGTTATTTTCCATCACTACAGAAAATTCAGTGTGAATAGATTCTAAAAATGAGTTTGGATAGGTTTACAGAAGAGTTTCTTTCTCCTAAAATTAATTGAGTCAGCATAACCTATAAACAGTGTTGTAGATTTTATATTTTCAGAAGTAACAGAGTTTGACTCATTTTTGGATATTTACTAGTTTTCAGTTAGAAAGAAGGACCACCCCCCTCTTTCAAATTTCATATGTGTTCTGTGAGTTTTTGATCAGTTTGTTAATCAATTCAACAAATATTAATTGAGCATTTAGTAAGTTTTAGGCTCTTGGGATCAAGTGGTGAATAATACATGATCCCTGCTGCTGTTGAGCTTTCATGCCTGGTGTGGAGACAGGAAGTCAATCTTTATTTACATGTCATAAGCACTATTTAAGGTCCAGTACAAGATGCTGATGGAACCTACGGGAAGGTTACTGTGCTCAATCTTAGGGTTTTGGGTAAAGTGATCCCTAAGTCAGACCCTGAAGGATAAGTGTAGTTATTTTGGGGAAGAACTTAGAGATTAGTAGACCATGGCTATACAGAAAGCATATTTATTAGAGCTACATAGAGGATAGTTCACCCCTCAGAAGGAAATAATACTTACATGTGTTTGAGTTATCTTTGGGTTTGCTCTTCGGACAAACACAGAACTGTTCTAATAGACTCATTTCTCATAAATACCCAGCTTACTTACAGTGTGAGATACATTTTTAAGGTTTAAGTCAGTATTCTAAGGATAATTGAACACATTTGGAATGGTTTTTGAATGGAATCAACTTCTGAGATACGGCTTTTAAAATATTGACATCTTATATCCATTGAATATATTACCTTTCATTATTATTTACTCAAGGAGTTCACTGCATTGACTCTCATTTTTATTTCTGTTGAATAAACTGAAATAGGTAATATTGGTAAGCGATAAGTTAAATTAGTTTAAAATCAAGAAGTTAAGGTAGTAAACTTACTAGTACGGTATGATGATGGGTCTCCTTATATATCTAAACATAAGAAATGATCCCTGTGTGCTAAAATTTCATTTCAATTCATGTTTAAAAATTGTTTTGTTCATTTTTAAGAGGTACTCTCCAGTAATTTTCCATCAGTGCTAATGAGTGTAGTGTTAGCAACTTTCAGACCCATGAGAGTAAAGTAATAGAGGCTTTTAGGAATAGCTTTAATACTTTTTTCTTACTTGCTTAATATTTGATGAGTAAACAGTGACTTGAATTAAAATATACATATTATTTACCTTAGTTGGTTGCAATTGATGGCATATTAATGTTTCAGGTGTGTAGGGGCTGATCATCAGAAAAGCTTACTTTATTAAGGAGACTTCTAAGGCAGTGTGTGTTGGTCTTGCTTTGGTGTAGCAGGCACACGGGTTGTCAGCAGAGTGTTTGTACTGAGTTTAATTAGTGAAATAGACTGTAATAGAACTTAAAATATGGAGCCCCCTTTAAAGTTCAAAAACCTTTCAGGACTTTAACATCATAGTAGTTGTATGTTTGGTGTCTGTTGCGAAAATGGAACATGACTAAAAATACTACTGTGAGTTCAGAAACACTATTGAATATTTAAATAAAATGTTGTCTTTGATTAATCAAATTTTAAAATAGTATATGCAATTCATATACACACACACATAGAAGCATTCACTTTCAAGATGTGTAATTATTCAGTATCAGACATGCTTTAGGAATGTGGGGTGGTTTCACTTTTTTTTTTTTATCATCCCTAATTGCAGGCCCACAGATTGGCAATCAGTGAATTATGTGTTGGAGATTTCAAGAAGCGTTGATTAACCTAGGGCACAACGTCTTTGTGAGAAGAGTTAGTGAAATTGTATTAAAGCGTATGGGTTTGGTTGTTTTTTTATTTTGAGGGGGACATGGAAATTACCTAAATAAAATGTTGTTTTAAAAATTGTACTTACAGTGTTTGGGATAAAAATAGAGGCAGAAAAGCCAGAAGAAGGGCAGGAGTGTTACTTCTTACAGTCATCTTAAGTATCATGTAATGAAAAATCTAATCTGTATTGGTTCAAGAGGGATGGGGTCCAGAAAATTTGGGAAAAAACCATAGCAGATCTTGGTGGTATATTTCACACTGCCAGCAAAATTCACATAAAGTTGAGATTCAATTCCTTAAACATAAAATGTGATGTTTTAGATAACGTGAAGAGACATTGAAGTATGGGTTATTTGCATTTTAATTAATTATTGAAGATGCAATAGTTTCTCATGTATAATTACCACCATGTAGGTTTTGGAGGTACTATAATTTCTGGAGTATTCTAAACATTGTAATGTAATATTTTAACATTCTTTATTGCCTAACATTTCCATGAAAATTGTCTAAAGTGCATGTTTACTTGATCTTTTAGTAAATGTGGTAACTTTCTGTAAAAAGGGGAAAAAAATCAATGCCGTGAAATTCATAGAGTTTTGTTGTGTTTAAAATTAATTCTTTAACTTAATTCATTTAATAAACACTTTATTGAGTGCCTACTATGTGCCAAGCAATGTCCAAAATCATGGTGATAGACACTGAATGAGATGGAGTTCATCATCTTGTGATGTTTCATTCTAGTGAATGAAGACAGAAGATAAATAATTCGGTTAACAATTAGTGATGCATACTGTGGAGCATAAGGTGGTGGTAAATGGTAGGGTGACCCCATTCGATTGCTTTGGTCATAGAAGGCCTCTCTGCCGAATAACCAGAAGGAACCAGCTGTTGGACGTGTAGAGGAAGGAGCATTGTAGGCAGATAGAAGAGATGGTGTGAGGACTTGAAGGTGGGAATGAGCGTGGATTGTTCTGAGGACAGAAAGAGGCTAGCATGGTTGGAATCTAACAGGTGAAGTGGGTAAGTGACATGAGATGAGGTCAGAGAGATAGGCAAGGGTCAGATCGTCAAGGGCTTTGCAAGCTAGGGAATGAGATTTGGGTTTTAAGTTCAATAGAAAGCTACTGGATGGTTGTAAGCAAGTGTGTTCCATGATTTATGTTTCTAATTTTTGTACCGGTTGCACGTGGAGAAAGGATTAGAGAAAACAAATGACAGAAGCTTAAACTGGGGTGGTAAAGGCAATAGGAGTAATTGGATTCAGGATCTTTATTGCATTGGGTTTGAGAGGTAAGGGAAAAAGAGGAATCACGGATTTTGGGATTTGAGTATATCGTTGAGATGAGGAAGATGGGTGGAAGGCATAGAGAAAGGAAGACATTAATATTGAGTCCTATTTTGACTGTGCTGGGTTTATGACATCAAGTAGAGACATCAAATAAGCAGCTTAATATCAGCCTGGAGTCCTAAGGAGAGGTCAGGTCTAACGGCATAGATTTGAGAGTCATTGGGTTATATTATGATACAGTAAGTCCCTTACATATGAACGAGCTCTGTTCTGAGAGCACGTTTGTAAGGCCAATTTGTTCGTAAGTCCAACAAAGTTAGCCTATATAGTACTGTACTGTAATAGGTCTTTAATACTTTTCACACAGGTAATACATAATAGACAAACACAAAAATAAGGAAAACATTTTTAATCTTACAGTATAGTACCTTGAAAAGTACAGTAGTACAGTACAACAGCTGGCATACAGGGGTTGGCATCGAGTGAACAGGCAAGAAATAAAGATACTGTTCTACTGTACTCTATTCAGTACTGTACAGTAAAGTACACAAAAGCACAACCACTTATAGAGGATGCATGCACGTGACAATGTACACCAGACATGTGAACTAACTTACCTGATTGGACCTGCGAACACAGGTTTGCATCTTTGAAAGTTCACAACTTGAAGGTGCATATGCAAGGGATATACTGTATTCAAAACCATGGGTTTGGGTGAGAATCCTCTGGGGGAAATTTGTGAATACAGAAGAGCAGGGGGCTCAGGGCAAGTACTTCCAACATTAAGAATAGATCTGAAAAGAATGGCTCAGCAAAGGAGACAGTTTTTTTGTCTTCTAAGAATATAAAAATCTTTCTTGGAATCTTTATTGTCTAAATAAACTAGAAGAATGGTCCGTGAGTTTAATAATGCACAAAGTCATAGGGGACTAAAATGTAAATGCCGTATACAGTTGACTTTTAGTGGTAGGTCTGTTTTGTTGCTGCAGAAGTTGAAAAGTGCATGATGAACACAAAAATAAAATCACACCTTTGGAAATTAAAAATAAAAAAAAGAGTCATATTTGGAAAAAGTAAGGGATATAAAAGGAACAAAGCAGTTGTCAAAAAAAAAATGATAAAAGATATAATTATAGTCCTATTTCCTATGTGGGAGAAGAAAGGGAAAAGAAACTAATAGAAAACTCCATCCCAGAAATAGAAATACTTGAGAGGGGGAAGAAGATTGATGTGTAAAGAAAAGGAGGCAAACGAATAAAAGAAGACAAAGCCGTGAGGCTGGTCTGTAGATTTAAACAGTTGAAGGGGTGCTGGAGGTAATATTTGTGCTCTGCCGTAACAAACTGCAGGAACAGGTAAGGCATAAAGTCTTTGGTGTGTTTTAATGCTGAGTAATGACTTCCATAGAAGTTAAAATCACCATCCACCATTTTTGTAATTGCCTCCCCACAGAAAAGTATGATAAAGATGGGTGTTAGGCTTAAAGACTTGGGTGCACTTCTAAAACCTAGGAAGAATAAGTATTTCAAACAATTTTAAAGAATTTTTAGAAGAATCACATCAACTGGGCGTATATAGTAATGGCTTGATTCAGAATAAGTTTGAAGGACTGTAGCCACCCTGAATACCTTCAATTTTGAAGTTTCTTAGTTTTAATAAAGGTATTCTGGAACTCGTGTTGAGAATTTCACTGAGAAAGAGTATTCATCATGTATTGGAAGCACTCAAATATAAGTTTAGTATTTGGATTCCTTTAAAAGGCCAGGTTTTTTCTTTATGTGTGTGCATGTGTGTATATATGTATACACACACACATATATACATATATATGCACAAATACATATATGTACATATACTTATATATATATAAACAGTGATGCTTCTGATGCATTTGAATCATTTATTCCTTCAGAAGCAAGTGCTTCATTCCTTTAACCAGTCAAATTATTCTTTGTGGTCACTTGACTACGGACACACATTCTCATTCATCAACTCTGCTGCCTGATGGACGCAGGCGCAATGCTGCATGCTGGTATAGAAAGATGAAAGTGAGGTTCCTGAATTCAGGAATATATGGTTTCTAACAAGGATTCTAATCATCCAGGGCTGACCTATGAGGACTCACAGTCCTTGGAAGTTGTAGCCACAATTATGAATATATCCATTTTTCAACAGGTTAACAATGAGGTCTATGACCAGGAAGAAAAAAAAAAAAAAAGAACCATTGGCCTAAGCTTTGCAGATAGTAATATGTGACTGGATGACACAGTGTTATTTTTAGTTTTGTTTTCAGATTCTCCTAATCTTCTTAGGGAATCAGAATTCTTAATCTTGGCTTGATTGGCTTCATTCTGTTTTCGTTGGGGCTTCCATCAGCCCCAAGAGACCAGTGCCACTGCAGCAACATAACAGGGTGAATGAGACTAATTTCACATATATGTGGAAGGAAAAAATATTTTTGTAAGAGTCACTTTTATCTTGTTTTTGTGCCTTATATGTGTGTCTCTGATAAACTATTCAGCATTTGTATGAATGTGCTGAGATACTTCTGTTGCTGAAAGTCATGAACACTTAAAGTACAATTCTTAGAGTTTTGGTTTTTATTGCATGGATCTACATAGATTTTGCTCCAAACTCAGAGTTAGTCTTAGCTTAAATTCTTAAAATGCTATCGACTTTTCTATTTCCTCCCCTTTATTCTGCTGGTGGAATTGTTATCATTGATCAGAATGTTTTTCCTCCAGTGTGGCTTTCAGAAGGTGACCTTTTGCTGGAGGAAAGGAGCTGGGGATGAAACTTACCCGATTTGAGTATAGAAGAAGAAAAGTGTAAGATTTGAGTCAGGAAAGGTTAATAATAAAGAGAAAGAATGATACGAAATAACATTATTAGGTTAGGGTAGGTCTTTGAACATGCAGCTTCTTTCAGAACTCTGCAATAGAAAATTCTCAGCGCGTAATGACACTTGGTGTAGTGGCCTTCTGAGCCAGGAAAGGTTTTCTGAGGCACCCCAGATACTTTTCCCACCACTAATAGTTCAAAGTCATAAGAGTACTGGCTGAACCTAAGTATCGTACTCCTGAGTGGTGAGTTACAACGTCTGCTAATAAAAAGTTTTATACTTTGACATGTTCTGCTAAGTTTTTATTGAGGGTTGTGAATATTTAATGTCCTCCTAGGAGCTTTTAGGTGAATATGTTTTCACAGCGCACGTGGTGAACCAAACTAATTATTACACTGTGAACCAAACTAATGGGTTTTAATTATGCTAAGGGCTGTGGAGCTGCGGACAAATTCATAATGTGTTTTAAATTGCTAGAATGGAAAGCACAAACCAAAGGTCTAACCTGGAATAATGTTTGGAAAATAATTTCCTTTGCTGAGATGCCAGCTCTCGCTTTTATTTCTCAAGTTGAAGAATACAGTTGACTCGTGGCATTCACATCTGCAAGGTGGAGGAGAGGAAGTGTTGCGCTTGACTTTGGGAGACCCAGATTTTAGGTGAGGGTTTTCACTTCCTCTCTCTTTGGATTTGAACAAGTCACCTGACAAGAAGCACTTCCTCTGCCTTGGCTGTAATATAGGGAAGCGCTATCACATAGGGGAGGCTTACTGAAGATTGCTGAGAGATTGTAACAAAATAATATATGGACAGTGGATATTTAAGAGGTTTCTTCCCTGTTGTTTCGGTTAAGGGAAGTTTGAGTCATCACTAACAGAGCCATTAGGATTTCTCTGCCTGACTGGCAATCTGGTTACTTTAGTTAGTGTTTTTCCCCTTTGATTATTATTGAACTCCTTTAATTTTCTGCAGTCTCTTAGTCTACTAAACACGGCTGTTTGGGAAAGGGGGTCAGCTGTACTTCCTTTTGTATCCCAGTTGACATGTAGGTATATGTTAATTTTAGTATTTGTCTGATCTCTTATTTCTAAAAATGGGTGAGGCTTAAATGATACCCTTGTTGGTAACATATTGAGTGTAACCCTGTTGCACTGTAAACTTCTCAGTGATCCTGTATGTTCACTGACTGTTATGAGTTATTGGCAATTCACAAAAGAAAATGAGATCTTCAGTGCTGTGTTAGACAAAGTGCTTCTCTCCTGATTTTTCAGATAATGCCCTTAACAGTTAGTCATCAGCTAGTAGTTATAGGGATGGTAGAGAATTAATTGATGACGACAGGGATACATGTGACTTTTCCACATTTTTGATAAAATAAACACTTACGAGCTTATTGGAGAGTTTCAGCTTTATTCTCTCAATGCTGAGGACATCATGGCACCAGTGAAGTCTGTTGGGTTTTCTGCCAATCAGTCCAAGTTGTAACCAAGTCTTTATAACTGTCTTATAATAATAGAAGTAAATTTAATGGAAAACTAGAGTTCCTGGCACATAGTAATTACTCACTAAATGTTTGTGGAATTGAATTGGTAAGAACTTCTGTTCCCCCAAGGGAACAAGTAATGAACCTATAAATGTTACAGGGAATGAGAATGTAGCTTGTGACACATGGCTTTGATTTAAATATAAACTAACTTTGTAGTGACCAGTGAATTGTCATATAGTCTTTAAACACCGGTAAATTGAATTGAATAATTAATAGTGTTTTTAAATTATAATGTCATAATTAAAATTCTACTTGGAGACTGAAAAAATACCAATGCTATTCTCTACCTTATACTCACCTGAGATCTTTCTTAACTAAATACACACCTCTTACCCCTGTAAAACTCAAGGTTGCAAATATTAGAATATTTAGTTTCTTGTATTTTCATGAGAATTAGAAATATTGTTTGTAGCATACTATTTTTTAAAGAATTGAAGACAAAGAAGTTGTGTGGAGCATATTGCAGGAACTCCATTTAATAAAGCTGTACATCTGAAACTAACACAATGTTGTAAATCAACTATATGCCAATAAAATTAAAAATAAAATAAACAGGTAAATAAAGATGGTAGAAAGGGCATTAATTCAGTGCTTGAAAGAATTTGTAATCCAGATAATTCCAGAGCTGTCCAAGTTAAGATGTTTTAAAAAGCTAAGTAGCCGTCTTTACTAAAATCAGAGCCTCCAGTTACAAGTAGAAAATTTCTCATTTACATTTTTTTCCTGGTATTATTAAATAGCAATTTCTTAGTAATGAAGTTGATAAAACATAGACTAGTCTGATGACTTTTGTGTCTTTCGAAGGGCAAAAGACAAAAGCCATCTAGCTATTACCCTAGATAGTTTGTCCAGAGATAAAATGCTTGTGATAAAACCAGTGGGCTCACCTATTAAGGCCCATCAATCTAATATCTTAAGCTAGAGTGTATTTCTCTGGTTGTCAGTAATGTCGTCATTCCATCCTTTGAAGCTGCTCTCTGAACAACAAATTGAGGCTCATACCATTCTAACCCAGGCATAGTTTAACGGAAATACAAATGTATTATTGCTATAATATAAATATATTATTGCTATATGTGTTTTTACTTAATTCATGAAATTTTCAGTGTTAAGATAATTGATAATATGTCTTTAAAAATATCAGGCCTCAAGCTTCTGCTCAAAAGCTTTTATTTTACTGATTGATAAGTTTATCTGTTGTCAAACTAGTAAGCACTGAATTAAAAATCAGAAACTTTGATACATTTGATAGATTTGATATATTTCCTTTATCACCAGCTTAATAGCTTAATGCAACTTTTTAATATGATAGAGAATGTATCAGTGTGGCTTGCAGTTATGGTAAGAAATACAAAAAGGGTGTAGCCCTTAACTAAGAGCTCCAGGAATTTGGATCAAGGTGCATTTATTACACTGACAGATTCTAAGAGAGGATTAGAATACAAGTCTCACTGTATTCATGATGGTTAATCGTGTTGGGTAACAAGGGTCCCCTGGTTATGCAGCTTGTTCCCCTGCTACAGGGTGGCAGCTAGTTTCCTTCAGAATGTATGTATCTGCATTGTGTGTTGGTTGCTACAGGGTTAGGACGTAACAGGAAGACTGTTAAGTTTAGATTCAATTCTCTTAGCCTATCAGGGGCACAGACACTGAAGGAAGAAGGGCCTTCACTTAAAATTCCAGCTCTATCATTAATGTGTTGTTTTCAATTATTTTTTCTGTTATAAGCATCACTGCAATGAACATCTGCATCATACAACTATCTCTGGGCAGTGTTCAATTATTTTCTTAGAATACATTCCTAGAAGTGGAATTCCTAAGCTAAAGGCATATACGTTTTAGGGCTTTTGATATTTACTGCCATATGACCCTTCAGGATAGTTTACAATCCTATGAGCTTTGTTTCTGAGCATTCATTTTCCTATTCTCTCATCCACTCTAGGTATTTTTATTTAAAATAAGAAGTCTGCTAATCTGAAAGGCAGAAGTTCTCTGTTTTGGAAAAATTGTACTTCTTTGATTACTGATCAGGTCGACCATTTCTAATGTTTGCTGTGTTTATGTGAATTCCCTGTTTCTATCCTTGGCCCTTTCTTCTATTAGAGTATTTGTCTTCTTTGGTATACAGCTATCATCTATATACACACATACACAAATACACACTATCATATGTATATTAAAATTTCCAGTTTTCTTGTTAACATATTGCTTTGGTTTTAGTGTTTTTGTTAAACTGAAGTTTTAAAAGTCTGTTTAGTAAACTATTTTGTTCTTTATATTGCTGCCTTTAGGAAGTCTTTCCTACCACATAATGATAAAAATATCTATCAATGTTTTCTTATGTTCTTAATCTATATGGAGTGAATTTTGATATAAGACACAGGGGTTTTGAACTATATATACTTTTTGAGTAATTGATGTATTTACTTGGGACAAAATCCAAAAGATACAATGAGAGTCTTCATCCTACCCTTGACTAATGTGAATATCACTATAATAAAGTTCCAAAGAGTTTAATTCATTAATAACTAAACATTTTCTTATACGTAGTCATATGAAAATGGCCGTGGTTGTCCTTTTAAATTTCATTTTTGAAGGAAGAGCTGTGTTTACATAACCTGAAAACTTTATGCATTTGTGATATTAAATATACGTATATACCTGTTCCTTACTTTTTCTTGCCCATCATATAAATTATGAGAGTCTTTGCAACCATATCGAGGAGAGATTTTCTCCAGTTTGTCAACTGAAAAAATTAAAAACTTAAAAGTTGAGAATTATGTTTTATTCAGCAGACTTGCTGAGGACTTAAGCCCAGGAGGCAGCCTCTCAGAGAGCTCTGAGGGACTGTTCCAAAGAGGTGAGGGAGGAGCCAGGATATAGAGGAGTTTTTGCAACAAAAACCAGGTAGTTGGAACATCAAAAGATTACTGTTAATTAAAGAAAAACCAGACATCTCATGTTAATGAATTTAGCACTTTGTCTGGGAAGATGTAAGAGTCTGGGCTCATTGAAATCATTCCTTCGATATGCACCTTAACTGTCTAGGGCCAGTATCTTGTTTTCTCCATCCTGAATCCCCTCAGGGTGCACTGGGGGCAGGGGGTGGCTGCAGTGGCTCATGGCTTGATGGTCGAAACATCGTTTGTTTACTGATATGGTAGGCGACATTCTTTGTCTACAAGTTTTAAAAACGGTTTTGGCAGCGATTCAAATACATTTGGAGCGTGCTCTACTTTATATGGTTATCATTGCTTGGGAACATAGACTCACAGGGCCAAATCTAAGTATCTTTTATCTAAGTAGATGTTCCTAGTTTTCAGATGATTCAGTAATTCTGACCACCATAGCTGTGTTTTACTTTTTTGTGTAAATCTTCTGTGAGGGGTAAGAGATCTGTGTTTAGGGAAAATCTTGACTTAGTAGAAAATGAGTGGTGTGGGAGGGATACAGATGACTGTTCTCTAATTCTCTCTCTGCACCTGTCACGGCCCTCGCTCTACAATAGAGTTCTTTCTGAGGACAGTATAATCCTTTTATAAGCAGTAGGTACAAGCTGACTGCACCAATGAGTCACACTTTAAAAAAAATGCCATCGCTTTAGCTTTGACGGTGTTCATTCCTTACCTTGGAAAGTAGAACGGTGAGGGATGCATCCTGGACCTAGAGGGCAGGAGGCCTGGACTTGCCTCCAAGCTTTTCCCATTTTAGGCAAATCCCTTCACCTCCTTTATTTTTTTAAGTTCTGAAGTGGCAATAATAATTTCTTTACCTCATCCGTTATAATGATTTTGAGCATCATATAAAGTATGTAAAGTACACTGAAAATACCTAACATGCTACACAAATGTAAGCTGCTGTTAAGAAAAGAGAAAAATCTCCACTCTGATTGTTCTGAATCTCTGTGCATAAGCTCAGTGTCCAGAAGATGCATAAATGCTGCCTGTTACAGAGGCTACTTATTAAAAGATGTTTCTATGCACTAAATTTACGTGGCTATTACCTTATGTCATCTTGCATTTATAGGTGTGGGGAACTTGGGACCAAGTTTCAAAATAAAAGGGATGAAGGTTTTCTCTTGGTATTTATTTATATGTATGTTATTCATATGTAAAGATATAACTGAAAAGGGGAATAATATCAACCGTTAAAGAGCCATATATTTTATGAAAATGTATTTTAACAACAAAGTAAAAAGTATAGACCCTCAAAGGAAAACCTAGTTTTATTATTTGGTTTGTTGCATACCAAAACATAAAATTTTGAGACCTACAAGTATCCAGAATACATAGATTATTCCTATCTATGTGAATGATGACCAGAGAAAAAAAGAGATACAAGTGAACAGGCATTTCACAGAAAAGGAAATACAAATGGACCATTATAATATGAAAACATTATCAACCCTCATTATTAATTGGGGAAATACAAATTAAAAGCACAATGAAGCATCATTTCACAGATTGGGAGTATTATTGTTGGTGAGAATGTGGAGCAATAGGAATTTCCACCCAACTCTGGTAGGAATGTATACTGGAAAACTGTGGCTATTTAATAAAATTGAAGGTGTGCGCACACTAATTTAAGATATTCACTCCTAGGTACATATCCTAGTGAGATTTTTACATATGTGCACATATGTGCACATTCCTACAGTAGAGGGTCCTGAAATAATGCAATTAAATTCTGTGTAGATGATTTTGATTGCTTAATGTTCGACCTTATGAAGATATTTTTTCCAATCAGCATAAATTAGAATTTTTAGACCATCATCAAAATATTACAGTTAGTGTTTGCATTATTTTAACATATGTTTATCTTTGACAAATCATAGCTACATTATTGAAAACTCATCAGTTAATATTTAAAAATAATTTAAAAATATTTCTAGGGCTTATTTACAAATATTTTTTCAGTGGTCTATTTGCAATGAGATGGTACAGGTGTCATGTCACAAAAATGGTTTCTCTTTAATGGACTTTTCTATGAGGCACAGGCAGCACTATTAAGAATATTCAACAAAGTACATAAGAAGTAAGGCATTATGGAGGGTAACACTGTCTCATTAGCTTACAAAGGAGTATGAAAGATACATTGTGTACAAATTGGTGTAATACGTGGCAGTTTGGGTCATCAGGAGATGCTTCATGGATGTGGTTGTATTTGAGCTTGGAGTTGAAGGATGAGTAGAAATTGGACAAAGGCCAAAGATGGGAAAATGAAATGTATTTGTGAAAAGTAGAGAATTATCTAATTTAGTCTACTGTAGTAAGCATTTAATGTAGGCTGGAAAATTAGGTTGGATCTAGAATATGAATACCAGATAGGGGAACTTGGTCTTAATTTATTAGGCAATGGGATTTCCCCCCCAGCTTTATTGAGGTTGTAAGTAACAAACCAACATTGTATATGTTTAAGGTGTAAAATGTGGTGTTTTGATATATGTATACATTGTGAAATGATTATCACAATCAAGCCAATTAACATATCCATCACTTCACATGTTACGATCGTTTTTTATGTGGTGAGGGCACTTAAGATCAACTCTCTTAGCAAATTTCAAGTATGCAGTACAGTATTATGAACTATCATTACCATGCTGTGCATTAGATCTGCAGAATTACTCATTTTGCATAATTGAAACTTACTACTCCTTGATTAACATCTGTTTCCCCCAACCCTCAACCCCTAGCAACAACTATTTTCTCTGCTTCGATGAGTTTGACCATTTTTGATTCCACATATAAGTGAGATCATGAAGTATTTGTTTTTCTGGGTCCAACTTATTTCCTTCCATGTTCGTCAATGTTGTCGCAAATGTCAGAATTTCCTTTTTCTTTAAAGGCTAAATAATATTCCGTCCTATATATTTATCACATTTTCTTTTTAAAATAAGCAGGAAATGGTTGGATTTACATTTGCCATTTTGTTTATTTTTTATATTCCTCCTTTGTTGTTGTTATTGTTGCTCTGTTTCTCTGTTATTTCCTTATTTTGTGTAAATGGTTAGTGTGCCATGTTGAAACGTTTTTTTTTTCTATATATCTTTTCAGTTAACGTTCTTAATAGTTACTCTAGGGATTATAATATGCATTATTTTATTTTGTTTTACCTCATCAATGTAACTTCACAGTCTACTTCGGATTAATACTAATTTAATTCCAGCAAAATATAAAAACTTTACTCCACATAGCTTCATTCTCTTTGTACTATTATCATATATATGTATATTTATTATATATGTATATATGATATACATATATATGATGTGTGTATATGTATATATGTGGTGTATATATATTATATATACATATATACATATATAGTGCATTACATCACGTAATTACCATTCTTTTTTAATAGCGAGAACGTTTAAGATCTACTCTCTTAGCAACTTTAAACTGTATAATTCAGTATTATTAACTGTAATTGCTGTGCTGTAGACTGATCCTCAAAATTTACTCATCCTAAACTGGAAGTTTGTACTCTTTGACCAATATCTCCCCTTTTCCCCACCTCGTAGCCTCTGGTAACCACCATTGTAGTCTCTGTTTCTGAGTTTGGCTTTTCAAAATTCCATATCATATAGCATTTATCTTTCTCTGTCTGATGTCTCATTTAGCATAAGACCCTCAAGCGCCATCTTTGTTGTTGCAAACGGCAGTATTTCCTTCTTTTTCAGGGCTGAATAATTCTCCATGGTTTGTGTGTATATAAATATATACATACATATTTTTATATATATTTCACATCTTCTTTTTCCACTTACCATTTATTCATTGACGGACAATTAGATTGTTCCCTTATCTTGGCTGTTTTGAAAAATGCTGCAGTGAACCTGAGAGTGCAGATATCTCCTTGAGATCCTTTGGATCTATATCCAGAAGTGGAGTTACTGGATCATATGGTAGATTTATTTTTAATTTTTCTTTATACTGTTTTCCATAGTGTCTGCACCAATTTAAGTTCCTACCAGCAGTGTTAAAGGGTTCCCTTTTCTCCATATCCTTGCGAGTATTTATTTCTTGTCTTTTTGATAATAGCCATTCTAACACGTGTGAGGTGATATCTCATTGTGGTTTTGATTTGCATTTTCCTGATGATTAGTGATGTAGAACACTTTTTCTTGTACCTGTTGCCCATTTTTATGTTTTCTTTGGGAAAATGTCTATTCACTTCCTTTGCCCATTTTTAAATCATATTGTTTGCAATTGAGTTATAAACGTTCTTTATACACTTTGGATATTAATCTCTTGTCAGAGATATGGTTTGCCTTTTCATTTTGTTGATGGTCTTATTTACTGCATAGAAACTTTTTACTTTGATGTAATCCCACTTGTTTATTTTAACTTTTGTTGCCTTTGCTTTGGTGTCAAATTCAAAAAATTATTCCCTAGACTAATGTCAAGAAGCTTACCCCCTATGTTTTCTTCTAGGAGTATTAATGATTTCAAGTCTTACCTTCAAGTCTTAAAACCATCTCAAGTTGATTATTTTTGTGTATGGTGTGTTAGATAGTGTTCAGTTTCATTCTTTTACATGTGGCCATCCTGTTTTCCCAGCACCATTTATTGAAGAGATTATCCTTTCCCTATTAAATATTCTTGGCTTCATTGCTGTAGATGAATTGACTATGTATGCATGGATTTATTTCTGGGTTTCTATAATGTTCAATTAGTCTATGTGTCTTTTTATGCCAATACCATACTGTTTTGATTACTATAGCTTTGTAACGTACTTTGAAATCAGGAATCGTGCTGCCTCCAGCTTTCTTCTTTCTCAAGATAGCTTTGGCTATTTGGGGTCTTTTGTAGTTCTGTATGAGTTTTAGGATTGTTTTCTCTATTTGTATGAAAAATGGAATTGGAGTTTTGATAATGATTGCATTGAATCTGTAGATCACTTTAGGTAGTGTAGATATTTCTACAATATCCTTCTTCCAATCTTTGAGCACAGAATGTCTTTCCATTTATTTGTGTCTTCTTCTGTTTCCTTTAATAACGTTCTATAGTTTTCACTGTACAGATCTTTCACCTTCTTGGTTAAATTTATTCCTTAGTATTTTATTTTATTTTTGCTGCAGTTGTAAACTGGGATTTTTAAAAAAATTTCTCTCTAATAGTTTGTTGTTAATGTGTAGAAACACAACTGATTTTTATGTATTGAAATTGTATCCTGAAACTTTATTTATTTATTAGTTCTAACAAATTTTTGGTGGACTCTTTAGGATGTTTGATATATAGTATTAGTCATCTGCAAATAGAGAGAATTTTACTTCTTCCTTTCCAATTTAGATGCCTTTTATTTCTTTTTCTGGACTAATTGCTGTGGTTAGGACTTCCAGTCCTATGATGAATAAAAGTTGTTGAGAGTGGGCATTCTTGTAAGGCAACTGTGGTAGCAATAAATTCTCCATCCTTGTTTATCTTGGAATGTATTTATTTTACATGTTTGAAAAAACGTTTAGCTCGATATTGAATTTTTGGTTGACAGTTTTTTTCTTTCAGCTCTTTGAATAAGTCGTCAACTGCCTTCTGTTCTCTCTTGATTCAGATGAGAAGTCAGCAGTTAATCATATTGTGATGAGTAAATTTTTGTCTTGCTGCTTTAAATATTTTCTCTTTTTTTTGTCTTTGACTCTGAATAGTTTGAGTATGATGTGTCTAGGTGTGAATCTCTTTGTGTTTATCCTACTTCGGTATTTTTATGCTTCTTGGATGTTTAAACTAATGTTTTTCTTTAAATTTTGGAAGTTTTTGGCCATTATTTCTTCAAATATATTTTCTGTTCTTTCTCTCCTGTTGTTCTGGGACTCCCATTACATGTATATTATTCCATAGGTTTTTGAGGCTCATTTAATTTTTTTCCTGTTTTTTTTTTCTCTGTGTATTTCTGATTGAATAATTTCTATTAAATGATCTTTGAGTTCACTGATTCTTTGTCCTTTCATTTTAAATCTGATGTTGGACCCCTCTAGCATATTTATTATTTTAGTTATTATACTCAAATCCATTTGGTTCTGTTTGTGTAATTCATGTATCTTTATTGATCATTTCTATTCATTGACTAATTATTACCATACTTTTCTTTATTTCTCTAAATATTTTTCCTGTAGTTCTTTAAATATAGTTGTATGTTTTTTTTAACTTTATTTTATTTTATTTATTTTTGGCTGCGTTGGGTCTTTGTTGCTGCGCACGGGCTTTCTCTAGTTGCGGCGAGTGGGGTCTACTCTCCGTTGCGGTGCACGGACTTCTCATTGTGGTGGCTTCTCTTGTTGCAGAACATGGGCTCTAGGTGCGCAGGCTCAGTAGTTGTGACACTTGGGCTTAGTTGCTCCGCGGCATGTGGGATCTTCCCGGACCAGGGATCAAACCCATGTCCCCTGCATTGGCAGGTGGATTCTTAACCACTGCACCACCAAGGAAGCTCCTATTTGGATGTCTAAAGTTTTCTTTGAAGCCTCTATCTGCTAATTTCAACATCTGGGGATACTCACTGACAGTTTCTCTTGACTGTTTTTTCTCTCAGTATAGGTTACACTTTCCTGTTTTTTTGTTTCTTTGCCTGTGCCACTTTTTCTTTTTTTTGTTAAAACTGGACTCTTTAGATAATATATTGTAGGAACTCTAAATTCTGGTATTTCTCCACTGAAGGTGGTTGTTCCGGTTTTTGTTTGTTTGTTGTTTAGTAACTTGCCTGGGCTAAGAAGGTGGTGGTTCCTGTTTTTGTTGGTTTGTTTATTGTTTAGTAACTTGCCTGTGAGATGTCTCCCCTATGATGTGTTGTCATTGATGTCACTGCTCCATTTTCTTTTTCATTCTTTTATTTTAGCCTGCTTCTTAAAGGTTACCCTGTTTCTGCATAGCTTAGAGTTAAGGCAGTGATTGTACGGGGGTTGCACTCAGGTACTTCAAACAGTAAGAGTTCTGTTCTCTGCATATGGACCTGTGTATGGGTAGAGAAGCACGTGAAAAGTTCAAGTTATCTAAAATCTGTTCCAGATTTGCTTTCTGCGAGTTCTTTGTGTCTTTCTTATGTACATGCTACTTGAGAGTTAGCCAGGAGTGTGTGAATAGTTTGGAACTACTCTGCATGCTTCAACTTCAGTCAGGAATATACTGAGTGAGGCTAGAAGAGCTGTTGAGTTTCCCTGGAAAGTGTCACTTTCACATACAGTGCATTGTGCATGGCATCTGCTCTAAATCAAGTGAGCCCCCTTTCATAAGGTGGCTCAGCTTCTGGTCCTCCCAGCCTACCCCACACCACATTCCTGCAGGAGCTGCACATCAGCTGAGCCGTGGGGAGATGGGAGCAGCCTTCAGAAATAGCACCACAGACTCTTACTGTTCTTACCTGAAGTTCAGCAGTTTTCAAGCATAAAAGTTTGTCATATTTTTTTATGCCTCTGGTTAAGTCCCACAGCTCTGAAAGGTTATTCTTGTCAATTTTAGCCAGCTTGCTTTTTAGGGAGAGGATTTGCCAACCTCCTCACTCAGTCATAAGGGGAAGTCCCCATAATTTCTTTAAAAAATGTAGCTCATTAAGTCTTTTTATCTTTCCTGAATTGATCCTTGAACATAAATAGTGTCACACTGTGGCTTTCATACATCATGTACACAGCTGCTAGAGTTATCTTCCTTAAAATATCCTTTGTGTTATTTCTTTGTGTTACTGATAGCTCCCTTCTGAACTAGATTATGTGTTAGGTGAGATGGAATTTTTGGTCACCCAAACTGTATTTGTATTCTGTTACCTTAAGCTATATGTTTATAGATTATGTGGATTAATAGGACTCTGGAGTATGTCCAGATCACCTAAGATTATTTCAGGGTTAAGTCTCACAGATACAGTTTTAGTTTCAGTTCTATATAACATACCTGAAGTATCTCTCCTGACTTAGTTTTCGAATTCTACTATATACCTCTCTCGTCAAGATTCTTCAACCAGAAAATATCATATCTTCCTTTGACATGATGACTCATCTCTTCAGACAACAAGGGAAAGATCCCTATATCCAGATATACCCACAAGGCATCATCTAGGAAGGATCACTATTTTAATGCCTTATTACACTTTTGCTTTTGCTAATACATTGCCAGAGGGGCTCATACCAGGTTATGAACTTATGAGATGTCTCTCAAGCGAAAGTCACGGAGTTTGTGGTATTCATGGCTCTGATTCTATGTGTGAATTCTTTTAGAGCATGTACACTGTCGCATTGAAGTTTAATTTATCAATAATAAAACTATTACCACAAATGTACAGGAAAACAAAAAGAAAAAAAGAACAGCTGATAATCAGGCTAATATTACCTTGAGGGGGACAAGGGATATATGGGTTTTAGGCTAAGCAGATATGCCTCTTAATAGTTTCTGGTTTAGATCGAGTCATTTAATTTTGTCACTCACCATTTACTCATTTCTAAAGTGAGGATAATAATAATACTTCTCTTATAGAGTTGTGGTGAGAATTAAGACCTAGCACACAGAGGATGATTCAAAAGTCGTGTAGCCATTATTATTTACATAATTGTGTCTACACAGTTATTTCTTAATTCTTGAAACTCTGTAGAAATTCCATGTGAGCAAAATCCTAGTAAGAATTCCACGGTGTTGACTGTCTCCATCTGAGTCTGCTTGGAGTTTCAGTTTTGAGGTTCCAAGTGATATTACTGAGTTGATTCCAGCTTAATTTGTTCAGACTGATACTGAGTAATTAATTTAGCTCTTGACATTTTAAATTAATTTAGATGAAATTACCCAGCACACTTTCATGGAATGAGATACCCACAAAGAGCGAGATGGTTGTATGTTTATGCCTGGATAAATCGGCACTGTGTTACATCGTTAATTAAATTTGAAGACACCATCTTTGCCTGCATAACTTGATGTGGAAGCCATAATTCTCGTTTTCACTTTTTTCTCCTCCTTTTGACTTTTCGTAGTGCTCTAGGTGAGTCAGAACCTGTTGATTGCCCATATCCACAAGATTGTGTGAATTGTTCCCTTTCTTTAAGCAGATTATGAGACAAGTCAGTATGGATGTCGTGACAGAGGTCATATGTCAGATGATTAGGTTGACCTGGTTACGGTAAAAATTATTTTTTTCCCAAATACTTTTAGGCAACGAACTTATGAATTGATTCTACCTAAATCTCCTTTTCACAGAACTCCCCGAAGACAACTATATGGATCACTGGAAATTTTCACTGGGGGATCCACCAAGTTTGATCACTGTCTGTGGTTCACTGGGATCTTGCAGGGAGGCAAGGCTGAGATGTCACAGACTCTGATATCTGACAAATACTTGGGCCATACATTATTTTTGCCAAAACTATTTTTGTGTACTCGATATCATGACACTGCCAAATTGCTTACAACATATGTAATGAATATGTATATATTTTGCTAATTCTTTTTTAAAAAAAATTTATTTATTTGGCTGCGCCGGGTCTTAGCTGCAGCACGCGGGGTCTTAGCTGTGGCATGCGGGATCTTTGTTGCCTGCGTGTGGGGATCTTTTAGTTGCAGCATGCAGGCTCTTAGTTGTAGCATGCGGGATCTAGTCCCCAGACCAGGGATCAAACCTGGGCCCCCTGCATAGAGAGCGCAGAGTCTTAACCACTGGACCACCAGGGAAGTCCCTATTTTGCTAATACTTAAAAAAAGACTCAAGTAGAGTGAAACTTTGCTCCAAAGTAATTTGTGGGTAGTTGAACTATAGCAGTGGTTCCACTATTTCCACTGATTTATTTCTTTTTGTGGTTTGTTTATTCATCCGTTTATTCAGATGTTTACTCAGCTCTGAACTCTGAATTTAGTGGTGAAGTGCCATAGCTTTTTTAACAGCAGATTTCTCAATTTGGGCCCAACTTCCTGGAACATCATTGTGATATATGACTAGAAATTATGTGCTTTACATGCAAATTAGGCAAGTGGCCCATCACCTAGAGTGTGGAGAGTTGGTTTGTTAAGCTTTTATTGAGATTGTGACAGATAGATGGGTTTGACTTAGCAATGTTCAAAAGCAGGAGGCTACATCCAATGAATCATTAGTAGCACATGTGATTTGTAACATACCTGCATATCATCTTGAGGCTCAATTCATAGCAGAAGCCTTTCCTTTGGTTTCCTTTTGAGTGTCTTGCTTTCAAAATACCAAATATGTGTGTTCTCACCAGCAGTGGCTCCCAGTTAAGATACGTGTGAACAGAGTTGACCTAATACCATATTCCTGTTATGATATTAGAAGGAGAGAGGTCATGCAGGGTGGAATGTCAAACTAGTATACCTCCAGATTTGCATTGGCACATTTGAGTCAGCTGAATATTAAAATAATTAGAAAAATAAGGTAGACTGGCATATCTACTTAATATGATGTTTACAGAAGATTGTATTACAGAAGATGTATGCCAAGGAGAAACATGAACACTGAGCAAATCATATGAAACCCTATTAATTCACTAGGGATTTTCATAATTAACTGCTAAGCTGGCAGAGCTGTGGCTCTTTGTAGTGGTGATGTACTGCTAATTACCACTTGTTTAACGTGCTAACAGATCCTTCCTGACTTGGACCTATGTTGTTAAGAATGGCACATGGAATGACTTGAGCTTTTCTGAAGAGATTCGAAGGCTTGAGATGTGGGGAAACCCAGGCATATCCGTTTCATCTGCTACGATCACATTTAACTTGTCTTTCAAAAAGCTGATCTCTGAAAGAAGAAAGAATTTATCCTGTGATTGACACAGGATGCATATTTCCTTCTCTAAGACAATGTTCTGTTAATCTTTGGTGCAAAGTGGGATGAAGAGAAAAAGAATATGACAAGAAAAACTACCCAGAACTATGAACTCTCCCAGAAAGTGTGAAAGTCTGACAATAACCACATTTCCAGGCTGGGGAAATGTTATGATTGGAATTTTGAAGACATATAAAGAGGAAAAAGTGAACTAAGATTTTCCTTATATCCAGCTTGATATTTCTTTTCTAAAGTAGTTCATATAAGTCAGTGGGATACAGCATCATAATTATATTGGAATTGTAGGACATACAAACATTTTAAAGGATATTGTGCCTTGTATGGTAGATGTGATTTTGCCTGTTTCATGTCTTCAGTTGGCAACTTCAACAACAACAACAACTTTATTTTTTGGAGAAGTTTGATATCTCCATAACTCATGGATACGTTGACCCTCAGTGGCTATGGTGTCTTGCCAAAGGCCACTCAGCAGATGAGTGGCTGAGAAAAAACAAACCTGCATCAACTTCAGACCATCTGTTCCGCTCCAAAGAATCCTGTCTTCACATTTCTTGGTAGAAGACAAGCTTTTCTCTTAATTTATATCTCTGTGATTCTGGCTTTCAATGTGAGATAGATTTTTTTTAATTAGGCAGAGAAAATTATATTTTGTTGGGATTTTCTAGTTTGTAATGCTTTTCTTTTCTTATTTGGACTTCAGAACTCTTCTTTGAAGTGTGATAAGTATATTGCCAATTAATGGATGGGGAAGCTCAGACTGATTTACCTGGGATCCCTTGGCTGGTTATGCATTGACTCGGAATCCCATGTCCTTTGGTACAGTGACCTGCCCATTTGCTTATGCTGTCAAACTATCAAGATTTAATACCTCATTAATTTTCAAAATACATTTTGAGATATCTCTGTGTTACTCTGAAGGTTATTTGGTGCACAACTGAAACGCAGTGTAAAAAGGTAAATTAACTTGTCTTCATATTAGAAACTCAAGATTATGAAAACAAAAACAAAAGTAAAGATCCACCATTAGGGCTGTTACTACTGTGTCCCTATAGGCTCATTTGTTTAATTTTCCAGAAATAGGTGAAATCGTAGTTTGAGGTCAACTCTTCAAACATTGAGCACTTTCTTTTGCAAGTCATCGTTTTAGACTGGTCGTGGTGGGATGGGAGAGTGAGGGTCCAAGTTGAATAACAATGTTTCATAGTATTAAAGTTGAACCAATCTTCAGGAGGCATATGGCTTGTCTAGATCCTTTAGCTGTCATGAAGAATGAAGTAGATAGAGATCTATTAACAGAAAATGATCTTCAATACATATTAATAAATTAAAATATGTAATTTACACAAAGTGAGCCCGTTAATGGGAAAAGCCAATCTATATACTTCTATGTGAGCATACATATGTATGCAAATGCATTAAAAAAGGCCTGGAAAGATGTACATCTGAAAGCTCATCCTGCTCCCACGTGGTTATGCCTGGGAGGGAGAGTATGTATAATTAAATTTGGAAAGAGAGGATTTAAAAAATTTTTCAGTATTGTTTGAATTTTCACCAAGGAAAATGTTTTTATATGTGATTTTATTTATGTGTGATTTAAAAATATGAAATAGTTTTCCACTGGTGGAGACTTGGAGATGGATATGTCACGCTGAGGGGGAGAAAAGTATGAGCAAAGGCATCAAGACCTTAAAATGGAGTGGTATGTTAGTATGCAATTTCTACACAGTGATAACAAGAGAGGTGGTCTGCTGTAGCTTATATAGCCCCTAATTATTGTTTGCAGTTCAGTTAAGTCAATGACATGTTTCAATAGGTTTGTAAGTGAGTTAGGCAGATACATCTGTGTATGCCAAATGGTTCGCTGGATACGTCGGTTGGAAACCTAATTGATTTCACACAGACTCTCCAGTGCCAACAAAGCCAGATGCTACGTTGTGGTTATTCTTGAGAATTTTTTTACCTGTAAGATTAGGTAATGTTTGTCAGGCAGGGAAGAACGGGGACCAGTTTGTATTTTAAAAAGAAGAGAAGACACACAGCCATGCTGCTTGCTTAAGGTTTGTTACCTTTGCTAAAGCACACCTAGCCTTACCAAATTGGTCTTGTCTCCACATGAAAAGCATTGTGAACCTCCTGCCTGCCTGCTTTGGGCTCTGGGCAGCCTAGATACACATTTAGACAGACCGAAGTATATACTTTCTCTGGTTTAATTTTGTATGAAAAATAAGTGTAATGTTTAAGAGGCAGGTAGGTGTACAGGCTGAGCAGTAGTTCTTTGTTTCATGTTCTGATGTGGTCTATTTTGAAGCACCTGTAAGGTAAAACATGTATTACATAAGGGTTTATTTCATGGTTTGGGAGCACACTCATTGTAAGGGCACGTAAAGTTCTTTCAAGTTGAAGTTCTAAAAATTAAAATTCTCAGTAATAGTACTTGAGTAAAGAAAAAGACTAAGGAAAAGATGGTAACATGCAAAAGCTTGCGAATTGAAGTTCCCACTACAGCTGTATATAGACTGTTATACTTTATCTCTTGTGCCTGGTGTTAGGGGCCATTTAGTTGGTCTTTAATGAATGAGACCCTTTGTTTTCCACTGACAACTTTATTTTGGGGAAATGGGAACAAAGCCTTAACATAAATGCTGCAGTGTGGTTTAACTCTAAAAATGTCAGGGTTATTTGAAGAAATATACATCTAAATTAAGAAATACTTTTCGTAGTTTACTTTAAAAAGTGACAAGTAGTTACTTTTAAAAAGTAACAAGTTTTGGTAATGATTCTGTTGCCTAGAACAACCTGACGTTTTTCTTTGCAGTAAAAGAAACTAACAGTGCAAAGCTCTGATTTGTATTGTTTCAAGTTTTACTGACAGGGGTAAAACTTTTTTCTTTTTTTAACTGCTCAGCTTTTCTGTTACATTTATGTGTGTTTTGATGGGGGAGGGGGCAAAGAGAGAGCAATAAAGATGGGTCCAAAAAAAAGATGGGTAGAGTCTCTGAGAGAGACTTGTCTTTGCTGATTGTCTGTTCATTTATTCCTGTTAAACCCCACTATCTGTAACAAGTATGTCGCTCTGTGAAAAAAGGAAATTTGTTTGGCAGGATTAATTCATTTCAGAGCCATGTGGTTTTCAAAGATCTTTAAAATAAATGTAAGATATTCCAGTGATTCGTACTTTAACACTTTGATTAAAGTGAAGTAGGAAACAATTTAAATATACCCAGTATGTAAACTTTTCAATATTACCAGAAAGTGCCTTTTCTTGAAAATAACTAGAACATTTTAGATGTTATGAACAGGTGCATAGTTAATGCTTTGACGTTTCAAACAAGATTTCTCTAAAACAGAATCCATTTAAGAACCAATTTTAAGAAATGAGTGGTGCTTCATAAATGCCACAAATGGAGAGAAATGACAATATGCAAAACTAACTAATGACAATGGCTCGCTTATTTTGAGTTCTTGTTATGGTCTTGACACTGTGATAAGCTCTTTACTTAGATTATCTCATTTATTTTTTCACAGCAACCCTATGAGGATGGCATAATTATTATCCCATTTTTCAGGGAAGGAAACTAAAGATTAGAAAAGTTAATAGCTCGTACGTAGTGAGGCCAGGATTCTTGCTTAGGTGATCTGTTTATAGAATCCAATCTCTTAACTATTATAATACACTGATTCTAAAGCAATTCATGAATATTGGTCTGAAATCAGTTCAGTGGTGTGTTGGCAATGGCTCTTAGAGTTTCCTGAGAGCTAATTGTTACATATTTAGCAGTTTTGTGAGCTGATTTGTAAACTTTTATACTTTGAAACCAGCCATCATTGGAGTATTTACACTACAGAAATGGGCAAGTCAGTGCTTTTTATTTTTAGGAATTGGTTCACCAGCACACCATTTCTTAACATAGTTCTCTACCAGTGCTATTTGTCAAAGTGTAGCTTCCAAACTCTCACAGTTTAACTGGATATGAATGGAATAAACACTTACCTCAATCAATTTTTTCCCAGCAGCATTTGTCTTAGTGTGATGAATTGTTATTAATATAGTTAGAACTGAGAATATTAAATTTAAAAGAGCTTATCCTGAATTTCACAGTAGAAGAGAGTCCCTTTCCAAGCTTCCAATCTTTTATCTGAGGATTTTGGAAAGAAAGCCCTTGTCTGGCTGACTGCTGTCAATGGAAACAATCAATAAACATTCTATAATCGGAATAGAAAAGAGTTTTATTTGAGCCAGACTGAGGACTATAGCCCAGGAGACAGATTCAAGAAACACTTGAAATGTGTTCTTCTAGACTACAAAATGGGGGGAGGCTTATATAGGCAAAATCCACAAAGTTACATAAGTGGTTTGCCAATTATAATTGGAGCTGGCAAGAAGTAAGGGCGCTTGTTAAGCCAGGATCGGTTGAGGTCTGAAATGGTTGAATAGCTACAAGGGGAGACCTTGAGACTATAAGGGTGCAGCTGGCAGCTGCACAGATCTTATCTTGTTTTGAGAACAGATCTTGTTTTGAGAATGGCTGATGAGGTCCCTGGGTCTGATACAGTTGAGAAAATTCAAGTTCTCAGTAGTACAGGAATTTGTCTGAAACCACATCCACAATGGCTATCTGGCTCCATTTTGAATGCCTGAACCACAGTTTTATATCTTGTGAGAACAAAGGACAAATATTAAACAGGGGTGCATCCCTTCAAGGTTTCAAAAGAGAAAGATTAGCACATACACAGCAACTCAGCATGACCTTGCTGTCTGGGAAGGGGACCTCATCTCTGAAGGAGTACTAGCATTGGCATTGTAGGGATAGAATGCCCCCATTTCCTATCTTCAAAGTGGACATTCTAAACAATCTGGTAAATGCATTTTGAAAAAATGGTCAAAGCAGATGTACAATGCATGTTTGACAGACCAATGCATGCATTGCTAACTATTCCAGTTAGCATGACGTTCAAGCCAAATCATGTATAAGCCAGAATGACTTCCCCATACCTCGACGTGTGAAATTTTCTTGCATTACCGCAGAGTATAAAAGTAGTAGCTGCACCCAGATTTCAGAGATTCCTTTGACTACTAGCTGAGATAGTTTGAGGAGTAATGGAAAGAAATTGGGCTGGGGGCCACAGAAGCCCATGATAAGAGGATAGAGGAATTCAGAAAACGAAAGTTCATTAAAAAATAAAACAAAGCAAAACAAAACATGGGTGCCAGGAAGGTTTGTGGGGTATGAGTAACTAGTGATTATATGCTTCTTTTATCCATAAAATAATCTTTAACTTTAATTTTAGAACCCTGGTACCTAATCTTTCCTAGAAACCATAAAGCATCATTCTCTGCTGATGAGGATCTTTTTATTGATAGTGGCTCAATTTAGTAAATACTTAAACACTGTACATTGTAATTCTGATGCATTGCATCAGGTTATCAATTTATCCTCCTAATGTTCTTTTTAAGAAGACATATTCTCGCTTGTGTTTTGTGTTTAATGTATTTATAATGTTCTTCTGTTGTGAAAATGCTCCTTTGAACATCTTCCCATACCCAGCTGGATTGCCTCCTGGGTCCTGCTTATCTAAAGTAAAAGCATGCATGCACGATAATGCATTTGTTCCTAATTGGGATAGTTCTTTCTAACTTGACAGTCAGTTCTTATCCTGTTTCCTTCACCTCCTTAGTAGTTACTTGTTGGGATTTTCAGAATTTATGGGGTTATTACTGGATTGGAATGGAAGTTGATGGAAGGAAATAGAAAGGAAAAGGAATGAGTGAGAAAATAAAGCAATACACAGACACCGAATAGAAGTCAAATTATTGCATCCGAAGTTAGAGGCCAGATATGATACCCAACTTGAGTAAGACAAGCTAATCGTTGTCTTTGTGGATAAGGGCAAGCCTGTGTAAATCAATATTTTATACCAATCAATTTTATGTTTGCTTAACTTCACTGTTAATTTGAGTGAAGTATTTTTCTGTCCTTTTAATTTTTTTATCAGCGAAGTACTTGATAGACTAGAAATGAATGCTCTAGAGTCAGAGAAGTCTGGCTTTTTAGTCCCGGCTTGAAAAATTTAGTAATTGTGACTTTGGAAAAGTAACCTAACTTCTCTATATTCTTGTCCACACAATAATAGTAATAATCCTTACCGTGGATGACCACAGGAGTTATTGATAAAGCTCCGAGTGCAGTGCCTAATCAGAGTAGGCACTTAATAAATGGTAGCTTATAGTTATCCATAAATTAAAATGTGGATTAAGTGTGAGCGGTATAGACAATGTATTTGGATGATTTGGGAGCTCATATTAGAGAATTGACAAGTACTCTTTCTTCTTTCTGTGAAAGAAAACTGAAGTATAATAAGGTAAATTGGGTCTGGATGCTTGATGATGATGGTGGTGGTGGTGGTGGTGGTGGTGGTGATGTTGACGACGATGATGATGATGGCGGCTTTCCTTCTTTCTGCACAGAATGTCCCCCCAGACCTCTCCATCTGCACCTTTGTGCTGGAACAGTCCCTCTCTGTCCGGGCCCTGCAGGAGATGCTGGCTAACACTGTGGAGAAGTCACAAGGGGCAAGTACTTAATTTATGTTGTCTTGCAGTATTTTAATGAACTCAGCTACTATATGAATGATTTCTTTCACAGGTTTTGGAGATTTTCTTTTGACTAAAATATGTAAATGCCTTTTAGTTGTGATTTTCTTAAGTTTGCCTTTCTGCTTCATCCAGCAGATCTGTTGATGTCTTAAAGAACTTAAAAAAATCCATCCTCAGGGAGATCTGTGTCCTTGAACCTCATGCTTATGTCAGTGGTTACAATAGAATCTTCTACTTGAGTGTTTGTGTTTCTAACGTTTTTGGAGCTGTTATTTTGACTCTTTCAATTAATTGCTTTTTGCATGGCTGTCATTTTATCTTTATTTCATTCTCAAATGCCTCTAACCATGTGACTGTGTCCTAAGCTTCTTTATGGCAAGTAAAATTTCATGACACTCTTACATATTTGAAGTAACGAAATTATAGTGTTACAGCTTTATTCAGTTGTAATTTTGCAAATAGCTAATCATTTTCTTCTGAAAATTGAAATTTTTATTCTGTCCCCTAATGCAAACATTTTTCTTCGAACGCTTATTTGGTAATTTAAATTATGTTCCATTCTATGCTGTGAGTGATTTCTGGGCTGCTACCCATTCTTAGCCAATTCATTAAATTTTAGAATTGAGCAGGAGCATGAATGGTCAAATTTTTGTTTCCTGTTTATTTGTTTGCTTGTTGCTATAATTACTGCAGCGTATGGTTTAATAAGCTATACTATTTCCAGGAATAAAACTGAACATTTTTATTTGCCATTATTGGTCCATGTGTTGCTGCTTTTGTTGTTAATCATTGCTCCGGTTTGGATAAGTAAAGAGATTAAAAAATGATAATATATGGTTTAACAGAAAATGAGTGATCAATTCTGATGTAATGTATTTTCATTAGCCTTGTAGTTTTTTAAATTTTAGTGTCATGCAGCTTAGGACTTTAATTGGTTTGTACATTAATTTTAAATTAATTTAAAATTTTAATACTATATGACATATATGTATGTATGTATGGAGGAGAAAAGTACGTTTGTGAGTATGGAGGAGAAACTTTAGTGATCTTTATTTGATATTAGACTAACAGCTTATTTTTAAAAAGATCCAAATATGTTATGCGTATTTTAATTTTTCAAGTTCATTTTTGGTTACAACAGTTTGAAATTAAGGTATTAAAACTATATAAGGTTAAAAAAATGTTTTTTCTGTTTTTTAATGCAGTGCTTTTGGATTATGCTTGAATCAAAGAGGAATAAAACATTTCTCAGTTTAACTAGTTTTCTTTCTACCTGGAATAACCCCTCCTGATTTTTAAACATCACATATCAACTTTGAAATTCAAATCTGTCTTTACAAAGGAAAATCCGTTTTCTTTTGCATGAGCATCTAGAAAAGTGTGTATTGTCATTTCACTTATCTTTGTAGATACCAACTTATGATTAAATTCCCATAAATTTAATTTTGATATTGCTAAGCTGCTTTTTCTAAATTTAAACTTTTGAGAAGATGTCTTAACCTCCCTAGAATCATGGCGTTGGATTAGGCAAGCTCTCAATTTTCTGTGTGTATAGGAAGTGTTGAAAATACTATTTTTGGACTTATGTTTTGAAGATACTTATTAGAATTTCTGCCCCCCCCCCCCGTATATTTATTTAGCTGAATTTTATTTTGAGTTGTACTCCGTCTAGAAAGTTTCTATCAGAGATAAAGTGGTAATTTATATGATATGTGGAATACCATTTATAAAGACCAGCGTAGCTACCATAAGACATTAATTAGAAAAGAAAACTTGAGAAAAACCTGCTACTGGAAAGGAACATATTTCATTGAGCCAAATCTCACTTTCAAGCTAGTAACTTTTAGGAAGAAACCACCGTCAAATAGCTCCAGAGGAAACTGTATCTGGGGGAAAGAAGGATTCTTAGACTGCAGAGGAGTTTTGATTATACCCGGCAGTGGTGTTCAAAATACTTCATAACTAGTTTGACACAGGCATCGATTACTCAGAGCAGACCTCAGTCAAAATGCTTGAGTCAAGGTCCTGCGGAGATGTGGGGGGTGGTCTGAGCAGTTTGGGGGTATCGTGGAGGAGTTGTGGGCTGATCAGAGTTGGGGCTGAGGTTTATTTACCAGGAGAGCTAGTTTTCCACTGTAACAACCATCTTCATCATAATAGTGCAAACCGGCCTTAGAGCACGTCTGATTACATGGGATCAGTGAATGCTGTTGGCACTTGTAGGAGTCAGTCTTTGGACTCCATAGGTATCCACATCCTCTTTACGAGCGCCTCATTTGTCTCCTTTGAATTCATTATGGGAATCTGTGGCAAATGTCAATATTTGGTCAAGCAAATTGTCATCTCTAACAATAAATTATATGCAGTAGATTTGCTTAAAGAAAGATCCACTTTGACTGGGATGAAGTGTGTCAGGAAGGTGATGCTAATTTTCTTGAAATCATTTCTTTCCCTACCAATTAACAGCGTATCAAAAAGAACCTGTGTATTACCTGATTCTCCCACTCTCTTGTGATCAACTTTCTCTAAGAAGCCTTGTTCTTTTTTTAAAAAAATAATTCTTCTTAAATTCTTTGTGTAATTCAGTACACTTAATACTGATACTATTTAATGTCCAAAATGCTGTCATAGGCGTGGTAGCAATACAAACACACTTGATGATGATAAGGAAAAAAAATTTCTCATCTAGAACCATGACTTTTCTTCTTGTGGTTAAGTACCATTTTGCTTGTATTCTTGGGTCCCACAGGACAAATGCATGGTTTTATTAAAGCTGCAGGAAATCTAGCAGGAAATTCCCGACATCATTTGTGCCAAAACAAATCATGAAGTTTACCGATAACAAAAGGAGATGCATAAAATGAAACAGAAAAAATATTACCTAATTTATGAAGTTTTGATTCCACAGAGTTGCTTATTGTGGCTATTAGTAAAATAACTAACATATAAGTGGCACAAGAAGCATTCTGAAAGGTTTTATCAGGAGGGATTTTTAAAAATATCACACTTTTTTTTTATTAAACAGGTAAGACAGATCTAGGTCTGATGTATATAATTCCACTAAACATCATTTAGCTTTTATTCTTAATCAAAGCGTATCAGTCATAAATAGGCCAAGACCTGTTTAGCTTTATCTGAATGGCTGCTCACAGAGCCTTTAAAATCCTGCGGGTGGAGACAATGCACATAAAACAAGGAAAAAATGACTGCGGGAGCATTGCCCATCCCTTTGGCCGAATTTTGCCTGAGCTTCTGTACATGCACATCCTTGCTTGTGTTAATTTTTCTCTTCTCCCTCTGGGTTTTATGTGGTTCTGGATAACTTGTCTGCTTCTGAATCCAGTTCTATCTCCTCTCATTCTTCAGATTTTTTTTTGCCGTACCCGGTGATATAGCATAGGCCTAAGCAGGGTTTTGTAGGATTTGTGAACAGTTTTAAGAATACGAGCTGTGCCACATGTTCACTGTGTGGCTTTGGAGAAGGTCAGTCTTTATCATCATGTTTAGTGATTATTAAATGATGAGGTATGTGGAATATTCAGCATACATTTAACAGTGGCTATTTTTATTGTTTTATTTATTCTTTTTCTCATACCTGTAAGAAATGGTTGGACTGCTACGATCCCTGACTTCCTTTTCCCTGGCCTTGCAGTTTCCTTCTCTGTGACCTTGCCTGGTCCAGAGTCCCCCTTCTCCCTCCTCCAATATCCCAGCCAATTGGTTCTGAGACGTAGTCATGCCAGTTCAGTGATGGCACAATTAGGTTAAAATATAGTCAGTGATAGTATTTGCTTATTTCTGTGTGCGTTCTAGTTAATAAAGTTTAATCATTTAGGTGATCCTATGCTTTTGCGTATTTGTTTCATTATACCTTAATTCAGAAACATTTTTTTAAAAATTTATTTTTAAAATTTATTTATTTTTTAACATCTTTATTGGAGTATAATTGCTTTACAATGGTGTGTTAGTTTCTGCTTTATAACAAAGTGAATCAGTTATACATATACATATGTCCCCATATCTCTTCCCTCTTGCGTCTCCCTCCCTCCCACCCTCCCTATCCCACCCCTCTAGGTGGTCACAAAGCACCAAGCTGATCTCCCTGTGCTATGCGGCTGCTTCCCATGGGAATAAAGACACAGACCTACTAGAGAATGGACTTGAGGATACGGGGAGGGGGAAGGGTAAGCTGTGACAAAGTGAGAGAGTGGCATAAACATATATACACTACCAAACGTAAAATAGAAACATTTTTGATGAACACTTTCTCCCTTAAATTTTATTTTTGTGATGCCGAGTTTAATTTAAGGATTCCATTTCATAGAAGCACAGATATGAAGTGAAAAGTGACACAGTATAGTGGAAGGAGCTTTGGTTTTACAGTCTGTGAAATTTATTGATAATTCTTACTTTTTCAAACACTATTTTTAATAGTTATCGTTTGTTGACAGGCATTGCTCTTGTTTAACACCATGAGTATATTAAGTGGCTTATTATTCGTATTACTATTTAGGAGAGTATATACAAAGATAACCTTGACTGTCCTTTCTGTCTTTTGGTTTAGCTGTTTCTGGGAGAATTGTAGAACCCTGTCCCTTTTGACTTTGGCTTGTAACCACTTGACTATCGGTGCCTTGTTGTTAGACAATTAGCAGCTTGAACCAAGAAACAAAAAGTAAAATTAAACCAATATTTGCCCCTTATATCCTGCTTTTTGGAGGAAATTTGTAATTTTGGTAATTCTGATTGGTGTCATTCATTCACTTTACGTCATATATTTTCCTCATTATTATAGGTAATTGGTAGTTTTCTATAATTTCAATTACAACTGATGCTTTAAATATCTATAAAATTTACAATGTAATATTATAAATGTTACTTATTATGAATGTCAGTCAGTTGTAATCATTTATTTAATGCAAACTTTGAACATTTATAAGATATACTTTATACGGCTCTGTGGATAGAAAGATGAATAATAGGTGATTTTTGTCATCAATGGATTCACAGTCTAATGCAAGAATAGAAGGAAAGTTATAGTGCAGTATGATGTGTGTTATCATGGAAGTGTAGATATAGTGTTAGCACAAGGAAGGGACTGAGTTTGTGAAACTTGGCATTCTTTTCAGTGTTCTTTGGACTTGCTACATCATTTCTAAGACAAGTAGAAATAATATTAAAACTATTAATATAAAAATCACTTAAAATTTTTCTCCAAGGAACAACTTGGTCTCATTAGACTATTCTTTAGAATTCTATTAGAAACTAGTACTTGCCAGGAGGACTATGCATAATATGTCCAGAGATATTCCTAATATCTTTATGTTTCAGTTTACTGAAATGGTTTATTATTTTATATGAACTCCTAAGAGTGTTTCATATTTCTAAATTATATACTGTCTTGTAATTACAAAATACCACTGTGACTTAATTATTAATAGAGAGGTACATCAGACTCAGACATGTTCAGTTTTTATGAAAAATGAAGTTATAGAATATGGAGTATTATTATACAGTTGTACCATTCTTCTAATAAAACCTCTGCTTTTTTAAAGCATGTACTCTGAGAGTATTCAAAAATGCATCAAGAAGTAACCAGCTAAATTTACTGGTAAATGAGGTGTTTTTTATTTTTAATACATTTTTTAAACATTGAAGCACCATAGATGAGTTTTTTAAAAATACATTTATCAAACATTGAAGTATCAATTTCAGGCAAGTAATTGCATTTAAGATCATTTTATATAAATGCAAGAGTAGAAGTTGAAGTTCAAGAAGTTGTGTGCTATATTCCATGGGGGTTAAGCATACAGATTCTAGAGCAAACTCCTTGAGTTAAATTCTTGGTAATCTTAGGAAAGCTGCTTAATGTTTCTGTACCTCAGTTTTCTCATCTATAAAGTGGGGGAAAAAATAGTGTCCCCTTCATAGTGCTGTTGTGAGAATCTAATAAGTCCATATAACTAATGTGTATAGAACATGCATGGCACACAGGAAGCACTATAGCTATGCTGTTATCTTATTATCGTGTTTGCTTTGGGAATGCAAATGTTTGCTCCAGACCAAATATTTGGTCCAAATATTAAAATCATATTTGGCCCAAGTATTAAAAAACATATTTGGTCCAAATACTAAAAGCAAAACAAACAAACAGCAATAAAACCCCCAGTTACCTCAAGGCTCCAGAGAGTTGACCAAAAGCAGACGTATTCTGGAGAGGAGTCAGACTTGGAAAGTGGAATTGGTGCCAGTGACTTTTACATTTTTTAAGGCTTTTAGCCTGGAGGCTGACAGAAGTCAGTGCTGTGTGGTAGTGAAAACTCTAAAAGAACATGCACAGTCTCTCGGAAGACAGAAAGTCAAGGAGTGATCCTGGAAAAGAGAAATCCAGAGAGAGGGAGCCCCAAATTCTGTGCATACACTGTGCTCAAGTCTCTGGCTGATGCTTAGCCACGTGTATGGGGGGCAGGTGTGAATTCAGTTACCACTGCTAAGGGCAACACTGCACTGAGGTTTGCACTGCCACCAAGCATTTTGCAGTTTGTGATTTGAGTCCCACCAAGTTAATTGCCTGTTAAAGCGAATATAATCAACGTTCTTCAGTGGTATATAGCAGAATCCAGAATCTCAACAATATAAAAGGACAGGATACAATTCACAATTGTTTAAAATGTATAGAAACATGCAAATGTGACCCAATCTCAAGAGAGACGACTACCAAGAACAACCTGGAGATGATCTTACCAGACAAGGATTTAAAGCAGCTATTATGGCTGTGTTCAATGAAATCAAGGAAAATATGTTTACTGTGAACAAAAAGATTAAAAAAACTCAACGTATAAAAATTATTCAAAGAAACAAAATGGAATTTCTAGACCTGAAAATTACAGTATCTGAAAAGTTCACATAGCTAGTAAGTGGTAGAAGTAGGGTATGAATTTATCTCCATTGGGCTCTGAAGTCTATGCTTTTAAGCTCTTTACTATGGAGTATCCATGTAATAAGAGGAGAGCAGTGGGAGAGCCTAAGGGGATGTCACTACTAAAGCAGTGGGAAGAAGAGGAGGAGGACCCCATGGAAGGCTCTGGGAAGATACAATCTGGGAGATAAGAGGAAAATTAGGAGAAAATAGTTACAGAAGCCATGTGTATTAGTTTCTATGGCTGCTGTAACAAATGACTCCAAGCCTGATGGCTTAAAACACCATGAACTTATTATCTTAAAGTTCTTGAGGTGAGAATTCTAAAACTTAGTTTCAATGGGCTAAAATCAAAGTTTTGGCAGGACTGCATTAATTCTGGTGGCTCTAGGGAGGAATCTATTTCCTTGCCTTTTCTAGCTTATATTTTTGGCTGGTGGCCCATGCTCCATCTTCAAAGCCAGCAACATACTATCATGTTACATATTCACAGGCTCTGTGGAATAGGATGTGGATGGTTTTGGGGTGCCACTATTTGGCCTACTACATCATGGAAGTGTAGAGTTTTCAGTAAGATGTTGTTGACAACATCAGTTGAAAATCAGAGAAATCTAGTTGAATAAGGACTGAAAAGTGTACTTTGGTTTGACAGGAGCCTGGTTTTCCTGCAAACCAATCAATATTATTTTCAGCCTATCTTATATATACATACTAATCCATAGATTCACGCATATTTTACATTGAAAAGACTTTATTATCTAAGGAGTTTTCGGTATTTATTGGTTACTCCAAGAGTGGTGCTCAATATTTCTTTTATACTTATATTTAAATATATTTAATATTCTTTTATATTCTTATTCTTCTGGTATTTTGGTTCATGTTCACTACATCTAAAAGACTTATTTGTTCATGCTCTTGGGAGGATAGGCCAAGGATCAAAAATTAAGAGTTAATGTTGCATCCACCCTGGTTGAGTTTTATTTTCATCCTGATTTTTTTCCATTTGCTTTCTCTTCATTAAAGTGAATTGGGGTAGTGTGGAGGAAAAAGGAAGGGTTGGCAAACCTTGCTGTGGATCATATAATATAGATTGTATTCTGTACATTATTAAAAATAGGTTTCTCAGATGGCTGGGCTAATGATTCACTGGGGAAAAAATTGAACTTTACTTAAACACTTGATATTGTTCATCCATTTTCAAATATGTTACTGCTCTACACAGTCTAAGTCTCCATTGAAATACAGAATCAAACAATTAGGATATAAAATTGTGATTACACTTTTCAGTACTCTCGGGGCAGTAGATATCTGCCTCTGAAGAGACCAGAGCTAAAGACTGAATGGGGCTACTTTTTAATAAAGAAAAATAATACCACACTCACAGTTTTTGTTTTTGTGTCAGCAAGATGCCTGCCTAGACTGTAGTAAGGAATCAATAAATCTTATATATTGATAATGTTAAAAGTCATTAGAGACACATAAAGCACAAGCAACAAAATAAAAACAGGTGGGACTACAACAAACTAAAAAGCTTCTGCACAGCAATAGAAACAACAAAGTGAAAAGACAACCTATGGGATGGGAAAAATATTTGCAAACCATATTATGTGATAAGGAGTTAATATCCAAAATATATTAAGAGCTCATGCAACTCAGTAGCAAAAACCAAATAATCAAATTAAAAATGGACAAAAGACCTGAATAGACATTTGTCCAAAGAAGATGTATGAAAGGCCAACAGGTACATGAAAAGATGCTCAGCATCACTAGTCATTAGGGAAATGCAAGGCAAAACCACAGTGAAATATCACCTCATACCTGTAATGACCATCACCAAAAAGACAAAAGATAACAAATACTGGCGAGGTTGTGGAGGAAAGGGAATCCTTGTGCACTGTTGGTGGGATTGTAAACTGGTACAGCTACTACGGGAAACAGTATGGGGGATCCTCAAAAATTAAATACAGAACTACCGCATGATCCAGCAATTTCACTTCTGGGGGTATATCCAAAGGAAATGAAAACACTAACTTGAAAAGATATCTGCACCTCCCATGTTCATAGCAGAATTATGATAGCCAAGACACGAAAACTGCCTAAGTGTCCATTGATGGATGAATGGATAAAGAAATTGTGGAATATCTGTATAGTGGAATATTATTCAGCCATTAAAAATGAGGAAATCCTGACATTTGTGACAACATGGATGGACCTTGAGCATATAATGTTAGGTGAAGTAAGACAGAGAAAGACAAATACCGTATGATCTTATTTGTGGAATCTAAAACAACAACAACAAGAACAAAAACAAACTCATAGAAAAAGAGATCAGATTTGTGGTTACCAGAGGTAGAGGGAGGAGGAATTGGAGGGAAAGCAGTCAGAAGGTACAGACTTCCAGTTGTAAGCTAAATAAGTACTACGGATATAATGTACAGTATGATGACTATAGTTAGCAATGCTGTATGATATACAGGAAAATTGTAAAGAGAGTAGATCCTAAGAGTTCTCATCACAAAGAAAAAATGTTTTTTTCCCCTTTTTAAAAATTAATTAATGTATTTGTTTTTATTTTTGGCTGTGTTGGGTCTTCGTTGCTGTGCGTGGGCTTTCTCTAGTTGCGGCGAGCGGGGGCTACTCTTCGTTGCAGTGCGCGGACTTCTCATTGTCATGGCTTCTCTTGTTGCGGAGCACGGGCTCTAGGTGTGCAGGCTCAGTAGTTGTGGCTCATGGGCTTAGTTGCTCCACAGCATGTGGGATCTTCCCGGTCCAGGGCTTGAACCTGTGTCCCCTGCATTGGCAGGCAGATCCTTAACCATTGCGCCACTAGGGAAGCCCTTTTTCCCCTTTTTTGCTTTCTCTTTTTATTTTATCTACGTGAGAGGACGGATTCTAACTAAAGTTATTGTGGTAATCATTTCACAATATATGTAAGTCAAATCATTATGCCGTACACCCTAAACTTACACCATGATATATGTCAATTATATCTCAATGAAACTGGGAAAAAGTAGTTAGGGCCTATCATGCATGCAATATAAAAATACACTTAAATTTCCCTTGAAGTTTAAATTCCAGAACCATATCAATCTTCTATTTTCATAACAGTAATAGAGTATAAAATGAAAGTACCTTCTTCATAATCCTTTTTTTCCCCTGAAGATAACCACAGCTAAGATTGGCTTATATCCATCTAGAACATCATGTATAAAAAATATTTTTCCATAAACAGAATCATATTACAGACTATTGTATCATCTTCTACAACTTAATCATATATGGTTAAAAAAAATAAGGACATAAAAAGTCCAAAGGAAGAGAATCCAGGTTTAATTGAGCAGGGCTCTGGCTCAGATTTTCTATAATTCTCTTGACTCTGTTCTCTCTGTTTGTTTGGTTCTTAGGCTAGTTTCCCTCATGATTACAACAGGGCTGTATCATCATATCAGTGATGATATCCAAATTCAGCATCATCTCTGGGCACACAAAGCAGCTGACTTTCTTTGCTTTTGTTTATAAGAGTAAGGAGATTTTCCCAGAAACCTCCTGGTAGACTTCCCCTATGCCCACTGTCACATACTCATTGCCCAGATTATTAACCAGCAAGGGGAAATGTGGCCAACACAACTGGCTCAGAGCATGGGGAGGGAGGGAAGAAAGGATACCTCTACAAAACTGGATTTTTTTGGGAGAAAGAGGAGGGTTATACATGCAAATGAACGTTGGACGATTCCTAATGTTCTTTGTTACGATATATAGCAGACGTGGAGTTGGTACCCTTAAGCCTTATTTGGAAGTATTTATTTAGATTTGAGATCCTCCAGGTTCTTAAGCCAAACTAGATCTAGCAAGTTAAATCCTTACCTAGGAATAGAAATCAAAGTCTATGCTCAGTGGTCTCTGAAGCTGGGAAATGGAAAACCCATGTCTCTTCTCCACCCAACTGATTCATGCAGTATTCATTCCACGAAAGTGTGTTGAGTTGCTATTGTGAATTCTGGGCTGGTGATACAGGGATAAATAAGAAGGCATCCTTGCTCTTGGGGAATTTAGTGATCTAATAGTGAAAAGAAAAGGTAGATACACCATTGAATGTGGGTGAAGTGTGCTTTTGATAGTAAACAGTCCAGTGAGAGTACAGAGGAGGGAGCTCTTAAGTACTTTCCCATCACTACCTCCCCTATATGAAGGCACACATCCTATCATAAATGGCTGAGGTCCTCTACAGGTAAAAACAGTGAAAAGTTTAATGGATTAGTCTGTTTATATTGTAGGCAAGATGATGTTACTAGCTATTTATGTTGAAACTGAAATTCCCAATTAACTACTAATAACTTAACATTTTAGTTGAAGAGGCTGGGTTCTATTTGCCTTGCTGTTCACGAACATCCCTAGTAAAGCATAAATACTGCTTTTTGGGAACGGGGCTCTAAAGCTAATAAATTAACACATTTACTGACTGGGTGTGTTCGTTAGCCAGCATCTTGTCTAAAGCCTGTGTACATAATCATGTACCTGTCTTTCATCTGTGAAACTGGTGCAGTGATTTAGAAGGTGAATGGGATTATTATCTCCTAAAGGGCATATAGCTAAAAATATTCACTGAGCAACAACTATTTATCTACCACTTATGTGAATGTGGACATTTGTCTATGGTTGAGATATGCATCCTCTATTTGTAGACGTTTTCTGTTTTACTGTCTTTCTGTCCAGAAAGACTACTTCCTACTCTGAAGCTAAGTATACTACATACTGCTGTGTATTTGAATGATGTGGCTTCCAGAGACACCAGCACCAAACTCAATAAGGAGGTCAATTTAATCAACATGTAATTTAATCACCGTGCCAGCATTATGCACTGTTTTAGATTATGACTCTTGAATGTATAGATTATTCTATTCTATTAGTATCATTCAATTTGAACATCTTCCTCAGATTTTTTGATATTTAAAATAAAAAATATTTTTCACGTGTAAATATTTGATAACAAGTGAATCAGATAGTAAATTTATGTGCTAGATTGTTCCTGAATTTACCAGTGATTTAAAGATATTCGTAACCTATTGAGCCAAACAGCCTCTAATTTTTATTCTCTTAAAGTAAACTGTATTTTCTTAAAACAGTCTAGTCTAATTTGACAGAATACATCCTCTTTCACTACTTTTTATCAAATACCACTTCCCCTTACTTCCTCGACCCCCTCACTAGCACTGTTTCTTTTTTTTTTTTTTAAATCACAAGGGGATTTTTCTCTGATATTCACTGTGGACCCTCGTTGAGTTCCTGGTGATAAATCTCACAGTATTGTGAGAGGCCCCATGATTGGATGCCCCTTGAGTTTTTTGTTTTGTTTTTTTTAATTTATGGCTGTGTTGGGTCTTTGTTTCTGTGCGGGGGCTTTCTCTAGTTGTGGCAAGCGGGGGCCACTCTTCATCGCGGTGCGTGGGCCTCTCACTATCGCGGCCTCTCTTGTTGCGGAGCACAGGCTCCAGACGCGCAGGCTCAGTAGTTGTGGCTCACGGGCCCAGTTGCTCCACGGCATGTGGGATCTTCCCAGACCAGGGCTCGAGCCCGTGTCCCCTGCATTGGCAGGCAGATTCTCAACCGCTGCGCCACCAGGGAAGCCCACTAGCACTGTTTCTTACCTTGCTTGAGTTGTCTCCAAAGCATTTCTTTCCTTCTGACATACTATATATTTCTGTTTTTATTTTTATTTTTAAATAAGCTGTCTATCCCCATTAGAGTGTAAATCCCATGAGTGCAAAGTTTTTGATCTGTTGTGTTCACTGGCTTTACCAGTAACACCTAGGACAAAGCATGAGATGAACTAGATAATGAGGAAATATTTGCTGACTTGAGGGATTGCAAAATAGAATATATAAACCAAAAATTAAGGGGCTGAAAAGTGCCCCAAATTCTGTGTCTACTACTATGGTGACAGTTTTGAACCTAAGTAGAACATTGACTGTTCAGTGCAGCTATTTTTCACCTTTCCCTTCTCTATTGCGAGAGAAAAGAAACATATTCAGAAGGGAAAATGAGAAAATAACCTTTTGGGGTTAGATAACCATGCATCCTTGTTTGTCTGGCACAGTTCAGGTTAACACCTGTCACAGCTTAATTCCTATTATCCCCCTTTCACTGTCCGTAGTGCCCCAGTCTGGGTGAGAAACTAAATGGCCATCCCCAGTCATGGTACCTTGGCGAATCATATAAAAGTTTCAGACGTGTTCCCCAGAAAAAATACAGGTAATTTCTACACATACAAAATCTTTCATATACTTTGAGATTTGAGGACTTAAAAGGAATCCAAGCCACTCTTTTGACTTGTAGCCACACACTCTCAGAATCTATACTTCTTTGCAACTAATCTCAGAGCTGTGAGAGAAAGACAGCGTCCGGTGGGATCTGTATAACTTCGAGACCAGATGGAACATTCTGACAGCGTGAGGTCAGTACTGGAGGTATGACCAGATGTGACTTCTCTGACTTCTGAGATAATGCTGATGCCGTTAGCTCTAAGACCCCAACAGAGCTGTGGTCGAGTTCTTTACTGGAACAGGAAACCTTAGAACTGTCCTTAGGCCATTGACAGAGTAGTACAGAGAGCAGCACACCCAGGGCACACAGAATGGGCTCCATATTGTAGCGCACTGATTTCCATAGTTCTGGAGACAGTGAGCCTGGTGTGAGATAAGAAGAACCTATTGAAATGGTTGCGTGATCTGACATGAGAGAAAAGTGTCCCAATGAGAGTAGACAGTGCAGACCAGAGAGAGAGAGAAGTGATAGATAAATCACAGCAGAGACAACAAACGAAGCAACGTTAGGCCAGCAAAATTTAATACTTCATAAGCTGGAGTTACTTGCATTTGTTCACTCTACAGATGTACCATGAGTAACTTATGTTCCAAGCTCTGTGTAGAAGAAATGGTGAGGGAGAGCCTGAGGAGATAGGGGTGTTTCTTCCAGGACAGGACTTAAGTGGAATCTGTGCATTATAATATAAACTATAAATTTGGGGGAGAAGTGAAGGATTAAAAACGAGATTCCAGGGGCAAAGATAAAAACTGAGATTATCTTTACACACCCACGACCTGGAGACTTTGTTTTGTTTTCTTTCTAATGGTATTGGTGTGTTTAACAGTTATGAGTAGGAAAATGGATTATATCATGTATTTAATCATGAGATATAGTCTCTATACTTCCAAAATGGATTTGAGGTGAATGCTACATAGTTATTTAAATTCAGTAAATTTGTAGTTAGTTTCACCATAAGGAGTTTTTGGTTCCTTTGAAAACTATTCAAGAATTGCTTAAGACGAAATCTGTGCACCAGGGGATTCAGCCAATAATTAGATCACCCTCATGGTGTTTTCTCAAGGACTGTTTTGATTATGGCTTCTTTCTAGGTTGAACTGTTGAACAACTGTTCCCTGAGCAGATTGTTCCTAATTTAATTGTTGCTAAGTGAACAATCAGTTTTCATGAAGGAACTTAAGCTTTAGTTTTCCTTTATGTCTAGCTTTAGTTAGCTTTTCATTCTGTCCATTCTCTATCCAAATTGGACTCACTCCCTGAACATGCTCTATTTTCCCCAGGTACATTACTCATATTCTTACCACACTAATTCCTCAACTTAGAATTCTGAGCCATTCAAAAGTTTACCCTATCCTTCTATGCTTATGTCCAAGAAGGTGTCTTCCTTGAATTTTTTCATAATCCTTTCCACCAGAAGTAATATTTCTACTCATGGATCCATATCACTGGGTTTTTAAGTTTTTCTACATTTCTCTCATTTTATAATAATTATTTGGTATGTATTATATATAATTTATTTACATTAGAATATGTTTTTTTAGAGCAGTTTGAGATTTACAGAAAACTGTCGGAAAAAGTCCCATAACCTTTCCCCTCCCCTACATCCTTTATTATTATAATACCTTGCATTAGAGTGATACATTTGTTATAATTGACAAACATTATCACTCAGAGCTCATAGTTTACATTAGGGCAGATATTGACAAATCATTATCATTCAGATTTCATAGTTTACGTTAGGGTTCACTCTTTGTGCTGTACATTCTAAAAGTTTTGACAAATACATCCATTACTGGTGTTGTACAGAATAGTTTCACTGCCCTAAAAGTCCTGTGTGCTTCACCTCTTCATGCCTCCCTCCCTTCTAACCACTGATCTTTTTACTGTCTCTCCATAGTTTTGCATTTTCCATAATGTCATATACTTAGAATCATACAGTATGCAACCTTATTATTCTGGCTTTTTTCACATAGTGATATGCATTTAAGCTTTCTCTATGTCTTTTCCTAGCTTGATAGCTTGTTTCTTTTTATTACTGAGTAATATGCCATTGCCTGGTTGTACAGCAGTTTGTTTATCCATTTACCTATTGAAGAATATCTTGGTTACTTCTAAGCTTTGGCAATTATGAATAAAGCTGCTATAAACTCACGTGCAGGTTTTCATGTAGACATAAGCTCCCAGCTCCTTTGGGTAAATACTAAGGAAAGAGATTGCTTAGTCATATGTTAAGAGTATGATTACTTTTGTAAGAGACTGCCAAACTGACTTTCAAAGTGTCTGTAGCATGTGGCATTCCCTGAATGAATGAGAGTTCCAGTTGCTCCACATCCTCATCAGCATTTGGTGGTGTCAATTTTTGGATTTTAGCCATTCTCACAGTTGTGTAAATGGTAACTTATTGTTATTTTAATTTGCAAGCTCCTGATGACATATGATGTAGACCATCTTTTCATATGCTTATTTGCCATAATGTCTTTTTTTGTGAGGTGTCTATTGAGATCTTTTGCCAACTTTTAAATTGGGCTGTTTATTTTCATATTGTTAAGTTTTTAAAATTGAAGTATAGCTGATATACAGTGTATTAATTTCTGCTGTACAGCAAAGTGATTCAGTTACATACATACATACATACATACATACATACATACATACATATATATATATTCTTTTTCATATTCTTTTCCGTTATGGTTTATCATAGGATATTGAATATAGTTTCCTGTGCTATACAGTGGCACATTGTTATTTATCCATTCTCTATATAATAGTTTGCATCTGCTCATCCCAAACTCCCAGTTTATCCCTCCTCCATCCTCCCTCCCCCTTGGCAACCACAAGTCTGTTCTCTATGTCCATGAGTCTGTTTAGTAGATAAGTTCATTAGTGTCATGTTTTAGGTTCCACACATAAGTGATATCATATGGTATCTGTCTTTCTCTTTCTGACTTGACTTTACTTAGTATGATATTCTCTAGGTCCATCTATGTTGTTGCAAATGGCATTAGGTCATTCTTTTTTGTAAGTGAGTAGTATTCCATTGTATATCATATTGTTGAGTTTTGAGAGTTCTTTGTATATTCTGACTACCAGTCTTTTATCATATATATGTTTTGCAAAGATTTTCTCCCAGTTGTGGGTTGACTTTTAATTCAGCTAACAGCGTTTTTCACAGAGCAGAAGACTTAATTTTCATGAAGTTCAACTTAACAATTTTCCTTTTATGGATCATGCTTTTGGTGTTGTACCTAAAAAGTCATTGCTAAACCCAAGGTCACCCAGATTTTCTCCTATGCTATCTTCTAGGAGTTTTACAGTTTTGCGTGTTATATTTAGGTCTGTGATCCATTTTGAACTCATTTTTGTGGCAGGTTTAAGATCTGTCTAGATTCTTTTTTTTTTTTTTTAACATCTTTACTGGAGTATAATTGCTTTACAATGTTGTGTTCATTTCTGCTCTGTAACAAAGTGAATCAGCTATGTGTATACATATATCCCCATATCTCCTCCCTCTTGCCTCTCCCTCGCACCCTCCCTATCCCATCCCTCTAGGTGGTCACAAAGCACCAAGCTGACCTCCCTGTGCTATGCGGCTGCTTCCCACTAGCTATCTGTTTTACATTTGGTAGTGTATATATGTCAATGCTACTCTCTCACTTCATCCCAACTTACCCTTCCCCCTCCCCATGTCCTTAAGTCCATTCTGTACGTCTGTGTCTTTATTCCTGTCCCATCCCTAAGTTCATTAGAACCATTTTTTTTTATTTTTTAGATTCCATATATATGTGTTAGCGTATGGTATTAGTTTTTCTCTTTCTGACTTACTTCACCCTGTACAACAGACTCTATGTCCATCCACCTCACTACAAATAACTCAGTTTCGTTTGTTTTTATGGCCGAGTAATACTCCATTGTATGTATGTGCCACATCTTCTTTATCCATTCATCTGTCAGCGGACACCTAGGTTGCTTCCATGTCCAGGCTATTGCAAATAGTGCTGCAGTGAACATTGTGGTACATGACTCTTTTTGAATTATGGTTTTCTCAGGGTATATGCCCAGTAGTAGGATTGCTGGGTCATATGGTAGTTCTGTTTTTAGTTTTTTAAGGAACCTCCATACTGTTCTCCATAGTGGCTGTATCAATTTACATTCCCACCTACAGTGCAAGAAGGTTCCCTTTTCTCTACACCCTCTCCAGCATTTATTGTTTCTAGATTTTTTTGATGATGGCCATTCTGACCGGTAAATGGTGATACCTCATTGTACTTTTTTTTTTTTTTTTTTTCAATAAAGACTGCTGTATTGCTGCACGACAGTCATGAAACTCAGCTGCACAGGGACCTTACCACACCGCGCAGAGGCTGGTTCACGGGACCTTGTGATCCTATTAATGGGCCTCTCTGTTGTAATTAACACAGGCCGCAGGGACCAAAAGTTCCCCTCGGCCCTTCTGAAAATGTTCGGGAAAGGTAGTGCAGGAAGGTAATACACACTTTCTGCATTTCTGCCCTGCAGTGCAGCAGTTGTTGCTGTTGGCAGTCACTGTGCTAATTCTCTTAGGTCATTTTTCCCTTTAGTTGTTCTGACTACCTCCAAGCGCTCCATGGCTGCACGCTTGTCTCACTGGAAAATGCACAGCCCCAATTCTGTGCAGGGACGACGCAAAGCAGAGTGTGATGCATCTCTCTGGAGCATCAAGTTTATTAACTAGAATTGGAAGAACCAAGGAGTTCTTGGAACAAGAACTATCCCCCTCCCCCACCAACACGGAAGACAGAAGAGTAGGGGAGGGGAGACGTGCCCCAGGAATGACAGTCCAGTCTCTCAAGTTTCACCCAGGTGGGGGTTGAGGGGCAGACCTGCAGCCACGGTGGCCTCGCTTTCGGTCGCCCGGGCTGCTCCGGACCATCCTCTGAGCTGGCCAGGGTCTTGGATACGATGCTTCTGAAGGCCGTGCAGAGAACACACTCCTCTTCCCCTGCACTGGGCCCCAGGGAGCGCGGCGGCCTGACCTTCCTGCCTCGGTCATCCATGGGGTTCACATGGGCTCACTTTATTATGACGCCTCATGCTGGGCAGCTTGCAACAAAGATGTTTCAAAATAAAGTTCCAGATTCTCCCAGCCACCCCTTGCTTTTTCTGGCTCTGGCCAGAGACAGTGGATGAGGACACACTCTCAGGCTGCCCAGCGTGGGAGGACCTTCCAGTGTTGGACACACCCAGGGGGCAGCTGCTTCCCTCTGGGGCTCCAATCCTGCTGCTGCTGGAGGTGGATGTCCCAGTGCCACACTGGGGGGCTGGGCTGGGGGTGGCAGTCCTCGCCTCCAGGCTGGGTGGGGGACAGGCAGACTCACCGGTCTTCTGCCCTGCCTGCTGGTCTTCCTGCAGCTGCACATTTTTTCTGTGGTAGAGCCACCTGGTTTGCAGGGAGGACACCACAGGGCTTGGAGAAGGCTCAAGTTCACTGCCACAGAGGTCCCCGCAAGAGAAGGGCTTCAGAGTTATGATGGAGACCTCCACCTTGGGTTTCTTGGAGCTCACACTGCCTGTCCCAGTGTCCTGGATCTGGTCGCAAGTCAAGCCCGGAGTCCTCACCATTGTCACCTCCAGGTCCTTTTCACAGGGTGGCTGGAGTGGCTCCTTCTGGCCCATGTTGACCCATGGATGCCTCATGAGGTCAGGTAAGGTGCCTCTGTCACTGGGGTTGAGGGCAATCATTTTTTGTAACAGGTCCCTTATCTTCAAAGACAGATAAGGTGGGATGGGGTACTGCCCTTGTAGGATTTGCTTCCGCAGCTCCTGGAAGTCTTTTCCCACAAAGGGCTGGGACCCAGTTACCATGGTGTACAGCACTACTCCCAAGCTCCACACGTCCACCGCAGGGCCGCTGTAGCTCTGCCCCAGGAAGAGTTCCGGGGCAGCATAAGGGCGTGTGCCGCAGATCGTGTCCAGTTGGACAATGTCATCACACTTGTTGCTGAGGCCAAAGTCTGTAAGTTTGATATTCATGTTGGAATCAAAGAGGAGGCTCAGTGGCTTCAGGTCCCGATGCACGATGCCCCTCCGGTGGCAGTGCTGCAGGGCGGAGACCAGCTGCTGGAACGGGCCTCGGGCCTGTGCCTCTGTCATACGGCCATGGGTCTTCAAATAGCGGGACATGTCCCCCCCACTGAGGTACTCCATCACCACGAAAAATGTCTCCTCTGTGTCAAGCACCCCCAGCAGTTTTACAATGTTGGGGTGATTCAGAGCCTTCAGACTGCACACTTCCTGGAAAAGTGCCTGGACACTTGAGAAGCTCTGACGCCTTTTCTTTATGACCTTCACAGCCACCTGTGTCCCGGTCAGAATGTGCCGGGCCAACTTCACTTTACCGAAGGTGCCTTCACCAATGGTGTGGAGGATCTCGAAGTCATCAATATGAGCCGCCTTGCCAGCAGATTTGGCTGTGAGGCCCTGCATCCTGGTGATCTGCTAACTACACTGACTGACAGCACTACCTAGCAACGCTAACTACGCTAAATAACAATGCTAATTGTACTAACAGGGCTAAGTGTGCTGTCTCTACTAACAACGCTAACTACGCTAACTGTACCAACAGCGCTAACTAGTACTAACTACACTAACTATGCTAATCAAGTATTAACTACACCAACAATACTCACTATGCTAACTGTACAAAGAACAATGACACAAATAAAAAAGAGCAGAGAAAAGAGAAACGAAAATCAACAAAATGGCAGAAACAAGGAAAACACAAGCTAACTGTAGGTCCAAGGCCGTCAGGTCACCAAAAGCAGCTTCCTGGGCTCTAAGGACCAAAAACCTGGGCCCACCTTTCTCTTTCATAGGGCTTTGTGAAGTACATCACAATGGTGCACTCTGAGGTCAGAGCAAGAAATGACCCATCACCGCTGGGGATACACCACAGTGGTTTTCTCACTTTTTGAGTTCAAGGCCCCTTTACACTTAGGAAAAATGATCCCAAAGAAATTTATCTTTACGTGTGTTATTAGATATTGGTATTCACTTTGTTATAAATAAAAATCTGCAGGATACTTCAGTGGCCTTTTTATTTCTAGTTTGAAAATGTGTAATAATTTTAGAGACCTCATAATGTCTACACTTGAAATGTTCAATTCCTTTTCCTTAAATTCTGGTCTCAAAATAACGTTACAACTTTACTGACTTCACGATACTATACAAAATGTTCTGTTGCATAAGACATGATACGGTACATTATGAAAGTCTATGAAGCTGAGAGAAGGTTTGCCAGGAAGGTCATTGAGCAGATTTCTCATCAGGAGCCTCAGAGGCCAGATGGCATGACTCAATGTACTTGAAGTGTTGAAGGAAAGAAACCGTCAACCAAGAATCCTATATCTAGCAAAACTTTTCTTCCAAAATGAGGGAGAAATCAAGACATTCCCAGTTAATCAAGAGTTGAGAGAGTTCTTAACCACCAGACCCGCCTGCCACAGGGAGTTCTTCAGGTTGGAGTCAAGGACCCTGGACAGTAGCTCAAAGCCTTATGAAGAAATAAAGACCTCTGGTAAAAGTAGACAGACGGGCGACAAGAAAAGCTAGTACTGTTGTAACTTTGGTTTGTAGCTCCACTTTTTGTCTTCTATTTGATTTAAGAGACTAATATATAATAAAACACACACAAATCAAAAAAAAAAAAAAAAGATCACCTCTTCACCTAGAGAAGTTACTTCACCCCCACTTTAGCCTAACTTTGGGAATTCCCATCAACAACATTCTTCTTTCCACTGTAGGAAGCAACGCTGCCAGAGCTATGGCAAGCAGAGCCTCTTCTAAGATGCCTTTGATGACTGCAGCAACATGGATGCAACTAGAGATTATTAAGTGAAGTAAGTCAGAAAGAGAAAGACAAATACCATGTGATACCACTTACATGTGGAATCTAAAGTATGGCACAAATGAACCTATCTATGAAGCAGCAACAGACTCACAGACATAGAGGACAGACTTGTGGTTGCCAAGGAGGAGGGGGGTGGGAGAGGGAAGGGCTGGGAGTGCGGCATTAGCAGATGTAAACTATTATATATAGGAGGGATAAACAACAAGGTCCTACTCTACAGCACAGGGAACTAGAGTCAATATCCTGTGATAAACTGTAATGGATTTGCATTTCTCTAATGATTAGTTATGTTCAGCATCCTTTCATATGTTTTTGTGCAATCTGTATATCTTCTTTGGAGAAATGTCTATTTAGGTCTTCTGCCCATTTTTGGATTGGGTTGTTTGTCTTTTTGTTATTGAGCTGCATGAGCTGCTTGTAAATTTTGGAGATTAATCCTTTGTCAGTTGCTTCATTTGCAAATATTTTCTCCCATTCTGAGGGTTGTCTTTTCATCTTGTTTATGGTTTCCTTTGCTGTGCAAAAGCTTTTAAGTTTCATTAGGTCCCATTTGTTTATTTTTGTTTTTATTTCCATTACTCTAGGAGGTTGGTCAAAAAAGATCTTGCTGTGATTTATGTCGAAGAGTGTTCTTCCTATGTTTTCCTCTAAGAGTTTGATAGTGTCTGGCCTTACATTTAGGTCTTTAATCCATTTTGAGTTTATTTTTGTGTATGGTGTTAGGAAGTTTTCTAATTTCATTCTTTTACATGTAGCTGTCCAGTTTTCCCAGCACCACTTATTGAAGAGGCTGTCCTTTCTGCACTGTATATTCTTGCCCTCTTTATCAAAGATAAGATGACCATATGTGTGTGGGTTTATCTCTGGGCTTTATATTCTGTTCCATTGATCTGTATTTCTGTTTTTGTGCCAGTACCATACTGTCTTGATTACGGTATCTTTGTAATATAATCTGAAGTCAGGGAGCCTGAGTCCTCCAGCTCCGTTTTTCTTTCTCAAGGTTGCTTTGGTTATTCGGGGCCTTTTATGTTTCCATACAAATGTGAAATTTTTTGTTATAGTTCTGTGAAAACTGCCATTGGTAGTTTGATAGGGATTGCATTGAATCTGTAGATTGCTTTGGGTAGTATAGTCATTTTCACAGTGTTGATTCTTTCAATCCAAGAACATGGTATAGCTCTCCATCTGTTGGTATCATCTTTAATTTCTTTCATCAGTGTCTTATAGTTTCCCGCGTACAGGTCTTTTGTCTCCTTAGGAAGGTTTATTCCTAGGTATTTTATTCTTTTTGTTGCAGTGGTAAATGGGAGTGTTCCTTAATTTCTCTTTCGTAATTTTCATCATCAGAATGCAAGAGATCTGTGCATTAATTTTGTGTCCTGCTACTTTACCAAATTCATTGATTAGCTCTAGGAGTTTTCTGGTAGCATCTTTAGGATTCTCTATGTATAGTATCATGTCATCTGCAAGCAGTGACAGCTTTACTTCTTCTTTTCCAATTTGGATTCCTTTTATTTCTTTTTCTTCTCTGATTGCTGTGGCTAAAACTTCCAAAACTATGTTGAATAATAGTGGTGAGAGTGGGCACCCTTGTCTTGTTCCTGATTTTAGAGGAAATGGTTTCAGTTTTTCACCATTGAGAACAATGTTGGCTGTGGGTTTGTCATATATGGCCTTTATTATGTTGAGGTAAGTTCCCTCTATGCCTACTTTCTGGAGAGGTTTTAATCATAAATGGGGGTTCAATTTTGTCAGAAGCTTTTTCTGCATCTATTGAGATGATCATATGGTTTTTTTTCCTTCAGTTTGTTAATATGGTTTATCACATTGATTGATTTGCATATATTGAAGAATCCTTGCATTCCTGGGATAAACCTCACTTGATCATGGTGTATGATCCTTTTAATGTGCTGTTTGATTCTGTGTGCTAGTATTTTGTTGAGGATTTTTGCGTCTGTGTTCATCAGTGATATTGGTCTGTAGTTTTCTTTTTTTGTGACATCTTTGTCCGGTTTTGGTATCAGGGTGATGGTGGCCTCATAGAATGAGTTTGGGAGTGTTCCTCCCTCTGCTATATTTTGAAAGAGTTTGAGAAGGATAGGTGTTAGCTGTTTTCTAAATATTTGATAGAGTTCTCCTGTGAAGCCATCTGGTTCTGAGCTTGTTTGTTTGTTGGAAGATTTTTAATCACAGTTTCAATTTCAGTGCTTGTGATTGGTCTGTTTATATTTTCTGTTTCTTCCTGGTTCAGTCTCGGAAGGTTGTGCTTTTCTAAGAATTTGTCCATTTCTTCCAGGTTGTCCATTTTATTGGCATATATTTGCTTGTAGTAATCTCTCATGATTCTTTGTGTCTCTGCAGGGTCAGTTGTTACGTCTCCTTTTTCATTTCTAATTCTGCTTATTTGAGTTTCCTCCCTATTTTTCTTGATGAGTCTGGCTAGTGGTTTATCAATTTTGTTTATCTTCTCAAAGAACCAGCATTTAGTTTTATTGATCTTTGCTATTATTTCCTTCATTTCTTTTTCATTTATTTCTGATCTGATCTTTATGATTTCTTTCCTTCTGCTAACTTTGGGGGTTTTTGTTCTTCTTTCTCTGAGCACTTTGGTGTAAGGATAGGTTGTTTATTTGAGATGTTTCTCTTTTTTTGAGGTAGGATTGTATTGCCATAAACTTCCCTCTTAGAACTGCTTTTGCTGCATCCCATAGGTTTTGGGTCATCATGTTTTCATTGTCATTAGTTTCTAAGTGTTTTTTGATTTCCTCTTTGATTTCTTCAGTGATCTCTTGGTTATTTAGTAGCATATTGTTTTAAAAATTTTTTAAATTTTAAAAATTTACCAAGGCTTGATATGTGACCCAAGATATGGTCTATCCTGGACATGTTCCATGAGCACTTGAGAAGAAAGTGTATTCTGTTGTTTTTGGATGGAATATTCTGTAAATATCAATTAAGTCCATCTTGTCTAATGTGTCATTTAAAGCTTGTGTTTCCTTATTTATTTTCATTTTGGATGATCTGTCCATTGGTGATAGTGGGGTATTAAAGTTTCCTACTATTATTGTTTTACTGTCGATTTCCCCTTTTATGGCTGTTAGCATTTGCCTTATGTATTGAGGTGCTCCTATGTTGGGTGCATAAGTATTTACAATTGTTATATCTTCTTCTTGGATAGATCCCTTGATCATTAGGTAGTGTCCTTCTTTGTGTCTTGTAATAGTCTTTATTTTAAAGTCTATTTTGTCTGAGATGAGAATTGCTACTCCAGCTTTCTTTTGGTTTCCCTTTGCATGGAATATCTTTTTCCATCCCCTCACTTACAGTCTGTATGTGTCCCTAGGTCTGAAGTGGGTCTCTTGTAGACAGCATGTATACGGGTCTTGTTTTTGTATCCATTCAGCCAGTCTGTGTCTTTTGGTTGGAGCGTTTAATCCATTTACATTTAAGGTAATTATGGATATATATGTTCCTATGACCATTTTCTTAATTGTTTTGGGTTTGTTATGTAGGTCTTTTCCTTCTCTTGTGTTTCCTGCCTAGAGAAGTTCCTTTAGCATTTGTTGTGAAGCTGGTTTGGTGGAGCTCAATTCTCTTAACCTTTGCTTGTCTGTAAAGGTTTTAATTTCCCCATCGATTCTGAATGAGATCCTTGCTAGGTAGAGTAATCTTGGTTGTAGGTTTTTCTCTTTCATCACTTTAAATATGTCCTGCCATTCACTTCTGGCTTGCAGAGTTTCTGCTGAAAGATCAGCTGTCAACCTTATGGGGATTCCCTTGTATGTTAATTGTTGCTTTTCCCTTGTAGCTTTTAATATTTTTTCTTTGTATTTAATTTTTGTAGTTTGATTAATATTTGTCTTGGCGTGTTTCTCCTTGGATTTATCCTGTATGGGATTCTCTGTGCTTCCTGGACTTAAGATTGAATATTTCCTTTCCCATTTTAGGGAAGTTTTCCACTATAATCTCTTCACATATTTTCTCAAACCCTTGTTTTTCCTCTTCTTCTTGGACCCCTATACTTTGAATGTTGGTGCGTTTAATGTACTAGAGGTCTCTGAGACTGTCCTCAATTCTTTTCATTCTTTTTTCTTTATTCTGCTCTGCGGTAGTTATTTCCACTATTGTTCTTCCAGGTCACTCATCCGTTCTCCTGCCTCAGTTATTCTGCTATCTATTCCTTCTAGAAAAATTGGGATTTCATTTATTGTGTTGTTCATCATTGTTTGTTTGTTCTTTAGTTCTTCTAGGTCCTTGTTAAATGTTTCTTTATTTTCTCCATTCTATTTCCAAGATTTTGGATCTTCTTTAGTATCATTACTGTGAATTGTTTTTCAGGTAGACTGCCTATTTCCTGTTCATTTGTTTGTGGTAGTGGGTTTTTGCCTTGCTCCTTCATCTGCTGCATATTTCTCTATCTTCCCATTTTGCTTAACTTACTGTGTTTGGGGTCTCCTTTTTGCAGGCTGCAGGTTCATAGTTCCTATTGTTTTTGGTGTCTGGCCCCAGTGGGTAAGGTTGGTTCCCGTGGGTCATGTAGGCTTCCTGGTGGAGGGGACTGGTGCCTGTGTTCTGGTGAGTGGGGCTGGGTCTTGTCTTTCTGGTGGGCAGGGCTGCGTCTGGTGGTGTGTTTTGGGGTGTCTGTGAACTCAGTATGATTTTAGGCAGCCTCTCTGCTAATCTGTCGGGTTGTGTTCCTGTCTTGCTAGTTGTTTGGCATGGTGCATTCAGCCCTGGAGCTGGCTGGCCGTTGTGTGTAGCTGGGTCTTAGCATTGAGATGGAGATCTCTGGGAGAGTTCTCGCCGATTGATATTATGTGGGGCCGGGAGGTCTCTGGTGGTCCAATGTCCTGAACTCGGCTCTCCCACCTCAGAGTCTCAGGCCTGACACCAGCCTGGAGCACCAAGAGCCTGTCAGCCACATGGTTTAGATTAAAGAGTTTTCAACACAGGTCTTTCCAACTCTAGATCCCAGATCTTGGCATCGGTGGAGGCACTGCGTGGCACATCCTGTGGGCGGTGGCGGGCAGGTAGGCAGGCGCAAGATGAGGAAATTGTGGTTCTGCAGGCAGGGCTTCAACCAACTGTGCGAGAAGCTCAGAGGACAGCTCTTCGCCTTCCAGCTCTTTTTTTTTTTTAGCATGTGGATGTCCAGTTGTTCCAGCGTCATTTGGTGAAAAGACTCTCATTTTTCCACTGAATCACCTTGCACCTTAGTCAAAGATCAATTGATTTTATTTGTGTGAGTCCATTTCTGCGCTATCTGTTCTTTTCTATAGATCTATCTGGCTGTTCTTTCACTAGTACCACACTGTCTTGACTACTGTAGCTTTATAGTAAGTCTTGGCATTGGGTACTGTTGGTCCTCTTTATTCTTCTCCTTCAGTGTTGTGTTGGCTTTTCTGGGTCTTTTGCTTCCCATATAAACTTTAGAATTAGTTTTTCAGTATCTACAAAATAACTTGCTGGTATTTTGATTGGGATTGCACTGAATTTTTAAAATCATTGTATCCCTCATTGCACCCATTACTTTTTTATAGTAAATGGACGTGGAATTTATTTGAGTTTATTATTATATGGAGTTTATTATTATTCATAGTAGATCCATCCAAAGTTTAAGATGTGTGTTTAACTTGATTTCTTTTCCCCAATGGCTAAGAAAAACTCCCATCATTATTCATAACCGATGATTCCCTTCCTTATTTATTGTGATGTCTTTTTTTTTGTCATACAATAAGTTTGTACATTCCCAGATGGGTTATTCTAAGCTAAATATTCTGTCTATACACATGTCTGTCTTTTACTGTGCGAAACAGCACTGATTTAATCACTGTATTTTAGGAATGTTTTAAATTTTAATTGGGCTAGTTCTACCTTATTTCTGTTCTTTTTTCCCTCACTGATTGTTCATACTCTTCTTAAATATTTATTTTCCCTAATGAATTTACTTGTGGTATTTAATTGAACTTAGTAATTCTGGCAAGAGCCTATGTGAAGAGCATACTATATTATTTGCTTAGCACCCATCCACTTGAGTTTGTTAGCATTAAACTTTATGTGCAAGCCATTTTAATATTATTATGTGCTTGAAAATGGAAGTATTGGTAGTTTTGAAAGTGTGTTTATGTTCCGAAGGATTTGGACAAATTCAGAAAGCAATTTAAATAGTACTGCCAGGAGCTTTTCCTATTCTAAAAGAGGAATAATTTAGGAAGCAGTAGATCTTAGTCCTCTATTACCCTGTTTAAATTTTAAAAGAAAAAATTGAAACTTCCAAGTGAAAATTCTAAATATTTTCCTTAAGTTGAATGTAATAGTGTGGGAGATTGCCAAGTTTCCTGTATTGTGTAAATCTGCATCATTGTTTGACATTATTTGACAAATTCAAAAAAATATTCTGTCTGATCAATACAAAAATCAGAATAAAGACAGGAAATTGGGCTAAAGTATAATTCAGTGAATTATTGAACTTACTTGGTGACTTCATTTGCTTAATTAAATTTATGGTGAGTTTTTTTCCCAAACTGATGGCAGAAAGGACTTTGTGGTCTCATGTCATTTAAGAACAAGATGGCATCAGTGATGAATTCTACCAAACATTTAAAGGGGAATTAATACCAATTATTCTCAAACTCTTCCAAAAAACAGAAGAGGAGGGACACTCCTAAACATATTCACCAAGGCCAGCATTACCCTGAAACCAAAACCAGACAAGAATACGACAAGAAAAGAAAATTATAGGCCAATATCCCTAATGAATATAGATCAGAAAATTCTCAACAAAATACTAGGAAGCTGAATTCAGCAATACATTAAAAGGATCAATACTGTGATCAATAGGGATTTATTCCAGGGATGCAAGGATGGTTTATCATCCACAAATCAGTCAATGTGATGTACCCCGTTAACAAAACGAAGGGTAAAAATCATGACCATCTCAACAGATGCAGATCAACAGATGCAGAAAGAGCATTTGACAGAATTCAACATCCATTTATGATTGAAAAACTCTCCACAAAGTGGGTGTAGAGGGAGCATACCTCAACTTAATAAAGGCCAAATGTGACAGGCCCACAGCTAACATTATACTCAACAGTACAAAGCTGAGAGCTTTTCCTCTAAGATCAGGAACAAGACAGGATGCCCATTCTTTCCACATCTATTTAACATAGTATTGGAAGTGGTAACCAGAGCAATTAGCCAAGAAAAAGCAATAAAAGGTATCAAATTGGGAAGAAAGAAGTAAAACTGTTACTCCTTGCAGGTAATGTGATGTAATATATAGAAAACCACCAAAAAAAAACACCAAGAAACAAAAAACTGTTGGAACTAATAAACAAATTCAGTAACTGTGCAGGATAAGAATATCAATATACAAAAATTTGTTGCATTTCTCTATGCTAATAACAAACGAGCAGAAAGAGAAATTAAAGAAACAATGCCATTTACAATTGCATCAAAAATAATAAAATACCAAGGAATAAATTTAACCAAGGCTCTGAAAGACCTTTACACTGAGAACTATAAGACATTGGTGAAAGAAATTGAATGAGACACAAATGAATGGAAAGATATTTTGTGCTCATAAGATAGTAATCAAAACAGTATGGTGTCTGCATAAAAAAGACATATAGATCAGTGGAACAGAACAGAGAGCCCAGAAATAAACCCATGCATAGATGGTCAATTGATTTATGACAGAGGTGCCAGCGTATACAATGGGAAAGGACAATCTCTTCAAAATATGGTGCTGAGAAAACTGGACAGCGACTTGTAAAAGAATGAAAATGGACCACTGTCTTATACCATACACAAAAATCAACTCAAAATGGTTTAAAGACTTGAACATATGACCTGAAACCATAAAACTTTTGGAAGAAAACATCGGAGGTAAGCTCCATGACATCAGTCTTGACGAAGATTTTTTGGATTTGACACCAAAAGCAAAGGCAACAGAAGCAAAAATCAACAAGTGGGACTACATCAAACTAAAAAGCTTTTACACAGCAAAGGAAATCATCAGCAAAATGGAAAGACCACCAATGGAATGGGGGAAAATTACATCTCTGATAAGGGGTTAATATCCAAAATATATAAAGAACCCATACAGCTCACTAAAAAAACAATCTGATTAAAACATGGGCAGAGAATCTGAGTAGATATTTTCCTAAAGACTTACAGAGACCAAAATGTGCATAAAATGGTGCTCAGGATCTCTAATCATCAGGGAAATGCAAATCAAATCCTCAGTGAGGGGAGGAGAGAAGATGGCGGAAGAGTAAGATGCGGAGATCACCTTCCTTCCCACAGATACAGTAGAAATACATCTACACGTGGAACTGCTCCTACAGAACACCCACTGAACGCTGGCAGAAAACGTCAGACCTCCCAAAAGGCAAGAAACTCCCCCCGTACTTGGGTAGGGCAAAAGAAAAAAGAAATAACAGAGACTAAAGAATAGGGACGGCACCTGCACCAGTGGGAGGGAGCTGTGAAGGAGGAAAGATTTCCACGCACTAGGAAGCCCCTTCGCGGGCAGAGACTGCGGGTGGCAGAGGGGGGAAGCTTCGGAGCCACGGAGGAGAGCGCAGCCACAGGGGTGCGGAGGGCAAAGCGGAGAGGTTCCCGCACGGAGGAGTGGTGCCGACCAGCACTCACCAGCCCGAGAGGCTTGTCTGCTCCCCCGCCGGGGCGGGCGGGGCTGGGAGCTGAGGCTCGGGCTTCGGTCGGATCGCAGGGAGAGGACTGGGGTTGGCGGCGTGAACACAGCCTGAAGGGGTTAGTGCACCACAGCTAGCCAGGAGGGAGTCCGGGAAAAAGTCTGGACCTGCCGAAGAGACAAGAGACTTTTTCTTGCCTCTTTGTTTCCTGGTGCGCGAGGAGAGGGGATTCAGAGCGCCGCCTAAACGAACTTCAGAGACGGGCGCGAGCCGCGGCTATCAGCGCAGACCCCACAGCAACAGGGGCGCAGAGGAAAAAACGGAGAGATTCCCGCACAGAGGCTCGGCGCCGAGCAGCACTCAGCAGCCGGAGAGGCTTGTCTGCTCACCTGCCGGGGCGGGCAGGGCTGGGAGCTGAGGCTCAGCTTCGGTCGGATCGCAGGGAGAGGACTGGGGTTGGCAGCGTGAACACAGCCTGAAGGCGTTAGCGCACCACAGCTGGCTGGGAGGGAGACCGGGAAAAAGTCTGCAGCTGCCGAAGAGGCAAGAGACTTTTTCTTGCCTTTGTTTCACGGCGCGCAAGGAGAGGGGATTCAGAGCGCCGCCTAAACGAACTCCAGAGACTGGCGCGAGACGCGGCTATCAGCGTGGACCCCAGAGACGGGCGTGAGACGCTGGGGCTGCTGCTGCCACCCCCAAAAATCCTGTGTGCGAGCACAGGTCACTCTCCACACCGCCCCTCCCGGGAGCCTGCGCAGCCCACCACTGCCAGGGTCCCGTGATCCGGGGACAACTTCCCCAGGAGAACGCACTGCGCGCCTCAGGCTGGTGCAACGTCACGCCGGCCTCTGACGCCGCAGGCTTGCCCCGCCTCCTCTGTACCGCTCCCTCCCCCCGGCCTGAGTGAGCCAGAGCCCCCGAAGCAGCTGCTCCTTTAACCCCGTCCTGTCTGAGCGAAGAACACATGCCTTGAGGCGACCTACACGCAGAGGCGGGTCCAAATCCAAAGCTGATCCCCAGGAGCTGTGCGAACAGAGAAGAGAAGGGGAAATCTCTCCCAGCAGCCTCAGAAGCAGCGGATTAAAACTCCACAAACAACTTGATGTGCCTGCATCTGTTGAATACCTGAATAGACAACGAATCATCCCAAATTCAGGAGGTGGACTTTCGGAGCAGGATATATTAATTTTTCCCCTTTTCCTTTTTTTGTGAGTGTATATGTATATGCTTCTGGGTGAGATTTTGTCTGTATAGCTTTGCTTTATAATAGCTTTATTTTATTTCACTATATTATAGCCTCTTTCTTTCTTTCTTTCTATTTTTTCTCCCTTTCACTCTGAGCCGTGTGGACGAAAGGCTCTTGATGCTCCAGCCAGGCATCAGGGCCGTGCCTCTGAGGTGGGAGAGCCAACTTCAGGACACTGGTCCACAAGAGACCTCCCAGCTCCACGTAATACCAAACAGCAAAAATCTCTCAGAGATCTCCATCTCAACATCAAGACCCAGCTTCACTCAATGACCAGCAAGCTACAGTGCTGAACACCCTATGCCAAACAACTAGCAAGACAGGAACACAGCCCCATCCATTAGCAGAGAGGCTGCCTAAAATCATAATAAGGCCACAGACACCCCAAAATACACCACCAGACGTGGACGTGCCCACCAGAAAGACAAGATCCAGCCTCATCCACCAGAGCTCAGGCACTAGTTCCCTACACCAGGAAGCCTACACAACCCACTGAACCAACCTTAGCCACTGGGGACAGATACCAAAAACAACAGGAACTACGAACCTGCAACCTGTGAAAAGGAGACCCCAAACACAGTAAGATAAGCAAAATGAGACGACAGAAAAACACACAGCAGATGAAGGAGCAGGGTCAAAACACACCAGACTTAACAAATGAAGAGGAAATAGGTAGTCTACCTGAAAAAGAATTCAGAATAATGATAGTAAGGATGATCCAAAATCTTGGAAATAGAATAGACAAAATGCAAGAAACATTTAACAAGGACGTAGAAGAACTAAAGAGGAACCAAGCAATGATGAAAAACACAATAAATGAAATTAAAAATTCTCTAGAAGGGATCAATAGCAGAATAACTGAGGCACAGGAACGGATAAGTGACCTGGAAGATAAAATAGTGGAAATAACTACTGCAGAGCAGGATAAAGAAAAAAGAATGAAAAGAACTGAGGACAGTCTCAGAGACCTCTGGGACAACATTAAACGCACCAACATTCGAATTATAGGGGTCCCAGAAGAAGAAGAGAAAAAGAAAGGGACTGAGAAAATATTTGAAGAGATTATAGTTGAAAACTTCCCTAATATGGGAAAGGAAATAGTTAATCAAGTCCTGGAAGCACAGAGAGTCCCATACAGGATAAACCCAAGGAGAAACACGCCAAGACACATATTAATCAAACTGTCAAAAATTAAGTATAAGGAAAACATATTAAAGGCAGCAAGGGAAAAACAACAAATAACACACAAGGGAATCCCCATAAGGTTAACATCTGATCTTTCAGCAGAAACTCTGCAAGCCAGAAGGGACTGGCAGGACATATTTAAAGTGATGAAGGAGAAAAACCTACAACCAAGATTACTCGACCCAGCAAGGATCTCATTCAGATGTGATGGAGAAATTAAAACCTTTACAGACAAGCAAAAGCTGAGAGAGTTCAGCACCACCAAACCAGCTTTACAGCAAATGCTAAAGGAACTTCTCTAGGTAAGAAACACAAGAGAAGGAAAACACCTACAATAACAAACCCAAAACATTTAAGAAAATGGGAATAGGAACATACATATCGATAATTACCTTGAATGTAAATGGATTAAATGCTCCCACCAAAAGACACAGGCTGGCTGAATGGATACAAAAACAAGACCCATATATATGCTGTCTACAAGAGACCCACTTCAGACCTAGAGACACATACAGACTGAAAGTGAGGGGATGGAAAAAGATATTCCATGCAAATGGAAATCAAAAGAAAGCTGGAGTAGCAATTCTCATATCAGACAAAATAGACTTTAAAATAAAGACTATTACAAGAGACAAAGAAGGACACTATATAATGATCAAGGGATCGATCCAAGAGGAAGGTATAACAATTGTAAATATTTATGCACCCAACATAGGAGCACCTCAATACATAAGGCAAATACTAACAGCCATAAAAGGGGAAATCGACAGCAACACAATCATAGTAGGGGACTTTAACACCCCACTTTCACCAATGGACAGATCATCCAAAATGAAAATAAATAAGGAAACACAAGCTTTAAATGATACATTAAACAAGATGGACTTAATTGATATTTATAGGACATTCCACCCAAAAACAACAGAATACACATTTTTCTCAAGTGCTCATGGAACATTCTCCAGGATAGATCATATATTGGGTCACAAATCAAGCCTTGGTAAATTTAAGAAAATTGAAATCCTATCAAGTATCTTTTCCGAACACAACGCTATGAGACTAGATATCAATTACAGGAAAAGATCTGTAAAAAATACAAACACATGGAGGCTACACAATACACTACTTAATAACGAAGTGATCACTGAAGAAATCAAAGGGGAAATCAAAAAATACCTAGAACCAAATGACAATGGAGATACGACAACCCAAAACCTATGGGACGCAGCAAAAGCAGTGCTAAGAGGGAAGTTTATAGCAATACAAGCCTACCTCAAGAAACAGGAAACAGCTCGAATAAACAACCTAACCTTGCACCTGAAGCAATTAGAGAAAGAAGAACAAAAAAACCCCAAAGCCAGCAGAAGGAAAGAAATCATAAAGATTAGGTCAGAAATAAATGAAAAAGAAATGAAGGAAACAATAGCAAAAATCAATGAAACTAAAAGCTGGTTCTTTGAGAAGATAAACAAAATTGATAAACCATTAGCCAGACTCATCAAGAGAAAAAGGGAGAAGACTCAAATCAATAGAATTAGAAATGAAAAAGGAGAAGTAACCACTGACACTGCAGAAATACAAAAGATCATGAGAGATTACTACAAGCAACTCTATGCCAATAAAATGGACAACCTGGAAGAAATGGACAGATTCTTAGAAATGCACAAACTGCCGAGACTGAACCAGGAAGAAATAGAAAATATGAACAGACCAATCACAAGCACTGAAATTGAAACTGTGATTAAAAACCTTCCAACAAACAAAAGCCCAGGACCAGATGGCTTCACAGGCGAATTCTATCAAACATTTAGAGAAGAGCTAACACCTATCCTTCTCAAACTCTTCCAAAATATTGCAGAGGGAGGAACACTCCCAAACTCATTCTACGAGGCCACCATCACCCTGATACCAAAACCAGACAAAGATGTCACAAAGAAAGAAAACTACAGGCCAATATCACTGATGAACATAGATGCAAAAATCCTCAACAAAATACTAGCAAACAGAATCCAACAGCACATTAAAAGGATTATACACCATGATCAAGTGGGGTTTATCCCAGGAATGCAAGGATTCTTCAACATAGGCAAATCAAACAATGTGATACACCATAGTAACAAATTGAAGGAGAAAAACCATATGATCATCTCAATAGATGCAGAGAAAGCTTTCGACAAAATTCAACACCCATTTATGATAAAAGCCCTGCAGAAAGTAGGCATAGAGGGAACTTTCCTCAACATAATAAAGGCCATATATGACAAACCCACAGCCAACATTGTCCTCAATGGTGAAAAACTGAAACCATTTCCACTAAGATCAGGAACAAGACAAGGTTGCCCACTCTCACCACTATTATTCAACATAGTTCTGGAAGTGTTAGCCACAGCAATCAGAGAAGACAAAGAAATAAAGGGAATCCAAATCGGAAAAGAAGAAGTAAAGCTGTCACTATTTGCAGATGACATGATACTATACATAGAGAATCCTAAAGATGCTACCAGAAAACTCCTAGAGCTAATCAATGAATTTGGTAAAGTAGCAGGATACAAAATAAATGCACAGAAATCTCTTGCATTTCTATACACTAATGATGAAAAATCTGAAAGTGAAATTAAGAAAACACTCCCGTTTACCATTGAAACAAAAAGAATAAAATATCTAGGAATAAACCTACCCAAGGAGACAAAAGACCTGTATGCAGAAAATTATAAGACACTGATGAAAGAAATTAAAGATGATACAAATAGATGGAGAGATATACCATGTTCCTGGATTGGAAGAATCAACATTGTGAAAATGACTCTACTACCCAAAGCAATCTACAGATTCAATGCAATCCCTATCAAACTACCACTGGCATTTTTCACAGAACTAGAACAAAAAATTTCACAATTTGTATGGAAACACAAAAGACCCCAAATAGCCAAAGCAATCTTGAGAACGAAAAATGGAGCTGGGGGAATCAGGCTCCCTGACTTCAGACTATATTACAAAGCTTCAGTAATCAAGACAGTCTGGTACTGGCACAAAAACAGAAATATAGATGAATGGAACAGGATAGAAAGCCCAGAGATAAACCCACACACATATGGTCACCTTATCTTTGATAAAGGAGGCAAGCATATACAGTGGAGAGAAGACAGCCTCTTCAATAAGTGGTGCTGGGAAAATTGGACAGATACATGTAAAAGTATGAAATTAGAACACTCCCTGACACTATGCACAGAAATAAACTCAAAATGGATTAAAGACCTAAGTGTAAGGGCAGACACTATCAAACTCTTAGAGGAAAACATAGGCAGAACACTCTATGACATACATCACAGCAAGATTCTGTTTGACCCAGCTCCCAGAGAAATGGAAATAAGAACACAAATAAACAAATGGGACCTAATGAAACTTAAAAGCTTTTGCACAGCAAAGGAAACCATAAACAAGACCAAAAGACAACCTTCAGAATGGGAGAAAATATTTGCAAATGAAGCAACTGACAAAGGACTAATCTCCAAGATTTACAAGCAGCTCACGCAGCTCAATAACAAAAAAACGAACAACCCAATCCAAAAATGGGCAGAAGACCTAAATAGACATTTCTCCAAAGAAGATACACAGATGGCCTACAGACATATGAAAGAATGCTCAACATCATTAATCATTAGAGAAATGCAAATCAAAACTACAATGAGATATCATCTCACACCGGTCAGAATGGCCATCATCAAAAAATCTAGAAACAATAAATGCTGGAGAGGGTGTGGAGGAAAGGGAACACTCTTGCACTGTTGGTGGGAATGTAAATTGATACAGCCACTATGGAGAACAGTATGGAGGTTCCTTAAAAAACTACAAATAGAACTACCATACGACCCAGCAATCCCACTACTGGGCATATACCCTGAGAAAACCATAGGTCAAAAAGAGTCATGTACCAAAATGTTCATTGCAGCTCTATTTACAATAGCCAGGACATGGAAGCAACCTAAATGTCCATCGACAGATGAATGGATAAAGAAGATGTGGGACATATATACAATGGAATATTACTCAGCCATAAAAAGAAATGAAATGGAGGTATTTGTAATGAGGTGGATGGAGTTAGAGTCTGTCATACAGAGTGAAGTAAGTCAGAAAGAGAAAAACAAATACAGTATGCTAATACATATATACGGAATCTAAGGGAAAAAAAAAAAAAAAAGGCCATGAAGAACCTAGTGGCAAGACGGGAATAAAGACACAGACCTACTAGAGAATGGACTTGAGGATATGGGGAGGGGGTGGGGTGAGATGTGACAGGGTAAGAGAGTGTCATGGACATATATACACTACCAAATGTAAAATAGATAACTAGTGGGAAGCAGCCGCATAGCACAGGGAGATCAGCTCGGTGCTTTGTGACCACCTAGAGGGGTGGGATGGGGAGGGTGGGAGGGAGGGAGATGCAAGAGGGAAGAGAAATGGGAACATATTGTATATGTATAACTGATTCACTTTGTTATAAAGCAGAAGCTAACACACCATTGTAAGGCAATTATACTTCAATAAAGATGTTTAAAAAAAAAAAAACCTCGGTGAAATATAATTGTACACCTTTTGTATGACTATAATCAAAAATCCAAGAGATAACAAGTGTTGGCAAGGACGTGGAGAGAAGAGAATCCTTGTGCTCTGTTTATGGGGATGTAAATTCATGCAGCCACTACAGAAAGCAGTATGGAGGGTCCGCAAAAAACTAAAATTGAACTATCATATGATCCAGAAATTCCACTTCCAGCTGTTTATCCAAAGGACATGAAAACACTAACTTGGAAAGATATATGCCCCCCCATATTTATCGCAGCATTATTTTCAATAGCCAAGATGTGGAAGCAACCTAAGTGTATATCAATGGATGAATGGGTAAAAATAAATGTGGCATATACGTGCAACGGAATATTATACAGCCATAAAAAGGAATAAATCTTACCATTTTTGACAACATGGATGGACCTTGAAAGGATTATGCTAAGTGAGACAAGTGAAACAGAGGAAGACAAATACTATATAATTTCACTTTTATGTGGAATCTGAAAAACAAACAAACAAACAAACAAACAAACTGAACCCATAGTTACAGAGAACAGATTGGTGGTTGCAGAGGCAGGGTGTAGGAGAGGCAAAATGGGTGAAGGTGGTCACAAGATACAATCTTCCAGTTAAGAAATTAATAAGCCCGGGGGATATAATATACAGCATGATTATTGTAGGTAATAACACTGTATTGTATATTTGAAAGTTGCTAAGATAGTAGATCTTAAAAGTTCTCATCACAAAAATAATTGAAAGTACGTGTGGTTATGGATGTTAACTTGACTTATTGTAATGATCATTTCACAATATATGGAAATATCAAATCATTCATCTAATATAAAGTTATATGTCAATTATATCTCAGTTTAAAAATATTTAAAAAAATTAAGTACTGACTATTAGAAAAAGAAGCATTACCACAAAGAAGTACAGGCCCAGATGGCTTCTCTGGTCAATTCCAGCAAACATTTGAGAAAGCAGTAATACCAATCTTAACCTCTTGCAGAATCCTTCTCAACTAATTTTATGATGTCAGCATAACCATGGTCCTAAACCATGAGAAAGGCCTTGCCAGAAAAAATGTTGTACACTAATATTCGTCAAGGTCATAGATGCAGAAATTCTCTACAAAATACTAGCAAACCAAATTTATGGATGTACAAAATCAATAGCATATTATAACTAAGGTGGGATTCAACAGAAGCTAATGTGTTCATGAAAGTGATTAATGTCTTTCTCCATATTAAAAGACATAAAGGGAAAGATTACATACTTTAATTGATACTTTTAAAACATTTAAAAAATAAATCATTTATTGTAAATTTGTAATGTAGGGAACTCTTTAATCTGATAGACGCTATCTGTAAAATGGAAAACCAGTGAAATATTGAATTATTTTAGTGTAATGTTAAAGGGGCGAAGGTGGGCACTATTAGAATTAAAAAGTGAATTTAGTAAAGTTAGAACTCAGTATAAATTGTCAGTTACATTTCTATATATTAGCAAAAAACAAACATAAAATAAAAATTTCTAAGTGAGTCTACTTATATTGGTATAATACAACATCATGTACCTAGGAATAATTCTAATGAAAGATATATAAACCTTTCCATAGAAAATTGAAAAGGATTTTGAAGGAAATTAAAGGTTGACCTAAAAAAAAGAGGGATATACAGTGTTGGAAGGCTGAGTATTATAAAGATGGCAGCTCTCTCCAAATTGATCTGTTGATCAATGCAATCTCAATCAAAATCTCAGCAGGTTTTCTTTTTGTGTGCATGAAAATTTATGTCTATTCTGATTATAGGAAATAGAGAGGGTCAATATTAACAAATATAATATTGAAGAAAAGAACAAAGTTGGGGCCTTTGGCTACCAGATATCAAAACTTATTCTGATGGAACAGTGGTTAGGATAGTGTGGTATTAGCACAGGCATAGAAAAATAGGCCAAAATAGAAGAGAGTTCATAGATAACTCCACATGTTAGTAACTTGATTTATGACAGAGGTGGCAATGCAGTACAGTGGAGGCAAGAATTATCTTTTTGTAAATGGTTCAAGGTCAACTGAACAGCTAAATGAGGGGGAAAATGAATCTGAATTCCCTCCCTATCACCATATACCCAGAAAACCAATACCAAACAGACTGAGGTCTCAGGTAAGAGTTAAGATAATAAATTTTCTCAAAAATAATGTAGAAGGATCTTTTCAGGACAAAAAGCACCAGCAATGAAGGAAAAGATGGAGAAATTGTACCAAAACTAAGAATGTCTGTCATCAGAGTTACCATTAAGAGATGGAAAGGACAGGACACAGACTGGGAGAGAATACTTGAAAAATATAAACAATTCTGGGAAATCAGTCCGAACAAAAATAGACAACCTAATAGTAAAAAATGGGTAAAAGACTTGAACAAATACTTCTTAACAGCAGATATATTCAAAATATCCAAAGCATATGGAAAAATGCTTCATCATAGTAGGCTTCAGAGAAATGCAGATGAAAACTGTGATGAGGTATTACTACACACCCACCAGAAGATCTAAAATTTAAAAGACTAGAAGTATTGGCAAGATGTGAATCAAGTGAAACTCATACACTCCTGATGACAGTTAAATGTATACCACTGCTTTAGAAATCTCTTTGGCAGTATCTACTATAGCTAAATATTTATAAATCCATGACCAAGGAATTCCACTCCTGGTATATACCCAATAGATATATATTCCTATATTCACCAAAAGATATATACAAGAATATTCACCGTAGAATTACTTGTAATAGCCCTAAGCAGGAAACAACCCAAATGTTCAACTGTTGAATGGATAAATAAATTGTGACATATTCATACCATGGAATATGATAAGCAGGGAAAATGAATTAATTACTGCTACATGCGACAATGTGAGAAATCTTACAAACCTAATGTCAGCTAAAGGAAGTAGATAAAAAGAGAACATAGTCTGTATTTCCAAATTAGAAAAGTAATTAATGGTGATAGAATAATAGTTAAGTTTGGAGAGAGCATGAAGGCAGCTTCTAGGTTGTAGGTTCTGTCCTGTTTTTAGATCTGGGTGATGATTACATGGGTTTATTTGCTAGTACAATTTTGTGAAGCTATATACTCATGATTTATATATTTTTCTGAATTTGTATTTATTAAAAATGTGGGCCCTCCAAATCATAGTTTTACTTTTAGAAAATTGAAACGACTTCATTATATTTTGAATCCTGGAACACAGTGTGCAAATTTTTCAAGTTTTACCCCCTAATCTTAATAATAAACAACATGTGTGGTGGAGAATTACTTATAGGGTAGAGTAGATTTTGTTTTTCACTTTTCTCTAATTTATTATTTTAAAAACCTTAGCAGGGTAATGTATGTATTAAATATTTCAATTACTTTTCTTATGTTATGCCTTGATATTAAAAACTTTATGTTGGATGTTTTATTGTTGTGTCGTAGTTATCTAGAAATTTATCTATGTGAAAAACCAGACATGCAGTTTGAATAACTGAAACTAAATAACATGTTCGATATCATAAGAATCTCTAGGTTCATTTTACATTCTCTTATCTTGACGTTAACACATTGTATTAGGTGGCACTTACCATAAGAAATAGGCTGGTGAATAATTCCAAATTAAATAGAGACTAAAAATCTGAAACAAAAGAAAAAAGATGATGTATCTTGGTTTTGGCATACATAGTAGAGCTTACGAGAGTGGGGATTTGAAGTTAAAGACCCAATTTCAAGATCAAGCTCCATCCTTTTTTTCCAACAACTTTGTTGTTGTTGTTGAGGAAAGTGTGTAGCACATTTATATGTCATTTGTTTCCTCATGTATAAAATGCAGTCAATAAGATTACATGTAAAGTGTTCAGCTCCAAGCCTGTCACATAGTAACTTCTTACTTATATGACCTATAGATTTAATAATAATAACATTCTTTACCTTAAACAGTAAAATAAGCAACTTGAAAGAAGCAACCAAACTCATTTTTATAGGTATGGAATAGTTCATGTTTTGTGCCCTAATTTATAACTTCTATATTAATTAAATATGTTTAAAATTATTAAAATATACTAATTAAATGTACATATTGATTAAAATATGAATACAAAAATGGAGATGTCATGTGAATGTTCCACCTTTCATATGATATAATTTATAATTAATTACTTTTGCATTATGTTCTTAACTTCTGTCCTCTCTGCTTAGTCAAGTTGCTATTTAAATGACTGTTTTATTTTCCTTAATGGAAATTGTGTTTTTATTTGAAAATAAGGTTGCTCATTTGTTGGTCTTAAATTTTTAATGCAGTTTCCTACAGATGGTAAAATATTTATTTTCTCTAAATTAATGGAATCAGTATGTTTTTTAAAAATCCCACATACTTGGATAAAAAATTATTGGAATAAGTACTCATTTGTCTTATATGCTTTATGGATTTGGTAACTGTTTAAATTATAAAATTGGTCAAGTTCATTGTGAGCTTTGTATTTCCCTTCCTTGATTAGCTTCATATAAATCATTCTCCACTGTTTGCAGGCATTTAATTAAATAATTCTTGTTAACATTCATAAGAGACGTGTCATGAAATTGCTCTACATCGCTTATGCATAATTACAACTTTATTGTACTTTATCCGTGTTTTAACTCTGTTGACCATTTGTCTTGTCTTCTATGTTTAGCTGAAAATTCACCCCCAGCACATGCTGTTGCTAAGCCTTTCTTTGGGTATTTGGATACTGAGTCTGTTATATTATTGCTAATTCTTGCTGCTTAAAAAAGTTTCACTTTTGTAATATAGATCATTAAAGAGCTTCTGTTACTAATTCTAGGAACTATGACTCTTGATTACAATTTCTCTTTCTTCTAGGAAAATCCCACAACACTTTATCTTTGCACTGATGCAAATGTGTGTGTGTGTGTATGTTTAACATTTTGATGTGAAAATAATGATGGGATAATAGAATGTCTTTGTTAATCATTGAAAAAGCATGGCATATCCTGGTTTCCTGATAAACATGAAAGGGAAATCATTTCACATTTCCTTAAGTTATTTTTCATGGAAGAGAATAAATATAAGAATTTGTCCTTTTAAAGGTAGAAAAGTGAATGATAATTATATTATACTGGACTTGACTAAATTGTTTCTCTGCCCCAGGATCTAAAGAAATAGATTCATCACTTTAATAGGTTCATGCTTAAAATGAGGACTTGAGCTTTGGATAACAGCTAAATATCTTGAAGACTTACAGTGAAAACCAGGGCTTTCCATTCAGTAAAGTGTTCTTTCTTAAGTAACAATGTGTTTGTAAATTCAGAGGTTGGGGGTAGGCTTAGAAGAGATTTTTCTGAAGACTAAATAAATTATTGATGAAGCCAAAATGCTCTGTTGTAAGTAATCTGTTGAATCTATTGAATCTCCCTGGGCCTTCAAAACAATCCCACCTGTATATTTAGGTTGATATTTTTATATCACTTTATAGCATTTAAAAAGTAATCACAATGTATATGCATCTTATGCACATTTCCTTCTTGAAGCTTGTTTACTAAGGAGTGGAGATTCTTAGTTATGGCGAAGTAGCATGAGCTTTGGACCTGATTAATGAATTTTCTAAAGAAAAAAAAATTGCAAGTAAACGTAAATGCGTGAAGAGTCTGAAGCAAACCTCAAGTTTCACTGACCCCCAATCATATGTGCTAAAGAAGGGAGGTTGGTTATGGAAACTTACCTTAGAGAGAGAGTATATCCCTCAGTGTTGAGATTTTTAAATTCTGATTGATTTGCTAGGAATCTTAGGGCCTTGCAGAGGCAGTCGTTGTTGACATATGGCTTTTTATTTGTTCTGTTTTACGCTTTGGATATAATTATATTCACTTAATTTTTAAAGAGTCATATAATGGTTATGAGACTAACATGCATTCATTAATAACTACATTTTAAACAATACTTGGATTCTGATGCAGCTTCAGAATTATTTGGCAAAGCATGCCTTTTGTTATACTGTGAACATTTATATAATGCTAGAAAGATTGGGCTAAGAGAAATTTTACTTCTATTTCATCAGAGATTTATAGTTATTTCTATAAATTATTGCTGTATTTCTAAACAGATCTTTTTCGTTAAATACATTTTTATAGTTAGAGGAGAATAGTGGTTCCTAAATCAAAGGCCTGTAGGTTTGAGAATTAGGTAAATGTTCACGTTTGCTTTTGAATATATTAGATTATTGTTATTTCATGTACCTGGTACATATTCAGCCTAATGCCTTTTGAAGTTCTGATTCCTAAATTAATTGAAAACGTTTGTTTGTTTGTTTGTTTGAGGAGATTAAATGTTATTAATTAAAAGTTTGGATACTGTTTCGTATCCTTCAGAATTGGAAGTAGGTTTTGGTGCAGGGACCACATTTCAATTTATTTAAATGACAGTAATTAAAACCTTGCTAGCTACTTATTTGTTTGCCTGTTACTATTTTGGCTTTTTCTTTCCACAGAAAGTTGATGTGAAAAAATGGGTATGTGTTTCCACGTATTTACAAAAAGATTGTGATATAAACGGGTGCATGTTTGCTGTTGCCTCTAATCTTTGTTTTGCTTCCTAGTGTGGCTGGTACTGAGAATTCAAAATAACTGCTCTGTTGTAATCAACACATATTTTACCAGTCTCCAGTTAGAACCTTTATAAGTTTCTAGTTTTCTTCTCCTGAAATGGAATCTATTAAAATATTCTCTATCCCTGGAACATTATAGTCTCTATGTAATCGGCTTTATCATTATGATAGGCTTCTGGTCAATGAGAAGGCTTTTATTATTAATATTGTGTATCTTTTACTGAAAAATCTTGACTGTTTAATCTTAGAATCCTACTGCTTAGCTCTCACATTTTTCCATGTGCTATAGAAAAAGCCTTTATACATAGTCATACAATCTTAAAAAGAAGGTGAATGAGAAAATATCATGAAGAAAGTTAACAGTTGCAGGATTCTGGAGGCTAATTTGGAGACCAACAGTGTGACAAAGTGTGTGATGTGGCCAAATTAAGTTACTATTCTTGGTCTCAGTTTCTTCAACTATTGAGAGAGAGGGAGGAAGGGAGGGAGGGAGGGGGACAGAGGGAAAGGGAAAGATCCTTCTAATTCTGAACTCCTTGTAATTCTGAATGGAAATTAGAGTTTCACCAACATTGATGTCCCCGATCCACTTTTTTCCCCAAGTGTGCAAAACAGTGAGGCCCTTCACTCTTGTGTTGTTTTGTTCTTATTTGCCCTGTGACTTAATATGATGAATCAGCAAATACTGGATTACCTGATGGCTTCATTTTACTTTCATTATTTTCCCTGATTCTGGGATGCAGTTCCCCTGAGGCAACACCTTGAGACTTTTGCTGTCTTTTCAGTAGCCTTTCACTTGTGTTTCCCAAACACTTGCCCTGTTTCCCAAACTTCTTTCAGCCCTTTATACTTAAGGAACGTTTTGTTTATTAAATTTACCATTTCCATGATGATGACACCCATGTATGGATTTTTAAGAGCTACTACTTCTATGTTATAACTCTGGAAATAATTTTAATTCATCATCTGTTTCTTCATAACTAAGCTATTATTAATTTTGTTCAACTCTTTCATTTTGAAATTTCCTCTCTTCTCTGCCTCTAGTTAAAATTCTGATCCGAATTCTTGTCTTGGGAATGGAAACCTGTTTCTAAGAACATGTGTTTCACCATTTTGTGCTCCTTCCCCAAGATTAGCCATCCTCAAAGAAGTCCCTGTCTCATCTTTTTATCCCTTCACTTCCCTTCCAGTATTCCTGTGCTGTATCCAAGTCAGTAGTTCTTGAGCCAACCACTCAAGCCACTTTAATTCCTTTGGAAATAGAATATTTAAATGAATAAACCCCCTTTCTACCACTGTCTAGAAGTATCCCCATTCTTTCCCCTGCATTTGGTTGCTTTTTTGAAGTGCCTTGCTATGTGGATTTTCTCCCTCTCATTTTCATAGGAATTTCTCATCTCAAAATTTATTCTTAGTAGGTTTATTTGCAAAGCTTTACCTTAGAGATTGCTTTCTAGTTCTGCGAAAGTATTGGAGGTAACATTGAGCTGACAGTAATGCAGTTTAGCTCTGTGACTCACTTCGTAACCTATGTCAGCTATTTGTGGGCATTCGTCTCCTTGTTTATAGAATTAGAATCTGGGCTAGCCCTTTCTGGTTCTAAAATATTACTGTTATGTTAATGATAAGACATATCAATGCTGAAATGTACCTTCACTGAGATATCATGTAGTGAAAATATCCAGCTGGATTTGCTCTAGGTAACTGATAATCACTATATGTATAGGTCTCAGTAAATTTTAGACTTGAGCTGTTTCTTTCTTTGAAGACCCGTGTAGGTCAAACCTTATGCGCTTGCCGTAAGGAGTTTGAAAGTCTACTGTCACAGGTAGAATTTGTTACCTTTTTCTGTTACTTGAAGGGTAACAGAAAACCGTTTAATCCCCTGCCTACCTACCTTCTCTGGGGGCTCATTCTCCTGTGTGCCCTGGGTTAAATTACGATGGGTTCTATGTTTTCTCATAGACAATGAAACACCGCCCGCCCCCAGCCATTTCAAGTCACACAAGTCTCATTTCAGTAATTAAAATACCCAGTCCTGTGTAGTGGAGCACGCTTGATGTTAATTCTAGTTAAGGGTCTGGGACAGCTCAGGCCTCTCCCGGCAGGAGCCTGGAGGGGGTGGGGGGTAGGGAGGAATCTGCATCTCACTGCCCTCTGCCAGTTTCCACACACACACACACACACACACACACACACGCACGCACGCACGCGCGCGCGCCTGCGCATTGCCTGCGGCTTCTGACCCTCTCAGGGTGTCCTGGCAAGGAGAAGAGGAAAGTTGGCAGGCAAGTCTTCTTTGATGAACCTGTCATTCATCGGGCTGGTCAGGTGTTTTCAGCTTTCTCTCTGGGTAGTTGGGAGGTGACTGGTGGAGACTCCGTCACCGGAAACCTCTGAGCTGGGTTTCTCTTGCTGCATCCACATGCCCCGTCCTCTAGCTGATCAGTGGTGATTACTTCCTCATCCCTGGTCTCTTGGTGGCATTGGAGACAGTCCCAGGCTGGCTCCGTCTAGTGTGGCCCCCATTTGCTCTTGGCAGTGTGGTCACTTCCCAGTTGTCACGTTACTCTGCTGGGACACAGGTATCCCTGAAGCCACCCTCTCTAGGCTTGAGCTGAGGGCAAGCTCTGGGGAAACAGAACTCCAAGCCAACCAACACCTCTCTCTAAGAAACCACCTCTTTGCTCTCCAACCTCTCCTGATAGACTGGAGCTGGGGGCCAGCTTAGGGCAGCAGTTGGATTTTCAGCCACCTGCTTTGGTGTCCCTGTCTGGGTGGTATCACAGTGTGGTTTGGAATATGAGAGTATTTGCCATTACCTTGTTCTGAAACAGGTGTTCTATTTCAACACCCCGTTATATTTGCTTGTCTACAGAACACAGGTGACAACCCTAGATTGAGACTTTTAGAAGCCTTATAAAACTTAAATATATTGAAAATTAGATTTGCTTCTTTATAAATTTTCTCATAGCATCATTCTGGAAACTTCATCACACATCAGTCAATCTCTCTCTCTCTCCCCCCTCCTCCTCCCTTCCTTCCACTCTCTAGCTGTTTTCCAGTGTCTCTTTGAGCACCTTTGGGCATTTGTGTTTAATCAAGAGCTCATTGAGTAATCAAATGCTGCTCTTCGTACTTCAAGAGAGAATAACATTTGTGAGTTCTGGATTAAAACGTGATGAATTGTTATTTCCATCTACTCCACCCTCAGCCCTTTAGCCCCCTAACCTCTAGCATTGGTTTCTAACACGGAGGCCTGGGATTGCAGTCATGGATGGAGCTGGGGACAATAAAGGGATGGAAAACATTGTCATATTGTTGTATATGAAGCATTGTCTGTAGACCAAATGATGTCTCATACATATTAAAACATATGTTGATGCTGTTGGAATTATTAAAATACAAAATCCTTTCAAATGTTTATAACTGAGAGTAGTTTTAATAATGCATTTTTTCGTGCAGCTACTATGATGTGAGGGTCTATGAAGTGCTCTCATGTTATCAAGATTCAATCATGTTTGAAATGGTTTTGAAAAAAATATACAGAATCTTCTATATCCTGATAAAGACAATTTTTTCTAGGTAGGTGGTGCTCTGAGTATAGGGCAGGCTTTATAGGTCCTCAGGTCATTATGATCCACATACTCTCCGTCGAGATCAGTTTGTTGGTTTTTGATTGAGAGAAAGGTGGGAAAGGAAGAAAGCCCTCAATAGCTTTTCTACTTCATGTTTTAAGCATTCATGCAGCTCAGTGATTTATAAATGTGTCACAGAGATAAAAGATGAGGATTTATAGCAGCTTATCAGAATTGTTTATTTTCCTTTACCCTTCTAAAGAAGAACTGGATAATTATATATACATCTATATGTCAGACCCTTACACATGAGAGAAAAGACAGTCCATTTAGACACTATCTGTACAGAGTTGTTGATAGGTTGAAAAAGACAACAGTTGCTCCCAATCTGCCCCCAAATTATACTGAATTCTTAAAAAAAAAAATACCAGCATGCGCATATAACTAGCTGCCAGTGATGGTCATTAATATGAGTAATGCAAGAGCATTGCCATGGGCTGTATCATTATATGTATAATTGCTTTTTCATGGGCTAAAGGCGGAACCCTCTTTTAGATGCTTTCTGGGCCTACCCTCAACATGTCTGTCAATCAGTGCAGTCTTGAGTATTTTCAGTGGGGAAGTCTTAGAAAGTTAAGCATTTACATAGGATATCTTCATCATAAGAGAAACTGTTGAGGTTTTTCACAAAGATATACCCACATATGGTATTAGATAGTATATATTGATATATGTTTGGAACTTGGAATTGTTAATCTTAAATTTCTTTTGCCCTCTAAAATTCTGGGGGAGCATGGTTAATTTTAAAAAAGCCACCAACAAACCCAAGTCTCTAGTGGTGAAATATTTTTTCCTTTTCTCAACATAATGAAATTTACCACATGTATCCTCACTCACAAAGGAGAGAAGACCAGCTGGAGGATTATGGAGAATCCTAGCATCTTGATACAAGGAGAAAAAAGATGACAAAAGAGGCTTAAATCTCATGGATATTTGGTGTGCAGAGTAGGGCATTTCACTGCCTCAGTGGAAACTTCATGTTAGGACTCCAGAGGCAAAATTTTGCCCTAGTCTGTCAGATTGTCCTATTTGATAATTCTTTTTTAAGTAGCCCCAAAATGTTTATTTTGGTGCTTTGTTACTATTTCCTTATCTATATAATTTTTAAGAAGACATTTCACCAAAGGTTCTTTTAAAACTTCTTAGAAAGGTCCATTTATAGAGGAATTAATTTTTGTAATCAGTTGTCATTTCACAAACCTGAAATAACAGTGGAAAAAAATCCAAGTTTGAACTGAAAGGCAAAATTATGGTAGAGGAGGTTTGTACATCACCTCAATTTCTGTATCTTTCTTTGTACCAGTAACAGATGGAATATAATTATACAGTCTCTTGATGTCTGATGTTTGATTATAATTTTCAGACTAAAGTATTGCTATTTGATTTGTTTTTCTACTCATAATTATTTGCATATGCTAAGAAAATCCCTTAGGGCTTTCAGATCTACTAGATCAAGTGACATATGCTTATAAACCAAAGAATTCTACTTCTTTTTACCATCCATTAGATTCCCAGGGCCATCTTTGTTTGAGTTAGAACATAAGGATTGCTGTTTCTCTTCCTGGTTTTCATGTTAGTCTAGCATAATGGGGGGGGGGGTGCTTACGTCCCCAGCTCTTGCTCACATTTGAAGCTTCGTCTGAGTTGTCCATTCTGAAGTAATTCACCTAAACCTGGGACACTGAATTACTGCCACTTGCAGTTTTACCCTAAAGAACTAAAATTTCCCACTTTTGTGTTTCTGTGTTGATTGATTATCATGCCCAAATTTCTTCTAAGACAGAAAGCACCATGCCTGGACTCTGTCTTTATTATTATCCATCTCTGTATCTTGTCTAATGAAATTTTAGCTCTTAAATAATTGATTTCCTTTATTAAACTTATTGTAAGCATAAAAATGATAATGCTTTACACCTAAATTGAGGCTGTTTCAATATTTATCTTCATGCATGAGTTTCTTTTCTCTTCCTATCACATCACCAGCTTGTAAAGGATTTTAATTTTCGTTCTTTTTCTGTTGCTCTTTATCATACTTAAGCAGTGTTTACGTTGAGATTAAAATAATATATTTTTCCTTTATATATTAATGTATTTTGACTTCTTCTTTGCCCTTGAATGATCCCTTTTGAATATCTTCTAATGTAATAAGCCAAATAGATGGACCAATAGATGATTTGTACAAAAAGTTAATGTCAGTAATGCCACAAATAATCTTTCATGTTCCTGATTGTCTTTTGAAAATAATGTGTGTCTGTCACATCTGCTCTTCTTTCTCATTCTATAGATGGCCATCTTAGTTTTTGCTAATTTACAGTATTCATTTTATTTTATCCTGTATGCAGATTACTCTTCTCTGTGACTTGCTCATCCTGTATTCACACACAACTAAAAATTATGAAGAGCAGACCTCAGTAGCTAAATGACGTTTTTTTCCTGTTTTCTACAATTCTAAAGTAGTTCAACCTAGGTAACTGACAAAATCAGGCTGAAGACATTTCTGAAAGAAAAATCTCTAAAACCTAAATCAGTTAAAAACCCAAAAATCTCATGAAGAAAGTATCTATTATAAACCATTTTCTGTAGCAAAATTTTGGATTTTTGTTTTTCTTTGAATTAAGGCTTAAATGATTTTCCCTAATGCCTCAGTCATATCTGCTTCACTAGTGATCACAGGTAGGCGTGTGATTGGTCAGTATCAACATGGAGTAAAGTTCCTTGATACCATTTACCACGGATATTAGCTACAAAAATGTAACTACACAGCCTGTATTTTCTAAGCTGAGAATGAAACGGTTCTTTACAGTTTTTCCTTAACATTATAATATTGAAAATGAAAAAAATCAATCATAATAGAATTGCCAGTTAGTAATATACATATATTACTATGTATGTATGTTTCAGGGAAACAAGTGTGGTATTTAACATCTATGTTAGAAAACTTTCCCTTGCTGTTTTCTTTAAAACTAATGTGGATGTGTGTATTTTTTCTTCTGTAGGACTTACATGTATGTACCTGACAACTAAATTCAGCCCTAAGTTTGGAAACATAATATCATTTTTCCTTCTTTGCTCTTTTTCATCTGTTTACCTCTCCCAGGAGTAAGAAGTCAAAGAAACTTTATGGGTCTAAAGAAAAAGGAAGGAATATATCGATATGTACATATTATGTTTGATATGTGCATATTATGTTTTGTAGGAGAAAAAAAGCTGTTATAATGTAAATCATGAGAAGTGGCTGAGTCAAGAGAAAAAGAGAAAAGTTTTGTGGTTTTTCTTTGAAATTCACATATCACAATATGTAGTATCTAAGGAATTGCTTTTGTCATTTTTGCATGAAATAACGGGCAGCTCATCACAGCATATTAATGGATGGTCTACCGTACCTGTTTCTAATCCACTACTTCTACTTAAGTTAGTTGGGTTGCTGTTTATATTACTGCATTTTTATGCAACAGATGAGATGAAAAAATTTTTAAAGCATTGTCAGAGTACAATTTTAAGATTATACCTGTTTTTGGGTGCTTAAATATGCTGTAAATTGAATCACGCATTAAAGTCAAGTAGCATGTTTTCACAGAAAAGAAAGAACTAATGTAAAAGCATTCTAAAAAAGAGTTTTGCTTGCTACACCTTTTCTCTAGCATGTAGTTGATATTAAGTTTTGTTATGACAACACAGTGAATGTTTTTTTGTTTATTGTTCATGTAACTCCATTTAGAATGGTGGAGTCTAAAAATAAGATCTTTTAAAATGTCTTTGAAATAATGTATATTTAATATTTTCTCTCTTTTCCTTATGCCCCTACAGAAATTCATGATGAAGGTAAGGCATTGGATCATCTGCTGTATATGTAATACTTTGTATGTTTTTTGTTTGGTTACTCATGTTTAATTTTTGAATTCATGGCACTTTTCTTCACATTTTAAAGTTTTTAAAAATTAAATCAAAACTTTTAAATTTCAGTAAATACATCCCATGTTTACATTTATTGACATTTGACATCTTTGGATCCTATTGTGACATACTAAGTCTTACTTAGCCAACATTAGGAATTTCTCCCATTGAAACAGATTTTTTTCTGTCGTTCTCCATCTAGAGTTTTCACTGTGGGGATTATATTGGCTGTTTTGTGTTTATGCACTGTTGCACGAATACAATAGGAAATTCATACACTGGAAAATTAGAAGAGGCACCAAGAAGCTCCTAGTGAACTACTTACTCCAGGAGATGTGAAAATAATTCGACTTCTTTTTATTCCTCAATCAAATTAGAAAAACAAAAAGGTTTTAAGAGAGACAAACTAAAAGAGAAGAGTAAAATCCATCTTCATGTCATTGAAGGACACATGTAGGGAAAGGAGAGGAACAGCAGAATGTCATTATTTGAGACAAAAAGTAGAAATGTTTTGTTTCATTTTTATATACCTGCTACATTTCTCATGTAACATTCATGAAATTTAATTTTTATCCTAAAAACTGAGCAAAATTGTGTAGAGAAATTGATTGTGTTCAGGTAATGAAGGCTTAATATATTTAAAAATTTCAAAAGAATATCATTTCAAAAGATATAAACTCTGAAAAGTGTGAAATCAAAATTCTGGATATAGATTTAAAAGGTTGCTTAGAAGAAAAGGAAGCAAAGGATTCATTTTCTGTGGAGTTACATTCATATTTGACAAAACTCTGAACCAGGAGCGTTGCACCGACACATGGACCTATTCGTTAACATTAAGAATTTGACAGTTTGGATAGGGTGACAGAGCAGAACACTTATTTGAAGTCCCTATCAACAAGGACCCAAAACATTTTCCAAAATTTCAAATGATTCCAGCCATTATTTTTCAGTGGAAACTATTGTTATTACCTTGGGAAGCGAGGACATGAACTGCTCAATGAGGCAGATCACGAAACAAGGGATTTGGTTGGGAAAATGTTATCAACCGCAGAAAACACGAGTATGTTCTCTCTTTGCAAATATTAATAAATAATGAAGGGGACTTCCCTGGCGGTCCAGTGGTTAAGACTCTGCAGGGGGGCACAGGGGGCACAGGTTCGACCCCTGGTAGGGGAACTAAGATACTACATGCCGCGCGGCGAGGCTAAATAAATAAATAATGAAATTGGGTTTGATTTTTTAAAAATTAGCAGTTTTGCTTGCTAAATCTGCATTTACTGTACTCATTTTATCATCTCACTCCTATTCAAATCCTTTGTCTATGCCATTTCTGTGGTTCCTTGGAGAACGGTAAATGGCTTAGTTCCTGAAGCATGTACCTCAAGCTCTTTCATGAGAGCAGATTTATATAAAAATTAATGCAAATAGAAAAATGATGTCCATTTGGTTTAAACCAGGTGGTGTACCTGAAGTAATTTAATTAAGCTCTGACTTCTTTTAACCGCAAGGCCAGAAACCCAATGACTTATTTTCATACCTGCATTGGATCATCTGGAAAGGTTAGAATTTGACTAAGCGAGGGCCTATGCATTAAACTATAGTAATTTAAACCAATTACAAGGAAAAGGATGCTAAATTTTCTTCAGCTTTTTCACTTTTCAATCGTGACTTGCTTTGGTTTTCAGACCTGGACACACATCGTTAGAACCTCCTAGAACCAGCCAGATGCTTCCTTGTCGCAGGTGGTCATTTCTGCTGGTGGCACTGAGCAGTGATCAGTTAGTCCTGTCCTAGGCCTGGTCTGTTCCCTCTGGAGACCTTTGGTTAAAGACACCCTCACAAGTTAGCCATCTAATGCCAAGTGGCTGTCTCGACAGTGGTCAGCTGGATTTGTCAGATGTATTTATTTTGCGCTGAAGCCAGATTTCTCATTAATTATTTTACTCATCCTTTGAACCTGTTATATGATTCACTGTTGAAGATGGCAGGGCTGTTTGCATGGCTCCTGCTGCCGGGGACCCCAGGTGGGCCAGATGCCAGGCCCAGCAATTCTGTGCTCCTCCTCCATCTTGTGCTGTTCACATTTGCGTTGGAAAGTCACTTTCAGATGATGTGAAGGCTTACGCATAGAGATGTTTTTTGTTGTTTTTCCCCCTGAAACAACTCATTACCCAAGTATCACTATATGTATTTGAAGGTAAACTTAAAAGCTTCTCTGCTTAAATATCTGAGCACTATGAAAGAAGGTCTCTAAGGCAAATTCCTTTTTGTTGTTGTCTATCATTTTAAATTTTGGTTGTGTAGCTTAGTATTACCTAAGCAGTAAACTCTTTTTAAGATTTCATTGTTTTTCTTCTGAAATGGTGTGTTATAATGATCAAGGGATATAGAGAAGTTCTCCTGTAGAGTCTGATTTATTTTTTAAAAAAACCCTCCTGAATAATAAGGGCCTGGAATTATGAGAAATGTCCTATATTGATTAGCATAGCACTTTTGTACAGAAAAAATTGATTAGTAAAACAAAACCTTATAATATTTAGATGTTATACGGTTAGTAAATTAAATGGTTTTAAATAGCAATGACACTAAAGATGCATTAATAAGCAAATATGTGGTACAAACATATTTCATTAAACACAGAGGAGGAAAAAAACCCCAAACAACAGAAACACATAGCCAGTAACGTTTATGCATGTTTAAACCTCTTGAGTTGATCTTAGTCATTACTATTCTGGTTTTATGTACTATGCTTTTCTGGTGTTGTATTTTAAGCTTGTAACAGTGATATCTCAAAGGTAGCTACAATGATCCAATTTTCCCCTCCCCACAGAGAAGTATAACAGATTAATAAATGATACCTTATGACTGCATATTATTCTAAGTAAATGTAAATGTAGAAGTATTTCCACCAGAGCTTCTGCTTACGATATGGGTACCTTGACTGCACATTTTGGGCCAAGATCCTGGAAAGCTCAAGGCATAGGAATACCTAATAATACCAAATTGGTATTAAAATAATCTGTGGAAAAATTGAACTGTGGTTTGTTTAGAATACATACAGCTTTGTTGCTTAGATTTTGTTTGAACGTACTCTGAACTTTTTTTTCCGCTTACAGTTCACCAGTTCAACTTTTTTACACTGTCGTTTAATATTAGCCCTGTCAGTCATCTCAGGGGTCGTGGGACCACACCTACGCACAGAACTGAAAAAACTTTTTTAACTGATATTTTCAGAAAGTCCAATTTTACCTTTTATTAAATTATTCTTGGCTCTCTGACACCAGAATATTTAGAGGGAGGAGTTTGGAAATGGTAGTTGTTACTTTGGGTTGGTGTTGTTTTTCCCTGAAAGAACAATAGTCCCTTAGTGTAAACCCCATTCACCTATGGGAGACTACAGTAGTCTTGCAGAAGCCAACTTCAGGATCTGCACAGGGGCCATAGAGGGCTGTTGACAGCTCACCAACCATACCACAGGCTCAGGCAATGACAGCAGAGAGCTGGGGTGTGATGGACAGACCGTTGCATTTTCAGAAACAGGTAGGGCCCAAGTCACACTCGGAAATGTATGTCAAGGACACGTAAGTTGCAGGTAATACTTCTACTAAAAAGACCTGATAATCTGACATGTAGTTGGAGGTGGTAAGAAATGCAGAGAGAATTAGTTCTTAAACTTCTGTTTTCTTTGCTGTTAGTGTGCAAGTCTTTGGAAGGGAAACGCATGGGATTCAGTTTATAATTGTTGAATGAATGAATAATTAGAGAAAACTCTCATTTTGAAGGCAGAGGAAAACAAGCTGTGAGCTTATTATGCATAATACCCTTGACATCAGATAGTGTACCTCTCAGATACAGTATTTGAAGATACCCGATAAATATCTTTTGAATGAATAGAAAAAAGTGTTTCTTTTGTGTAATGTTTACTGGAGAATCAGTAGGACTAAAGTATAGATGACATGAATGTGAACACAAGGTTTATTTGTTACATAAAACTTAACTTTCTACTTTTTCTCTTAACTGGTGCAATGGAAAGCACTGCTTACTTTGCCTGTGTTTTAGAGTCCAAGGAACAATGAACATGTTAACTTCAGAAAACACCAAGGTATTTTTCCAAACTGCGATCTTGAGGGGTGGGCTAGCCTTGAGCTTGTTGGTCCATTAGCTTGATTGGTTCTATCTAGTTGGTCCTGGCTGGATTCCCAAAGGTTATGATGGTTATAGCACTGTGAGCTTGTAAGGTTCTGGTTTGGGTGGCCGGAGGAGAAATGGACCCCTTGTTCCAGAGTACTGAATTACTACTGCTTGTGATGTTATTACCCAGCAGTGATGAACTTTTTCTCATTGAAATTGCCCTGGGGGATTACTCAGTCCACCTTAAGGCAGCGTGCTGTAGAGTCTTGAAGGAGTAACCCTGGAAGTGGCTAAGCCAGTGTTTGGTGTAACCATTCTCTTAAAGTACCGGTAGTTCCCTACATCAGAGGAAGTCCATAAATATTTGTTCACTTAAATTAAAGCAAGGACCAGGCCAAATTTAACAAGAAAATTGATATGATTGATTGACCAAATCAGAAAGCACAAATAAAGAGCCAAGGTACGTCTTTGGATGCATCCCACAAACACAATTCTTTTGATAAATGTTTGTTGAATAAGTTATCCAACCTGCCCAAGAGTGGAAATTATACATTTTATTTGTCCTGAATCAGAGCCAATCACAATAGTATTATTTAAAATGACAAGTTAGAGGAAAAGGACTGCAGACCATGTGACAGAAATATTCACTTGTGTTAGCAGTGCTCTCTTAAGTAACAAAGTTAATTTAGTGTGGATTATTTGCATACTTTTACAGGAATTGTATTAAAACTAAATTTGTGACATAAATTAGCATTTGAGTAGTGAGGAAATCTGTAGTGTTAAATCCGTAATAGACAACTGTGTAAAATCTCTCTATATAAAATCTTTGAAAGAAAATTCAGATACTAAAATATCTCCTCTTAACCAATTTGAACATTTATGTATATATGTGCATATGAACACATGAAATGCACGGGCAAAGCTTTACAGAAAAAACAGCACTCTGGTTAAATCTAAAGCTAGTTCTTCATTTAAAAACATCTTGTTTTGGTTGGTATGACTGTCTAGTGTCATTAAAGTTCAGCTGGATCTTGTACCTTTGGAACTTATATCTGATAGGGAGAGGTAAGCTCCTACCAAACTAGTACAAATCAGACAAGGTAAATAAATTGTTCTTGGTCACAATAAATCAAATATATTATAGAAAATAAAAGTACTCTCTAAACAGTTTGGGCCTCCTTCTTAGGAGGAATATAATTTTGCAGAGTAGATTTTTCCCTTTTTCACTCTGGAGATGAAAAAGTAACTTTCCTTTTTTGTAAGGTAGTTTTTTCTCATAATTTTAGTACCTTTTAATACCTATTTTTAAATGGTTTGGAAGTCTTTTAAGCATAACATGTAAATAAAGTTATTTTAAGAAATTGGAACAATTGGAAGGGGATATAGTTTTAGTAAAAAAGGCATAATAATAATGAATATTAAAGTACTTTCTCCTGTACTTCTTAGAGTATGTATAAGTCAATAACATCACAGTCATCCTTAAAGACCTCTTTTTCCTACAGAAAAAAGGGCAGCCTCCTTGGCATAATGTTCTGTACCTCCCATGATGTTACCCTGATCTAATTTTATGGCTCCTGTTTAGTTTCTCTGCGACCCAGCAGTGCAATCCCGTGGTCCCTTCCTCTTTCTTAATACCCTGGAGTTGTTTCCTATGACACCTTTACTCACCTGGATCGGGGAACCCATCTGGCTTCTCAATTTAGCTCAGGTTGTAGCTTCATAGAAGAGGGAGCCCTTAACCTGAGTTTAAAACAGTCGAGGAGGCAGAAAAGACTACAGAGGGAAGGAGTATTGTGTTCTAAGACAGAGCAGTAAGAAAGCTCAGGGCAGGGAAAGTGTGTCTGTTTGGAGCACAAGGGATTTGGGGGCGAGGCTAGAAAGGGCTGAGACTAAAGTCCTCTATGTGTGTACTAAAGTCCTCTATGTGTCCCCGAAACAACAGCACCTGTGTCATCTGGAAAATTTTTGAAATGAAACATCTCTGTATTTACCCCAGACCTACTGGATCAGAATCTTGGGGGTAGGCCCAGGGTTCTGTGTTTTAACAAGCTCTCCAGGTGATTTGTAAGCATGCTAGAATTTGAGAAGCATTCCTCTATCTCATATAAAGGAATTTGGACTCTTTTTCTATAAACAATTGGAAGATAAGAAAGGTTTTTAAGCCTGAAGATGATTTGATGAATTTTGTGTTTTAAGAATACTCATTGACTGAAGAAGTATTTATTTAGTCCTTACTCTGTGCCGGGCATTTTGCAAGGAATCTGGTATACCACGGTGCCCAAAGTACCGTAGGCCCTGCTCGACGCGGACCACAGTGTAATGGGAAATACAGACAACAAATAACTGGGAATCAAAAATTACAAATTATGGTATTTACTGAACTCGAGTTCATTCTTTAAGAACTAGATCAACTGCTAGCCCCGCGCTCCCTCCCCCCACCACAGGAGAAGGTTTTCTTGGTAGCTTTGTCCCAATTTAAGCATTCTTTCCACAGCACTTTGCTCATCTGCAATAGCTCTTATTTTTTCCCATTAAACTTTTCCATGAGAACAAGAGAGCGTTTTATGGACTTAATTAAATTTACTCTTTTTTCTTTTTTTCCTTGTCGACCCTTTCTCTGCTCTATGCAGACCGCTCAAGGGGGTGGCCACCGAACGCTCCTCTACGGACATGCCATATTGCTGCGCCATTCCTACAGCGGCATGGTGAGTACACGTGTAGACTGCATCTCCCCTGTGGTCATGCTGATCCGTTTGTGCATATGTGGTCAGGAAATATTTGGTAATCCCATTTCATTGATGGCTTTAACAAGCTTGGTTGTATGTATTTTTTAATATCTTTATATCCTGCTTAGTTGTCTCACTTATGACAGTTAGCTTAGAGGACCTTTAAGGTCCTTCAGTTCTATCATTATGTAACTTCTATTTTTCGTATCTTACTTTTGAAAGACTAGGTTTAGGAGGAGAGAGATGTTAAGAGTCAAGTAAGAAATAGTTCTCATTTCTGATTTTATTTCAAACAGTTTATTTGTTAGAGAATTAAAGCATCCTTACTGAAAAATAGTATAAAAAACTGCCTGCGAGTCCCACCTTCAACTCTCCACTAACTTCTTTTCCTTCTTAACTAGTTGTTCTCTTTGTTTTTCCGTATCAGCTCCTCTTACACCCAGTTATCCACTTATCCACTGGGTTCCTCTCAGGCACAATTTACCCATTCTCATTTATGTATATGTGTGTGTGTGTGTGTGTGTGTGTGTACGTATATATAAAATATGTATAAAATAAAATATGTAAGTATTCCATTCTTTTAAAAGCTTTATTAAGTTATAAAAACACTACATATTCATTCTGTAAGATTTGGAAATTACAGAAGAAAAAAATCTTCATGATCACACCAATGAGAGAAAACTGTTGGGGACTTTTTAAAAATTTTCAATCTTTGCTATTGTTAAAATTTTTTTAATATAATTGAGATCTTGTTATATAACCAAATTTATATCCAGATTTTTTTTACATATTATCACAGTATAAGTATTATCCATGTTATTTAAATTTTTCATCAAGTTTATTTTAGTGACTACATGATAGTCCAATACCTGGAAGTATAAAATAATCATTTCTTTTAAGAAGGAGATAATTCCCAAAATGTGTAAACTGTTCCTGAGCAAAAACTTAAGTATAGCCTCAATATCATCATGAATATTGATGTGAAAAATCTGGTTAATGGAATTGAAAATTATAGGAAGAGAAGTAGAGGAAAAGTATAGATGTGATTTTCATAATGACTTAATATCATTTATGTTAATGTGCTACATCACATTAGTAGGTCAAATGAGAAAAACTGTGATCATCTTAACAGGTGCTGAAACAGGTTTTTAATAAAAATACCAATTCCTAATAAAAACTTAGCATTGATGATTATTTTCTCAATGATAAAGAAAATATTTATGTCAAATCAGTGACCTCATACTTAATTGTCAAACACTGAATCCATTCTTGACAAAACTAAAAGAAAAGAAACTCCCAAGAATATGCTGTCTGACATTGTTCTGGAAATCTTGGCTGACTTAGTAAGATACGAAATAAAGGAGAACATTTTAAGTGGCTGGATAGAAGACAAATACATAAAAACAACCTTTTTGCATATAGCACTCACACATTAGAACTTCATGGAAGGAATTCCACTTTCAATAGCAATCAAAACACATAAAATAATAAATATGAGAGTCAGTTTTCAGAAAAGTACCCTCGATACATAGTAGATGGGTAAGAGGCTGAACTTGGTTGGTAGATCTGGGTTCAGGCTCACTTTCCTGTATGCTGTACGGCCTTGGATACCTTGCCGAACTTCTTGAACTTCTTTAAGCCTGTAATTGCATCTGAGAATTTTACCCATTCAGTCAGTAAATATTATTTAGCACCTCCTGTGTGCTAGATACTTTTCTGGGTGCTAGATATAGTAGTAAATAAGACCAAGTCTTTACCCTTACAGAATTTAATTAACATTTAGTGAAATAATTACAGTGTGTGCCTCACAGTTGCTGTGAACGTTAGAAGAGGAGAGAATGTACGCTAACAGTTGCAGTGCCTGGTACTGTAATATTATTGAGAAATATTACAGAAGACTTTAATAGAGATCACTAAGTTTTTACCTGGGAAATCAGTATAATAACACTATTACTTTTTCTCAAATAAAGGCAGATATTTAGTATGCTTAGATCTAAGGTCTGTAACCCTCAGGGACCACCATGGGCTGCATGTCTTGAGGTCAGACTCATACTCCTGACTAGCTAGGAGAATGTTTGGGGACCCTTGAAGCCTTGTTTCTATAACTTTGGAAGTCACTGGTTTGCAGTCAAGAGACAGAGGCTCCAGGTCAGTTGCTTTTTACATCCTCATGGCGCCGAATTCCATCTAACGTGCCAGCACATCTGTCCCCAATCCGTGCATCACCTGCCTCCTTATGCTCACAGACATCCCCTGAGCTGGGTGAACCCTATTCCATCATAGGGGTTTTCTAGGCTTCTCGTTACTTGTTCCATGATTCTGGGACGTCTGTGCTTGCTCAGTCCCCAGCATTGTCCCTGAGTCCTGTTTGCAGGGCTCCTGTTCTTTCTGGCACTGCACTTGGTTGGTGTAGATGGCAGTGTATCTTGAGCTCATATCACATTCATCTTTGTGTTCTCATTCTTGGCAACACTTAATGAGGATTTTGAGGTTGGGGTGGGGATAGAGGAGTTGCCCTGAAAAATTATCCTAAACTTTATGTCCAAGAATATATAGTTAGGAAAACTTAAGAGGGCGAGAAAGAAAATCAGGAGATGGTGGTGTTGGGAGAGTTCCATTCCTCCTAGGGAAACACACATTGGTATACATGTGACAAACCCTCACTGCAGTGAAGCGACAGGCTGCACACACACCCTGTTTGAAATTCAATTCTGGATAAATTTCAGAGAGTTAAAATTTTTTAAATGAAAACAAAACTAGACGATAAAAGTGAATCGTGTTCAAATTTCTGCTTGGGAGAAAGATTTCCAACTGACAGATGAGGTTGTCCTTTTGCTTATGATCGTGAATATCAGATGAAGTGAGAGATGTACAGACGTATCCCCAATTACTTGTCTTCTTTTACCGACAGGACATATTTCTTTAGTCTTTTTGTGAGGGGGGAAGAACCACATTTCCTCTACAGCATTGTTCCTCATTTAGGCTGTGTACGTGCTCAGAACTATACTTGGAATGGACAATAAATGTTGAGTGACAGCTACTGATTCTGTGTCTTTTAGTATCTGTGCTGCCTCTCCACCTCTCGGTCTTCAACTGATAAACTGGCCTTTGATGTTGGCTTGCAAGAGGACACAACAGGTGAGCACCTTGGTCCGTGATGAAGCCGCACTCAGATCGTGGCAGGGCTTGGATTGGGAGACGTATTGAGACACGATGGAAGATACGCTGGTTGAATATTCTTAGGGACGGATTCAGGAAGAAAACAAATGACTGACTAGGAAAGGTTTTAATAGAAGGAGGAAATGTACATTGTTTCTACTGTTGGGTCATCCCCACATAATTAGCTTGATGTGCAAACTAGACTTCAAACCTTATTCTTTTGTTGGAGTTGGGTAGGAAAACAGTACTTCTGACATGCTCTGCTGATGGTTAACTGTATTACTGTGCTCTGATTAGTTTGTAAAGTAGTATTAATGCATATGTTTTCTACCTTTCAGCTTTCATCTTAAAATATTTTTAAGTGTACACATGTTACATTGTCAATGTCAACATTCAAACAAAAAAGTAGAAAATGAAAGCCTCCTTCATTTCCCTGTCCACAGGTCATCATACTCCATATCTATGTATTTACAGATTTTTGAAACAAAAAACACATATTAACACATTTATACTTTTGGAGACTCCAGATAGGAAAGTATAGGCTTTATTTGTGTTTCTATTCTCAATGCTTTGAGAACTTTACTCTTTATACACCTCTGTACAATTTGATGGCTTTATCTTTTACAATGAGCATGCCCGATTTTGGAATTAAAAATAAATAAAAGACCAACTAGAAAAGAGAATAGAAGGAAATAGAAATTAAAAATAAATAAAAGACCAACTAGAAAAAAGAATGGAAGGAAATAGAAATTAAAAATAAGTAAAAGACCAACTAGAAAAAAGAATGGAAGGAAATAGAAATTAAAAATAAATAAAAGACCAACTAGAAAAAAGAATGGAAGGAAATAGACCGACTCATTAAGTTGTTGCTTTTATGGGTGGGATCAAGCTCACACGTGCCCTCCTTTTTAAAATACTTTCCCATACTCTAAAAGTTTCACTGATAACAAATGGATAAAAATAAAGTTCTGTTTACCAACCTAATTAACTTTTTAATGGACCAACACATCACCTTGTACAAGAAATTCCAAGAATCCTAGACACCAAAAAGATAAATGTATTCTTCTCATGTTTATTTCATTTTCTATAGGCTCCATCATTCCTCTGTATTTTGGCTAGTTTTTTTAGTTTTCTCATTGTAATTAATTTACTTCAGCACATAGTTACATGAAAAATAATCTTCAATTCTCTCTCTCAAAAGAAGTAAAAGACATGCACGGTCTATAACTTGTTTTCATACGTTGAGATGATTATATAATAGTGAAACCCACCAAACAAGGCAGTCTTTCACCCTACACCCTTATGCTACTCTCTTTTCCCCATAGGTCTCTACTTCTTCTGAATTACTGAACTATTTGCTATATTTATCATTTGTAGTGTGCCTGCCTTGATCAGAATGAAACTCACACGGCAGATAATTTTTTCTTCCTTATTTGTTGAGGTATCCCCAGCTACTAAAGCAATGATTGACAAATAGTGTGTGCTTTATCAATGTTTGAGTGAATGAATGAAAAACTCCCTACAACTCTAAAAATGTGAGTTGAGTGGATGAAGATAAGGAATTCTACAACATGACATTCAAGTAAGAATATGGTTTGTGTAAGAAAAGCAGCTCAGGGCATAGATTACATATTGCCTGTTAAGTATGCTTAAGAAGTGTTGTTTGCTGATTCATTTACTCATTTATGCAAAATGAATTGTTATTGAATGCCTACAAAATGCTAGTAGGAGCTGGGGAAACCCCAGTAAACAAAACATACAAATGCTCTGCTATCATGGAGTTTACATTTTGGCATTGGGCAGTTAGTAAAGAAGCAAAAAAATAAGTTTTATGGAGAAACAATAAAGCTGGGCACAGAGAATGATAATTATTAGATAACAGATATCACTAAAACTATTCCCATTTTGCGGTAGAACTTAAAGGTTGCAAAAGGAACTGTGAACAGATTGAAGAATTGTGTGCTTATGTTTATATCCTAGGTGATGAGACTGAAGTATGAAGTGTGGTTATATGGTTCATGAGGCTTATGCTTGACTTGTTCTAGAAGAAATTATTTGATTTTATGTATACCCAGATATTTTTATAATGTATCCCAGAAAATTCTGTAGGATTCTCTACTGTTTTACTCCTAGATTAATAGAAACTACCACATTTTAAAATAACAACATATTGTAAAATAAGGCACAGTGTGGGAAGCATGCAGTCTTAGCCGGAGGTAACTCCTGGAGGAGACAGTATGTCTCTCAGAAAAAGCAAAGCCCTTACCTTGGAATACACTCTTTTTCCCAGGCCTGAGGAATGTAAAAGAGATTAGCAAAGCTATCTCAAGCCAGGAGACCTCAGGGAACTGAGAGTCCTGGTTGTTCCCTATGGCTGGGGGCTGTGTGTGAGCCTGGTTAAGGGAAGACAATGTTCAAGGATAGTTGTAAACTTGTTGACTTCTGTGGTAGTGACTGAACTGAGACGATAAGCAATTCTATGGGATTATTGTCTAATAATGAGTTCCTTTTCTGTCTATATAAGATTCAGTAGATTCTAAATAAAGTGCCTAGCAACCATCAGTTGTCTTGGTCCTTCTGACCCCATACTCGCGGTGCTATTCAGTCCCTTACGCCTCTCCGCCGGGACCTGGAAGACCCCCTGCGGTGGCTGGACCATCACAGCACAGGATAGTAAAACTTAGGGGACAATATTTGTACGTATTTTGCATCAGCACCCCCCAAAAAAATAGAGGTTTTTTAAATTGTTATAATGCAACCGTCGTGTCACAAAAACCCAAATCCTTTTGCAAATCAAGTGGCAAAACAACTAGATGTTAATAGGAGAGAGCAATGTGAGCAGTGTAACAACATGTGATTGTGGAAGGAGCGAAGTTGGATCAGCACGGCTGGTGAAATTGGCCTTGTCTTAGCGTAAACAAACGTCCTTTTAAAGCAATTCTTAAAAATAAATAAATAAATAAATAAAGCAATTCTTAGTGGGGGAAAGAGACACCAAACTTCCCCTAATGTCACAGCCAGTTTCTATGAGAAGAGTCTTTGCATGTCAGTACGTCTTCCTCCCTCCCTCCCTCTCTCCCTCTTTCTTTCTTCCCCTTTCTTTCCTTTCTTTCCAATTTTTGTTGGGGTATAGTTGATTCACAATGTTCTGTTAGTTTCTGCTGTACAGCAAAGTGAATCAGTTATACATATACCCACTATTGTTTTAGACTGTAAGCTAATTTGGCCTAATTCTCTTGATTTTCACGGTCTAAGAGATGAATTTGCATTCTATTTCAAATTTCTGACGTTTGTGTGAATAGGACGGTTTCATTTTAAGAAAACTGATTTTGAGGACTTCATTTCCCTCTTGCATTTTGGAGTCACTGGCAAAGAACATCGAGTTTGAAACTGAGGCATTTCTTTGTGTTTCACATTTCAATCATTGTGCAGGTGAAGCTTGTTGGTGGACCATCCATCCTGCCTCCAAGCAGCGCTCAGAAGGGGAAAAAGTACGGGTTGGAGATGACCTCATCTTAGTTAGTGTGTCCTCCGAAAGGTACTTGGTAAGTGTGCAAAGTCGGATCATGCAGTTGGTGATACGATAAGTGACAGGTCAGTAGAATGATCTTTTTAAAGCTGAAATTGCAAATTATCTAGGAAAATTGCTTAGAAACAAGCCCGTAGCTCTATTTGATGAATTATACATAGCTCCCTAAGTAGAAGAATGATGTGACATGTGCGGAAGTGTGGCTTACCAGGATTATTTAGACAGGCTTCCCTCGTGCCCTTGATATGTATGTTCGTGACATCGATAGTGCCTGTTCTTGGATTATTTTATTAACAGCATGTAAATGCAGTCCAATCAGGAATTTGAAATTCCATGGACTTTATTTTGCACCCAATGAGAAGGCTATATTGATGAGGCTGTGATTACCTATTTTGATATTTATGAAAGCAGATTATTATGTGAGAAAACACTTGTCATGCTAAGAAAGGAGAAATAAACAAAATTAAAAAACAGTTTAATTCCCTCACTGACATTGCATTGTTTCAAAGGGAAAGGGCTGGAAATGGGAGATTGAGGAAAGAACTTTATGCTTAATCATTGAAGGTGTTTTTTACTTTTGTGGTGAGGCCAATATCTATTTAACTTCTGTAGTAAATTATATTTTTGCTAAAGAATAATCACATGCAGAATTTCGCAGAATATTGAAATCAGTGGAAGTGTGAAGGGTGTCAGTGAAAATCTGTCCTCTTGTCTCTTAAGCAGTGTAGGTGGAAACAGGCACCACGCACATTTCTAGGACAATGTGAGGTGTCAGCTCGTCAAATAAGCATTTATTGAGCCCTTGCTGTGTGCCTGTGCTGTGTATGTGAAGGTGATGTATTTTGATCAGGAGACAGACATTTCGAGTTGTAGTTTTACTTGGAAACCAATAGCAGTAATAAAACTAATTCATGCGTGCTTCTTAGTATATAAATTCTACACATATCTTATTTTGATTTGGACATAACTTTGCATGTTTCTGCTGTATCACTTGTTCTTTCCACTACACAGCAGAGTTTATTTGACAGGATGGTATCATTATGCACAGAAGGAGGAGAAAATTCAGAATCTCACTGAGGCCAGGGCTTATAGCATCAATTCTACCAGCAAGTTCCTGAGTCTCTTAATTCCCTGAATTCTGGCTTCCGCACTTGCAAAATGGTGATGATTGTCCCTAGCACCACAGTTACTGTGATGGATTTTGAAGATGCTTTGAATTAAAGAACACTATACAAACAATGGCAGTAATTGTAATGCCTGAGGTTCCCCTTCTGTTACTTCGGGAAATAAGTAAACCTCATGATTAATTACATTCGCAGATAATGTTCAAGCTACATTTTAGCCAACTTATTTAAGTGCCTTTTCTGATAACCTTTTATATAGAGCTCCAGATAGTTGGCCAACCAGATTGTTAAAATTTCACTTTGATTTGATGACGAAGTCAGTGAGTTTAGTGATCATCTGTATAGACCTAGCATATAGCAGAAACCACAGGAATGACCAAGGACAGATTACACATGGTTTCCACCCTCAAAAAAAATAGTGGAAAAAACAAACCAAACCCATGGAACTGTAGGAGAGTATCGTAAGACAGTAACTAAGTGTTAGGGTTTAGGTTAGAGATGCTGAAGGATGTTTCTATGGGTGTAGGGATAGTTAATTATTACCTCACATTTCCACTGTGAGTAATTAGTAGTGAGAATATACAGTATTATGTTCACGGATTCAAGGACCTACATGGTACTTAGTGAGAAGGATCTGGAGGAAGTGAAAGGGCAAAAAGCGAGGCAGTAAAAGACATTGGAGTAAACAGCGGCAGCTGGAATAATCCTCGTACTGAAGCTGAATAACTGAAAATTGGTCATACACACACACACACACACACACACACACACACACACACACACACACACACACACACACACACACACACACACACACACTTGTTTATTGGTACGGAGCCTGCTAAGCATGAGCCTGGGCCAATCATATAACCTCTTCAAACCCTCAGTTTCTTCATCTGCAGTATGGGGGTAATAGCCTAGTTCACAGGGATATTAAGAGGATTGAATGCTCAATCCAGACAAGACTCTTAGCTCTATGAATGGCACATATAAAAATTGCTTAGTGAGTTGTTATCACTATTTACCCAGGAGATTTGTGCCTATTGAGAACTGTAGATATTTAACCAGAAGAGGAGAAAGTTGGGAAGTGAGAAGTGAAGAGACAGTTACAGTTGATTTTAAATAAAGGGCTATCATGTGAAAGCCAGATTCATATTCTGAGAAGATGCTGATATGGTTAAAATAAATAAGAAATATGGCTGAAAACACATCCGTTAAAACTAACTACTAAAAAAAAAACTAACTACTAAAAATAAGCATGTCCTGTCATTGACTTTGTAACTTTTCATTTGTTAGTGTCTATTGGCCTTTGATCTAATTTTTCTTCACGAACAGTGCTGGTTAAGCTACGGTTGAACTATCTAATTGTGCGTTTGCTGCTCTAATCAAGCTGACAACTATTGGGATGCTAAATTGATTAAAACGGATTGAAGGATTGATTTTCACTCTGTCCTCTGCGGAGGTGTCCTGCGGACTGTGCTGGGCTCCGGAAGCCCAGGCCCCACCTAGGATGCTCGGCTCTTTTCTGCTTTATGTGATGAACCTTGTACATGATTTCTCAGGCATAAAGGGTTTTATCTCCAGAAAAGGTTGTAAGCCACTCATCCAAATGATGTCTTTTCTAATCTTGCTGTTTCATATTCTAATATGAAATGATATTCTCATCCTCTTTTCAGGAATATCTAAGGGGAAGAAAAATTCCTTTGACCCATTGGAACGACTCATTTTTTTCTTTTAAAGGAGGCTTTATCAAAGCAGCTTAAATATAAGAGAAAGATACAATTTAAAAGAGAGGAAATATGGTCAAATAGGTATTACTGTGAATCTCTTTCAAACTAAACAAAATAAGGTAAAGCACGCAAAATAATTTTTATGTGTTAGAAAGATAGAAAAATCACCATGGTATGCACAAGAGTTTTCAACCCATGGATTGGATTGCTCTCACTTGAAACATTGATTTTTGAATAATTTTCTCTGTCACCTATAGAAACGGACAGATTTTTAAAAAATTTTTATTGGAGTATAGTTAATTTACAATGTTGTGTTAGTTTCAGGTGTATAGCATAGTGAATCAGTTATACATATACATATATCCACTCTTTTTTAGATTCTTTTCCCATATAGGTTATTACAGAGTATTGAGTAGAGTTCCCTGTGCCATACGGTAGCAGATTTTTAAAATCCATGGAAACATTACCAAACAACTGTCTAAAAGTAAATTAGGAAAAGCAGAACCCCAGAATCTAAAAAGTGATGAAAAATGCTTAAAAGAAAGCTATTCTAGGGCTCATAAAAATTTCCTTGTCTCATACCCACCTCTGAATTTCCAATAAATGCTAGGTGTTCTGATTGCATAGTAAGTTACTGAACTCCCTCAAGTTGCTTAAAAATATTGATAGCTAAAAAGACAGTGATCATAAATATTTTCAAGCTCTTCATCGTATCAACCAATTTATTTTTTATTTATTTACCTTGAGCCTTTTTTTTTTTTTTTTCTCTCCATGGCTCAGGTGATGGAATCATAGACTGTTGCATTTGGAAAGAGCATCTATTCTGTCTCCCTCGTTTTTTTCTCAGAATAAAAAAGTGAAGTCTGAGGGGTGATATATCTTGTTTACTTGTGTTCCCTGTCACTGGAGGATCATTTTTCTAGTGTGTTGCATCACCAGGGCCAAGTGCCTGACACTTAATAAGAGAGAAATAAATGAGTGAATAAATGCATCAGATAAGGGTTGAATTCGGATATTCTTAGGAGTTCTTGTGCCTTGGACCTTTCGGACAGTCGGAGAAAGCTTACTGACTCTTTGTTTCATTATCTTTTAAAATGCATAAAATATATACACTGGATTACAAAGGGAACTAAAAGTATCAAAGTGGAGTCCAGGTTGAGATCTCCTGGGAGGTGATTTATAATATCTTTTCTATTCCTGAGATTTCGTGCTTCTATCATATAAAGCCTTGTTACTCAAAATATGCTTCTTGAACCAGTGGCCTTGGTTGGTCCCCCTTCACACCTCCTGAATTCAAATTTGCCTTTTTTGGACAAGATCCTCAGATGATTTGTGTGTCCATGAGAACTTGAGAGTCACTCACATGAGAATCAAGGTGATAGGAGAGAGCATATCACTCCCCAAAGCACCTGCAGTGCTCCTGGGGGGTGTGTAAATTTTAGAGCAGTTACATATTTCAGCCTAAGGCCAACTTTGCTTTCAACCTCTGACAACATCTGTTTTGGCTTTAAGGATAACCCGTCTTAGTTAGTGTCAGTAACTGAAATTGTTACTGCATTCTGAATATTTAATATCACAAGCCTGTGTGGTTCTTACTCAGATTTCCCTTTGTTGCTTAAGTGGCAAAATTAAATAGAAGCATCCAAAATAGTTATGCCTAGAGAATATTTTCTTGAGAAGAGTGGACATGATTTAGGTAACTTTAAATGGTGTAATATGATCTTAAAGACATATTTTTTTACTTTCTCCAACAGACTGAAATTTTCCTTCTTTAATGGTTATATTTATTGCGTACCTTTAGGCTTAGATATGATTTGAAGATTACATTTTCGTCCTCCCACCCCCCCCCATTGTTTTTTCACTGCAGTAGCTCCTTATTGCCCATAAGGTCCTTGATCTGACACCTGCTTTGTCTGCAGGCCTATCTCTCACTCTCTTTCTAAGTATATGCTGTAAGCCCCAAAGATGAAACTCTCTGCTGTGCTGTATGTTCCCGTATCTCTGCCCCTTTGGGTACCATTTCCCTTATTAGAGCCTACAGCACCAAAAAAGCGCAGGCCACTTCCAATTACGAGGTTTCTGGTGTATTAAGAATGAAAATCTCCAAACTAGTTTATAAAAGTTTTGGTATTTTTAAAAATATTTACACTTAGTGCATTAACATTATTAATACACTTACCCAAATTCAGTGTATGTACAGACTTTTGGAGACAGCATCTCTAAGTATATAAATGTGAGGCTCAGGCCAGATGATCTTACTGGCTCTTCAAATGCCTCATCCCACGTGGAACCCTGTCTCTGCTGTGGAAATACCACCTGTCCTCAAGGCCCAGGACAATGAACTCTGTTCCAGTTAGGCTGGTCCAAGTGTTCTTTTCTGTCAATTCCGGTAGCACTTTGATTACAATTCAGCTAACATTTTCAAAACACTGACTCACAGCATTTTGTGGGTATATTTTACTTTCCTTTCTAGCTTACGAGCACCCTCATGGTGGAGAATGTGTTCTATTAATGTTTAGCACAATGCTTTACACATAGTATATTCAATGGACAAGGATGAATGAACAAATCTATTTATCGTAATATGGCATGAGCTTTCACTTGAATTCAAAAGTAAAAATATAAGCATTGGTATTTTGAATCGTCTTCTGATGGTTTGATAAAATCCATATGGTTTTACAGGTTTCTTTTTTTTTTTTTTTTTTTGGTGTGTATGTGCTGTTATTTTGGCTCAGGTCATTGAAATAGGAACATTTATGGAATAACTTAAAATATTTTTTTCAAGTTTACGCTACTTTGATTTTAAAGGTTTGGTTCGCTTCTGCACATACTTCTTTATTGAGTAACCCTGCTAGATGCTAGGGATACAGTTGTGAGCCTGTGTCAGATAGCTTACAAGAGGAAGAATGAAAAATACACTAAATGATCACATTGTGATGAGGCCTATGAAGGAAAATATATTTTTCTTGTTTGTGGAAGCAGATGGCATATGATTTATTTGTAAATAGTTAAAGAATTTTAATATATTAGGGAAGAAATTAATTCAGTAGACATCTTAGCTGGATTTTTGCATAAGAATGACAGGTCCAGGTAGAAAGGAGGTTGTAAAAAGGCAGAGAGCTGGTTGAGATGGGAGAGGGGTAAGAGCAGGTTATTGCTAAATCTGATGCCTCCACTTTTAATCTTATTGATTGGAAAATTGCTGATAATTACATATATGTCAAATGTCACAAATTTCTTGGGTTTTGTTTTTAAGAGAAAGAAAACGAAATGCCTACCTTTGCTGGTGACTTGAGATTAGTATATTTAGGCAGAAGAGACCTTTGGATGTTGAAAGGCTTGTGGCATATACCAGAGTGACTCTGTATGCTGTTGATTGCTGTTTGTCTAACTAGGAAGGTCAGATATCTGGGAAAGTTCTAGTACAATTGAAGTCTTTAAAAGCTTAGGCTGTCATCAGCATTGGAAAGTGTTGCAGGAACATTATAGGAATATTGGTGATGTTTACTCAGATGACTCCAAGAAAAAAGGTGGTTGTTCTTTGTATGTTTGAAATTCTAGCAGCAACCAGGTAATGGTTAGTGAAATAAGCAAGTCATTTGTCTATACTCATAATTCTGTTTTTCTTTACTTATCATTTCAGAACTCATCAATTATGGCTCTCAAAGATGTGAAATATGATGTTCTTTTAATACATTTGACTTAAGAAGGAACATCTGAAATTTGTAATGTCTGCATTTTGAAGGACATGTATTGTCTTGGTTTTTGATGCCTATTAGGAAATATTGCCATCTAATGGCTATTACATCAGATTGTAGATAAAAATTCCTAAAGGACCCCATGAAACTAACACATTAGTCCAGTAGGTTTAACCTACGTCACTGTCAACACACTGTCACAGTGTGATATGTAAAAACTTAATTATAATTTTAATGGTAAGGGCCTACTGTTTGTACAAATTTGCCCATCAATAAGCCTTTAAAATAAAATCGTCTGTTTTCACAAATAAATTTATCTTATTTGTGTTTTCGGATTAGTGGCTTAAGTAGTAACTCTTAGAAGGAAGCTGAAAAATACCTAAAGTCAAATATAAACTCTAATTTTTTTCCTACTAGTCTCTTCATTTTTTGAGTGATGGGATTGCAACAGAGGCTCTCTGTGGACAGTCCCATGTTGGCAGCGTTCAATTTGAGTTGCCAGAAGCACTTCCATGTTGAGACTTATCCAGAGCCTGTAGTGATGCCTTCTTTTGCTTCTAATGCAGCACTTGTCTTATGGCAACGGCAGCTTGCACGTGGACGCCGCTTTCCAGCAGACCCTCTGGAGCGTGGCCCCAATCAGCTCAGGAAGTGAAGCAGCCCAAGGTAAGAACTCCACTTCCATTAGGGGCTGGTCCCTGATGCAGAGTTGACAGTCATCTTTGGGTTTGTGATAATGAGTAAATTAATTAGAGCTGTTTGTGTCAAAATATTCTGTAATGCAGATACATGACATTTAAGAAACTCATTTGAATTGCTATTTAAAAGTGAAGTTTGTGTTAAGGTTTATCTCCTCTTATTTTTATGCTATCGTCAGCTTTAGCTTATTTTTGTGTGTGTTTTACATGCTAGCTTTCTAGGGGTTATTTTCTCCAGTGTTTTGGCCTCAGGGTATTGCTTAGTTAGGCTACTGTCAAGATTTCTCATCTTCCAGGGTGCGTGACTTAGAACTGGATCACAGCAGTGCTTGTACATCAGGGTTTCCCCAGGAAATATATGTGTGTTCTGGTTGTTCTCACTTATGTAAGTTCAAATCTGGGCCTATCCAGGCTTGCATGTTCAGTGGAGGGTTTTATGAGGCTGAGGTCATGTATAATAGTGGGAACGTCACTAACTGTGGGACTTGGGAACCCAGGGCTCAGAGGTGGCAGGCAGGTGGCACCATCCATCTCTGTGATTTTGGCCAGGTACTTAAGCCTTGCTGGACTTCTGTGTCTCTGTCTATGAAAATAGGAGATTGGAGCCGATGATCTGTTCAGCTGTCAACATCTGATGATGACAGTTCAAATGTGACTGCATTTCAATCCTTCTAGGGTATCTGATTGGTGGTGACGTCCTCAGGTTGCTTCACGGACACATGGATGAATGCCTCACGGTCCCTTCAGGAGAACACGGTGAAGAGCAGCGAAGGTTGGTACCTGAGCCCAGCGCCTTGAGCCTTGCATTTTCTTGTTCTGATATAAGTTTTGTAAATTAAGGATTTGTCTGTTCAGGCCATTAGCATAAGAGAAAGTGGGCCACTGTCATTCATCTGTCTACTGAAGTGATCCATTGCTGGCCTCCTCTGAAGTTTTTTTCTCACATACGGTTTTGACTACCTATGAATAGAGTTGCAGAAAATTCTTGTATAATTAAAACATGGTGAGAAGCAGTGAATACAATAACCTGAGTGGGAGGAATGAACACATTCACCTACTTAAAACTTCGTGAAATGTTCATTCGTTTTGATGAATCCCCTTTCTGGAATGTTTAGTCTCCAGTTCAGTTTCAGACTTCTCAAAGTGCCCAAAGGTTTAGGGCCTTTTTCTGTTACCTCCCATTTACTGAGATAGATAATAAAATTGAGCATTTTCCCTAATATTTTATGTGATTTTAATACCTCTCTTATGTTAATATTATTTGGCATTGGGCCAAGATAGCAGTAGCCTGGATCATGGGGAAAAATGCACAAATAATACAAAACCATAAAAATATTGAGGGTGATTTGAATGTTTCATTTTGCCTCACAAATTAATGGATGAATATGGTAAGTGGAATGCATAAATAAGCGATTATTGTGAGAGAAGGCATGATCCGGGTGATTTATTACATGGCTTTAAGTCTTTTAATGGAGGTTTCTCGTAATATTAGCATATCACTTAGGTAACTATTATTGATAAATATTTATTTTTGTAATTTAAAGAAAGATACAGAGAACATTTAGAAAGTTAATACTTCTTTAATTAGCTGCTTAACCTTGGGAAAAGTCACTCTGAGACCTGGGTGCTAGTCTTACCTCTCCCAGGTAGACCTAGCTTATGGTGAAGCATGAAATGCAGAGCCTAGAAAAATTCCCTAAACGAAAAGTGCTGCTTTTAGTAGGTTAGGAAGAAGATGTTAATGGTGTGTTGATAGGGTTTATACAAAAGATGAGAGGGAATTCAAAAGACGGTTTATTTGAGGAATTAATTCCAAACAGAAGACTCAGAGGGATGCAGTGTATACTGGGAATTGCAGTTATTCCAGAGTGATGAGGGGCAGGATGGAAGAAGCATGGAAACTAGACAGGAGGGAATAGTTTGGTCAGCTTTTGAAGGCTCCTTAGTGCCATTCCCACGGGTTGGCTTTTACCCTGAGATAGTTGGGAAGGGGTGTGTGGGGAGGGGGGTGACGTGGTCAGATCTCTTTGAAAAGAGTATCTCTGATGAACAAGAAGAACTTAGATCGGAGGTGGAGAGATTCTGGAGCAGGGAAACCAACTTGGAGAAGGCTGATGAAGTCATTCATGTGAGAGAAAAGGAGAAGCTTATCCTGGAGAGTGGCCATGAGAATAGGACAGCCTGGCCCAGAAACATTTCAGGTCAGATTGACTCGTTTAAGGATGAACTCTATGTGGTCGGTGAGAGAATGTATCAGATTTAAGGGCGAGAAACTCCCTAGAGTTTCTGACTCTAGGGAAGAGAGATGGTGTTAAAGGTTGTAGGAGATGTACAGATTTGATACAAAGGACTGAGTGAGATTTTGGACACTGGTGAGTGCAGAGGATCTATGAGAAATAAAATAAAATGTTTATGGGAAATTGGAATTTTTGAGCCTTTAACGTAGACAAAGCTTGGGTTGGATATAAATCACAAGTGCACAGGGGGTAGTTGAAAGAATGGGAGCCCTAGGTAGAGAGGGAGGAACAGTGAGTAGAGTGTTATGTTTAGCAACTTGAGCATTGCTTTAAAGGGCTGCAAAGCCTTGGAATAGACTAACTAGAGAGGAGGCTGAGGATGGAATCCTAGATAAGGCTGATATTTAGGACACTGACAGGTGAAGAAAAGGCACAAGAGAGGCAGAATGGTAGTTAAATGGAAAGCCAGGGAAGTTAGTTATGGAACCCAAAGTAGCCTTGGGGTGTAGATGTGTTCAATGCTATAATATCATCATAGAGACTTAGGAGCAAAAAGAGGCTGTGCCATAGTCTTTTGGATCTTTAGTCTCTGACTTGTTAAACGAAACACTTGAAACGAAGTCATTCTTTGAGCCCGTCTGCTCTTTCTACAGACACTGTAGAGACTTGTAATTAAGAGAATGGGCTGTAGACCTGGGTTTGGGCCTCGCCTCTGCCACTAATAGTTGTGTGACTTGTGTGACTTAATTTCTTTAAACATGATTTTTCTCCTCTGTGAAATGTGGCTTAAATGTTAGCTGTTACTTCATGGGATTGTTGTGAAGGTTCAGTAGGAAAAAGCACGTAAAACCTTGATGCATATTAGGAGATCAACAAGTGTATTATTGTTGTTGTTATTTTATCACTATTGTTTAGACAGAAGAGCAGCGTTTAGTCAGATATGGAAACATTTGAGGGACCCTGGGCATGCGGGTGAAAGTATGGTAGAGCGTAGATTTTAGGGGAAGAGACACTAAACTATATCAAAGAAAACCCTCTTCTGTTTTGAAATGAATGTGGTAGGTGAGTGGTGGGGAAGGGCTCCTCTTTCTTGCTAAGCTTTAGAAGCCAGGAATGGATGAGCATAGTTTTTGTTTTAACAGTTGGGTGTTTTCATTTTCAAATGAGAATATTCAGTGTCAGATAGATCCCACATTTCTTGGACTAAGCTCATGGGCAATGACTGCAGTTTTCCACCTCTCCTGCGCGTTAGAGAGTCTGTATGTTGAAGAGGGGTTTTGTTAAACAGGATACTTATAGATTTCCTGCTAATTGGTTTTTTTGGGGGGATGCCTTTTATTTTTTTTTTTTAATTTTTATTTTATATTGGAGTATAGTTGATTTACAATGTTGTGTTAGTTTCAGGTGTACAGCAAAGTGAATCAGTTATACTTATACATATATCTATTCTTTTTCAGATTCTTTTCCCATATAGGTTATTACAGAATATTGAGTAGAGTTCCCTGTGCTCTACAGTAGGTCTTTGTTGGTTATCTATATTATATATAGTAGTGTGTATATGTTAAGCTCAACCTCCTAATTTATCCCTCCCTGCCATCTTTCCCCTTTGGTAACCATAAGTTTGTTTCCCAAGTCTGTGAGCCTCTTTCTGTTTTGTAAATAAGTTCATTTGTGTCATTTTTGTAGATTCCACGTGTAAGTGATATCATACAGTATTTGTCTTTCTCTGACTTACTTCGCTTAGTATGATCATCTCTCCTGCTGGTTATTATTACATTGCTGTAACTCTTTACGTTGCTGGTTATTACAGAGAAAACTAGGGGAAATGTCAGAGACAGTTTGGTATTGTTCTGGGTCCGCTTTCCCATTGTATGCGTATTGAAGGCTGCTCCCGCCCCCCTCCAGTATTATTCTGGATTTAATGTTATTCATTTCTGTGTCAAATTAATCTCAATATGTATTCAGATGAACATATTGCAGCTCTTTCTAGTTAGTGATGTCAGTAAGAACACATCCTTAGTGCCCCTTGTACGGCATGTTTACACGGGTGAAATTAGATTAAAATGGGTGTCAGACTTGACATGCCTCATGACATCCCTTTCTTCCTCATGACTTGAGGGAGAAAATGAGTCAGAAATAGGCAGCAGGAGCCTGAGGGATGTTGCTTAAGACTGAAAGTTATCTATGTCTTGATTACACAGTGAGATTGAACAATTATTTGCATGCAACGATGAAAGTAATTCCTTAAATTTTACATTTATAGAGCCCTATCTTCTTTCAGGTCTTGTTAATATCAGTGTGTAGAAATTTCTTTATCTTTCCCTGTCCTCACGCTAAGTCACTTCAATGTCTTACAGAATGAGGGGAAGGCAAAGGACTGTACAGCCAGGAGGCAGCCTTTCTTTAATTGATGTGAATCTGTATTGGGGGGAAAACACATAGTGATAACCTTAAAAATGTATTTTGATTCATTTTTTAAAAAGAAATAAAAATAATTTGACTTTCTGAGAGCTGGAGAAGTTCCAGGGAAATATATGAAGATTTCTTTTAACTCATAATTCTTCACTGTAATTATGATCTGGCTACACTCAATTATATTCTGTTATTAAAGTTAAATAACTGAAGTCAAATCAGGTTTGTTATAAGAAGTAGTGGAATTGATTAAGGAGAAGGCCAGAAGTGACAGTCGCTTCTGAGTAATTTAGGACCATTTTGGTCGTAAATGCTGGGTTAGTAAGTGGATTTGTCAATCTGCTCGTGCCTCCTTCCCATGACAAGTTTTGAATGTACATAATAGAACTATAATTGTAGCAGTTGAAAACGCAGTTCAACGATGGGTACTGTAATTCTAGATACCGATGCAGTGATCTTTTATTATTATTATTTTATAATCTATTTTATGGAAGTATAGTTGATTTACAATGTTGTGTTCATTTCTGCTGTACAGCACAGTGATTCCGTTATACATATATACACATTCTTTTTCATACTCTTTTCCATTATGGTTTATTGCAGGATATTGAATATAGTTCCCTGTGCTCTACAGTAGGACCTTGTTGTTTATCCATCCTATATGTAATAGTTTGCATCTGCTAACCCCAAACTCCCACTCCATCCCTCCCCACCATCCGCACCCACCCTTGGCAACCACAAGTCTGTTCTCTCTGATGGAGTGATCTTTAACTTCCTCTTCACACTTAGATTTGTATATGTTTGTGGTTTCCTGTGCATTCTCATGGGAGTGTTAACCAGACCCCCCAGAATGAAGAGCATATATTGTCCCATTCAATTAAGTGGAATTGAATTGGAGAATGAAGCCTACCAAAGTTAAATTAAACATATATTTTCCCCACACTTCCCGCTCATGTTGCTTTTACGGATTGAATTCTGACATGTTCGTGAAGTAAAGCATCACTATGGTTTTATTTTAAATTTCTTGAGATTTTTCTAGAAAGATGTGTGGCTCTAAAATTACCGGTATACAACTGGTCTAAACAACAATAAAAGTTGTAAAATCATCATCTCTAGACGTTGTGAGCAGGCGGGGGAAAGGGAGAAATGCACGGAATGTTAACTGTAGAATTGTAATTTCTTTGTTCTTTCTCAAACTTTTCAAATAGTGAGATGGGATAAATTAAGGAGAAACAAGTTCTGCTACTTGGCAAGAGATCTGTCGGATGCCACACAGCTTTTAAATTATTGCTTTAAAAAAAGATTTCATTCTGGAGCCTTGAAACTTGATTATCAGTTTTCATTTCAAGCATGAAGTCTTTTATATGGGGAATGTTTTCTGTTCTAGATTCTGTTTCTGGATTGCACCTTATTACTTCCATCCATTTTTATGTGAATACAATAAAATGTCAACAAAGGCATTTACTTTATGTGCACACACGCTTACTAATGGATTAAATATGCACTACCTGAATTAAGTGTGTCATACTTTTAAATTAATAAGTTTTAAGAAAGATGAGTTAGGGGAGTGTTATTATGTGAGATCTCTGATGTGGAAACCGGTATTAGGGGAACGTTTTTTGAAAAGCATTATTTGTATGTTAAAACAGTTTTTACCACATAGCTCATAGGTAATTTTATTCATTTAATAAAAATTTGTGGAATGACCACCATGTTCTGGGTGCTGGGTTGTTAGTATCTAAAAAGATACAAAGTCTCTTTTCTCAAGGAGTTTACATTCTAGTGGGGATATGTAACAATAAAAACTTAAATATGCTTGTTTATAAATGCACACACATAACCCATGCATGCATAGATAAAATACACCTGATGGTGTGTGTGTGTGTGTGTGTGTGTGTGTGTGTGTGTGTGTGTATGAGAGAGAGAGAGAACGCAAGCAGGCGTGAGTGTGGATAGAGAAGTTGTCCTGTTTCCATCTTACCAGGCATTACTCTTGGCATATACTTGCTTTGTCTTGTTTCTTTCAAACTCAGGAGCATTAAGTCATTGTTTCTGACAATGTCTGGAGATAAATGCTACATTTGCTCTCCAGAATGTGACTCAGCAGGCAAAAGCCATGCCGTATGTATGCATGACAATATTTTTGCCTTCATGCCCCTTTTAATATTATGATTCAGTGAGCTTTACTTGTGAATAATTGATAAGGCATGAGATGGGTTTGATCTAATGAATTAAGTGTCTCTCAGTCTGGCTTAGAAGGAGAGGCGTGGTTTATGTCTACATACACAATTGGATGACTAATACCCTGCAGGGTTTGTACGCCCTCAGTCACTACCTCAGCGCAAGCTTCTGAAGCTGCGCTGTTTTGCTCCAAAACGGTCAAGTTATCATATAAGAACTTTTCTTCCTTCTCTTCATGTCCTGTGTATACCTCTTTAGCCTGCGTCTGGGGATAGGACAGATTTCCCAAATAGTTTCGCTAGAAGAGTAAGCACATGAAGGAGAGCTATTTTTTTCTTCTTTGCCTCTTCTCCCTGTAGAGAGATGCAGTCTTCCCCCTAAACTTAACCTCCCTGCTGATTGCAGAGAGCACCCTGGCCTTGCTTCGGCCTGTCACCATTTAGCAGCCTGACTTGGTCTAGAGCCACGCTCTCCAGAAACAACTGGGCTAGAAGGCACTGTTTTCCAAAATACAGGCTTTGAGGGCAAAGGATTAAAAATATTCACAGAAATTGGAGCCACTGGATAACAGTAAAAATGAAAAAAAACCAATTGAGGTGTTGGATGCACTGAGAGTGAGTGACTGGCAAGAGACAATAGATTAAAAATCAACATTGAGAAAGAGAGAGAAATCTCCCAGTTATTTTCTCAGTGAAAATTTAAGACCGCTTTTACTGGTCCACGTTTAGTTTCTTAACTTAATCTAGGCGTAAGCAATATCTCACAGGAAGAAAAGAAAAGCGTCCTCTTTTTTTTAATTTCCAAATTCCTTTGTGGTTGTGTTATATTCCGTACGGAGTGAAAAGTAAAAGTAGCAAATGTTTGTTGTTGTTTTTCTGCTCTGGTCCTATTTATAAGATTCTTTAATATGGATTCGGAGTGTAAGGACGTTATTGTTTTTAATCCACGATGATTCATTCACATTTTATGCAGACGTGACATCTCAAAACATACTGATCTCGGGTGGCCTCGGCCTGCAGCGGCTTGAAGCAGGATTTTAGTTCCCGGCCAGAGATTGAGGTTGGGCAGGGGCAGTGAGAGCCCTGAATCCTAATCACTAGACCACCAGGGACCAGTGGCCGGTGACAAGGCCCTGGCCCATCAACTGCGTAGAAATGAATTTCCACATAGAGGTGGAAAGCAGTGAAGCAAGTGAAGTGTTTATTAGGAGGGAAAAGAGTACAGTATGTATGGATGGACACACGGGTGGGCTCAGAGAGAGAGAGTCTCGCCCTTGTGGTAGTTTGAATCACTGTTATGGGGCATTTCTTCCGGATTTCCTTTGACCAGTCATCTTGCTTTGCCTGGTTCTGAGTCCGTATTTGGTCTCCCTCAGGGTCCTGCTCTGTGTGCGTGCACGTCTCTTAGCCAAGATGGATTCTAGCGAAGAGGCCTATGGGTAGTTGGCAGTTGGCATCACTTACTGTGGGGTGGCGCTGCCTCCCTTTTTGACCTCCAAGGAGCCTTTCTGCACATATGTAGTCAGGAAGGTCTCCTTGACGTCGAGGATGAGGATTATGGGGTCTTTTATCTCTTACCTGGGCAGGGCCCAGCCTCCTCCATCATCCTGCTTTTATGGAGTTTCTGCTATTACGGAGTTTCTGTCCACAGGGGAGAAACTGCTCAGCCTGAGGCCCGTCCATGTCCTGTCTCAATACCTGTTTCCCCTTGTGCAGCAGCTTGAATAGAAATATCACAGACTCAGTCCTGAGTAAATACGTGATGCTTCTCTAAGTGTTGTATAGGCATATACTTTTGATTTCTCTGTTACTATGAAGAGGTTCCTGGGAGCTTGCCTGGGGCTTAGCTGCTCAGCCAAACACTCTCTTAGGCCCTTACGTAGTAGACTGGTGTGCAAGCAGAAATTCTACTGAGAAAATGTGTAAACTGAAACACTGATAATTTCTCTCTGCAATAATCTTTTAATCCTGGGTCTATTTTTCAATTCCTTTAATGCTTATTGAGGGCTTGTATGTTCTAAGCATTTTGATGTGTGCTGGCTATAAAAAAATGAGATCGTAGAGAACGTATCTTACTATTCTACCCGTTGAGGAGGATTAGACAAGGAGGAAATCTGTGCTGGCCTTGGATTTTGAGGTGATACTTTTGCCAGCCTGTAAGTTAGTAGAACAAACTTCTCTTCCCCATAATTGTTTTGAACCTGCCATTCAGTATCGACTCTCATTGGAAACTGTGTGTGAGTAATTTTTCTGTTTTTCAAAGGATTCGTAGGTGAATCCTCAACATCCAGGGTCTGGTAATACATCACCACACGGAACTTAATTTGGTTGAGGACGTGTTGGTAGTAGAATTGTCTGTGTCTTTAACTGCCCCAGGTAAATGGCATCTATCACATACTGCCATTTATTATCTTTATTGGTATCTGTGTGTTCATCTATTCTGTTTAGTTTTCAGCCAGGATTGTATCATTCATTTTTGTACCCCTTTCACAGAGTGACAAATATATGGGAATCTGCACACACATGCTGATTGTTTTGTGTTTGTGAAAGAAATTAATGGAGAAAAAAAAGTCATGCACTTCCTCGTAGGTTGTTTAAGGAGAGCAGTGTGATGCCCGCCTCGAGAACCGCTCTGGTTAATTCAGAGGAGTTTGAGGTCCCTGTTTGTAGGATTTCCGTGACTCCTAAAAGATTATTGTCTGCTTGCAATTCCAGGAGGGGAAGAAACCAACCTACCAACCTGAATGAACAGAACACTATTTTGAGGCCTCTGAGTCCCCACATCCTTGGCTAAGAGCCTTCTCTATTGGAAGCATCTTGACTTCACGTCACTCCACAGGGAAGAATCCCTATTCCTACAGCAGGAATCTGAGCCTTGAAGACAGTGATTTAAACAAATGGGTGGGGTGGTTTGTGGATATTTTGACAGTATGATGTATGTTATAGATTTTTTTCAGAGAGAACTCACATACTTGCCAACATGCAAAACTTTTGCCTGCGAGGTAATTTTTGTGATGTTAACGTATGTTTTCTCCCAGTATTTTTCCTATTTTTTTTCCCCCACTTAAGCAGCTAGAAGTCCCAGTGCACTTTTCTCCTCAGGGGAGGTTTGAGAGTTGGCAGAAAGCTTAACTTTTCTAGAAGGCACTTCCCTTCCTGACTTTTATTCCCTAGAGACTAAATCCAAGGAGGCTGTTACGCTTAGTGTCTTGCACACAGGGAGAGAGAGATTCCCTCTGACAGAAAGAGAAGAGAAGAAAGGATTTTTCCACAGACTTAAAAGACACTCACATGGAGCAAATGGACACCCATAAGCCAAAAAAAAAATATGAACCACAGCCCAAACCTCACACTTGATATGAAATCTAATTCAAATGGATCATGGGCTTAAATGTAAAACATTTAAGAAAAAATCTTTGAGATCATAGAGTTTATAACTTGACATCAAAAACATGTCCATGAAAGGAAAACATTAATAAATTGATCTCATCAAAATGAGAAAATTTTATTATGTAAAAGTCTCTGTGAAGAGGATGAAAAGATAAGTTATAGACTGGCCAAAGATATTTGCAAATCATATGTCCACCAAAGGACAAATATCTGAAAATACAGAAAGAACTCTCAAAGCTCAACAGTAGCAAACAACCTAATTAGAAAATGGGTGCAAAACATGGACGGTGGTTTCACTGAAAGGACATACAGATTGCAAGTAAGCACAGGGAAAGATGTTCAGCGTCATTAGCGATTATGGAAATACAAGGCCACCAGGTGCTATCATTACACACTTATCAGAATGGCTAAAACAAAACAAAATACTGATAACCAAATGTTGGCGAGGATGCAGAGAAACTGGATCGCTCATAAATTGCTTGTAAATGGTATAACCACTCTGGGAAATGTTTTGACAGTTGCTTAAAAAACTAAACATGCACTGCCATACGACCTAGCAATTGCATTTCTGGGTGTTTATCTCAAAGAAACAAAAACTGTGTTCACAAAAATACTTCTTCACAAATACTTAGTGTAAAGCTGTAAACTGGAATCAGCCCAGATGTCCTTCATCAAGGGAATGGTTATCCAGTCTGCAGTACAACCATAGCATGGAATGCTGCTCGACAATAAAAAGGAATGGCCTATTGATACATAACAATTGGGATGGACCTCCCGGCGGTTATGCTGAGTGAAAATTGTCAATCCCAGAAGATCACATACTGTGTGAGTCCATGTTTATGTCATTTTTGAAATGAATCTTAGAACTGGAGGACAGATTAGTGGTTATCCAGGGTTAGGGAAGCAAGAGAGGGGAGCGAGAGGGAGGTAGGTTTAGTTAGAAGAGGGCAATGTGAGGCATCCTTGTGGTGTAGGACCTTTACAATGATGGGGTTCCAGGAAGTTACACAGTTAATAAAATGGTATAGAATTTAATACACACACACAGACACATACTCAAATGAATATAAGCAGAACTGGAGAAATTTAATAAGATCAGGGGATTGTATCAAAGTCAATATCTTCATTGAAAAACCATTATAGTATATATATATATATATATATATATATATTCAATTACATATATATGTAACTTGAATATATGTGTACTTACATATATGTGTAACTATTATACTATAGTTTTAAAATATAGTTACATATATAATAGTACATATATAGGTAACAGTTACATATATATATGTAATAGTTAAGCGTATATGTAATAGTTACATTACATATGTAACTATTAGTTACATATATATTACATATATAATAGTTACACATATGTAACTATTAAGGTTATGTATATATGTAACTATTACATTATAGTTGAAAAATATTACTATTAAGGGAAACCAGACAGATGTTCAAGGGATTTTTCTGTATTCTCACAACAGCATGTGAATCTATGGTTATCTTAAAAAAAATTTTTTTAAAGCATTCATAGAGAGTGGGGAGGGAGCAGAGTTTTCTGAGTTCCACTTTCAGGCTGACCAGTGCTCTGTTCCCTGACAACTTGCTACTCCCCATTTCATCCTGGCTTATCAGGAGATGGCAAGACTCAGAGGGCAATGACTGTGGGGTTTTTCACTTGAGCAAAATGTCCTGAGCCTCTCAAGTGAATGGAAAGCGTCAGCCCTCAGACTGGACAGGAGCATGTAAATAGAGACCTTGCGCTTAGAAGATCTAACAAATGAACTGGGCTTACTCCCCAAGGTCCGAGATTACTGTACCACTCCAGCAACAATAATAAGTGCTTGAATTCCGCACTAGCTTGATGGACTCAAAGTTGAAAATAATTGTATTTTAAAGAGAATTTTTTGAAGTGATGGTGATAACAATAGTAGATGAGGTTATTCCAAGCCATGTTTCCCTCTGAGAAAAACCAAAAATCTGTTCAAAGATAATTGAGAGCTAAAAAAGCAGTGAAAATGTGTGGAGCCAGGTTCCCAAAATAGGAGACAGAGGAGTGAGTTCGGCATCTGAGGAAGCCTCTTCTCTCCAGGGGATTGCAGTGGCTGAGTGGCTCAGAAGTGGGGCAGAGCTGCTGGAAGCATCAGAGTGCAAGTGGATCAAAAGTGGTAGTACAAGACCCACCAAAGAAGAGGCACTTTAGGAGGGAACTAAAAGAACTATGCCCTTGAAGCAGTGATGAACTGGAAATAGAGCAGCCCTTGCAAGTATTGAAACTCAGCCTCAAATAATATTAATTACCATTTGGATTAAGATGATGTGGGATTGCTGGTGCCCCTAGATTACTTTACCTGCGAGAAGCAAAAGTACATCTTTGGGGGGTGGGGGACTAACACAAAGAACTCAAGTGATTTCTGTATTTTACATATACCGTATCTAATAATCAAAATTAAACACGCTATTTTGTTTCAACCCTGACTGATGTACTGCAGTAGAGTTCTGGCACCAACTCCCCAGAATTAATAGATCATACAAATTACGGGCTTTGTTCCCTACAAAACTGCTCTTATCTCAGACACCAGCCACAAGGAGAGGGCTGGTCCTCAGACCATCTGTACTACTGTACAACTGGCTACAAATTTGGGGGTTCCCATAACCCCTTTAGATTTAAGAACTCAGGAAAGTGCTATACTTACGATTACAGTTTTATTATAAAGGATTACAAGTCGGGCCAGATGTAGCTATGTATAGGGCGAGGTCTGGGAGGGTTTCAAATGTAGAGTTTCTGTTCCCTGTACCTGTGGATCAAGATATCTTACCCTCCTGGCACATCATCATGTCCATCATCCAGGAAGCTCCGTCAAGGGTTTGTCCTAGAGTGTTTTTCTTGGTGTTTTGTTATGTAGGAATGTTTGAGTTCAATCATGTACTCAATTATTTAATCAGTCTCCACCACACTTTCACTCCTCAGAGGTCAGGCTGGATCAAACTTCCAACCCTCTGGTCATCTTATTTGTCTTTCCAGCATGGCCAACCCTCTTACTGAAGCTATCTAGGGGCCCACCATGAGTGGCCCCATTACCATAAATGAAGGTGTGATCTAAGAGGCTCATGAAAAACATAGTCACTTATATCACTTGGGAAATTCCAAGGGTTTAGAATCTCCCTTCTAAGAACCAGGGGCATGGGTCAGCCAGATTCTTTGTTATACAGCACAGGCATATAAGATAGGACCCACCTGAAAAGTAAAGGCAAACACACACTATAGAAAAAGGCGTACAGGTCATGGATACACAGATAATAGTGTTATCACAAGTAGAATTTTAAATATTTATGATTATTATGATCTAAGAATTAAAAGACCAGGTGAATAAATTTGGTGGAGAACTGGTAACTATAAGAAGGGGTCACATAGACATTCTAAAACTGAAAATTAAAATAACTGATATTAGAACAGATAGATTTAATATCAGCTTAGACATATCTGAGAAGAGAATTATTGAACTGGAAATAAGGTCAGAAGAAATATTCTGACCTAATACTGAAACACTGATAGTCAAAAGATTGGGAAGTATGAAAAAGAGCATACGAAATACGTGATAAATGATGAATGGTCTATCATACATGTATTGGAGTTCCAAAATAAAAGGATAGAGAAGGGAGGGAGGCAGCAGGAGAAGAAAAGCAGGAGGGAGACAGAGAACAAGAAAAAGAGTGCTTGCAAGTACACAAGGCACAGGCAATGTTTAATACAGTTGCTTAAGAATTCTCCACAACTGACTAAGTATATTAAGCCACAGATTCAAGAACTATGAACCCTAAGTAAGGCAAATGAAAAGAAACCGCACTTACATCAGACTAAAAGTACTGAAAAGTAAACACAAAATTAAACACTTAAAAACGGATAGAAAAAAGATGTGATATCTTTAAGGGGACAACAGTAAGATTTACAGCTCACTTCAAGTAAGAGACAATTGGAGACATTGGATGTAAGCTTAAAAGTGCTTAAAGAAAATAACTGCCAACGTAAAATTTTTAAATCTAGTAAAATGTGATATTTTTCAAAACAAAAGAAAAGCATAAAAGTGGCTAAATTTTATAATCATCCTCTTCATTTTCTTCCTAGTAAAGTCCTAGTATATTTTCTCCTAATATATAAATATTTTTTAAAAACATTAAATAAGTGATTTTTAAAAATTAAGACTTTTGAAATTGAAGTATAGTTGATTTATAATATTGTGTTAGTTTCAGGTGTATAACATAGTGATTCAGTTATTTTTTTATTATGTTCCATTATAGGTTATTACAAGATATTGAATGTAATTCCCTGTATTATACAGTAAATCCTTGTTGCTTATCTATTTTATGTATAATAGTTTGTATCTGTTAAATGCCATATCCCTAATTTGTCCCTCCCCACCTTTCCCTTTTGATAACCATAAGTTTGTTTTCTGTGTCTGTGAGTCTGTTTCTGTTTTGTATATAGATTTATTTGCATTAGTTTTTAGATTCCCCATAAAAGTGATAACATATAGTATTTGTCTTTCTCTGTCTGACTTATTTCACTAATCATAATATTCTTTGGCCCATACATGTTGCTGCAAATAGCAATATTTCATTCTTTTTATGGCTGAGTAGTATTCCATTGTATACATATACCACACCTTCTTAAGCCAGTCATCTGTTGATGGACACTTGGTTGTTTCCATGTTTTGGCTCTTGTAAATAGTGTTGCTGTGAACATTGAGGTGCATGTATCTTTTCGAATTAGAGTTTTTATTTTCTCAGGATATATACCCAGGAGTCGGATTGCTGCATCATATGTTAGCTTTATTTTTAGTTTTTTAAGGAACCTTTATACTGTTTTCCATGTTGGCTGCATCAATTTAGATTCCCACCAACAGTGTACAAGGGTTCCCTTTTCTCCACACCCTCTCCAGCATTTATTATTTGTAGACTTTTTGATGATAGACATTCTGACACGTGTGAGTTGATATCTCATTGTGGTTTTGATTTGCATTTTTCTAATAATTACCAATGTTGAGCGTATTTTTATGTGCCTTTTGACCATCTATAATTCTTCTTTGGAAAAATGTCTCTTTAGGTCTTCTGCCCATTTTTTGATTGGGTTGTTTGTTTTTTCCATATTGAGTTGTATGAGCCCTTTGTGTATTTTGGACATTAACCCCTTGTTGGTCACATCTTTTGCAAATATTTTCTCCCGTTCCGTATGTTGTCTTTTTGTTTTGTTGATGGTTTCCTTTGCTGTGCAAAAGCTTTTAAGTTTGATTAGGTCCCATTTGTTTATTTTTGTTTTTATTTCTTTTGCCTTGGGAAACTGCTGTAAGAAGACATTGGTACGATTTATGTCAGAGAATGTTTTTCCTGTGTTCTCTTCTAGGAGTTTTTTGGTGTCATGTCGTATATTTAGATCTTTAAACCATTTTGAGCTTATTTTTGTATATGGTGTGAGGGAGTGTTCTAATTTCTTTGATTTACATGTAGCTGTCCAGCTTTCACAGTACCACTTGTTGAAGAGAGTGTCTTTTCTCCGTTGTATATTCCTGCCTCCTTTGTCATAGATTAATTGACCAGAGATGCATTGGTGTATTTCTGGGCTCCCTATTCTCTTCCATTGATCTATATATCTGTTTTTGTGCTAATAACATGCTATTTTGATTACTGTGGCTTTAATAGGCATTATTTTTTAGAGGAGTTTCAGATTTACAAAGAAATTGAGCAGAAAGTACAGATACTTCCCACATATCCCTTCCAGACTTTCCTCTGCAGTTTTCCTATTATTAAAATGTTGCTTTAGTGTGGTACTTCCTTTACAACTGATGAGTCAATATGGGCACATTAATATTAATTAAAGTCCGTTATTTACATTAGGATTCACTTTTAGTTTTGTATATTTTCTGGGTTTTGACAAATGTATAATGACATATATCCACCCTTGTAATGCATACAGAATAGTTTCAGTGCCTTAAAAATCTCCTGTACTTTAGCTATTTAAGACTATCCTTTTTTCATTGAAAGGAATGGAGCACCTTTGTGCCTTTGTCAAAGGTCAATTGACTATATTTGTATGAGCCTATTTTAGGGCTCTCTATTTTGTTCCGTTTATCTATTTGTCTGCTCTTTCACCAGGACCACACCATCTTGATTACTGTAGCTTTATAGTAAGTCTTGAAGTTTGGTAGTGTCATTCTTCCAACTTTGTTCTCCTTTAATATTGTGTTGGGTATTCTGGGTCTCTGGCCTTTCTGTATAAACTTTAGAATTGCTATGAAGATAACTGATTAGTTTCCTAGGGTTATTGATTGGGTTTGAGTTGAATCTATGGATCAGGTTGAGAAGAACTGATATCTTGACAGTATTGAGTCTTCCTGTTTGTATACGTGGAATGTTTCTCCATTTATTTACTCTTTGATTTCTTTCATCAGAGTTTTGTAGTTTTTCTCATATAGATCTTGTACATATTTTGTAAGAAATATACCTTTCTTTTCCTTTTGGTGGTAATATAAATAGTATTGTGTTTTAATTTCAAATTTCTGTTGTTCATCACTGGTATATAAGAAAGTTGAGTTTGTCCATTAATCTTTCCATTAATCTTGTATCCTGTAACCTTCCTATAATTGCTTCTTAGTTTCAGGAGTTTTATTTTTGTTGTTGATTCTTTGGGATTTTCTACATAGACCATCATGTCATCTGCAAAAGAAAACAGTTTTTTTTTTTCTCTCTCCCCAATTCACATACCTTTTTTTCCTTTTCTTGTTTTGTTGCATTAACTAATACTTCTAGTACAATGTTGAAAAGGATTGGTGAGAGGGGAAATTCTTGCCTTGTTCTGTATCTTAGGGGGAAATTATTTAGTTTCTCACTATTAAGAATGATGTTGATTATAGATGATCTTCATGAAGTTGAGGACGTTCCCTCCTATTCCTAGTTTTCTAAGAGTTTTCATTGTGAATGGATGTGGGATTCTGTCAAATGCTTTTTGCATTTATTGATATGATAACATGGTTTTTATTCTTTAGCCTGTGCATGTGATGGATTTTATGAATGTTCAGTGATACTTTAAATTAATAAACTTATGTGTACAAAAGGAGAAAAGTAATCATTTTTGCTACATGTATTAAAGCAGCACATTTCTTTTGAGATAAAAAGTAGTGATGGTTCCTATGGATACCAATTATGACTTTTAAAATCTATTTCGTTAGGATTTAAAAAAACATTTTTCAAAAGAGAATTTAGCTCTGTGGTCCGTCATTCATTTATTGAACATCAAGTTTGGAAAAATGAAGAATTCTGATCTTATTTTACTGCCCTGCATTGCAGTAACTAAAATACAGTGATATGACTTTTTTTGTCCCTACTGAATTCTACATAAACATGTCATAAGCATTTGAATTGGCACGGCAATCTTTAGAAGCCAGTAAACTACTCTTCTTTATTTTTAACTTGTGTAATTGGTTCATCATCAAAATTGGATGTGACTGATTAAATTTCTTTGTATTATTTTTGTTCCCTCTTTTCTTGTTCAGCATTTGTTACACACTCTAGCCTCTCTCTGGACAAAAAGAAACCAGTATGTGTTCAAAAAGTAGAACACTAATGACAACATCCCTTACCCCATTGCTTGAAGGTCATATGGTAGATGTTAAAAAAAATAGTTCACTTGGAGGAAAAAAAAAAGGTGGTGTCTGTGGTACTGCATTAATAATTGATTATGAGCTGTCCAGTGTTAAAATAATGTACTAAATTTAAGGCTTCCCTATGTTGAAGAAACAAAAGTAAATTGAAAATGACGTAATTGTTATTTTTGTAATTCATGTATAAGACAATTCTTTTGCTCATGCTTCACTGATCAAACTAACGTTTTTGGGATGATCCAAGTGTTCTGAAACACTCTGAATTTATCTGTAGTTATCTTGGGGAGAGAAAAAAAGGAATCACTCACCATGTAGGTATTAATTCCAGATTTAGAAATATAGATAGATAAGTTGGACTTTCAGTTATTATGATGTTTAATTTTATGTGTGAACTTGACTGGGCCACACAGTATCCAGATATTTGATCAAACTATTTGATCAAATTATTCTGGGTGTTTCTGTGAGGGTGTTTTTAGATGAGTTTACCACTTAAATCTATAGACTGAGTAAAGCAGATTGCTCTCCCTGGTGTGGGTGGGCCTCATATAATCAGTTAAAGGCCTGAATAGAACAGAAGGGCTGACTCTTCATGAATCAGAGGGACCTCTTTCTGCCTAACTGCCTTTGAGCTGAGACATCAATTATTTCTTACCTTTGAACTGAAACTGAAACATCAGTTCTTCTTGGATCTCGAACCTGTCAGTCTTTGGAATGGGACGATACCATTGGCTCTCCTGGTTTTCAGGCATTTGGGCTTGGACCGGAACTTACATCATCAGCTCTCCTGGGTCTCCAGCAGATCTTGGGACTTGTCAGCCTCCATGATTGCATGAGCAGACTCCTTATAGTAAATTCTTTCTATAGAATTATATATACACACACACACACATTCACACATATATATGAATGTATTTTTATATAACATATATTCTATATACTAGGATTTATATATATATGTCTCCACAACTTGGGTCACAGCTTGGATGGCTACTGTTGGTATGTAGTGGGTAGAGGCCAGGGATGTGGGAAATATCCTACAGTGCACAGGACATCCCCCCACAGCAAAGAATTACCCGGACCAAAGTGTCAGTAGTGCTACTGTTTAGAGACTGGTATAGACCATAGTTTCCTAACTTTGGCTCCCCCTTACGACCAGCTGGGGAGCTTTTAAAACACCTGACTCCAGATTTGGTTTAATTGGCCAGTGGTGAGGGCAAGGTTTCAGGATTTTAAAAGCTATCCACATGATTATATTCACAACCACCATTAAAAAGCCCCTACTGAGGACCCTGGTCATTGATGTACCTAAAATTCTTAGGTTATAATGGATCAGGGTGATCCTGAATCAATTTTAATGTAGAAAGATAAACAAGTAGTCATTATTACCTCCTGATGTCATGTAATAGGAAGGCAAACACCAGTTTCTGAAATGTTCTTGCTGAAGAATCACAAACTTGAACCTGAGCAAGTTTCTAGATTTCTAGATCTACCACTTAGAGGCAGATGTTAAAAAACACTGTGAGGTTGTCATCAGCAAAATTCAGAATGTAGAAAATACTCCAGGACAAATGATACAGTTTTTTGTTAACAAATAAATGGCAAGAAGGAAAAAAAAAGAGGAAGGGAGAACTGTTCGAGAATAAAATAAAGACACCAAACAAATTTATGCATCTCATTTGGATCTTGATTTGAAAAAGCAACAGAAAGAAAAAGACATTTTTTTCCTTGAAGAACAGTTTATTCAGATTTTTCCCATCCTGTGACATGATGGATAAAAGTAGATTCATTATTAAAAAAGAATAAAATTTGAAAGCAAGTTAACCTGAGAATGATTACCTCATGCTTCTCGGTAGGATGCCTGATCATTCTGTCTTCTATGGCTTTTGCTACATTTAAAAAAATTTTTATTTTATATTGGAGTATAGTTGATTAACAATGTTGTGTTAGTTTCAGGTGTACAGCAAAGTGATTCAGTTATACATATACATGTATCTATTCTTTTTCAAATTCTTTTCCCATTTAGGTTATTACAGAGTATTGAGCAGAGTTCCCTGTGCTATACAGTAGGTCCTTGTTGGTTATCTATTTTAAATATAGTAGGGTGTATATGTCAATCCCAAACTCCCTAACTGTCCCTACCCCCAACCCTTCCCTCCTGGTAACCATAAGTTCCTTCTCCAAGTCTCTGAGTCTGTGTTGCATAAATAAGTTCATTTGTATCTTTTTTTTTAGATTCCGCATATAAGCGATATCATGATTTTTGTCTTTCTCTGTCTGACTTACTTCACATAGTATGATAATCTCCAGGTCCATGCTTGTTGCTGCAAATGGCATTACTTCAGTGTGAAAAAGACATTTTTGAGACAATTGGGAAAATTTGAGCAGTGAATGGGTATTTCATAAAAACAGATTATGTATATATATGTATATCAAGTATAGAAAAATACTTTTGTATTGTTTTATGTGGAGGTTGTATGTTGAAGGATAACTTGTGGTTATAGGTAAAACAAGGTTGGCCCTATATTGATCACTGTTGAAGCTATGTCCTGGGTGTATTGGGGTTTATTATAATGTTCTCTCTACTTGTGTGTCTTTGAAAAGTTCCACAATAAAAATAGAATGAGAAGGAATATCTGAGTAGGTAAGGGGAATGCAGGCAAGAATGGTGTTAGGAAAACTGTCAAAGCAGTAGGGTTTTCCAAAGTGTTTAAAAAAAATAAGTCCACTGGATTTGGGAACATGAAGGTCATTGGATGGCCTCAGCTAAATCTGTCTCCGTGGAGAAGTGGGTCTGCAGACAAGATTGAGTGCACTGAGGATTAAGAGGAGGTGGTAATGAGGCAGAAAAGCAAGGGAAGCAGGGGAGGAAAATATGGTCACACGTTATTATGTTTGTGACTGGACAGGGTTATGTGTGTTTGGATGATGAAGAGACCCAGTGGAGAGGCAGATGGTGAGCACTCGGGAAAGAAACAGGAAACAAGTTTTGGTTTCCTTAAACCAATCTCAAGCGGATGGTATAGAGACCAATTTGGATAATGTATATACATTACTTAGCATCACGTCTGGCATATTAACAAATTGTTATTACGAGAGCTTTGGAATTTTGGTATGTGTGATGTACATCCGAAGAAATTTCTGTGTGTGTGTGTGTGAGTTTTTTGTTGATATTTACATTTTATTGATGTTTACATTTTCCTATCTCTCATCACTTAACAGATTGTCATGAAAACATTAAAATTAATGTGTTTTCACATTTCTTTAAAATGTTTTAAATGTCTAGAAAGAGTTTAGAATTGCAAATAATTATATGCATGTGTTGAAATATATTAAACTACACCTAAATTCATAGTGGAGTACATGTATGGACTTAAGTTTAATGGTGAAAGTATTCACTGGGATAAAGAGAGAAAAATGGCCAGGGTGAGGGAGAGGGGATGAAGGGGATGAGAGGGAGTAAAGGACGAAGGAATGTGTTTAAATCAAATGTTTATTCAGGTCACTGTTGTTATTTTTATTTCCAGCTATATTGTCTCCTACCAAAAAGTAGCTTTTACTGTTTCTCCAAAGCCTTCCCATTTACTTTTCTCTTTGAATTGGCTTGAAAAATTGAGTCCAAGAATGCACCGTTAAAATTGGGCTTTTTATTTCTTTTAACAGAACTGTTCATTACGAAGGCGGTGCTGTATCTGTTCACGCACGTTCCCTGTGGAGACTAGAGACGCTAAGAGTTGCGTAAGTAGAACTTCTAAATACAGCCTGACGCTCCGGGTACAAAGTACATCGAGTGCTCTTGTGCTTTTATGTGAGATGGTCATGCTAACAACCAGCAAGCAAATGAAACCCTGAGAAAGTGGAGAGTCTCTCCTCTTTTACCTTCCGCCTGCCTTTATTTATCTTTCACTAGCCTACATTCACCAGGTAGTAAGCAACAATTTTATACCATCTGCTTTTGCATTTAGCCTCATTTGTTTTGTTTTGTTTTGTTTTTTAACATCTTTATTGGAGTATAATTGCTTTACAATGGTGTGTTAGTTTCTGCTTTATAACAAAGTGAATCAGTTATACATATACATATGTTCCCATATGTTTTTATAATATCGTCCTGTCCCAGTCTGTTCATCTCCTGGCAGGAAGAGCTCCCAGAGCAGAGTGATGTAAGGTTTGGAGACAGGACAAATTGTTTGCAACCCTGTCACACATTTCAGGTCTGGGTTTAACCTTGTAAAGTCACATGTAAAACAGTGGAAACTTGAACCTGAGTGAGATGTGACAGTCATAACTGGCAGTCACTATCTTTACTTACAAATAGCTTGATAGCTGAGTGAGAAATGTGGATTGCAAGCAAGTCACTGTGTATTCATTATAGAAACAATGACCTTTTTTTTTCTGGTGACTTCAATAAGCTGTCCAGAGATTGACTTTTAGTTCCTTTATGTAAATGCAATACTGATGGTAAAGGTGTCATTTTGAACTATGTTAAATAGAATTTAAATATCAATTAAATTTAAAAAAAAAAGATTGGAAGTTTCAGTCCTTTACCTAAAAATCAGTAAGTTTTCAATGTATTTGTTCCCTATTATATGACACTTTAAAAAATTATTGATTTAGGGTAACAGACTTCATGGATGGCTGTAGGGAACTATCTTATTATGGAATAGCTGTCTTTGTCAACCTGATATTTTGAGATTAATGCTTATCTATTGATGATTAAAGTGGTTCAGTGGTCTTCAGTTTTTCGTCTTTTTGTTTTTTTTGCTTACATATCCCATACAATGATTTTGAAAAACTTTGTACTTCTTTGATCATTGTTAGGCTTGACATAGAAATTTGTTCATTATCAGTTTAAATAGATGCATAGAATATAACTTACAATGTATTATAAGTAGTGACATTTTAAGATAAAATGGTTACACCAGTCTTATAAAAGTATCCCATTGTCTCTAAGTACTGCTGTGATTTAATACCCATCTTTGTTTATTTAAAAATACTTGAACATGGTCCCTTTAACAGTGAAAAAAATATGTGTTATTCATCTTTCTCATTGAAATCATATTTCCTTTACTCTCCCATGACAGAATGGTACCCCAATTGGATTTTTTTTATGATTGAAAGACTTTTCTGCTTACTGTGTCATACTCCTATTCAACCAAAAAAATGCATGTAAATTAAATTTATTTTTTATATTTTCTCTGATTGTAAGTCTGTGACTTTAAAAAAGTGCTTCTATATTAACCCCATTAATTCTTAATTAATTGATGATATTAAATTTCTTCCATATAAATTCATAGTTGGTCAAATGGACTGAAATATTAAAACTTTTGATAAACATTGAACTTAAAAGTAAAATTTTTTTTAACATCTTTATTGGAGTATAATTGCTTTACAATGGTGTGTTAGTTTCTACTTTATAACAAAGTGAATCATAAAAGTAAAATTTTATGGGAAGTGCACCTCTTAATGCAATGGAAAAAGAAGAGATAACTTAAAAGGAAAGGGAAGAAAACTCATAGCTTTTGTGTGCTTCATAAATTATTCAGAGAATTTAGGGAAAAGAATTTCAAATATATACATGTACTTTTGTAATTTGCCTAGTGTATTATAAAAATGACAGCTTAATTAGAGAAATGAAATAGTCCAAAAAAGTGAAATTTAGAGAAGTTTTGTTGCCTTTAAAAAACGGACTCCAGATGTGTTTTCACATTTATAGATCTACCTACCCTTCACAATTGTGTGGTTAAAGAAATGATTTTTTTTTTTTTTTTTTTTTTTTTGAGGAAACCAGGACCTAAATCTGTCTCAATTTATAGGCTTAAAAAAAAAAAAAAAGGATGAGAGCTCCTGAAAGCCCAACAAGAGTTCCTTTTCATTGTCAACAATGTTGTTGATGAACTGCAATTACATAAATCCCATTATCCAGCACGTGTTTCTATCCCGTGGTCTTAATTCTGTTTCTCTGCTGTTGCCTAATGTTTGAAGTTTGAAAGGGAAAGTTTGGAGTTTGTTTTCACTTTGAATTTGGTTGACTGATATATAGAAAGGGCCTGGGCCTTCTTCAGATAATGGAGATGAAAGGGGGTACTTTATCACCATGTGTTTGTAGCTATGCATGTTAGAATCCAGATGACAGCAAGGGGGCTTGACAGCCAAGGTGGATCAGGGACATTTTCAACCATTTTTTCAACCATTTAAAAAATTACAGAGAGGTGTTTTGATTCTACTCTATGACCCTTGATGTATATCTACAGTAGGAAAGCAGGAGGTTCATATGTAACAAATGTAATTATTAAAAAAAAATTTTTTTTTTAGATTTTGTTGCATCTTTGACCTACTTTGGCCTCATTTACAAATTAGATTGCATTTAATTTGCATGTCTTATTATATGCAATGGCCACATAATTAATTTTTCTTTTTACTTAGGAAGTTAATAGTCAAAGATCCTGCTTATGTTTATGACAGAACTTTATTTCCAAAGGTCAATGTTTGTATTATAATCTTTGGGATACCATTTGTTTTTTTTTCCTCCACTGAGGCCCCAAACTTTGTATTTGTTATAATTTATGTACTCCAGTAATTATATATTTTATATTGCTTACTTACATAACATTAATGTTGTCAAAAGTTTTTCAGTATTATGAACATTTTAATAAGGTAAGTTTTAATTTTGGGAGTCAAATGTAATAGAAAACACATTCCTGTATTGTACCCCAGGACAAAGTTGTAAGAACACTGTAAGTAGGATATATGTTAGTTTCTGTAATGGGCATGATCACTGCAATTATAAATACGCATTTTGTATTTTAAGTAAAATTCCACTTTCTTATGTGTTACAAATCTTTAAAAAATTAACATATCATGACAGGTGACCAAATACTCCTCATTTCTTTGAGATAATTACAAGTAAATATAGATAATACATATGGAACAGTTTTCAATAATATAGGAAGCTGCTTTATATAACTTCTTTACTGTAACTATTTTCAGTTTTTACTGAAATATTATTTTCTTGCCCCTTGATTCTCCTGCGCTTTTCCTCTTTTCTTTTGGACCTGTGAGCTAAAGAAAATGTGTTTAGACTTTACAAAGTTTGGCTGATGATTGGTCAGATTCATTCCATTTCTAACAGTGGCTTGAGAGGAGTGCTTATGTATATGAGCCCTATTAAATAGATTTGAACATGGTATCCAGAATACCGTATAGAAATTCTGGTAAAAAGTATACACTATTACCAGACTAGAAATGCTTTAACATGCTGTTGTTGGTAAATGAACTTTAATTTCATTTTTAAGACAATAGTGTGTTATTATCAGGGTTTATTGGTACATGATTATTAATTTAGTAGGAGGACTTGTCCAAAGTAATTGTCTTTATAAACGAATCCATGTAAAAATGGACTTATTACAATATCATTCTACTGTTAATTTTCCAGGCTAATAGTTCAGGTCAAAAATCCAGGTTGGGAAAACAGCATAAAATTGACATATAGTTCACTAAGATTGGTGAATTCTTTTTAAAGTGTTCTTAATTTGTAGAATATAAAAGTTTATAATGCTTCTGTATTAAAACTGGTTTATTAATTAATAAAATCATATTGAAATCCTCCATACCTTTACTTTTTATTTATTTGATTCCTTACCTAGTGGTAAAGCTTCCACTATAATTGTCTTTTAAAAAATTATCCTTGTGTTTCTTTTGTTTCATTTTCTGTTTGCCATTGACATGTGAAGCTTCATAACATAGTACATTCTTTTTAGAGTATATCTTTCTCATTATAAAATACCCGACAGTGTCCCCTTTATACTTTTTTGCCTTGAATTCTAATTTCTCTACTATCAACTTTACCATCACTGTTTTCTTTTGATTTTGTATGCATGGTAAATCCTTTTTATTTGTATTTTTTTAATTTGATTTTACATCATTGGTAAGAGGCTGTCCTCATTTTGCACACTAGCATGATAACTGAAAGTCACCATTATCAGAACCTTGTTTCCACTCTGTACCGTAGTAAGGGCAAGGCTCTGATAATGATGGCTTTCAGTTAACACAGTACTGTGCAAAGCAAGGATGGTCTGTATCTTAATTTTTCTTTTCTACCCTATCTGAAAGTCATTATTTTTAAAAGCAGACTTTAATGATCACAACTTTGCTTTTTATCTTTTTTCTGCAATCTTAGTTTATATTTTCTCTGTGTTGCATTCAATTTTGCTTTCCCGTTTTTCCTCTTGACTCTATTAGAATTTATAGTCTTGTTTGTCTTTCTTGTTCATTGGTTTTTAATGACATAATTGTTCCACATTATTAAAATTTAAAGCATAGGAAGAGATTTCTTTTTTCAGATAAATACCTGCTTCAGTTTATATATATGAGTTCCAGTTAATCATAATTAGGCATTGACTCTAATATCACTAGTTTTCAAGTCTGTGCAAATCCAAAAATAACTAGTAAATGCTAAGGTATCATTTAAACTCATAATGTCTATATCTGTGACTAGCAATTAGAGGTTAACCTGGAACACAGCTTCTTGGTCATCTTTGCGTGGAGTAGTGTTTGGTGTGGATGGTATTACATTTAATGTCAGAAGACCTTGAGTTAAATTTCGCTTCTACTTACTGTTAGCTCTATGACATGGAATATTACCTAATCATTCTGAATAACCATTTTGTTATTTGTGATACGAAATTAATAACACCAACATCATAAGGTTTGGGGGATCATTAAAGAAGACAGTGTATGCAAAGCACCTTTGTTCATTGTCTGACACATACATTTTAATTGCTGTTTCTCCTGTCATTGTATTTGCTATTGGATCAAGTCTTACCTGTTTTTGTTAGGTGGAGTGGAAGCCATATAAGATGGGGCCAGCCTTTCCGACTACGCCATGTCACCACAGGAAAATACTTGAGCCTCATGGAAGACAAAAGCCTTCTACTCATGGACAAAGAAAAAGCTGATGTCAAATCAACAGCATTTACCTTCCGATCTTCCAAGGTAAGACAGAAATGTATAATTTTCGATTTCCTTTAACTACATCCCTACTGCATTTCCTTTGATGTTAGAAATGCAAAAAGAAATGATGTATGTTTTACATGTATCTCCAAATTCCCATTTTCTCTTTGATGCCTTCCTCTTCAGTAAAGCCTATTTCCTAAACCACTAACACCTTCCCAGGTGTTGCACCTGGCTTATAGTTCTTTGGTTATTTACGTGTAGCTCATCCATCCAGCCCCTTTTAGTTTTCTTAGGTGTTGACAGTGCAGTAAGCACAGACTTTGTGCTCTTGTTGTATAGCAATGTGATGGGCACACCAGAACGTTCACACAGATGCTCTTATATACAGACCTTTCTTCTTAAGTTCTTGAATCATTTGTAAGAACAGAACCTCTAAGAGAATCCTTAGTATCTTTCATGAGAATCCCTCTGAACTAGATGATGAGTAGAATAGAAAAAAAAATAAATGCACATCAAAGTCAAGTTGGAATGCTGGTGCTTTAGCACAGCTAGGCCCACGCAGTACCTCATGAAAGATTCGTAACTCACCAACCCCGCAGTGCAGTGGATTGCTAACCATGCCTCAGGAAAACAGTAGATGTCCTGAATAGTGAAGTATCTCAGGAATAGTTGAAAATCACTTGTTCATTTGACACATGCCAAGCATCGATTATATATATGCATTTTTGTGATAATTGTGTATTTCTGTCCTTAATTAAATGAAGATTGTGAAACTTGGGCATCATGATAGGAAAGGTATTAACTTACTGGTTAGCTTTTGTCTCAGAGATGCAAAACTTTACACCCCTGTTACAGATAAAGGTAAGTTTGAGCAAGACCGGAAGTAACTCTAAAAAGACAGTAGCCTCAGTTTACATCCCTAGTGCCACGCTCTCAGTTTTCTTGCTTTGGAGGACACAGAATGGTAGAAGATGCTTCTGATTTGATGAATTCTCCCGAGAGCTTCTGGAAAGACAGCCAGTGTAGGTCCCCATCTTTTATGGTAAAAATAGACAAAGCTGGTCAGCTCCAGTGGATAATCTGAGACAGGATTGGCATCTATAATTTGTTGTAGGGACCCATAGAGGGGCTCTGGAGAGGGTACCTGGGTGAACCTCAGGTGGGCAGTTAGTTGCTCCTTGTGTCTGTAGTTGGAAAGCACAGTTGATCGCAATGTGAACAGACTTGGTGCTGATGGGCTTCTTCCTCAACACTTTAACCAGGGTGGTGGGAATTTGCTAGTTTGTCCACTGATAACACCTCAGTCCAGAAAGAAAAAAAAAATTCAACCCACCAAAGATGCATCAGTTATCTGATGGTGGAAGCCCTTTTCAAGTAAAAAAGAAAAAAAAAAAAAAAAAAAAGCGTAAAATGACATACAGCTTAATGGTAGGAAATCGGAAAAGTGAAAAGAAATGCACGACATCCCAGCAAAATATAATCTACCAAAATAAAATCCCAAAGAAGTAGAAAAAGCTGAACAGCCATATCACAATGAAAGATGTTAGAAAAAATTTCAATATATGGCATTTAAAAAGGAAAAATACATCTAACAAAAATTGGAGGAGAAAGAGGAAAAATGAAAGGTGCTCTGATTGCTTCCAGTGAAGCAGTGAAAAGTCAAATAATATTTTCTTAAAACTCCAAAATCAAGTGACAAATAAGATATTTATCAGTAAAAACACTAAACAATATTTTTATTGTAGTAAAATTTACTAAAGTAAGGTGGTGGAAGAGCGGGGAGGTTTGTGAAAGAAGGGAAGTGGACATGTATTCACCCAGGAATATTTAAGGGCTGACTTGACCTTGGCTGGGAGCTGGGAACATGCTGACAGTGTGTGCCCTCCTAAAGCTTGTTGATGGCACTGGGAAGCGAGACCCTTTCTTCCCTAATTTCTTGGCCTTTTAAAGATAATAATTGCTACCATTCTCTGTTTCTTGTAAGTCTGCCAGTTGATCTCAATAGTCTCCTTAACTGATCTCTCTGAGAATCAGGATCCCCATTTTACAGATGGAAAAACTAAGGGCAGGAAGGATGAGCCACTTGTCCATGTCACTCGGCTGAGCACATAAGAAGATCCAGTGAACATGAAGTTACCTCTGCTCCAAACCACTAGCCAGGGGGGGTTTCAATAACCAGGCCTGACTTCCAGGCCTGGAACCCTGGACTGGCTGGTCATTCATTCACCCCCAGGCTGTCAGGGCTGCCCCTGGGGCCTGGAGGTACACCAGGGCCTCATGTAGGGCCTCCCGGGCAGGTGGCTGACACTGTTGTCTAACTGTGGTCTCCCTAGTTCCTGCTATTGCTGGAGAAATCTGAATACTGCGTTCATCTTTCTCTTTTCATTATTTCTGTAACAGTCATATTCCCATGGTCTCCAAAAATCCTATTTTGCTATAGAAAGATGAATACCTACACGATCTTTCTCTTTTCACTCTGTGACAATCCTAATTCTCCAGGAGGTAAATGGATGCCTCTAGCAAAATGGGCTAGATTATTCCAATGGAAATGTAAGTGCAAAAGAGACAAGTATATTAACATATTTCAAAGATTTCTTTCTTGCATACATGCAGCTGCTGATCTAGCAGTCTTCTATATAAATGTATTTTTAATGAGAGGAGTTTTCTTACAGAAATAAAATAAAACTGTGCACATTATCATTCTTTGTCATGGCAGAAAAATTGGTAGACTCAAATGTTTAACGAATAGACTTGATAGCTAAGTGGTATTAGCTATCAGAATATATTGATCTGGAAAGATACCCATGATAATATTGTTGAGTGAAGAAAAAAAACAAATTGTAATGCAATTTAAAAATCTAATTTTTTTTTACTTAAAAAAAAGACCCGTGTGTGTGTGTTTATATATGATTATATATTAGATGTGGAAGAATCTACACTAATCTTTTAACTTTGGCTGCTTTAGAAAGGTGAAAATGGGGGAAGGGGGTGGGAGAGGGAAGGATTGGGAGTTTGGGGTTAGCAGATGCAAACTATTATATAGAGAATGGATAAACAACAAGGTCCTACTGTACAGCACAGGGAACTATATTCAATATCCTATGATAAACCATAATGGAAAAGAACATGAAAAAGAATGTGTGTGTGTGTATATATGTATAACTGAATCATTTTGCTATATAGCAGAAATTAACAATATTGTAAATCAGGTATACTTCAATAAAATATAAAAAAATAAAATAAAACTAATAAAAAGAAAGATCAAAATGGAAGGTGTATGAGAGTATGAGTGCAAGGGGAAAGCATTTTCTTTAACTTTTAAAAAATAAATCTCTGGATTATTTTGCCTATTATGATAGCCATTTTTCCTTTGTAACAAAAAAATCAGTTAAAAAATTTATCCATTGTACTGATATACTTGGACATAAGTTTTGTGCACAGTTTAAATTTATTTCTTTAGGGCTAGACCTAGAAACAGAAATACTGACTCAAAAGCTATGAATATTTTCAAAATCTCTTGATAACGGTTCTTGCCCAAAGCAATAGCTTTTGAAACATTTCCCCCCAAATATCTCTGCTTATGTTCTGTCAGTGTTAGAGTTATAGTTTGCATTTGAAGAATTTTTACTGACCAGCTCCTTCTGTGGTCTCTGCTCAGAGGTTCTGTTTCTGGCTTTTGGTGATTGTGTAATGTCATAGGTTACACTGAAAGTACAGAGACCTAGGATTCCAACATTGCCTTTTTTTAAAAGATAAATTTATTTATTTTTGACTTCGTTGGGTCTTCGTTGCTGCATGAAGTCTTTCTCTAGCTGCATCGAGCCGGGGCTACTCTTCGTTGCGGTGCGCGGGCTTCTCATTGCAGTGGCTTCTCTTGTTGCGGAGCACGGGCTCTAGGCACGGGGGCTTCAGTAGTTGTGGGGCGCAGGCTCAGTAGTTGTGGCTCATGTGCTCTGGAACGCAGTCTCAGTAGTTGTGGTGCACGGGCTTAGTTGCTCCGCGGCATGTGGGATCTTCCCGGACCAGGGCTCGAACCCGTGTTCCCTGCATTGGCAGGAGGGTTCTTAACCACTGCACCACCAGGGAAGCCCTCCAACATTGCCTTTTAATGAACTGTTTGGTTTCTCTAAAACTAGTCTCCTACATGGAACTCATGTTTATGGAACCACTGTAATACACAGGTTGTTAATAACCCACTGTCAGTTACCACTATGATAATTGTATATAACATGGTTGAGAGTCATGAAGGTGGAAGAGAAATCCAGGAAAACATTTTATTTTTATTTTTTATTTTCTTTAATTTATTTTATTGAAGTATAGTTGATTTACAATGTATTAATTTCTGCTGTATAGCACAGTGATTCAGTTATACATATATATACATTCTTTTTCATATTCTTTTCCATTATGGTTTATCACTGGATACTGAATATAGTTCCCTGTGCTAGACAGTAGGACCTTGTTGTTTATACATCCTATATATAATAGTTTGCATCTGCTAATCCCAAAGTCCCAATCCATCCCTTCCCCATCCCCTCCCCCTTGGCAACCACAAGTCTGTTCTCTATGTCTGCAGGTCTCTTTCTGTTTCGTAAATAAGTTCATTTGTGTCAGATTTTAGATTCCGTATATAAGTGATATCATATGGCATTTGTCTTTCTCTTTCTGACTTACTTCACTTAGTATGATAATCTCTATGTCCATCCATGTTGCTGCAAATGGCATGTATTCTTTTTTTATGGCTGAGTAGTATTCCATTGTATATGTGTACCACATCCTCTTTATCCATTCATCTGTTGATGGACATTTAGGTTGTTTCAATGTCTTGACTATTGTGAATAGTACTACTATGAACATAGGGGTGCATGTATTTTTTTGAATTAGAGTTTTTTCTGGATATATGCCCAGGAGTGGGAGTGCTGGATCATGACAACTATATTTTTAGTTTTTTGAGGACATCTTATTTTTAAAATCAAAGAATTTTCGTTTTAAAATCACTGACAGATAAGGTAATAAAGTGTTTTCTATGAAGTCAAGATAGTAACTCTTTTATTTCTTTCTAAAATTACTTTTTCATTATATGTAATGTATAGTCATTATAGAGGATTTTAAAAGGGAATACTGCAAAAATGAGGTAAGGGGAAAATTAAAATCATGTACTATCCATCACTCAGAAACAACTGTATTGTGTGTGTATTTCAGTTTTTAACAAATATATACATATTTTGATACTAATAGGGCTAATTATTAAAATTAAAAATTATTCATGATGAAAAGTATAATTACATAATAAAAAAGCATTGAACTTAGAACTAACTAAACTAGAATAAAAGTACAGTCCTTAATTATAGATGAAATTGTATGTTTTAAAAATAAAATAGTTTTTATACTGCCAACATTTTAGAGAAGATGATATAGCTAAACAGTTTCTTTCATCCTTTTGTTAATCATCACATTTGGTCACGGCCCCTGGTCTTTAAAATAAATAATCAGATTTACGTAAAGGTGTATTTGATTCTTTTTTTTTTTCCCTTAGTGCCACTGACAAGTTGAAAATGCTTGCCATATCTTTATGTATCTTTGCTATACTGTTTCCAGTGAAAATAATGAGTACTTATATTTCTGGAAGGTAAAGACTTGTGTGTGTAAGATATTTCTTCAATTTTGGTATATTTTGAGTATACAATTAATAAATGACTATTGATTGACATAATTACTGTGTTGCAAATCAAGCAAATCAAGTTTTCATTACTGATGAAAAATTAAACTTTTAAAATTGGGATTGACATATTAGTGTATAATATGTATAAAATGGATAACTAATAAGAACCTGCTGTATAAAAAAATAAAATAAAATTCAAAAATTCAAAAAAAAAAGTCAAACTCAAAAAAAAAATAGAACCCTTGCATTTACAGTAGCATTCCCTTACCTATGATTGTATGAGACTGTTTTGAAAGTATATTCTTGAAACATACTATTTTTTTTTTTTTTTTTTACAAATCATTAAGATCATTCTCACTTAAAATTATGAGAATGGCTTTAAAAACCTGTTCTACTAGTTAATATAAGGAGCAATTGTTTTGATTGCCATTGGGATATCTTTGCACTAACGTGAACACTCACTAGCCAATCTCAAATTCAGGATTTGCAGAATAATAAACAATTGTTGATGACTATATATATTCAGAATAAACAGAATTAAGTGGAAGACAGTTTATAAAATCACTGATGTTGGTCCTCTTTTTTCCCCTAGCTTTATTGTGATATAACTGACATTTAATAATGTATGAAATTAAGGTGTACTATGTGATGATTTGATGCACATATATATTGCAAAATACTTATGCTGGTCTTTTCTTAAAGAAAACATTTTATATCATGAAGAATTCAATTTGATTCATGCACGTTTTCTTAGACCTATTCTTCACTTTCTCTACTCCTAGAATTTTTAACCATTGCATTAGTGTGTTGAAATGTCAGTTTTCATCATAAGGTAGGTCTTGCCAATCACCCACGTATTATACTACCCCCGGGATGTCATTTTTTTTAGCTTAAAATGCCCTAAAAATATTCCTCTGTGGGTGATTTCCTCCAGTTTTTTCTCTCTCATGCCCCATGAATAGAAACCTTTTGCTGCTGAAATGATGGAATACCAACCTCAAATAAGACTGCCAATGAGATTACAAGGATTATGGAGCAAATGGCAAAAATAGAAAGAACAAAATATTTTTAGGACATAGTTTTAGTATGTTGTTTTTATTTGAGATTTTTATTCTTGGCTCAAAAAATGTTTAAGATACAAGTTAGGAAGACTAAGAGGTAAAAACTTACAGATACAAATAAATAAGTCAGGAGATGAAGTGTGCAGCATGGGGAATATAGTTAATAATATTATAGTATCTTTGGTGACAGATGGTAGCTAGACATCACGGTGACGATTTTGTAATGTATAGCAACATTGAATCACTGTTTTGTACACCTGGAGCTAATGTAGTATTGTAGGCCAATTATACTTCAATTTTTTAGAAAATGTAGGTACTGGGAGGAAATGCATCAAGATGCTAATGATGGTTATCTCTAGGAGGGATGGGGTATGGGTGATCATTAATTTTTACTTTATACTTTTAGGTATCTTTAGTTGTCTGCAGTGAACATGTATTGTTTGTAAAATTAGAAAGCAGTGAATGTCCTTAAAAATGAAAAAAAAAAAAAACCAGAAAAAAACAAAAATGAAAAAAAGATGAGGTGTATGGGTCAGAGTTTAACGAGAGGTAGAGCCAGCATGAGATACGTATACATGAAGGGATGTGTTACATGGACTCGCTTTATGAGATTGTGAGGCTGACTGAGTAAGCCTGGAGTCCATAGTGCAAGTGGCCTGGAAAGGAAGATTGTAAGCAGAATGGAACCCATGGGACGCACTGTTTGTAGTCTCTGAGATCAGGGAAAGCCTAAACCCTCCTTAAAGACCTCGCCTGATTAAGTATGACTCACCCAGGAGAACCTCCCATTTTATTTGCTCAAAGTCAATTGAATAGGGACCTTAATTACATCTCCAAGATCGTCTCACCTTTGCCATATAACATAACCTCATTGCAGGAGAGATGTCCCAACATATTCGTTGGCTCCACCCACACTCCAGAGGAGGGAAATGTAGTACAAGATATGAGAGGGCTTCTCCTAAGGCTCTGTGACCTTGTTTCACTGCCCCATGGAAGCCCCTCAAAGACCCTCTGTTACTGAATCAGGTCCCGCTGCTTACTGCTTACAAAATCGATACTCACAAATGTTGATAGAAAGGAAAGTTGCCTTTAATCAGAATGCTTACAGTCTGGGGAGATGGTGGACTCAGTGTCCCCCAAAAACTACCTCTGAAGATTCTGCTCAACCATGAAAGCCTTTAAAGGGAAACAGGGAAGTCGTCTCAGTGAACCATTGAGATAGGGGGTCTGAGTCCTCGCCGTCTCCCACTGCGTGCAGGCCTGTGTGCAGGCTTGTTGATCCCTCGTGATCTTTCTTTAGATGCTGTCTTGTTCACACAGTTTGTTGGCGAGATTAATGACGCAGAAGCTAGGGAAGAGATCTGCTCATCTGTTAATTACTTATTCTTCATTTCTACTTCTTTGATCTATGGAAAGAACCAATGGATTAGGCAAGGTATTGTGTGGTCAAAAGATTTGAAAGGTGTGCTAGGGCCCGAGATGAGTAGAGCATGGGGGGCACCTGGTGTAAGGTTAGTGACAAGACAGAGGGGTCCCCTGTAGAGAGCTCTTTCCTGCAAAGAGCTTTTTTCCTGCCAAGAGCTGCTTACACCTCGCAATACAAGAAAAGTTTTAAAGCTCTTCTGTCCACAAACTCACCCACCAGAGTGTCTCCTCGTGAAGTTTCTGAACACCAGGGCTAAAGCAAGCTGTCTATTTTTTTTTGCAACTCTGCCCTGGATGGGCTAAGCTTGGCCTGGTCTGTCAGTCCCAGCAATTTCTCTGACCCTGTAGCATTTTTAGACTCATATTTCACAGTGACCAACTATTCTGTGCCAAAATGTGGCCCCATAAAGAAGCAAATAAATAAAATTTTTTGGACCTTTTAACTCTCCTAACTTTAGCCGTTATTTGTCTTAAGGAGAACTGGCTATTACCAAAACAAACACTTCATCATCTAAGGATAAAGGCCTTTGTTTTCTTCCTATCAGCCACTTGACAGAATACTTTGGAGACATTTAAGGAAGATTTCAATTAATGCTAGAAGACTCTCTTTGAACCACTTTGTCCGTATAATAGAAACATAATCCTATGGGACTAGTTTACATTTCTTAATGAGTCTACTTTATCCAGTGAGTATATCCAATGCGTGTGTATCATTTAATGAGAACAGTTGCTCAGAAATGGTTTTGACTTAGTCATGAGCCAGTTTGGTATACCCAATGCCAAAATATCACTTATTATTTTTCAGGCTGATCTTTTTTACTTCTGGAAGCATTTTGATACTCAGTTGAAAATTAGATTTGCCAAGCATTCATGAGTAGGATTGTTTGAATGCAAGGATTGGGAGTAGTTTTTTGTTTTTTGTTTTTCTCTGAAGAGTGACGGTGGTTTTGGCAGGCAGTGAACCTTGCTTGAGTGAAACTCTGGTTTCTTTCTCTCTTTGGCAGTGGGCTGTTGCTTGTACTATTTATTTGTGCTCAGTTATTTCGGTTTCTAGCTGCTGCCATTAACTGGGCCTCCCCTGAGCATGCATAGTATAGTGGTCAGCAAGAATTGAGGCAAATTTTTTTTTTAAATTTTATTTATTTTTGGCTGCATTGGATCTTCGTTGCTGTACGTGGGCTTTCTCTAGTTGCGGCGAGCGGGGGCTACTCTTCCTTGCAGTGCACTGGCTTCTCGTTGCGGTGGCTTCTCGTTGCAGAGGCTTCTTGTTGCAGAGCACGAGCTCTAGGCGCTCGGGCTTCAGTAGTTGCAGCACGCGGGCTCTAGAGTGCACGCCCAGTAGTTGCGGCGCACGGGCTTAGTTACTTCTAGGCATGCGGAGTCTTCCCGTACCAGGGCTCGAACCCGTGTCCTGTGCATTGGCAGGTGGATTCTTAACCACTGCGCCACCAGGGAAGTCCCTGGGGCAAATTTTATAAACAGATTTTGTGGCTACTTTTCTCATCCAGGATTTAGCTTATCTAATATTATGTCTGCTTGTGAGCCCCAAACTGTGTCCTCTGATACCTCAAGTATCAATACAGCAGAAGCTTTCTTCTGCCTGAGCTCCAGGCAGATTGGGCGGGCCATGCCCCAAGGCAAAGGCTGCTTTTTACAAATCACTTGGGTACTCTGTCTTTGGAGAGAAGTCTGCTGTTCACTTTCTCTCTGCTTTTGGTCCCTCTTAAGTGCCTTCCAATAGATTCTGAAAAATATTTTTTCCAAATTTTCTGTTATCTGTGGGGGGATTAGCCCAACTAAACCACACCGTCATTTCCCAAAGCCAGAATAACTCAAAAGAAAAATAAATCTAGATGATTTACAAAATAAATCAAAGCGATGCTGAAACTAAAGGCCACTAATTTAGATATAGGGTAGCCAATATAGGGTTTTAGGAAGATTACTACTCGCCTAAGCTGGACACTTTATTTCTAGTAATACAGACTAATTATCTGTTAGAAGCTTCTACCAGCTGTCACGTTTTCTTGACTTGGTGGTTGGTCACAGCATCTAGATGATTTTCACCTGAATTTCTCCTAAGCCTGAGCTACAGAAAATGATAGGAAATAAAAGAAGGAAAGAGCACGACTGCCCTTTATTCGTGTTTCTTCAGCAAATAATCACACTTCTTTTTTTTTCTGTAATATCATTTTAGCAGCTCTTACCTGAGTTGAGGATCAGAGTAATTATGAAAACCTGGTCATCATGAAGTTTCACGATTAAAATTTCTAATCCAGAGAGAGATGTGAACTACTTCAGTAAAAAGCAAACACAGCATACTTTTGCACTTCGTAACTGAGGCTTCTCAAAGCACAATCCACAAGCCTATAAATAGACTACATACTAATTTACTGGGATAAAAGACAAACAAAAAGAATGTTACAGGCTCCTTGTTTTATTTTGAGGAGATAATTGCATTGTTATATATTTTCCCTGGAATTTAATTTTCCTATTTATAGGGTTGGTATAAGTAGATTAGTAGTTTATATGGTTTGATAGAATGAAATTGGAGTGGTTTAGTATCTGTTTGATTGCAGATTCTTAGAATAGTGTTTCAAGTTATTTGCTTAATGGTTAAATCAACTTAACTCATAATTGCATTCACTTTCTTATATGACCTTGACCCTTTTTGCATTAAGAATTGCAACTCGGGCTTCCCTGGTGGCGCAGTGGTTGAGAATCTGCCTGCTAATGCAGGAGACACGGGTTTGAACCCTGGTCTGGGAAGATCCCACATGCCACGGAGCAACTAGGCCCATGAGCCACAACTACTGAGCCTGCGCGTCTGGAGCCTGTGCTCCGCAATGAGAGAGGCCGCAATAGTGAGAGGCCCGCGCACCGCGATGAAGAGTGGCCCCCGCTTGCCACAACTAGAGAAAGCCCTCGCACAGAAATGAAGACCCAACACAGCCATAAATAAATAAATAAAAACAAATACTTTAAAAAAAAAAAAAAGAAGTAACAGATGGCAATCCAAGGTCCCGTGTTTGTTACTTTAAAAAAAAAAAAAAAAAAAAAGAATTTCAACTCATTTAAATTTTAATTTTCAATTGTTGGCAGAGTGTCCGTAATTATTTTGGAGTTGCTAACTATTAGTATGGTGCAATAATACCATGAGAAATAAAAAATCTGTCTTACTTGAATTGTTCCTTTTTATGTAAGAAACATAAAATTTATTCCAACCTAATCTTCAAAAACATTTGTGTAACTGGCACTAACTTCACACGACAGTCAAATAGCCAAAGAAATAGATGAAACTTAGTAAATGTAACAAGGAAAGTTAGACCAAGGAGAAGAATAAGAAATCACAAAAGGAGGTATTGTAACCAAAAGAACATTAGGTTTTTTGTGGGGTTTTTTGCTGTTATTTTAAGAACTCTACAGAACTTCAAGGCATAATGTGTTCTTGAAGATCAGAATGAAGCATGGGAGGGAAAATTGAAGGAAGAAGCATTGAAATAAATAGGGATTTAGGGGCTTCCCTGGTGGCGCAATGGTTAAGAATCTGCCTGCCAATGCAGGGTACACGGGTTCGAGCCCTGGTCTGCGAAGATCACACAAGCCTCAGAGCAGCTAAGCCCGTGCACCACAACTACTGAGCCTGCACTCTAGAGCCTGCAAGCCACAACTACTGAGCCCACGTGCCACAACTGCTGAGGCTCGTGCGCCTAGAGCCCGTGCTCCGCAACAAGAGAAGCCACTGTGATGAGAAGCCTGTGCACCGCAAGAAAGAGTAGCCCCCACTCTCCACAACTAGAGAAAGCCCACACACAGCAACGAAGACCCAACGCAGCCAAAAATAAATAAATAAATAATTTTATAAAAAATAAATAGGGATTTAAAAGAAACATTTAGTTGGTATCAGAGGACTGATTGCTTCTTCATAGCATAGGGAGCTTAGCATGACAGCCCTTTAGGAGTGAATACCTCTGTGGTCCGAGTTAGAAACTGCAAGTAGTTGAAACTGAATTATAGCCTTGATTAGTTTGAAAGAAATCATCATTATGTCTAACATCCTTATGAAGAAGGAAATCATCATCACCATTATCAATACCATTTTCATGGTCAAAATCATTAGAATTTATTGAAGTGTTTATTTTATCTCAGGCAGTGTGCTGAGAACTTTGCATTCATTATCTCATGTTTTCTGATACTCTGGGGGAGAGTCTCTTGTTAGCTGTATTTACAGATGAGAAAACGGAGGCTTAAAACGTTTAATTAACTTATCCTAAGGTCACAGACGTAATAAGTGGCAGAGATTGGACTCAAAATTGGCTTTTCTGTCCCTCAAACCTATGCTCTTAGTCATCAATCACAAAAATCATAATCTGGAAAGAATATGAAGCCTAAATTACTGATTTTAAGATCTCTGGTTTGGAGTTTGCCATGAAGCAATATAAAATTTTGTGTTATGGCCAAAATAATTTTCTGCCAGTATGAATAATTCAGGAATATGTTATTTATCTCTGCAATCTCCTACTTCAGTTTTCAGTCGAGGTTGAACTGCTAGCATGGAACATTTGACCATTATTATTTCAGAGGATGGCAGAGAGTTGCATTTTTCAAGGAACATTATTTACAACAAGGCAAAGTTTTTTCTATATAAACTACTATTTTTAAAACCTTTTCTTATCTTTTTTTTCTCTCTCTCTTAGGAAAAATTGGATGTAGGGGTGAGAAAAGAAGTTGATGGCATGGGAACCTCTGAAATAAAATATGGAGACTCAGTGTGCTATATACAGCATATCAATACGGGCTTGTGGCTAACTTACCAGTCTGTGGATGTGAAATCTGTGAGAATGGGATGCATACAACGTAAGGTAAGAGTATCTCAAAACAGTATTTATGGCAGTCGTTATTAATGAACGAAAAACACAAACGCACGACAAAAAGAAGTAGCTAACCCTTTCAGCCACCTGCTAATGTTTGCAATTTACATGCTAGAGGTCCAGTCCCACCCTAATAAACTCTCTGGTTTTTGTAAGTGAACAGCGCTGGATGTTACATCACTGATTTAAATACTAAGTGAAGAAATACGCTACTCTTTTCTGGATCCTAGCTTGGTCTGCCTAATTCGCTGTGTCCTCTGTGATGCTGCTGGGATTGTGTGTACAGTATCTTTTTTACAATGCTCAATAACGCTCATGCGTAGAAATGTTTAGTGTTTGTGAGTTTCGTTTCTGTTATTCCCCAAACTCATCTGCAGACGTGCTCATACACTCACCTCTGAGTCCTTCACTGACACCCCATCGCTTACAAGACAACAGTTACACCTTTTGATAGTATGTGACGCCCTTCCTGACCTGCCTCCCGTCTGTCTCTGCCCCATTCTCCTATTCTTTGTCCAGTCTCTAGGTGTCTTCAGGTTCCCCAGCACACCAGCCACTTACAGCACGTTCCTTCCAGTGCCTCAAAGAAACGTGGCTTTTCCACATCTGTGCCTTTGCACATACCATTTCGTCTGTTTGGAATGCCCTTTTAAATTTCTTTTTTTCCTCCATTCACTTCCTATCCATCCCCCAGGGGTTAAGTTTAAAGATGATCTTAGACGTTCTTCCTATCTAAGTTCATCTAGTACACCCTCCTTTGTGTTCTCATAATATTTGTGTATGATTAAATTTTATATACACTCTCTGTGCTGTTTTATTCACTAGGCTACATCTGTCTCTCTCTAATTGGTGAGCTTCTTTATGGCAAGTACATAGCATAGATACTAGATCGTTCACATTTCATGTTTTTACACCGCCATGTAACAGTACTCAGAATCAGATTAACGGGATAACTATTATTTCTGTAACAGACCTTGGAAGGGAAGTAGTGGGGAAGAAATTTTTATTTTCAGTAGATTTCCTAATCGTTAACATATACACATTCCAGTATGGATTGTTCAAGGTTATTGCTATCTTTTTAGAGTGACCAGCGCTGATATTAGTGGAGTGGGAAGCTAAGCCAGCTTTGATGGCGTCGGGCTTAAGTGCGTCCCTGTACCACCTTCCTCAGAGCTTCGGATGGAGAGCCTGGGACAACTCGCCCGCAGACCCGTATAATCGTTATGATACGGTCGCTTGTCTTTGGGGTCTTTGATCTAGGCTCATAAATTTAAATATGTTTGTATTCAGTATTTGTATAGCGTTCATTCTGTCCCGCGACTGAGCCTCGCTGTTTTTAACTTTTTATTATGGAAATTCAAATAATATGCAAAGAAAACAGGATGGTCCAATGGACCCTGTGTATCCATCCATCAGTCACCTTCAGCATTTTCAATGCCCTCCACTCATTTCATTTAGCCCTCACCCTGTTGTCATTATTATTACTCCACTCTCTTATTCCTTAACCATGGATTAAAGTCAGAGTGGGACTTACATTCTACATCATAGGCTAACAAAGAGCTTGCTTTATAGAAGAATTTGACAGGGGTGTTGAGAAGCTAACCAGTCTTATTTACATTAGTAAAGTAACATGTGAAACAGACTTGATAGGCCATAGAAGAGATAATCTAATACAATCTCTACTGTAAATGTATTACTACTTCTAGAACCATCTATTATATTAAATCTTTGTTGAGAGACTTCAGTGTGGTCATTGACAGTTGAGGACTTCTCAGTCTAGATCTCCTAATTTTTATACACTTCCCAGTTAGCTAGTATCTTCAAATCATTTTTTTTTTAATTTTATTTATTTATTTATGGCTGTGTTGGGTCTTCGTTTCTGTGCGAGGGCCCCCTCCAGTTGCGGCAAGCGGGGGCCACTCTTCATCGCGGTGCGCGGGCCTCTCACTATTGCAGCCTCTCCTGTTGCGGAGCACAGGCTCCAGACGCGCAGGCTCAGTAATTGTGGCTCACGGGCCTAGTTGCTCCGTGGCATGTGGGATCTTCCCGGACCAGGGCTCGAACCCGTGTCCCCTGCACTGGCAGGCAGATTCCCAACCACTGCGCCACCAGGGAAGCCCTCAAATCATTTTATTTTTCGAGAAAAGCATGTTGGCTGTATATTCGCCAAATCTTTACACATTTGAAACTGACTTTCTGTTGTTGTTTCATATGAATAAAATCTTGGTTAGCTAAAAAAATGTCTGAATCACTTTTCATGGGTTTTATGTATCCCACTTAGTGTAGATATTCATGTTTTGCTGCAGAAATATAAATTTATTGATTATGCAGTGATGCACCTACCATACCGGGTGTTCCACATATACAGTTTATACATTGTATTACATTATAAAAAAAACCCCTGAAAACTCTGAATTATGAAATGCATCTGTCACCAAGGATTTTCTAAAATTTATTTTACAGAAGTATAGTTGATTTACAATTTTGTGTTAGTTTCTGGTGTACAGCAAAGTGATTCAGTTATACATATACATAAATTTTTCATTAAGGTTTATCACAGGATATTGAATATAGTTCCCTGTGCTATACAGTAGGACCTTGTTGTTTATCCATTCTCTATATAATAGTTTACATCTGCTAACCCCGGACTCCCAATCCTCTCCCGCCCCTCCTCAGCGACCACAGGTCTGTTCTCTATGTCTGTGTCACGAAGGATTTTTAATCAGCACACGTAGGTCTTTTAAAACTGAGAGGAGAATTGTGCAGCGTATCTTTGGCCTCCTTTTCTTACAGTTGTAATTTCTTTCTCAGGAGCACAGCTAGTTTCTCTCCTCTAGGTCAGCCGTCTTCCCCTTTGGCATTCCTGTCCTTCTTACCCAGTCTCTGCATTTTGCTTCTCAAATGTGTCCCCCAAATCACTCACTTTGTTTTCTTTGATGCAGTTCTGTTCCTTAATGTCTTTCCATGCCTTTGAAATTTTAGTTTTCTTGTCTTTTTCCTTACCTCACCCAGGTCACTTTTTATCTCAGCGTGCTGTCTTTTCGTCTATTCTGGTTGTTCATCCCAGTATGACTTCTTATTGCAAATTTTCACTCCTCTTTCACAGAAGTTATGCCTTCTTGCATCCTGTGGACAGTTGAAATAGTTTATATATTTAAATAATATCCTGCTATTTCTATTTTATCTGACTTTTAAAAAAATTAGCAATGATTGCTAAATTTTATCATTTGAAGAGAGAAAAAAATCATGTTTTAGTGTCTTTTACTTTGTTGATAAATAGGTTAATAGACATCATGATATTGAAGAATCCTTACATTCATAGACTAAACCCAGTTTGGCCTAGTTTATTATTCTTTTGAAATCTTATTAGATTCTATTTATGTTTATTTAGAATTTGTCTAGAATTAGCATATATATTCATTTTATATATGAAAGTTATATATGAATTTTTCTTTGTTTATGGGTACTGAAATTTGAATTTCATACAATTTTCAGGTTTCATGAAATATTCTTTTCTTGGTCTTTTTTCAGCCATTAAAATTGTAGACCATTCATAGCTCACAGGCTATATAAAAATAGGCAGCGGTCGTAGTTCACTGACTAGTCTACCATTAAGAGTATCATTTCTTTGAAGGTTCATTAGAGCTCACTTGTAAAACTGTCTAGTCCTATAATCTTTTAAAAATTGGATCTTAAATTTCCTTTCCAATCTCTGTTTAATAAATTGGTATCCTCAAATTTTCTACTTTGTTGGGCAGATTCCTTTTGATGATTTTTAACTTGCTGGGAAGCCATCCTTTTCCTCTGGAGTAGTCAGTTATGTTCTTAAATTAAAAAAAAATTTTTTTTGGCCATTAAGTTCCATATAGCATTGTCTTATTATCATTTTATAATTTTAATGTCTTTTGTATCTTATATTCTTTTCTCTGTGTTTTTTTCTTTCTTTCCATTTTATCCTTAGCCTGGTTTGTGAGAGGTTTAACTATTTATCTTCTCAAAAAATAAACATTTCGGGTTTATTCAACCTTTTCTTGTATTTTATTTGATTTCTAGTTCATTAAATTCTCTTTTTATCTTCATTAATTCCCCTTTTCTATTTAATTTGTTTTCCTTGTTTAGAGTGTTAAAGTGAGTAATACGTTCCTTCACTTTAGTCATTTGTTTCTTTGTCAATGAAGGCATTTAAGGCTACAAAATTGACTTTGAATACAGATGTATCTGTCTCATTGATTTTGGTATTAGGAGTTCCTCTTTACATTGCTTTCTAGATAGTCTATGATTTTAGTTCTGGTTGCTAATTTTAGTTCAGTATACCTGATTAAATGGTCTAGAAACATCTTGCTGTTAGTGTTGAGTGAAGGAGGTTAGACACAAATGGTTCCCTTTACATATAGCACACAAGTGACCTTTGCTGTTGAAAGTCGTGAAGATGGGGAACATTGTGGTGGATGGGGCAGGAAGGGAACTCCAGGGCAGGTTTTAAGGTGCCATATTGTTCTCTTTCTTGATCTGGGTGTTGGTTACGTGGTTTGTTCACTTTGTGAAATTCATTCAACTGTTCACTTAATATTTTGCACTTATCTCTTCATGTTGTTCTTTCATAGAATGTTCAAAAACATAAAGCTAACAAAAGAACTAATAAAATAAAAACACATTTTTTTTAAAGAACTGATGTGCCTTAGAAGCATTGCTCAGTACTTATTAATGAACCCAGCTATGTTCAGAACTACTGAATAACTGGTATCCTATGTAATGTTTTCCTTTGCTTCTTTGTTCAGAGTTGCTTAGACTGTGGATGAATCATTGAACATAGATATGTGAAAACATTCTAGTGACTGGTTTTCAAATCAATATATTTATTGATTGGTTCTTTAAAACAACAACTGAGTCATCTTTAAAACAATAGCTGAATAAATATATTGAATGACTAATTTGTAAAGGGACCTGTGCATGTTATTTAACCTGAACCTGACAGCTTACAGTTCCCTTCAGCTGTGTTTTGACTCTGTTTACTGTCATGGCTCACCTTTTTGAGTTGCCTACTTCTTAACACCCATTTGAAAAAGAGATATTGGGAGTCATGGCGTTATTTCTGCTTTCGTGCAGGCTATTATGCATCATGAAGGTCACATGGATGATGGCCTAAGTTTATCCAGATCTCAGCATGAAGAATCACGGACAGCACGTGTCATCCGGAGCACAGTCTTCCTTTTCAATAGGTTTATTAGGTACATTGTCCTTTGTTGTGGTGGTTGTTTAATATTTTATTTTAATTATCTTATCAGACTTACAAGTAAACAATTCTAAAATATACTATGGTGGTAAATCTCATACAATTTGGCAGTTCTGCAGAACCCATTAGAAAATGCTAGTTAGATGATTTTATGTCTTTCTTTGAAATGAATTTTTAAAAAAAGACTGTGGTTTTAAAACTTGTATGTGTAACTTATAATTGATAGCTGTATGTCAGAATTATTCTATAACATATCCCTGTGCTAGCCCTTTCACACTGGAGGTAGTACAGCCTACATACGTTGTGAGTTTTGAACTCAAAAGAACGATTCTTGCAATAAGCAACCTTTCCCACCCTAATAATGGAAACAATTGCATATCTACAAAACTAAACCAAACTTGTGTCCAATGTGTTTTCTGGGAACATTATACCAATATATACTCTGGTTGGTGATGGATATTATGTATCTCTTTAAGCTTACCAATTTGATGGGAAAAAGTGATATATATGTGTATATGTATATATTTATAGTAGGTACATATTTACTTATAATTATTTTAAAAATTTGCATTTATGTGAGACTTGTGAAAAATGGGTGTTGACCAATTTTCTTCATTTATTTTTTTCTTTGTGATTTACCCTATTATTTGATAATATTTCTGTTAGGCTGTTATGAGCTTTTGTTATGTTAGAGATACTAATTACCTATAATCGTATATAAATTGCAAATATTTTCCCAACTTACTGGTTTGGAAAAGATTTTAAAGTGTTTTTTCATCATAGTTTACTCTATAAATCAGCATATGAAAGACCTTTGCCACCCAAGATTATGTAAACATTCACTTAATTATTTTCTGCTTCTTTTATAAACCATCCCACTGTGTGTGTGTGCATTTGTGTGCATACTTTCATGAAGTCAAACAATGTGCACAGCGTTCAGCTTCATCATATCCTTAGTATTTATCTCACTTCTCTGCCTCATCTAAACTCTAACCCTTTTTAGATGGAGTCAGGCTTAGAGATGGGGTAAGCATCAGATTCTTATCATTTTTTATGGTACTTATTTCTTGTAATACATAAATTTTTGACTTTGAAATTATAACTTATTTTAGGATCAGTTCAACTTAGATTTTTTTCCATCTTGTTCTTTCCATGGTTCTTTTTGACTATAGCCCAATCAGTTCTATAAGGATTGAGGAAAATAATCATAAATCTTTAAAATAGTCTGTTTTCTATGTAATTATATACATCAGTACTGACTTCTCCAACTACAAAATGACAAATTTTTATTACATTGTGACTTGTGTGGTATTTTCAGAGGCACTATGGAGATTCCATTTGGCAAGCAAGAGCTAAATTAATACCAGAGAAATAACTGATTATTTGTTTTAAAACATATTTTGTCAGAAAGATACTATATCCATGTTTAGACTTAATGTAGTGATGGTATGCCTTAAATGGCACTTTGTATGTTGATCGAGATACGATAATTCATCTTGGATGTGATTTGCTTTTGCAAATTTGCTCTTTGCTCAAGACCAATCATATTTTTTTTTAAAAAGTATTGTCTGTGATTTGGAAGCTTAATTTTAGAATCCAACACTTGCTGAATTGATTAGATAGAGAACCAAACATGGGAAATTTGGATTCTGTGGCAAAAGTACTTACTGAATTATATATTTGCTGCTTCATATTGAAATTCAGTTTTTGTTTGGGTTATTTTAATGAAATTCACTTATTATGCTTATCTTGGTAAAATAGGTTAGTTATATAACCTATATTTAACTATAGTTAGCTCTCTGTATCCAAGGATTTTGCATCTGTGTATTCAACCAACCATGGATCAAAAATATTAGGAAAGAAATTCCAGAATGTTTCAAAAAGCAAAACTTGAATTTGAAGCATGATGACAACTATTTACATAGTATTTACATTGTATTATGTAGGTTAGCTAGAGATGATTTAAAGTATACAGGAGAGTATGTGTAGGTTATATGTAAATACTACACCATTACTACTGAGGGAGGGATGATCATTTAAAAAGATTATCTGATTCCCATTCTGATCTTTAATCTTTTTTTCTGTTTGCCTTGGGTTTAATTTACTCTTCTTTTTTTGGTTTCAGAGGATGAAGGCTGACATCATTGATTTGAGACCTTTCTTATGTCATTTAGTGCTAAAATATCTGTCCTTAGCGGCATCTCTCACTCTTTGCCGTGCTGTGTTTCAGTTTCCCTTTTAATTGCTTCTTTGACCAATAGGTTGTTCAGTTTCCAAATATTTGGGGTTTTCCAAAGATCTTTCTGTTACTGATTTCTAATTTAATATCACTGTGGTCAGAGAATATGCTTTGTAAAACTGAATGCTTTTAAATTTATTGAGACATGTTTTATGGCCCAGGAAGATCCAAAAAGCAAAACCTGAATTTGCTGCATGCTGGGAACTGTTTATATACATAGCATTTACATTGTATTTACCACTATTTACATAGTATTTACATTGTATTGTGTCCTATAAGTAATCTAGAGATGCACAGGAGGTGCACAGGAGGATGTATGTAGGTTGCATGGAGAGACAGGCATGGCTACTCCGAGGCAGCCTGAACAAATTACAGCCCTTACTCTGTCGCTGAACCAGGAACAGTGTTATAACTCAGTCTAAGCACCGGTCCCTCTTCTGTTACCTTCATAGCCAAGGTCATACTAATCAACTCAATTACAAGTCCTCTCAGACATTTTCATAATGTTTTCTGTTAGTTGCTCTACCAGAATATGTTCTATCTTGGTAAATGTTCTGTGTGCACTGTAAAATAAATGTTCCATGTGCCCATTCTCCTTTTATTGGGTGGAGTGCTAAAGAATGTCAATTTGATCTAGTTGGGTGATAGTGTTGTTTAGATCTTCTGCTTCCTTACTGATTTTCAGTCCATATGTTCTATTCATTATTGAGAGAAGGGTATTGAAATCTGACTATAATTGGATTTTTCTGTTTCTCCTTGGCAGTTCTGTCATTTTTTTCTTCATGGATTTTGAAGCTCTGTTATTAGGTTCATCAAAAAATTTAGGATATAATAAACTGACCCCTTTATTATGAAATCACCTTTTTAAAATCCCTAGTGATATTTGCTATGACATCAACTTTGTATGATGTTAATATAGCACTTCCGCTCTCTTGTTTTCCTTGGTGTTAGCATTGTATATTTAAAAAAAAAATTCTTTTAGTTTTAACTTACTGTTGTCTTTAGAGTCAAAGTACATTTCTTTTAGGCAGTATGTAGTTGGGTTTTGATTTTTTATCCAATTTGGCAGTCACTGCCTTTTAATTGTGAAGTTTAGTCCATTTATATTCATATGATTATTGATATATAAGTTTGCCTGCCATCTTGTTATTTGTTTAGTATTTGTCCCTTCTGGTCTTTGTCCCTTTTCCTTCTTTTTCTACCTTCTTTTGGGTTGAGAATTTTCTGCAGTTCCATCTTATCTCCTTTTTTTGTTGGCTTATTAGTTATAATTCCTTTTTTGTTATTTTAGTGGTTGCTTAAGATGTTTAGCCTACAACTTTAACTTATCACAGCCTACTTTCAGGTCATTTTACCTTTGTGAGTAATATAAGAACATTTCAACAGTATACCTCTCTCCCAGTCTTTGTGATGTTTTTGTCATACGTTTTGCTTTTATAGATGTTATAAACCCCACACTACATTTTTATCATTTTTATTTAAGGTCAATTAGATTTCAAAGAGATTTAAATAATAACAAATGCACCTAATATTTTGTGCATATAGTTGCCATTTCAGGTGTTTTAATCTTTATTATTTTTTTGAGGATTTACATTTCCTGTGGGTAGTTTATCTTTATTCCCAAAGTGCTTCTTTTAACATTTCTTATGGTGCAGGTCTCCTGGAGATGGAAACTTTGGCTACTGTATGTCTGAAAATGTCCTAATTTACCTTCTTTTTAAGTGATTTTTTTTCTGGGTATAACATTCTAGGCTGACTTTTTTTTTCTTTTGGTTCATTGATTTTTCTTCTTATTGATGATTATATTTTATTCTTCTTTACCTATCTGGTCATTTTTGTTTAGTTGTCAGACATTGTAAATTTGTTGGGTACTGGATATTTTTGTCTTCCTGTCAATATTTTTGAGTTTTTCTGGGAGGCAGTTAAGTTACTTGGTTACGTTTGATTCTTCTGGAATTTGCTTTTAGGATTTTTGGGGTGGGAGCAGATCCGTGTTAAATCTAGGGCTAATTATTCCCCACTCTTGAGGCAAGACCATCTGTATACTCAACCTGATGCCCCAGGAATTATGAGGGTTCCCAATCCGACTGATGGGAAGAGGCACCATTTCACATCCCGTGTGAGTATCGGTTACTGTTTTCTCTAATTATTTCAGAAGGCTTTGTTCCCTGCCCTGGTAGTTTTCTCACGTGTACGTGTTGATCAGCCCTCTGCTGAATATTTGAGGGGGACCCTCTGTACTTCTCTAGAGTCCACTCCTGTGTAGCGGTCTCCTCTCTGGTACTGTGTCCTGCAAACTCTAGCAACCTTGGTCTCCCAGACGCTCAGCAATGTCTTCTCAACTCAGGGAGTCTTCTTTGCCTCACCTGGGTTCTCATACCTGTATCATGGCCTAGAAATTCTCCTAAAGCAAAGTGGAGCCATTGTAGGACTCACCTTGGTTGTTATCATATCTATCCTTTATTTCTTGATGTCCAGTGTCTTGAAATGTGTTCTTCTCCAAATATTTTGTCTTGTGTTTTTTTTGGAGGGGGAGGAGGGTTGTTTCACTTTATCTTGGCTGAAAGCAACTCAGATGTAGTTGACACATGAAATTCGTATTTCGAGATGAAATTCCATGTTTCCCCTGGCAAGTGTAGTCTAATCTTTGCTAGTTCTATATTGATATTTTTTTCTCCTTCAGATTTCTAATCACAAGCCCATCATCAAACTACCGTCTTTTCCTAGTTATCCAGCATCTCCTTTTAAAAGTGTGTCTCTTTCCTGTGATCATGTAACAGATGCTATGGATGAAGATAATGAGTCTGTTTCTCTTTTTTAAACTTAACTGACCTTAATTATGTATTAGTTTTTCAAAAATTAAATTTTAATTTAGCTTTATTTTGTTCTCTTTTCTTTCTAGAATACTCATCCGCTGGTTATATTATTTAATTCATCATGTTTGTATATATTTCTATATATATGGATTTTACTTATGTGCTTGTTAATGTTACTGAACTATTTGAATTCCTGAATTTATATAGCTTTAATATAGCTTAATGTAATTTAATATAGCTTCTTTAATATAGCTTAGAAACTTTGAAAAGTTTTACATAATTACAGAACATTGTAAAGCGTATGTTATTTTAAGTAACATAGTTTGATCCTTCTGTCACATTCATGAAAGCACTAAAAGTATTTAAAACCTCAATATCTTTATAATATTTTACAATATCCACATATTTTTCAAAGTAAAATTTTTTAGGTATTCATTTTATTAATGTAGATTTATATACTATTAAGAGACTCATTTAAAAAAATGTAAACTCACACCTTTCTTTTTTACTTCTTAGAGTGGAAGTTGAGATCTATTTTGTTTTTGTTCATTTGTATTTTTCTTATGCAGTTTATTTTCTGTGACCCTTCTGGTCTCTCTCCCCAAGGTTAGGGTAGTGGTGGTGATGGGGTGTGTGTGAGGGTGTGTGTGTGTTTGCATTTGCTTTCATGTATAGGGGAAAGGGTTCTATTTTTCTGCACTGTTAAAAAAAAAAAAAAAAGGGTATAGCTTTTTTTCCTCTAGGTATATTAATAAATGTATTCTTTTTAAAAAAAATTTTTTTAATTTTTTAATTTATTTTTTATACAGCAGGTTCTTACTAGTTATCCATTTTATACATATTAGTGAATAAATGTATTCTTGAAGTAAATGGGATAAGGGAGGAATGTATGTTTGTAATATGATTTAATCTTCAAATTATAAAATGTAGACCTGGAATTCATGGCTTTAATTTCCGTTGTGACGTAGCATGCTTCTACCACCTTTGATTTCCCCCAATTATATTTTTTTCATTTTTTTTTTGTCCTTGATAAATTAAGATGAAAAATGTCTCTTTATTGGATAGTCCTAAAACTTAGAATCATTAACATTTTTTTTAACTTTTTATTTTATATTGGAGTATAGCCAATTAACAATGTTGTGATAGTTTCAGGTGCACAGCAAAGTGACTCAGCCATACATATACATGTACCCATTCCCCCTCAATCTCCCCCCCCCCATCCAGGCTGCCACATAACATTGAGCAGAGTTCCCTGTGCTATACAGTAGGTCCTTGTTGGTTATCCATTTTAAATATAGCAGTGTGTACATGTCAATCCCAAACTCCCTGTCTCTTCCCCTCTGGTAACCATAAGTTCGTTCTCTAAGTCTGTGAATCTGTTTCTGTTCTGTAAATAAGTTCATCTGTATCATTTCTTTTTGGATTCCGCATATAAGGGATATCATATGATATTTCTCTTTCTCTGTCTTATTTCACTCAGTATGACAATCTCTAGGTCTATCCATGTTGCTGTAAATGGCATTATTTCATTCTTTTTAATGGCTGAGTAATATTCCATTGCATATATGTACCACATCTTCTTTATGCATTCCTCTGTCGATGGACATTTAGGTTGCTTCCATGTCTTGGCTATTGTAAACAGTGCTGCAATGAACACTGGGGGGCATGTATCCTTTCAGACCATGTTTTTCTCTGGGTATATGCCCAGGAATGGGATTGCAGGGTCATATGGTAGCTCTACTTTTACATTTGTAAGGAACCTCCATACTGTTCTCCATAGTGGCTGTACCAATTTACATTCCCACCAACAGTGTAGGAGGGTTCCCTTCTCTCCACACCCTCTCCAGCATTCATTGTTTGTGGATTTTTTGATGATAGCTATTTTGGCTGGTGTGAGGTGATATCTCATTGTAGTTTTGACTTGCATTTCTCTAATAATTAGCAATATTGAACATCTTTTCAGTATGCCTCTTGGCCATCTGTATGTCTTCTTTGGAGAAATATCTATTTAGGTCTTCTGCCCATTTTTTGATTGGGTTGTTTGTTTTGACGATATTAAGCCTCATGAGCTGTTGGTAAATTTTGGAGGCTAATCCCTTGTCGCTCATATCATTTACAAATATTTTTTCCCAGTCTGTGGGTTGTCTTTTCATTTTGTTTATGATTTCCTTAGCTGTGCAAAAGGTTTTGGGTTTAATTAGGTCCCATTTGTTTATTTTTTAAAATTTCCATTATGCTGGGAGATGGATTGAAAAAGATATTGCTGCAATATCATTAACAGTTTTAAGAGTCTTGGATAGCATTTGTCTGACAAGAGGCTTCTCCTGGAAAGCAATTGAATGGTTACATTTCTGATAGCAGATATATTCAACCTAATAACCTAAAAACTGACATTTGCTATTATTTCTCTTTAGGTTTGAAAAATGTAGATATTATATTTGAATTACTTTTGAATTTTATTTACTTTTGCATGATGGGATTTGAATTTGACTTTGTTATATTTATCATTCAACTAGAATTAATGGGTTAAAATGTTTAGAACAGCAATGTTACATTGCATATGAGTATTCATTTTAAAAAGGGAGAAATAATTTTCTTCTGACAAGTCATTTCTGTTGCTTTTTGGGCATAGAAGGCCTTGCAGAGATGACAAGACAAGGTAATAGATGAATTTCATTGATATACTTGATTTGGAATTACAGGTAGAAACTTTAAGATAGTCACACAGTTTTACTATTTGAACTGTTTATAAAGCTGAAGTATAATATTCCAAAATTATTAGTAATATTTATGTAAATGATGATATATTTTAAATAATAGCATCATAAAGTTCAAAGATAAGCTAATTTTTCATTTATAAGGTTTTTATTGTTTTTTAAAATATAAATTGTAATACAGTCAGATAACTAGAAAGAAATATTTCCTTGGAATAAAATATTGCCATATAATTTTGCCGATGCAGAGGGCAGAAAAGGCAGTATAATATTTTATGCATCAAATTTTGTCATGACTAATATGAATGTTACTATATCAACTATAGTATAGGCATTTTCCCATTCTTTTATGGTATCTGTTGGGTATTTTTTTACTGATCTTTTTATTTTGGAATAATTTTGATTTACAAACATTATGCTTTAAAGTGTTTCTTTCCAGATACATACAAAGCTATGAGTTTTAAAATTCAGAGTCTCAGAAGACCAACAAATTAACACATTTACATGCCAGTCATATGCTTTTCTTCAAAGGCTGGAAAATGCAACTTGGTGCTGTTTCTTAATCTCATTCTTAAATACATCTCTTTCAGACAATAGAAAAGCATGTTAATATATTGTTTTCTGATTAATAAGTGAATTTTCTAAATTATTATCATTGGGATATATCTTTAAATTGGCAGGAATTAGGCAGGATGGCAGTGAGGGTCAGTGATAGCATAGCAGTTAACGGTGTTTATGCCAAAAACAAAACAAAACAGAACAAGTAAATGTCAGAATTATGAGCCTGGGAAATTGCATCTCAAATGGTGAAGTATATAGTGTTTTAAAATGAAAATCAGTTGGTTTAAAAATATTTAGAACATTGGTTTTGTAGGCATTGGTTCTCCAGATCCTTTAGATTTTCTTCTAGATGAGTTTCTCTTGATACTGGTGTTTTAAATATAGCATTGTATATATTTGACGGACTATAACATTTCTCATTTGAATATATTCATTGTTTTTGTTTGAGGAAAATTAGGGCCTTTCTTATGTGTTCCTTTTACAGGCATATAGGGAGAGAGAGTAAAGCTTTCAATCATCTATAGACTAAAAAATAATAAAATAAAATTATGAATCACTGATGTGGAGAAACATTTGTTATTTATTTTAGGGGCCTTGATGCTCTCAGCAAAAAAGCGAAGGCTTCCACTGTAGACTTACCTATAGAGTCTGTAAGTCTAAGTCTGCAGGACCTGATTGGCTACTTCCACCCACCAGATGAGCACTTAGAGCATGAAGATAAGCAGAACAGATTACGAGCTCTAAAAAATCGGCAAAATCTCTTCCAGGAAGAGGTGAGTTTCTACCAATGATCGTTTCTTTTCTGTCATTGTCTTGGGGAAACAACTTCTTGGTGGGGAAAATTCTCTAGCTATTTGACATCTGCATTTTGAGATATACATGAGCAGGTGTACTACTGTACAAGGGAACAAGGGAACCAGGCCTTGGGGGAATCCTGCAACGGTTTTTATTTCTCTCTCAGTAAGTATTAATTTTAAAAGATGACACTCTTCGCTTCTCTGGCAAAAGACATTTTATTTTACTGTCTGCTCAGCTTTCACTCTGATCATTGTTGCACAGTAGTTTGCTTTATGCTCGTTATATAAAAACAGACTCTCAAAGCGTCTAAATGGATACAGGCTTTGGAAAGCACAAGGTTTTCGAAGTGTTCAGCAGGTTCCTTGGGGCTCCTTGGCAATGCTTCAGGATCCACTGGAGCCTTGTGTTGGGGTGGAAGTTGCCTGGGAGAGGGCCACCTGGGAGGCAGGCTGCAGACTCCCTGCTTGGATAGAGCACCCCCATTTTTTCTTTTTGCATATCTTAAGATTCTGTGATTTTATTTTCTGAAAGTTCCCCTGCTAAAAAGAGCTCAAGTGCATATTTTATAGGCAGAATAACAGAAGGACCAAGTGGTACATCTAATGGTCCTGATGCTGGTGTCCAAAATAGTACCACGTATTCAAGAATTTCAGTGGGAGGATGTCAGAGTTGAGCTGGCAAATCAGGCCAGATCAGCAAGTGTTCCCATTCTTATCAGTGCTCCCTGTATATGGATTAATGCATTTTTCTGAGTGAAAGTATCTTTGTAAAAAGTATTTAAGAAAAATGGTTAGTGGACATGGTTGAGTTCCCATAGTTCCTAAATCTATGTTCTTCTAGTTTTAAAACTGTTTCCTAATTTTCCATCAAAAGCCGTTGAAACGTACATTAATTTTTGAGGATTTTTTTCACTGTGTACAAAAGAAATGACCTATCTAGAGCTCATAATGGCATGAAAGCACAGGAAATGTCAGCATAAACCTATAATAGCAACATGGAATAGTTTATTGGGATCATTTCTTTTTGTACGTGCCAAACTGTTAGGTATACTACACTTATTTAATATCTAGAAAAATAAAATGAAATATTGGGCTGTGAAAATTTAAAATATTGACTTGGATTAGTGTTTTTTTCAATTTCTCATATAAGACAATCTGAATGGGAACCTAGAAATATTCTTAGGGTCATAATGCCTCTTACATTCTTTGTGTGAAGCAAGTTAGTTTAATTTGTCAACTCTTTATAGCTCTTCCTTTTATGGGCTTTGCCTCGTTTTGACAACCTTGATCTAGAAATAATAGTAAAAGCATAATTTGAAAAGTAGACAACTTCTTACAAAGTTCTGTAATGAATTTTTGATTTGCCTTAAAGATATGTTTTCATGAGCTTTTCTTTATTAATTTAGTGTATCTTCAGTTTACTATTAAAAAGGAATGATGATGATGATGATGATGGTATCCTCCCTAAAAGTAAGGATCTGCTCTTATGCTTATGCAGGGTAGGGGAAAAAATCATTTTCCTCTACTCAGGTTCATTGGTTGGGGCCCTGCAGTTTAGACCGACAAAAGACAGATGTACAAGAGAACAACGAATAGATTATTAATGTGTGCACCATGTGTATACATGGAGTACTCAGTGATGGGTAACTCCAAGGAGTGGTTAGAACTCAGGTTTACATAGCATCTTAACACAAAGAATAATAAATTTGTAGGGAAGTGATAAGACGAAAGGAATTTTGAGCTTGGAGGGTCAACAAATTGTGGGAAGGAAATATATGGGAGAAACTAGTGGGCAGTTAAGGGCTGGTTTGATGTGTAGATCAAACATTGTCTCAAGCATCCACCTGCCCTTCCTGGTGGAACAGAGAAGGGTAGGGAATTTTCCATGTCCGCTTTTTCTCACTTGCCTTCAGCCCAAAATAATCTGTATGCCAAAGTGGCATATTTTGGGGTGGCACACACTGAACCCTTTCACTTACGGTAGAATACTGTTATGACGGATTCATCGTTCTACCATTAAGCCTTGCAAATGTAAGTATGAAGTACGTATTTTTATATTGTTCTGCTTCTATTTGAGAACAGCACTCAGGATTTAAAAACCACTCAAATCATTTCAGGAACATTTTATTTCACATGCAAGCGTGTTTCTTCCTGTCCTTTGAGTAAATGAGGTCAGTGTTCTTTATGATGAACGGACTTACTTTACACCAGGCTTTTTAAAAAAAAAAACCGACTGAGCATTTTTTTTTGCCCGTGAGCCGAATCGCAGTTTCTGATGGGGATTTTTCTACCCTTCCAGGGAATGATCAACCTTGTACTCGAGTGTATAGACAGGCTGCACGTGTACAGCAGCGCTGCACACTTTGCGGATGTCGCTGGGAGAGAAGCAGGGGAATCTTGGAAATCGATTCTGAATTCTCTGTATGAGTTGCTGGGTAAGAAGTATGATTGGGCTTTCAAGGCACCCGACTTATGTCTATTTAACATGATCGTGTAACGGTTACAGCAGCTTTATAACATGCTTCTTACTTGAGGCTTTCAAGTTTTCCTTTAGTTGCACTAAAGTCAATGATGTTTAGTATTTAAATCCATCTCTGCGCGGGACAGGAGGCCAGAGCAGTAGTTTTGCCTTTGGTTAAAGGGGGCGAGTCGTCTAGGGTGTAGTCTTGTAGGTGAGGGACCTCTGTAGGGATGTGCATTAAATGTTCCCTTTTTGATTCTGAAGTTAGTCATACAAGAGCCCATCTTACTCCTCACAACCCCATCTTGTCAGGGATCTCCTCCAGTCTCCTTCTCTAAGCTTGTGGAGATCTGTATCTGCAACTTCTAGGTAACTTGGCATATGCTCAGCAAAAATTGCAGTGGTTTATGATGCATTCCTGTTTGCGCTTTGCAGACATTCATAAGGTTGTTGGATGGCTTCATTGTGATGATGTATGTCAGAAGCTTAACATTAGCATGTTATTGTTCTTCTTATCATGTATGCCCACTTCTTTTGGATACTTGCGTCGTCATCTTCTCCCTCGTTAACATAGTCATGCTTGTTTCTTCCACTTCTGTTTTTGTTCTTGTTGTTCCTGCCTTTTAAATATGTCTTAGAAAAGGAACTTCAGTTGGAACTGTTGGATATGGCAAGGGAAGTTCTGGATTAGCTGATAGAAGGCCGTAGCATCATGATTATTGCAGATACACCCTCCTCTTGGTTTCCTCATCAGAAAATGGAGGAACAAAGTTTTTTTCATAGTTGCCTCCGGGCTGAAATGCTGCATTCTGTTACTTCACCCATTCTTTGAACCCAGCATCACACACTTCATACATTGGTAGCCTGCATCTCTGGTGCATAGACGGTGCTCAGCAGGTGTTTGAGATGTAAACACCTGAGACCGTGTTGCTAGCTGGCTATTGTGAGATTTCTGGTTAATCTCTGTGCTTCCACTTCTTTTCTCCACCAATCTTCATTTTAGGCTCTGGGAAGCCCTCACACGCTTCCTCATGCACTTTCATTGACTCTCTGATACTTGGTGTATAACTTCTTGTTCTAGTCTTTGGAATACTCAAGCCCCATGGCTGGTCTGTCCCTTCCTTTTCACCTGTGACTTCAGCCAATTTATCTCTAGTCACTTGGCATTATGTCCTGCCTGTCCTTACCTCCAATCCAGTACTATCCCTCCAGACTGTCTAGAATTATTTTATATCAGAGACTTGATATACAAGAAATATATATTTCTATTTAAAATATATATTCTATATTAAGTATGTATGTATATATACAGCATATATTTCTTAAGTATATGCATTTATTTCCTTAATTCTTTACATCCCATTTGATTAAGGAAGGATTTAAGGGAGCTATTACTTAAAATTGACATAATTAGGACCCCCTAGAACGCACATCATAATGGAAGATAGCATAATAACCATATGTGTCACTAAGAGAGCACACAGTGATTTCAGGCAAAGCATGCTTTGTGGCTTTTAAACTAATTTTTTCATGCAATGAGAGACATAAATTCTGAATGTACTTTCCACGTGTACACACACACACACACACACACACACACTCTTAACTTTAACTTTTATAGTTTCACACTGCTATTCCTCAGAGGGTTTTTGCTAATCCCCTACCCCCGTGTATGTGTGTGTGTGTGTGTGCAAGTATGTATGTGTGTGTGTATATATGTATTATATATGAGGCAAACCACTTGAGATATATATATATATATATATATATATATATATATATATACATACGTATATATATATCTTCAGAAAAGCTTCCTTTTCTCTTTTATCTGTGTTCTCAAATATCTTTCCTCTTAATTGCTTGTATAGTCTCCTGAAGGGGCATCCTTGGTAACAGAGACCGCTTGGAGTCCAGTGGACCTGGGTTTTAATAGAAGCTTCATCCATTCATCATAGATTGAGTGTCTGCTAGGGGATATGCCGTAATCTGGGCAATGAGGTGCAGTTGTTAGCAGGATATAGTCCCTGCTCTCATCAAGCTTATGGTTGAGTAAGAGAGACAGGCTTTGTAAATAGCAAAGCCAGCCACAGTGCTGTACAGTTAGTGCCTCAACCATCTCAGTACACATTACTGTTAAATCATGTTAGTAAGTGATTAGTAAAAGACTGATAAATTGGACTACATGAAAATTAAAACTTTTAGGATAAATAATATCATTACAAAATAAAAAACAGATGGGAATTTTGTAAAATATTCAATCTATATGAAAGACAAAGGCCTAGTTTCTGTAATATACAGAGTTTTCATAAATGTATAAGAAAAGTGAATATCGTCTAATAGAAAAACAGACAACAGATGGCAACGGGTAGTTCACAGAACAATGAGTAAAATAGTAAAAGATTCTCAACATGGCAAATAAAGAAATGGAAATTAAAGTAATAAGTAGAGATCATATTTCACTTATTAGATTGGCACAGACCAAAAAAATGGTAAAATCCATCATTGGTGAAAATGTTGGGTAGTATCTTCTTGGTGGGAGTACAAATTGATGAAATTTTAAAAAACCAAACAAACCTCGGTCTACAATACACGTAAAACTTTAAATGTATATATCCTTTTACTCTCAGAATTTCTACTTTAAGAAGTGTATTCTAGAGATATATTTGTGCAACTGTGGAAAGGATGTCCACTGAAAAATTGTTTATAAGTAGCATAAAATTGAAAACAATTTTTCTATCAACAGGGGATTGGTTACATAAGTAATAGTATACCTATAGAGTGTAAAACTGTGTTATTGAAAATTGAGATAAGTATACCATTTGGAAAACTGTATGAAACAGGCTAGGTTTCTGGTCTTCTTAGTATGGCAATCTAGGATATGGGATTAAGGGGGAAAAAAAGCAAGATGCTTACTGTATGCATAGTTAGATTCCAACTGCATAAAATTAAAAGTTTGTAGAGACATATACATTCTTGTATATATATTGGACATTTCTGAAAGGATGCACAGAAAGCTGTTAGGTGGCTGCTTCTTGGGGGAGGGATCTTTTATTTTTCTGTGTGTTCTAATGAACATGTATTCTTAACCTATTTACATGTATTACTTTTTTTTTTTAAATTAATTAATTTATTTTTGTCTGTGTTGGGTCTTCGTTTCTGCGCGAGGGCTCTCCCTAGTTGCGGCAAGTGGGGGCCACTCCTCATCGCGGTGCGCGGGCCTCTCATTATCGCGGCCTCTCTTGTTGCGGAGCACAGGCTCCAGACGCGCAGGCTCAGTAGTTGTGGCTCACGGGCCTAGTTGCTCCGCGGCATGTGGGATCTTCCCAGACCAGGGCTCGAACCCGTGTCCCCTGCATTGGCAGGCAGATTCTCAACCACTGCGCCACCAGGGAAGCCCCATGTATTACTTTTATAATTAAAAAAATAGGTAACAGAAATGTGTAATGCTAGATAATTGATAATGAAAGGAAAAGTTAATATATTCATCCCAGTTGAGTTAAAAAATAGAATATGTCAGTGCATGTAAAGAGAATCTTTTTCAATATATACATGGTAGTTTTAATAATGGTTGTTTCAGGTGAATAGAACTATGAGAGATTTTGTGGCTTAAATGTTCCTTTGACCACTCTTGATAATCTGTTTTTATTGTAGTGAGTACTGATTTCATGATCAGGAAAAAAATAGTGAATAAAATCTTATGTTGACTGAAGAACCAACTGACGCCAGTAGTTTTTATTGAAGTCGGTGTAATCATAAGATAGGTAGACATGTATATGTAAGTGTATATTTCACCTTGGCTGGAGAAGTCTCAGATTGGCAGCAGTACTTGGAGTTCAATGTGATATTTATATCTCATTGTCCCTCTTTACCCAGCTATCAGAAAGTTTGCTCCAAGTATCATTAACTTCAAATTTATTAAGCCTCCTCCCCATTCTTGCAAAAAGGTAGACAGTAGGTTCTTTCATGAGGTTATGTGTGAAATAAACCTTCTTCTTTTACTTCAGCAGGTTTATTTAGCATGGAGAGAAAAGGGAGAAGGTGGGAATGATAATCTATAACAATTTAAAAATTTGACGTGGATATATTTAATATGTGTTTAAGTGGAGAATGGCAAAAGCAGATTTATGAGCCTGCCATCTGGAAGACCTAAGGTTCTATTATAGACACCAATATTCATAGTTTGAAACGCATCGCTGTGGCATGCTTTCATACATCTTTTCTGACATCCACACAATTAATCTACAGGAGGCTTGCAAGCCAGGATGATTTTCTGAAGATGTCCTGAGAAATGCTCTTTGGCAAATTCTCCCTATGATTACTCATGTTATGAAAATTCGAAGTATGAAACAAACAGGATAGACAGCTAATCTTTTAGGATGGGAGAAGTTACCAGTTTCTGAGTCCTTAATAAAATTGGCACGAGACAGATTAACAGTAGAAAAAGAAGTAGATTTTAATTCATGCCCACGGAGGTCATAGAAATGAGACCTAAGAAGTGGCCAAAGCAGGCAGCTTTTATACTTTTTAGACAAAGAAATAATAAATTTGTGAGGAATTGACAGGACAAAGAAACTTGGGTTTTGAGAGCCCAATTAATGAAGAATCTAAGCAGAGTTTGGGCTTTGGGTTGTCAATTATAGAAGTAACAGGGTGTGTTCACAAAGGCTTCTTGGCCCAGACTCCCTGCTTCTGGTGGTAAGCTTATCCTTATACCTCCAGATGCAGGGAATATGAATGAATCTTTCATGTGAGAGATTTATTTCCTGCTTTCAGGGAGACAGAAAGGAGGGTCAGAGTGTCCCTCTTGCTTTGGCCATTTCTTAAGTAACTTTAATTCAAAATACTCAATATGCCATAGAGGCACATTTTGGGGCAGCCTACCTGGGAACCCACAGACTACACTCTTAAATTCTTCAACAACATTCTGAGGGTTTTTTTGTTTTGTTTGTTTTTGTTTTTTATGATTTTCAAGATTTAGGAGTGTTCACTTATTAATCTGAATATTATAAATATCTTTCTGGATTCTAGTTCTGTTGCCTCCTCATTTGTCTGTGGTGTTTAAGGCCTATTCACTTAGTATTTCTAGGCTTTGAAAGTAAACTCCAAGAGGAAACATAGTTTTATTTCCTGTGTGTCTCCAACACCTAGAACAGTGCCTGATACGAAGCAGGTAATCAGTATTTAAAATTTATTTTAAAAGTGAGAGTTATCTTGGAAGTCCCTATATCTCAGTCCATCTGTAATTTTCTGATTCTGTTAGTATTTTGAGAAATTTTGAGTCAGAGTTTAAAACACAAAAGCATGAAGACATGGGGATGTTATGATACTAGTAAGAAATACAGAATAGAGTATTTTTAACAGTAATGATTTTTCAATTAAGTGCCAATATTACTTGCATTTTGTATTCTGATTGATAAAAGTTTAAGGATTTAATGAGTTACTCAGCACCAAAAGAAGTTTGGTTCACTGAACTAGCACTTCCATCATATGCACTTAGTTCAAAATGTGTTTATAGTATCTAAATTGGGACTTCCCTGGTGGTGCAGTGGTTAAGAATCCGCCTGCCAACGCAGGAGACACGGGTTCGAGCCCTGGTCTGGGAAGATCCCACATGCTGCAGAGCAGCTAAGCCTGTGCACCACAACTACTGAGCCTGTGCTCTAGAGCCTTCAAGCCACAACTACTGAGCCGACGCACCACAGCTACTGAAGCCCATGTGCCTAGAGCCTGTGCTCCACAACAAGAGAAGCCACCGCAATGAGAAGCCCGTGCACCGCATTGAAGAGTAGCCCCTGACACGGCAACTAAAGAAAGCCCCACGTGCAGCAATGAAGACCCAATGCGGCCATAAATAAATAAATAAATAAATTTATTGTAAAAAATATATAAATAAAGTTTGCACTTAACCACCGATGTTATTCCATAAGAGACTGGATACTATTTATTCCTTAAGAAATAACATACCTTCTAAGTTTCAGGCAATGTGCAAAAGTGTAGTAAGACAGAGCGTCAGCTCTAAAGGAGCTTAGAATATGCTAGAAGAAGACCTGCAAACCATTGTATTATATTCACACTTTATTCAAGCTTGTATTTGCAGGGCCAACCATAGTGGCTGATGCATTAACGTTAATATTTCTTAAATAAATGAGGAAAAATAGTATGGCGGGTGAAAGGTCTTAACTTTCTTCCAGGCCAATTAGGCAGCAATAACAGAGTATTTTAAGGTATAGCATGCATGCAGCTACATTTGTCTTGAGTTTGTTTCTGTACATTGAGGTACAATGTAAAGTTGCCATTGTTCTTTGGCCATGAGAGTGGCGCTCCAAGCCATCTGATAGCTAACGCCACTGTCAGTATTAATGGCATTGTTTTCCTTTCTCTTTTTAAAAAGAAAGTAACCTTATTGTGTTCTTTAACTTAAAAATGAATACATCTTCATGATAAAAAACTTAGATAATTGACCAAAAAAAGAAGGTAGAAACAACTTTTAAATGTAACCACCCATTTTGGTGTATAAGCTTTAAAAAATATTTCTTTGACTCTAAATATAACATTAAGTACACGTAAAACATTTCACACACCCACGTGCATACATAAACAATAGCAAATCCCTGCTAGTGGACATTAGTTGTGGCCTGATCCCCCTGAAGGTTTAGTTGACTTGGTCCACGTTCCAGTTTGATGGACTGGGGCGGACTTAAGATTTCCCTTTGATACCTGTACACTTAGGGGCATTATTTGGTTACACTGTCTCCCACTTGCATGCTTCTTCCTTATTATCTGATGTTTATCTGAGGTTACGTAATATCTTGCAGTAGACCATCACCTCCTCACTGGTTCGTACAAACTTCCATTCTTATCCAGGCTTTGTGAATTATTTGTTTGCTTGTTTATTTATTTTACAGAATTTATTGTGGCTTCAGAGGGTCCCTGTGCAGAATCGTGTCACAGAGGGTGACCCTTTTTCCTCCCAGCTCCATTCATTCCTTCCCCCCACCCCCCATTTTAGAATAAGAAAATTTCTCCTTTTGACCCGGGGAGAGCTCTCCCACCCTTATCAATGTTCCTCAAGGTCTGTTTCTATCCCAGGAACTTATCATGATCTATTTCTCAAAAAGTCAGCTCATTCTCTAAGAAATATTCTAAAAAACGCAATTTCTCCATTCTGTGCACATGCATATCGAGTATATACATTTACTCCACCAAAATGGGATCGCAGTCTCAATATTCTTTTATAGCATTTGTTTCCACTGACTTCTGTATTGTGGACATCTTTCCTCGGCAGTGACTATAAACCTTCATCGGGCTTTAGTGGATGTACTCCACCCTACTGAAGGGATCTGTCATCATTTATTTAGCCCACACTCAAGCTGTTTCCAGCGCTTTGCTATTATAAATAGTGTTAGGATGAGCTTTCTTGTATTTCTCTGTATATTCTTCCATTACTTCAGAAACTCAGCTGATTTTTTCATGGGTAACTTGCTGAATTATAATAAGTCACACACTCTGTTTATTTGGGAAACATACTCTGCACGTGCACACACATGCACACACGCATTCATAATGTTCAGGAGGCATTCTGTTTGAGTTCAGTTTTCTTTTGATTAGAAGTGCATACAGAGTCTATTGAGATCATCATCTGTTTCATGTGACTTACTAACAGATTTCCTAATACATTTCTGTCTCACTGGAGTAATGAAGCCCCACTTGAGTTAATGCTGCTAATGCACTGCTGAATATGGTTTGTAAATACCATCCTTGTATAAGACTTTGGGATCTGCTTTCATAGGTAAGAGTTCCCTCTAGTTTTCCTTTTGTTGAAAAAATTTTATTGGAGTCCAGTTGATTTAAAATATTGTGTTAGTTTCTGCTGTACAGCAAAGTGAATCAGTTATACATATACATATATCCCCTCTTTTTTAGATTCTTTTCCCATTCCCTCTAGTTTTTCTTACATGCATACTCTCTTTGGTAGGCACTGATATCAAAGTTATACTGTCTTTGTAAAAAAGTAGGGAGGTTTTCTTACTTTCTTTACTTTGGAACAGTTTATTATAGAAATGACTTAATTCTTGAATGTAAAAAAAAGTTTTTGGTCTTTGACATACTTCTCAATATTACTCATGGTTTGTTACTCTATTTAGATTTTCTTCTTTGGTCAATTCTGGTGAAAAAAAATATATTTGGAGGCCATCCTCTTTCCTAAATGTTCAAAAATTCCAGTACAGAGATATATAAAGTGGCTGTGTTTATAATTCCTTTTTCTTCTTAACTTTGTTCTTTTTCTCTTTTTTTCTTGATTAATGTCATTGGTATTTAGCTTATATTTAAAAAGAATCCTTGACTATATTGATCAATCATATTTCAATTTATTACATAGATCACTTCTACTATTTCTAACATATTAATTTCTGCTTTTATTGCTCTCTATTTTTCCTATTCTAATATTTTTGATATTCTTTTTATATATTTTGAAAGGCGTGTTTAGTTAACATTTTTCACCCTGTTACTTAGCAATTAAAGTGTTTAGTCTATTTTTCCTTAAGTAAAGTTTTGACCATCGACCATTGATTTTATAAGTTAGCATTGCTATTTTTGATGTTTACTAGATATTCTAAAATTGTGGTATTGATTCCCTCATTGACTAAAAAATTATTTAGGAGAGAGTTTAAATTTTTATGTAGGTTTTAGTTTTGTTTCTGCTTTTCTTACTAATTTCAAATTTCATTACATTGTTGTCAGAGAACATAGTCTGTACACCATTTCTGTTTGTAGTAAGTTTAATGAAGTTTTCTTTGTGGCTTACTGTATGATTTTCTTAAACGTTCCATGGTTTATTAAAAGGGTTTATTTGTGTGTTATTAGTTTCTTCAAGAATTACCTTATCTCTAACATTTGACCTCTAGAAAATAGTTAATATCTTTAATTTTAAAAACCAGAAGTCAAAATTAAAGGAATGGGTTAAATTTTAAACAAATCAAACTCTATAAAGATTCAAAAACTTCACCGTATACTTTCCCCCAGTTGCTGCTGTTCTAAGTCAGGAACAGATGTTCCTACAGGTTAAGATTAGAAGTCCCACTGAGCATATCGGACTCCTCATTCCTCTCCTACACCTCATCCTTGACACACTTGTCCCTCTGTGTGTGTGTGTGTGTAGCTGGTTCTTGTTGGTCCCAGAGCCGGAAGAGAGCCTAAGTAATTGAATACATCACCTTGTAATACTTGTACAAATGTTATGGGGGCTCCATTCACAAAAGAGCTTTTCTTATGCAGTTGCAAGAACTGAAGCCTTCCTGTCTTTTCTGTCATTATTTCTTTTCTTACTTTCAGGCCAACTTTTTGGGGGAGGAAAGGAAATGTGAAGGAAATCTTTAAGTTTAATTGAACTCTGTTCCTACAGGGTCTCCTTTGTTTTGCTCTTAACAAGGAGATGAGCAGGTGGTATTCTCAAACTTCAGTTCTTCAGACTGTTTCCTAGCACTACCAGATTTTAAATACTGATTTTTCTTATAGCAACATCTTTTTCACATTAAACATATTTTTTTATATAAAAACCTCATCAGCCCTTTATAAACAGTTATACAGTTTCTGAACAATCTTATGGGTGTAAGAGTAGAATTTACATAAAATATTTATCACATTTGCTTTGAAAGAGGTGAATGATTTGGAAACAATAAAAGTTTTAAATTGAGTATATCAGTGGGGTTGAAAGAGATCCTAAGGGTCACATAGGAATTTCATGTAAGATGGGTTCTTTGGTCAAAGAAGTGTAGAAAACACTAGGTTAACCAAAGTTAGAATAGATGACTTTATTGCAGGGGTTAGTTCTTAGAGTCTTTAATGTGCCTTGTGAATCTCTAAATGGAAAGAAGAGATACAGGGGGAAAAATGGTTTTCAAACTTACTAGCCATCTTCCCTCCCACCCTCTTTTTCCTGTAACGTTTAATGATAATCTCTTTGCGTGTCTGTTATAATTACCAGTTCTATCTCCTAGTATTTTGTGCCACGTTTTCTGGTAAACTGATGTTATCTTAACTTCTTCATTATATAGGTGAGAAAATTGAGCTCTAGGGGAATTAAATAATTTAGTCTCACAACTCATTAAAAGAAAGAAGTATTAGAATCCAAGTGAGGAAACTCCCAGGACACTGGTTTTTCCATTACCCTTCATTATGACTTTCCAATATGAAATGTTACTTTCTCAAAATATAGTCCTTCTAATAAGCAGTATTTTTTTCAGTCTCCATTAATAAATATCAATTCTTTTTTTAATGTCTCAATTTTTGTGTATGTATATATGTGTGTATTTGTATGCGTTTTAGGTATAAAATAAAGGTATTTTGTTTTTGATCCAACATTTTATGGCTACTATTAGCTTACTTTGGTTTTGAACTAGAAAATCACGTAACTGTGAAATCTGCTTTTTGTTTTGCAGCGGCTCTAATTAGAGGAAATCGTAAAAACTGTGCTCAATTTTCTGGCTCCCTCGACTGGTTAATCAGCCGATTGGAAAGACTGGAAGCTTCTTCTGGTATGTTTTCCACTATCTCCTTTTTATGATATATTATTCCTGTTTTGTTTTTTTTTTCTATTTTATGTCCCTTAAGACATTAAAAACTGAGATTCAGTGCAATATAAACGTTTTCCTTTTACTAGGTTAGAAAGTTTACTGATTGCTAAAATCATTGGTATTTTCATTAGTTATTTCTGAAAAGCAGTCTAACCGTATCTTCATTTACATTTAAGAAAGAATGAAGTTCGGAAAGCCACTGAAGAGCCAGAATTCCCATTACTTTTCAAATCAATTATTCCTAATGTACTAATATATTAGTACATTACAATACCATACACATAAAAGGATTGGTTTGGGTGAATTGTTTTTGTTCTTTAAGTGAATTGAATTTGAAAAATAAGGATTGGTTTGGAATTCACATTTTTAATTTGTCTTCAAACGATTATGTGGACAGATTTGGAAAAAAAAATTAGTTTTCCAAATCATGTAGCACAATAGTTTGTTTTAAAGGGATTTAATAAATACCAGTAAACAGTCTGCATCATTGTAAAATAGTTAAAGGCAATAAATCTGATACATCTGTCTCTAACAAGTATGTTACTTTTACATTGTTGTGGAGATGTACCTGTGCTTACCAGGCCTGCCTGAACTCTGGCACCACAGATTGCCTCAGGGACACCCCAAACTGAATCTGCTGCTCCTCCATCTGTTTGTATAGTGTTCCATTAGCTGCCCTTCTATAGCACTACTGCCCATTTCTGTTATTTATTTTTCCTGTCCATCTCCTACATTAGTAGTGAACTCCTTGAAGGTAGGGCCTCGGTTTTATTGATCTTTGTATTCTCTGGACCTGCCATACCATCTGGCACTTAGTAGGGGCTTAATAGTATTTGTTGATTGAATGAATGACAGTTTGAATTCACTAAATAATATACCTGTTAATACAGAAATAATTCCATGATTTTTCATGATAAAGACCCACTCAGGGACAGGTTTGTTGGAACTGAATGGATAGAGAGGTAGAAGAACAGATAGCTATGATCAAAGGAGGTTACTTTTAAGTCACAGAGTGAAATTTCAAAGTTCAAGATTCAGGAACTTAAATCTAAGTTAAGAGAAATTTGAGTAACAATGAGTTCTGAGGCACTCCTGGATTGTTGGGTGGCAAAAATAGAAAAGGAGATGGTTGAAGTAAAAAAGGTGCAAGAATTATGAGACAAGGGTTTTCAGGGTATCACAGCATGAATGAGATGACTATGAATCAATATGGAATATATTCAATAAGGAAAAACTGAATAGCTACTAGGAGGAAGTGATCAAATAGTAGTAAGGTGATGGCAGGGATTGCAAAATGGATAAATTCTTGGTTCAAAGCATCTAGAATTGTTGGCAAGCTCCAGTAGATACAAGAAGTATGCTGGTCTCTTTCCCTGGCCCAGGGAGTATCTGGAAAGAGAAAGGAACAGAGCAACCTTCAGGATGCAGTATGAATTCTGGGCAAATCAGCTGCTTCACTTTTAAAAAAATGCACAACAAAAAAAGCGCAAAGGAAAAGAGGAGAGAGAGAGAAGGAAAGAACAGAGCAGAGCATCCTTTAAGCTTGTTATAGGACCAAACTTGGGTTCGCTCACTGGCATGCAGTAAAGCCAGTCTACCGACACTGGGTTGTGGTGAAGGAAAGTGCAGCGTTTATTGCAGGACACCAAGCCAGGAGAATGGGCAGCTCACACTCAAAAGACTCGAGCTTCCCAGTGGCTTTCAGGGAAGGCATTGTGAGGGAGGGGGCTGCAGGGTGTGTGATCAGCTCATGCATGGGTCTCAGATTGGTTGGCATCAAGGTGAAGTTTCAAGCATCATCAACCTTCTGGTTTCAAACACTGTTGAGTGTATGCACTTGCGGTCAGCAATTTTCATCTGGTTGGGGTCTGCTTCCTATAAAAACAATCTAGGAATGTGTGTCGGGCCTTTATCTGTATATTTCAGGGAACTGGGAGTTTGGTGATTCTGCTATGTGGCAGATGTATAGTCTAAATTGTTACTAGTTTCTGGGCCCAAGGCTGTTCTTTGTTTCTGCATCTTCACATTTCCTAATCTTTAACTCTTGAGCCAGCCTTTTGAGACTTAAGGGAAGCCTGAGAGACTAAAGCAAAAGCCTTTTACTTCAAAGGACAGGGACACAGAGGCTTGCATATGGTTTCAGGCTCAGCCACACAGAGTCCAATGTTTACAGTCTTCAGTTTAGTCAGTTATAGGCACAGTTCCATTGGCTACAAATCGCTACTTGCTATGATCATTTCCCAATCCAGGTGTTGGTCGCGGGCATTTCTACTTAAAATAGAAGCCCTGTGTACTGAGAGAGCAGGGTGAAAGTCAAGAGTAGGAAGGACCCTTAGAGAATGCTTCACCTAACATTCTCACTTTGGAGGAAGAAAATTGAGGCATAGAACCTTGAAACGACTGCTTTGAGATGCTAGAATTAATTTTTATAGCCAAGATGAAAACCAGCTCCCTCACATCAGGCTTGAAATATGTTCACTCTACCTTGTAGCCTCCTAGTTTTTAAGTATCTAAAATTTTTTTCACTGAACAGGTTTCTCTGCTGTAGTTACATTTATTCTTTTAGTGAACTGTGTTTTTTCCCCTGGAGGAAGTAGAATGTTGCTTAGTTTTTAAAAGAGACAGTAACAATAAGGACATGCATATATATGTATATGCACACACAGAAATAATATAAATGTATTTCAATCATGCTGTATTGTTTACTGAGTGCTTCCATATGCATCATCTTAGTTTCTCTCTATCTGGGATTGCTGAATACACACTCTCCTCTGCTTGTCAATCTCCCAGCTGTACGAGTAGCTTCTGTGTCTGTATATGAGCAGCAGAGCAGAGCTGGGGGTCTACGAGCTCTCAGTTGCCTTCAGAAAAGGGCAATGGACAAAACTCAAAATAAACTGGTTTAAACTTAAGTAGAAATCTGATGAAGACATGAAAAGAGTCAGCAAAAGCGTGTGTTAGTGAAAAAGCTTACCTTAGTTTGGGTTCCACCAGAAGTAGACCTTGAGACAAGGGTCGAAGGGCAAGCTTATTTGGGGCGTGAGTGGACATGAGCCAAGGTAGAGAAGGGGCCAGAGAGGGTGTGTTGATAAGCAGGTTACTGCCGTGGGAATCTGGAGCTACTTGGGGTTGGGGTGATTCTGCGGACCCATGCCTCAGAGTTATCCCACCTGAGGGGCGAGGGGGGTTGGAGTGTTAATAACCAGCTTATCTTCTGTCACTGGTTGGTGCCGCTTCCTGGAGACGTTAGTTCTGGGGCTCCTCCGGCTACCACTGTGGTCACAACAAATCTCGAAGCAAAGAAGTGCAGACGCTGGCAGTTGGAAATCAGGCAGTGTTCACTGAATGGAGAGGATGAGAGTCTAACCAGGGCCCTGGCAGCATCTGCTACCCAGCCAACTGCTATTTCACTATATGATATAAAGAGGCCGCTGAGTTTTTTGTTCACATTCTGCATTATCTAAAGTTAACCAGTATCGCTACTGCATAAAGCCTTCTTAGAATATCTGATCAGTTTTTAAGAACAACCACTATGAATTTCTTGCGGGGGAGGGGAGATAAATCGGACATTGGCCCAGACTTCATGTGTGACTATGTCTCTGCGTCAAATTTAATTGAAAAGACAAAAGACTTGTATGAGCAAGTACACTGATTGAGTTGATGTATTTCTGAAGGCTGGGTGTTTCTTTAGGATGTTCTTAACCCTTGAAATACTTTTTGAGCATTTCAAGAGATGGCTAAGAACAGTCCACTGGTCAGGAGGCTGCATATTTTTTCTAAGTCTTATTTTTCACACAGTCTATTCCCCCAGATAGTTTTGCAGGGATCAAAATGGCCTTCTTAGGGATTCCTGCCAATTCCTCCCACTCTTAGCAAGTGCCATGAATGAAGTTCCCTCTGGGGTTAAGCAGGAATAAGGGGCTTTGAGTGGCCGTGAATTGCCAAAGCTTTGCGCTCATGTCCAATCCAGCTTTTGCTAACTGGAAACATGATAGTTTAAAGCTTCCAAAGATGGCACAACTATTTCTTGCAAAGCATAAGCTCATCATTTGTCAAAGGGAAAAATTTGTAACCAGTGGAATAATTTGTCCCAGAATCTTGTGTGTAGGAAACTCTTCCACCTTAGTATCTACTTAGGTATGAGCAATTGAGTTAGAAAGAATATGAGTTCACAGGATATTATATGAGATCCACTGTTAGGGATGCAGAAATCATAGCTAACCTTTTTAAGTGATACCAACAATTCAAACAGCACTAATGCTAACAGAGAAAGGGACAGTGTTCTAGGAGCTAGCCATGGAGAAGACAACTTTAGCTCTTGATTGAAAGCTTTTGATTTTGCAGAAAGTCAGCTGTGTTAAACCCAGGAGTTTATGTACCTGGACCTTATAAGAAGCACTAAATCAGAATCATGATGATATTGGAGACCTTTTAAAGAAAATCTTTTATGATAGTTGTAGGGATCAATATGTGTTTGACTCTGTAACCCCACATCATAATTATCCATTTGCATCCAGAGAGTCACCTAGAGTACATTACAATGATTGGTGTTTTAAATAATGATCTTGGGTCATCAGGATATGTAAATTACGTTTAATGCTGATGGGTCACTTAAGACCGGGAAGCAGAGAATACGTTTTTCAAAGATATCCCCTCTAAATGTTTGAAATCATGTATTAGAAATTAAAGGTTACTAATTTAATAGTTAGCTAAGGGGCTTCCCTGGTGGCATAGTGGTTAAGAATCCACCTGCCAATGTAGGGGACACGGGTTCGAGCCCTGGTCCCGGAAGATCCCACGTGCCGCAGAGCAACTAAGCCCGTGCGCCACAACTACTGAGCCTGCTCTCTAGAGCCCGCGAGCCACAACTACTGAAGCCCACACACTTAGAGCCCGTGCTGCGCAACAAGAGAAGCCACCACAAGGAGAAGCCCGCGCACCGCAACGAAGAGTAGTCCCCGCTCGCGGCAACTAGAGAAAGCCCGCGCGCGGTGACGAAGACCCAGTGCAGCCAAAAAATAAAATAAAATATAAAAATAAAATTAATTAATTAAAAAAATAATAGTTAGCTGTGACCCTTGTCAAAATTACTCACTTCTGAATGATGCTAGAAAACTTAGTATACAGCCATACTTCTTCCTTTCTCAGTAAAGCGTTAAGTTGTAGCTGGAAAGAAAAAAGAGGGGACAGAGATCTGGATTTGGAGGGCTTCCTGTATTTTGAAATATCTCACCAGCAATGTGAAAAATGAAGAAAGAATTCCCCCAAAGTAAAGTCCAAATGAATGAGAACATTCTTTTCTGAATGCAAACATGATCCAAGTCGCTAGGTTATCCAAAATCTGTGTCCTTTCCAGAATGCTTTTCTAAAAACCCATGTGTGGGATTGATGGCAAATTACATTTCTAGAAAATGGTTCTTGAAAAAGATCTTCAACTATCTCACATTTGAGACAAAAAATTTAGTGCTTTGCAACATAGAATTGATTTTATAATCATTTTCCATAGTTACCATTTAACCACATCACTAATTTCTAGCAGTAGGCATTAAAGTGTGAAGGATACCAGAAGTATCCAGGCTGAGAGCATCCCTGGCTTTTATAGAGAGATGGCTTTTGTAGGCCAGGACTTTAAACCCCAGAAAGGAGCATAATATACAGAGGTGGTCTCCCTAGGCTTTAATTAACCAGTCACCTGAATATTTAGATGAGAGACATGCGAAAGGTTGATTGCCCAAAGGCAGGGGTCAGTTGGCACCTGTTTTGGTCACTTCCCTGACCTTGGAGGGCTGTAGTGCTCTCCTGACATTACTCCACACTGGCCCCAGTGGCCTGGGCTGCTGCTGCCCATTTTGCAGCCAAGGGCAAGCCGTTGTTTTATGGCAGCCTTACACTTGTCTCGCCTGTCCTGGGTGCCTGGTCTCCATCCACGCTGCAGCTGCCACCTCCCACCGATTCGCGAGAGCCTTTGTCTCCCAGGGGTTTTCTTGGGTGGTTCCTGGAATTCATGTTTCCATCCTGCTTCCTTAGATTCTCCACGGTTGGTTTGCAGATGGGAGTGTTCCCCACTTTTACTTATTGTATTTTTCTCTGCACGCAGCCCTTTAGGGTGGCATTCTACAAAATCCTGGTTAGCGAGAGGAATAAAAGAGGGAGTCTTGTCTCAGAGAAACGATATTATCCAGGGAGGGCTCACTTGAGAAAAACTGCTTATTAAAAACAAAACCACAGTGATCTCTGCATTTCACCTGGTCGGTTTCTAGTCCTCTTGAGGTACTGAACTTCTGTCTCATTGTTATGGACAGAACTGACGTTTCAGCGCTTTTTCGTGTTTTTCAAAAACTTGATCAAAGTATAATTGATTTACATCAGCTCTTCTGCTTTGCTGCTGGTAGATGACTGTTTAATGCCAGTGTCTCTCGTCTGTTTGAGTTTTGCTCATGCCATTCCGGTTATTAAATATTCTTTAGCGTCATCTTTGGTGAAGTAATTACACTGTGTCACTTGCAGTGTGGCTCTATTTCATGCTCTTCCCCTTCATGATAGACGGCCCTCTGGTGGGGGGAAGCAAATGATTATGTGCAATTGTATTCTTCTAATACCATGAGGGAGAATAATAACCCTTTCGTATAAATAGACCAGCTCAGTTGACAGAGATTTGTAGAATTTCTGAGGTGGAAGTGATTTTGGGGGGTATCCTAACCCGGCTAGCCTTCTTGGGCATCACCGCACTGTGTCCCCTCTTTCATTTGCTCTCTTGAATCACATTACACAATGCAGTTTAGAAGTGAATGATCTAAAATACTACTCTCCACCACGTGACTAAGTATTTTGAAGTTCTCTGCCAGTACTTTCTGATATTCTCTGGTCTGGAGCAGTTGCTTACCCTCCTAAAACTATATCCACTTTTAAATGCATTTTTAAGCTGTTCTCTTCTCCGTGCATATTGATATATCTCAGGACTGCATACCATTCTGCACTTAACACCCTATCTGAAATTGTGTTTTTTCATTAAATGATGTATCGTGTAACTTTTCTCCTTCCCCTTTTTTCACACTTGCCAAGTATCAGAATTAGTTTATTCTATCCCTTTGTATTTGTTTCTTTTGTGCTTATCGGAAAGAATGCCCCTGACTTGTCCTCATGCTGCAAGAGAACTTTCAAAATTGACATAAAGCTCAGGCAGATGCTATGATCATTTTACATTTCTGCCCAAAATAATTTTCTCAATAAATATTTGCTGCTTTGAGGCAAGTATCTTTTTGAAGAGTTGATTAATCTGTATTTCTCTTGTCCTGGAGAAATCCATCTTGAAGATGCCGAAATGTGTAGATCTTCTAAATATTTATTTAAAAGGCATTAGAGCAGTTAATTACATCTGCCAGAATTTCTATAGATACTAATATTTCACAGAGAGACACAGTTGTTGGATTTGTATACATTTTAATGACTGCATTGTGTGGCCAGGGAAATCTTAATTTAGGGCACTGTGCTGAGACTGTCATATGTATTATTTCACTGGATTCCCCCAGTAACCCTATAAGGTATGTTCCATTATAATTTCCATTTTATAAATGAAGAATCTGAGGATAAGAAGCTCAGAGGTAATTTTTTTAAGATCGAAGAAAGTAATGGAGTTAGAATTGAACTTGCATGGTCTGTAAACTTGACAAGAGCAGGGCTTGTATCAATTTTTGCTCTGCACTTTACTCATACCCAGGACCTAACACTGAGAATGGCCCATTTTATGTACTCAGTGATAAACGAACAAATAAATGAAAAAAAAAATAGCAAGATAAGACTGTCTTAAAGTATTGATGATGTCTTGTCTGGCACTCAGCACTTCATAGGCCTTGAGACATGACAATTTATACAAACATATATTTATATAGTGTAAAATTTCTAACATTATTATTTAACTCTGTTGTATCATAAACTGCCTTTAATTGACATTTTCTTTTCTTCTTTTAGCTGTCCTTTAACTTCTGAAGTTTGTCTATCTTTTATAAATCATTGCTCCCTAAACTGAAGGCAGCAAACCATCAGAGGCCTAACTAAGGCAGGATGGTACATTATAATTACATTACTCTTTTTATGTGCTTTATTTCAGCTAATTTACCATGGGAAACTTTTGACTCATGTTCATCTTGTCTTCCAAGAAAATGCCCTAGGTCCAACTTTTTTGATTTTCTTGCTAAGGCATTCCTAATATTCTGCCTTTCTGTATATGAATAACAGTGCAACAATACCTTTACCTTGACTAACTTCCATTTTTATTAATTTTCCTCTCATTTTCCTATTTTTGTCAAGTTCTGTTATATTTTAATCTCATTCCTGTCACTTTTCTCTCCCTCTCAGCTTTATGTTAGCTCAGGATTTAGTGAGTCCATTTTCTTCTCTAGCCTCAAAACCATTATTATAAATTATAAGTATATGCCATTATGTGTTTTCCTAATTTGGCTTGTGACCATATCTCTTAAGATCATTATTTTTAAGCCTTTATATATTTTAATATTGATGTCAATTTAATTCATTTTTCTTTCTCTATTTGAGTGAGATACAGAAACCCTGTTTAGGGTGACTCCTATTTATTTCACAAGTTAGCCCTCTGTTATGGAAAGAAAGCAAAATTTGTATTACTTCTTTTTTCTTTTCTCCCTCTCTATTTGTTTTAAAAAGTGAAAAAAATAAATTTAGCAGTTCATCTCATACTGAAACTGAAATGGTTCCTTGAATTCAAATTTATACCCATACAACGGTATAATAACAAATTATTCCTGTCTCAGCGCTTCAATCTGTAACCTGCAAAATTCACTGTAAATGTTAAAAAAGATGTGTTGTAATTATGCTAAATACTGGTTCATTATTCAACTCCTGCTATTTGTTCTGGGTGAGGGCCAACTGAGCTCCCAACCAGTTCAGACTAGACGTTTCTGCCATTTCTAGTTCCATGTTCGTGCCCACCCATGAAAGAAGGATGGCTTGGATGGGATATGTGAGTTGTGACTTATTGGCAGTTTAGTTTAAAGTAGTGGAACAAAACAGCAGATGTGTGTCTCTACGGGACCCTCTCAAATGCACAGGCCCAGGTACAAATGCAGCCCTTTACACCTGTCAGATTCTTTCTTTCATGGCTTCACATTTGGTGTGTACCCCAAAAACTCCCAGACTCCTCGGACGTTTAGTCAACATGGCGCTAGCTGGACTTGTCTTCTGCTCTCTCTAACCAGTGATTATTTGCATATTTTTCTTTTCTCATAATGGTAATAATATCATGAGAAGGGATTCCTGTCCACCAGGAGTGCTTTATGCCTTATTTTAGCATTCTAAGGTGGTAAGGCTACTTGGTTAATCTTTCACTGTATTTTTGGCCCAACAGTCCTGCTGTCTCAAGAAAGAAAAATTTTCTACAGTTGAGTCTACTTGCCCTTCTTGCTCTCTTACCGCAGTCCGGATATACTACCTTAACTAATTTTATTTTAATAACTAACCTTTATTTCATTTCTTCCTGCTGATCGATAAATATTTTCCCTGAATTTTTCTTCTAATCAGTGTTGTCCATTCGGCATTTCCCTACCTTTCCCTGTTTTTTAATTTTTAGCCTCTGTTTAAAAAGAAGCATATTTATAATGTTTCCCTGTTGATCCTTTTTATTTCACTTTATTTGTCTTTTATGTTATTTTGTTACAACCATAAAATAATAGCAGGTGATCATATAGCACTGCTCGGATCCAGGCCCTGTTCTAAATGCTTTCCACATATTCTCACAACAGACCCCCAGGGTGGGCACCATTATTGTCCCCATTTTAGAGACGGGGACACTGGAGCATAGAGAGGTTAAGTAATGTGCCTAAAATCTGCCAGGACTAAAATCTGGGCACGTTGCCTTTAGACTGTGTTTATAAACAGTACATAAAACAGCAGAATAATAACAGTATCTCATTATTATATTTCCTCATTAAGCCTTGTAAATATTGAGTAGACCAGTCCCTCTGTTAAAAGCACGACACTCTACTGCATATCTTGTTAATGCATCCGGAAACTATCTCCCGTAACCTCTATGGATAGCTTTGGTCTGCTTGTTTCACGTTTGTGCGTTTTCATGTTTTCTTTTCTGTCATTTCCCAGTGTCTTTCCCCCAGTCTTTTTACTTGTTGTGTCACTTTGTTTAAATTTCATTACCCAGGGCGAAAATAGAAATTTCCTTATTTCCTTTTGCCTTCAGTGAGCCCTGGGGACACTAATAATAAGGTCTGACCAAAACGTGGCAAAAAATCTTAACTCCTAGAAAGAGAGAAGAGAAAAAAGCAGCCTGTGGTTGGAATAATTTGGAATTCATGGTTTCTCTAATTATAACTGTCACTGATCCTGCAGTGGATACCACCCTTCTGTGTGTCTTGCATGTGCCCTGTCCCCAGTGTTTCCGTAACTAGGGAGCAGTGTGATTCACACCAGTCAGCGCCCAGGTTGAAGCCTTCCTATTTGCTCACCACTAGCTTAGCCCAAGGGGTTTCCATGTTGAAATCTTCATCTGAGGCCATGGACTCCTTCTGGAGTTGCTTGCAGTAGAGATGTAAGTGATAATTCCTTTCTCTCAAATCTGAATCACACCCATGTTACCCCTAATGCATTGGGAACTAGGTTCCATCTAAACCTACATCTACCTCAGTGTTCTGGGATTATTTTAATTTTGTTTTATTTTGCAAAACTCTTGTGACCATAGGTGAGAAAATAATGTCCTGGGGGGATTGGCATTGTGCTTTCCAGGTCAGTTGGTTCTCCTTGTTGTCCTGTGACGACACTGGGAGCCCAAGTACCATGGCTTGCTCTAGCTCCTCATTGGCCTTCTATGCTGGAGTGGCTCCAAGTCTGATTCTATTCACTCCTTCTCTCAAGTAGACGAGGTTCACCAGGGAGCTTGTGCCTACTTGGTCTGAGGTGAAATCCCCAGACTAGATTCCTCCTGGTAGGTAAAGTCAGACCAAATACAGCACTTCTGCTCTGTGGCTTGTTTCCAGTTTTCCCATACAGACACTCGACAAATTTTGTCCAACCGTGGACAGCCCTGGGCATGACCCGTGAATAGAAAATAGCACAGTCAACTTTGATCCCAGATGGAGAGCTTCCCCAGTTTTGGAAACCAGGTAACAAACGTGTACGTCTATCGATAAAAAGCAAACTGGCCCATTGTACTTTGATTACAGAAAACAAAGTGAGGAACATTCTCTACCATCCCAGCACTTGGATGCTCCCATTACCATTAAGTTCTTTCCAGCCATTTTGTTATATCCTCAGAGATTTTTCTTTCTCATGAGAATATAAATGATTCAGAAAGTCACAGCTATTAAAGTTTTAAGGCAAATAGCTGAATGTTGCTTGTATTATACGTATAATGCCTTGCTCCTCAGTTTTGCATTAGGCACAGTTAAGCCAGTCCCTGCCCTTAAGGGCTCATTGTCTCATGGGAGATTGAAATGAAAGTAAATAATTTTAATAAAATGTGATCAATACTGCAAAGAAGGACTAATTCATCCCCGGACGTTAGTAAAGACTCACCAAATGAGGTGACTTTTTGCCTTAGCAAGATGGTTCAGATTTTGCAGTCTCAGAAAAGGAAAGTGTGTTCAAATCTGAGATAAATATGTGCGAAGGGTTGAAGGTGAGAAAGATCCTACAAGCTCCACCAGGGCTTTGCAGGCCTTGTTTACTGCTCATCTCCATTGCTTGGAACAGTACCTGGTAGGTACTTAATAAATATTTATGATTAATATTTAAGTAAAAGTATGTATTAATCATTCTTTGTAGGAGGAAGTGGTGGGAACTGAGGCAATAAAGGAAGGTTAAACCATCTAGAAGAGGGACTGACATGCTTTTAATGTATTGTTGAATTTGTTTGGGTTATATTTTGTTGAGGATTTTTACATCTGTGTTCATCAGGGATATTGACCTGCAATTTTCTTTTCTTGTGGTGTCCTTGTCTGTTTTTGGTATCACAGTAATGCTGGCCTTATAAAATGAGTTAGGAAGTGTTTCCTTCTCTTCTGTTTTTTGGAAGAGATTGAGAAGGATTATATTAATTCTTCTTTAAATGTTAGGTAGAATTCATCAGTGAAGCCAGCTGGTCCTGGACTTGTGTTTGTTGGGAGGTTTTTGGTTACTAATTCAATCTTCTTACTGTTAATCAGTCTACTCACAATTTCTTTTTCTTCATAATTCAGTTTTGGTGCATTTTATGTTTCTAAGAATTCATTTTTTTAACACATTTCCCAATTTGTTTCTGTGGTATCAGTTGTAACATCTCCTCTTTCATTTCTGATTTTATTTATTTGAGTCCCTTCTCTTTTTCTCTTGGTGAGTCTAGCTAAAGGTTTGTCTGTTTTGTTCATCTTTTCCAAAAGCCAGCTTTTAGTTAAATTGACCTTCTCTGTTGTCTTTTAGTCTGTATTTCATTGATTTCCACTTTGCTCTTTGTTATTTTCTTCCTTATACTAACTTGGGCTTTGTTTCTTCTTTTTCTAGTTTGTTGAAGTGTAAAGTTAAGTGGTTTATTTGAGATTTTTCTCATTATAGGCATTTATCACATCATTTCCCTCTTAGAACTGCCTTTGCTGCATCCCATAAGTTTTGGTATGTTGTATTTCCATTTTCATTTGCTGCTCTCTTTTTTGCTTTTTCTTTTGATTTCCTCTTTCACCCACTGGTTGTTGAGTAGGCTGTTGTTTGATCTCCACATATTTGTGAATATTCCAGTTTTCTTCTTGTAACTAATTTCTAGTTTCATACCATTGTGGTCAGAAATGATGCTTGATATGATTTTAATCTTCTTAAATTTATTAAGACTTGTTTTGTGGCCCAGCATATTATCTATCCTGGAGAATGTTCCACGTGTGCTTGAGAAGAATGTGTATTCTGTTTCTTTTTGTTGGAATGTTCTGTATATGTTAGTTCAGTTCATCTGGTCTAGTGCGTCGTTTAAGGGCAATTTTCCTTACTGCTTTTCTGTCTGGATGATCTCTCCATTGATGAAATTGGGCCATTAAAGTCTCCTACTATTATTGTACTACTATCTGTTTCTCCCTTTAGGTCTGTTTATATTTGCTTTATATATTCAGTTGCTCCTATGTTGGGTGCATAAATATGTACAAACATTATATCCTCTTGTTGGATTGGCCCCTTTATCATTATATAATGACCTTCTTTGTCTCTTATTACAGTCTTTGTCTTAAAGTGTGTTTTGTCTGATATATGTATAGCTATCCCAGCTTTCTTTGGTCTCCATTTGTCTGAAATTTCTTTTTCCATCTGTTCTCTTTCAGTCTGTGTGTGTCCTTACATCTGAAGTGAATCTCTTGCAGGCAGCATATAGATGGGTTGGTTTCTTTATTTTTAGAGAGTATGCCAAGACCTGTCAGCATCTCAAAGAGGAGGATCTCAGAACCTAGATTCAGGCTGATTGAAAGCCAGACCCTCAGGCAGCAGCCTTTAAAATATGCAAATATACCTCATTCAGGGGAAGACTGGGAGATGGGCGTTTCTGTCTGCTCTCTCAGTGTCAAATCCTGGGGTGATAGCTAGGTAAGAACTGCTTCTTTCTTTGCTACTGTCCCATTGAAGACTTGAACATAAGCCCCACTGGCACCAGAGCCAAACTGTCAAGGGATGTGTCCTTTGGTTCACAGCCATAAGAGCTGGTGCGTCAGACATGTACGCAAGCTCCTTTCTCAGAGACACCGATGATCTGGGGTCTTGAAATGTATGCCAGACCAGAAACCTTCCCCTCCAGCCAAAGCTCCAAGACAGCAAATAGGCCTTTTTACAGAAAATTGGGGGTGGGTTTCAGTTGGCTCTGTCTGTTCGGCACCCTGGGCAGGGTGTTATGCTTTCATGGAACACACGAGCACAGGCCATGCTGGCCATCACAGCCAGGTGATGAAGGGGCGTCCCTGTGCATCAGGGCACTAGATGTAAAACTGGGGCATCAGTCATGCACAGAAACTCCCTCTAGGAGATACCCACGAGCTGAAGCAAGTCAGTTGGGGAGCACAAAGGTGGTGCCGCACCGCCGACCTCCATCTCTGGAGAGAATTTCAGTTGGTCCCCAGATTTGTGTTAAATTAGATGCCTGCCCCTCAGGCCAAAGCTTTAAGGTAAGCACATAAGCCTTTTACAGAAGGACTGGGTACTTTTGGCTGCCTCTGTGCTGGGCCCTGGGGTAGGTGAGTTCCTGCTGCCCCTTTAGGGACTTTTTCTCAATTTGCTATAGCCTCATGGGTCTTGTGGATGCAAGCCCCATTGGCTTTCAAAGCTAGATGTTTTGGGGGCTTGATCTCAGGTGCAGGTCTTAAAGTAGGGGTGCCAGATATGGGGTTCCAAACCCTTTGCTACTCAGGGAGAAGCTCGGGGTTGTCACTTGCTGATTGCGGGTTGCTGCTTGGGAGTGGGGTTTATAGCGAGATTGTGTCTCAGCCTCTCCTACCTGATTCAGTGTGGGGTTTTTTGTTGTGTTTGCCTGATGTATAGGATTCACTCAGTTAAGTTTTGAGTTTCTTGCAGAGGAAATTGTTCCATATATACATGGAGATATGGTATATTCTTGGGAGGAGTTGAGTTTAGAATCCTCCAATATCACTACCTTGAACCAGGACCTAGAAATGTTTCTTACTTTAAGAGTTAGGTGTGCTCACATCATAGAGTGTATGTAGGATTGGAATAGAAGTACAGTTGACCCTTGAACAACACAGGGTTTGGGGGTGCCGACTCTCTGGGCTGTTGAAAATCCATGTATATCTTTACAGTTGGCTCTGTATCCACAGTTCCACATCCACGGATTGAAAAACTGTGGATCACGTAGCACTCTGGTATGTATTTAGTGAAAAAAAAAAAAAATCCGTGTGTAAGTGGACTTGTGCAGTTCAAACCCATGTTGTTCAAGGGTCTCCCTCATAGTCGAGCAATAACTAGCACTAACATCCTGATGTAATAACTTCTGGTGTTTTTATTAGGACTTCAACTATGTAAATAAGTATACATAGTTGCAGTCCTAATATATATACAATTTTGTATTTACTCTTAAAAGTTTACATTATACATTATGCATTTCTGTGTTATTATTAAAATTTCATGAATCATTTCCATAAATTTATTAAACTTATCAAAATGTTTTGTCTTACTAGTTTGGGTGGGTTTTTATTTTTTATTTTACACTTTGTAGCGTGTTCATAATTCTTTCATTCCGGTAATCCTGTTATGATCTACCAAGCTTTACAACTTTTCTTTGAGAGTCTGACCATAAGTGTTACGTACTGTTGCCATTCCTGGGTCTTACTCAGTGAATTTAAATTTTAAATGTCAAATCATCTTTAGTCAACTATTGCCACTTAATATTAAGCACTGTTTCTCTGTCTCATTTTTTTTTACCTAAGTGTTTGAGGCATATATCAGTATAATTTAAATATACACATGAAGCAGTTTGGCTAGTTTTTATTTTTGAAAATGTCTCTTGGTGTTTCCAATTGTTTTCCTTTAGGAATTTCTTGCTATAAAAAGTAAAAGCAGTTTATTTGCAGTTTATTCCAACAGTTAAAATTAAAAATAGTTTTCTCTGACTTTTTATTGTCAACATTAGAGGCAGTAGTTCTTTTCATCTAGGTGTTTATTTGTTGGCTCTGACCTGGCCCCACTGAAAAAAAAAAATTTAATGTTAAACCCAAAACTCTGAAACCCTTCCATTAGAATAGGCTGAATATGAGAAAAATCAGAGATTTATTTTCACATTGCCATTCTTGCATTTTGTGATACGTGCTGTTCTTTCCAAAAATCTAGTCTTTAATCTTTTCTGATATATTTAGGTTTATGAATGAAAGCTGTGGGTTTTCGTGAATGTTTATTTACACGAAGGATTTATTTTTCTTGATCTTCTACTTGTTTTTTTCTTAATGATTATGTTTTATAGCAGAGATTGGCAAACTCTTTCTGTAAGAGGCCAGATAGTAAATATTTTAGGTTCTGGGACTATCGGACTTTGTTGCTGCAGCCGCTCAGCTCTGCCTTTTTAATGCAAGAGCACCATTTGTATTATTTTGTATATTTCTCTCGTTTTGGAGACTAAGAAACATTGTCTACTATAAACCTCCAGGAAAGTGAAATGAGCTCCATTAGTTAGGATGCACTGCTGCAGGGTCATACTTTTAGTTCCAAGAAGATATGTGAACAAACGTGCGTGTAAACACAGTACAACTTTATTTATAAACATAGGCAGCCACGTGTTCTATAGTAATAAGTAATAGGGAGAAAACAAAAAAACAAAAACATTAGGATAACATATGACTAATCTATTAAAAATGCTTTTCCCGGGACTTCCCTGGCGGTCCGGTGGTTAAGAATCTGCGCTTCCACTGCAGAGAGCGTGGGTTCCACCCCTGGTCAGGGAACTAAGATCCCACATGCCTCACGGTACAGCCAAAAAAAAAAAATGCTGTTCCCTTTCTGTTATTTTAGTTTCTTTTAGCTTGGAATGATGGAGTTTATTTTATTGCTTACCTTTTCAATAATAGCAGAAATAGTTTCCATACCCTTATATAAAAATCTAATTTATCCATCAGCCTGTTGTATTATTATTTTCTGCTCTCTTTGATTTTCAACAGGCACCGATTGTTGGAATACAGCAACAGATTTTGAACCACACCAAAAATTAACTTACCTTTTTGGGTATTTTTTCATTGAATGTGTATTTATATTTCAAAAAATTAAGTCATTGGTGAAGAAATTTGTATTAACAGCCCTTGTCTTGGTTTGGATCAAGTGTCAATTGTGACAGTAATAGTGAATTACTTCTTTACTCTACCATTTGTAAACCTGAGCACTTTACATTTCTTTTCCAAGAAAGTGATCTCCATTTGAAATGAATAAATCTTTCTACAAGGTTCCTCTGGGACCCTTCTCAATACTCTCAGAGATGTCAGACAGTAGCTCTCAAGACAGAGATCACACTTTCTAAGTGTTATGTCTAATTGCTACAAATGAACTACATTCTCACTGTTGACAAGGCAGGCTTGCTCTGAAAAAAATAAATATACATGTACCCATTTAGCTTTTCAAGTTCACACTAAAAATTCTGATAATGAGACTTATTTTCTAATTTCTGTTTTAGACTTTAAGAGAAGATGTATTCCATTTTATATCCTCTGATAGCTAATACCTAAAAATATTACCCTTCTTTTCCAGGTTTTGTATATTGTATATTTCTATTTATTTTCGTGTTAACTTGTATATTTCTCTTGTTCTGCAAACCAAGAAACATTTTCTGCTATAAACCTCCAGGAGAATGTAATGATCTCCATGGGTTAGGATGCATTATTGCAGGGTTATGCTTTCAGTGTCCAGAAGCTTCGTAAGCTGGCCCTAACCTACGTGTCCCATCCCCTAGTGGCTTTCTACCCCAGGCGCATGAGGTATGCCCCCCATTCAAGACTTCACTCAGCACTTTACCGCCATCTTTTCCTGTCTGGAAAATGGCCATGAATGAGTTCTCTGTGGCCCCACTTAAATGTTGCTTTCTTTCATTTCTCTGCAGGCAGAATTACCTGCTTACTCAGCTGAACACTGTATCTTTGCCTTGTCCTCACTCGACATCATCTTTGGTTATCAGCCCTGCGTTCCAAACACCACCTGTCCCCTATCACAGGTGCCCTGTGACAAATGCATTGAGCACGTAATAATTATATTATGTTCAGTCAGCACCTGAATAAACACATAGAGAAGAGGAAAGCCACTGATCATTGTAGCTTGGTTAATCATATTTCCCCCCTTTCTTTGTTTTCTCTTCAGGTATTCTTGAAGTTTTACACTGTGTGTTAGTAGAAAGTCCAGAAGCTCTCAATATTATTAAAGAAGGCCATATTAAATCCATTATCTCACTTTTAGACAAGCATGGAAGAAATCACAAGGTAAGTGAACCATTTTATTGCCAGAAATAAATTCTGGAATAATTTTAAAACTATTTTTTTTAAAAAAAGATAATCTTTAAAAGGTGTGTCAAATTTGTCAGGAGTGTTTGTCACCTTTTAGTTCCAATCAGGTAATATTGCTTAGTGCTTATGCATAGCCTCAATGGGAGGATGGAGCAGTTCTCAGTTTGTGTATGAAGGAAGGTTGGAAAATAAGTGGACACGTGGCTGTAATGTTTAAAGTGACTGGGTCAGAGGTAACTGGAGGGAATGTGTTTGTGGAAACTGCTGCTGACGCTTGAACCTGAGAAGGGAATGAGAGTCTGAAGGTGGCTTCTCTTTTCAGGTTCTGGACGTCTTATGCTCCCTCTGTGTTTGCCATGGGGTAGCAGTCCGTTCTAACCAGCATCTCATCTGTGACAATCTTCTGCCAGGAAGAGACCTGTTACTGCAGACACGCCTTGTGAACCACGTCAGCAGGTAGGTGCAGAGAGCCCACGTCGCCAGATAGGTAGCATAACCAAAAATGCACGTTCTAGCTTTGTCGCTAAAACATTGTATAGTCTATTTGTTTGATTAGAATCTTTTACATATTTCCCCAGGGAATAGGGTAGGAGTTTTTTTCTACCCATCAGATGAGATAACAACAATAGATGACCCAAGCAAAATACACATTTATTACAAAAAAATGTATAAGAGCTCTCATTCACGTTCATAGGTAGCTGAATTGCCGTTGTCATCCTCAGGAGCAGTCTGACAATGATACAGGGATATAATTATATATAATTATGTTTTACATCTTCTTAGAACATAACTAAAAACACTATATCCTTCAATACCAATGGTGAAGTGCCTAATATGTATAAGAAAGGCATTGAATTCAAATGTCCAAAGTATAATAAGTTCTACAAATAAGCAATAAAACTACATTTTCAGTTAGATCTACCTTCCAAGGTATCAGACATTCACTGGGTACTTTGTGCCAGCCACAATGCCAGATGCTTTACAAGTATCCTACGCTGCTTGTGTTTGCACAAAGTGTTATTGTTATCTACATTTTATAGATTAAAATGTTGGAACTGGAAATGGAACTCAGGTCTAACTCCAGAGACTGAGCTCTTCACCACCATGTCATAGTGCCTTCCATATACAAAATAATAATTACAACAACAGTAATAAATACAGCTTATAATTAAGGAAATGTTATATGTGATAGTGATAACTTTAATACACTGTGTTTAGCAGCTGTCCAGGAAATACTTGCTACTTCACTCTGGTTCAAACAAAAATGTAGGGTTTAGTGTATATTTCTACGTTGTGATTTTTTAGAAAAGATTGATGTAAGACTTCCTTTGTGGTTCTTTATATAATAGACCTGTCGTTAATGAGCAGTATTTTCTGAGATGTTCACTAATCCCTAGTATTAACTTAGGGTAAAAGTTCTTCAGTAAAATGCAATTAAATACAACTAACTAGAAATTATTCTTTTCACAGCAAAGCATAGAGAACAACAAAGATGATTAATCACCTTGGTTCATTCACTAAGACTATGACTTGCTTCAGCCTCAAACTCTGTATGACACAGAGCTTAGCTTAGGAAAATGTCTCTATGTCCTGGATTAATAGTAACTCCATTAGGTCCGAGGGCCTGCTGTGCTATCCTGAGTGCCTCCCCTTAAATATGATTAATGATATAAAATATGCTGGAGAGCAATTAAGAAAAAATAATAGACCCTTGAGTGACATTGCCAAGTTATCCCAGAAGCAAACATCAGTCTCTGAATGTTAACTGTAAGGTTGGCTGTCACTGCAGACTTCAGTGATTGCTTCAGTAATTTGTTGTACTTAAGGAAACATATTTAATATGTAATATATGTCTTTGAGAAGCAGGAGTAATTCAAAATAGCATGATGTAAGTTAAGACAATGAAAGTTTTATTCAGATTTTCTCACATGCTATTCCCATCTCTTTAAAGCATGAGACCCAATATTTTTCTGGGTGTCAGCGAAGGGTCTGCGCAGTATAGGAAATGGTACTATGAGTTGATGGTGGACCACACCGAGCCATTCGTGACCGCCGAAGCCACTCATCTGCGAGTGGGCTGGGCTTCAACGGAGGGGTACTCGCCCTACCCTGGAGGGGGCGAGGAGTGGGGTGGAAATGGTGTCGGAGATGACCTCTTCTCCTATGGATTTGATGGCCTTCACCTCTGGTCAGGTACGTAGTATCCATTTTCTTTCACAGTGTTTTTGAAGGAAATCTTTTGCCCTCACTGGACATTTCTAGAAGCTATTGGTATTGGTGCTGTTCATATCAGGTACATTTATTTCAGAAACGTAACACTGAAATGTTGAGAGTGTTAAGTAAAAAGCAGAATTTCACTAGGGGAAAAAGAAAACTCTTACAATTGTAGTACCTCTCCAAAAGACTTTTTTGCCTTTGAATGGTATGCTTCAGAAGTGTCATTCTGATTCAAGAATCAAGTGCAAAAACTTAAATGTTTCCTACTTGTTTTAATTGGTATGTGTGAAGCATTAGCTTCCAATATAAAAAAGAACCAAGACCAAATCCTGGAAAATAATTGGAATAAATAGACTAAGTTCCATCTTCTGGTGGGTAATGTCATGTCAGGAGTTGGTAATTTGTCAAGTGTATTGTGAGGAGTCAGCTCATAATAAAATGATGCTTCGTTTCAGAAGTGTGGAACGGTTTAAAAATGAATGTATAGTTCATTTCACTAGCTACCATCGCTAAGCTTTGATGGTTGAAAGTATATTAAAAATGAGTAATATATAAAAATAGTACTCTTTTTTTCAGATTTATTAAAACATGTATTTTGATTGGCTCTATTTAAAAGTTTACCTTTTGATTAGGTAGATATTGGAATTCATTTGGATTCTGCAGACATATGCTTGTATTCAGAAAGCTGCATTTAGAATGAACCTGATATATTTTATAGCACATTTAACACAGAAAATAGAGAGAGGTTCCTTACGTTACAGAAAGCTGAACTTTGCCTCTCATGGGCAAATCAAGTGGTATTCATTTATTAATGCTTTATAGGCCTCATAAATTATGAAAAGAACATTTTTAATTAAATTTAATTAAACCTAAGAGTTTATGGTAAGGAATTTATAAAGAAAAGCACTCCATGTAGTTGTATCGAACAATAATACTTACTAAATTTTTCCTTTCTTTGGTGCCAATAGCTCAGTAGCCTGGAGGAGATGAAGCTGTATGTTGGATATTTCATCTAACCTGTGGGGCACTGGTTGGGACCCAGGCCGTAGTGTGGTGTGTCTTATACACAGGTGTACTGTGCTGGTCAGAAGAGAGTCACAATGCTTGTTCCAGAATTTTTCTACCCACCAAACAAAGGCAAAGAGCCCTACCTTCAGAAGACCTCACAAAGATGAAATAGGGTTAATGTCTGTTTGATAATACATTTATAATATATAATAACTATTATCTTCAGATATTATCCCCTCTCTCTACCTTCGAGTATCACTCCACACAAAATGGGTCCTCAGGTGAATGAATGAAGCATGTTCACTTGTTTTCCCATTACACAGAGATTAGGGGAAAAACGAAACGAAACATTACACTGGTAAAAAAACAAAAAATGCTGAATTGCATCTCATTATTTTAGCCATATAACGCCACTTCATCATTTTCATGTTTGCATTTAGTTTGAAGCTTTTTCTGTCAACACAGAGGAAGAACCCAGAGCTTCTGGAGTTGAAAGTGTATGCAATATGCTTTTCATGGCAAAGTATCTTTTAAACAGAGTGATAAGAGCAACAAAAATGTTCAGTGAATCTATGCACGGATCACAGAAAAGAGGATACATTGTGGAATTTCAGGAGAAATTCATCTTGAAACTTTGTATCAGGAGAAAATATTTGACTGCTTTTTTCAAATGGCAAGAAAATGTGCAGTCTACCATGTCTGTAGTTGAAAGCTATGTTCTCTCAAGCCCTGGGATCTATTGCTAATTTTAGATTCAGGATCAACAAAGATAAATCTAAACTAATTGGCTTCTGACTGAGTTTCCGTTGTTAAACCCACTGTAATTCACATAATCTTCTTGGGTTCACTCTCCTATTCCTTTTCTTTTTAATAGTTGAAGTAGAATTTCAAGTATCAACTATCTGTGATTTCTGAGAGAGAACACTTAACTTTTTGTGATTGGAGAGTGGAGATATTCCTTGTAACCAGAATTTGGCTTATCAGCACAAGTTTTGAGCTCTGTCTTCATTTCTTCTTCCCAACTTAAACTTTGCATAGCATTGCTATGTTCCCCTTGTGTGAATGAGAATTGGATTGGGGCAGCGGTCCCCAACCTTTTTGGCACCAGGGACCGGTTTCGTGGAATACAGTTTTTCCACAGATGGGGCTGGGGGGTGGGAGATGGTTCAGGCGGTAATGCGAGTGATGATGGGGAACGGCAGAAGAAGCTTTGCTCGCTCGCTCGCCGGCCGCTCACCTCCTGCTGTGCGGCCCGATGCCAGCCCGGGGGTTGGGGACCCCTGGATTGGGGCATCCACATCCTGTGTTTGTAAGGACCAAAGGTGTGAAAAACCTTGGTGCTTTTGGAGAATTTAAGTATAAAACTGTGGAGGAATGTCGTAGAACAGTATGGGAAAGATGGGTAAGGATTCTCTCACAGGACCTATAAATCAGACCACTGCTGTCTTCCTTTCTGGCTAATGCAGCGAACAGGAATATAGTTCTCATATGGATTTGATCTGAGTTTATGTAAATGCAACCTTAGAATGCTTCCTAGCGGATTCAGCAGTGTGAGTGCCATTGAAACTGTGGACTTAGGCTGGTCACTCTGTCTGTTTCAGGCATTGCAAAACAGTTAACTATGGTCCTTCGTATTAGCATTATAATATCCCTCAGATTGAGCAATATATTTGGATTATAGTAAATATCTGTTTAATAACATTATCAGCTACAGATCTTGATACAAACAGGGATATAGACCTTAATCTGTGAGTTCTGTTGCTTTTGTATGATTTTTTTTAACAAGCTGGCTTTATTATATCCAGGGAATTCTAGAGGGACCACCTCATAACGAATGTATTGCTTGCAGATTTGAATATTGGTAAAATTTTTAAAAGGTACACATTTTAAAATGTAGATATGCTCTACTACTGGCATTTCAGATATGCTGTTGGTAGAAATCTTGGCATGCTAGAAATTTTAAAAAGGTGTTATAAAAAATGCAAAGCTTGCATCATCAAATCTATTTTTGTCTTTGCTCAAATTGAGAAATTTTGTATGTTGCATTTGTGAGCATGTGTGTTTGGGAGGATCTTACCTTCTTGTTTTCCATTGTGCCCATGAGACTAATCGGCCAAGGAGTTATGACACAGTCAAGAATGGGCATAGGTCATAGGCTGCCTAGGGCAAGTAATGACATTTATAAAATATCATTTTCATGCCTCAGCTTGTATCCTGCTGTATCCTACTTAAGAAGCCAACCAAGGCCTTGTATGAAATAAATTACAGAACAACAACAAACCAGTTGACATGTATTGTCTCTCAATAAACAATGCACAAATGAGCACATGTTCTGCTTTCATTATCCCTTTATATTTTTATTTTATAAAACAAAATGTATTTAATCTTTGAGAAGGGGACTGAAATAAATGCCTGCTGTGTCTGAGACTGTTCTTATAAACCATTAATTTAATCATCATAACAACTCTACGAGGTGATGGCATTTGGTTTACAAGAAATCAAGGTTTATAGAGCTTAAGTAATGTGCTGATGGTCATACAAGTAGTAGGTGATAAAGTAGCAATTTGACTTCAAGCCTTTCCCTAGAGGTTTTCCCCTGACATCATTATATTATCAGCTGTAAGATGATATCAGCATCAAATACCATCCATCTGCATGCAAAAATTTCTGCATGTCAGAAGGTCCATTTTACAATAAAGATAGCAGCATGGCTCCTGAAAAAAGCAACATTTTTTTTGGTAAAGGAGTTGACATATAACATTAATACGCATTCAAGATTTAGTCTAGTCCAGTACCGTTTGGTGATTGTCACTGCCTATTCAGATCTTTAACTCGGGTTCTGAAGATGATTCTCTGAGATAAAGATGCATTACCCTCCTTAATGTGTTTCCCCATAGGTTGTATTGCCCGTACTGTCAGCTCACCAAACCAGCATCTGTTGAGAACTGATGATGTCATCAGTTGCTGTTTAGATCTAAGTGCCCCAAGCATCTCCTTCCGAATTAACGGACAACCTGTTCAAGGCATGTTTGAGAATTTCAACATTGATGGCCTCTTCTTTCCAGTTGTCAGTTTCTCTGCAGGAATCAAGTTAGTATCTCTATGTTTTTTGGTCTGTTTGCCTTCGCACTTCTCATTCTTTCATGGAAGACTGCCCTGCCATCACACTTGCTTTGCTAACCTTCTCTCTCTCACTCCTGGGCGTCTGTCCACAGGGCATTTTGCCCCTTCCTTGAAGGGTGAAGATAAGATTCACCTAAGAGGGGAATCTCGGGAGGCTGAATCCTTTGTTCATGTATCCAACCATTTTAGATATGCAATCTGCTGACTATCCCTCTATCCTGTGTTCCTGAAATATTTCAAGTCCATTTAAGTTCACTTTTTTATTTAATAAGGGTAAATAAACAATGTTGCATTAAAAATACCATTTATTTTCTCATATTTATTTTCATTAATTTTTCTTTTCATTATATTCTGCCACCCTACTCCAAACCCCCTCATTTCTACAGAAAGCACATGTGTTTTGGTTGATCAGGTCAAGATGACTCCTTTCCATGTCACCCTCTACCTGCTATACTTGTAAATTATCTGCCTATGGTCAGCTGGGTCAAGGTGGTTTCCTCTAACCCTTTCCTTTTTTGCTACTACCAGATGGAAGAGAAATTAAAGTGATAATTTAGTATATAGAAGTATCATTTGAGTCCCCTTTAAGGAATTTCACAGGGAAATTGGGCTGTGACTGTTTTTTCTTTTTATAAGATCTCATCCAGCCCTGCAATTTTAAGTACACAGATATTTAGATCAAGTCTGTTCTTTCTCTATTGATTATTTGGGCACCTTTGAGACATTAAATGACCAAATACTATGAACAGGTATTTCATTCACATAGGAATATGGTGCATATGCTTTTATTATTTCTCCAGAGAGTGATAAATTTTTGCTGAGCCATTAACATAATTTAATCAGGTTTTACTTTTATGATTAGAGGCTCTTAATCTCTAAGGTACTGACATTATGGTGGTACTTAGGAAAAAAAATGTGGCTTCTGACAAAGCTAATTTTGTACTCATAATTTATTCCTTGTATTCTGTTGATTAGGAAAATTTTCTGTATGCCAGAGATTTAACCGACCCCAACATGCATCCTTTTCAGGGTACGCTTTCTGCTTGGGGGGAGACATGGAGAATTTAAGTTCCTTCCTCCGCCCGGGTATGCTCCTTGTTATGAAGCTGTTCTGCCAAAAGAAAAGTTGAAAGTGGAACACAGCCGAGAGTACAAGCAAGAAAGGACTTATACACGGGACCTCCTGGGTCCCACAGTTTCCCTGACACAAGCCGCCTTCACACCGATCCCCGTGGATACCAGCCAGGTACCCAGATCGTCAGCTGTGATGGCAACGTTTGAATTGCAGTCATTCCCATATGCCGTGGCTTTCAAACCTTTGACTGCAACCCATACGAATGCATTTTACAGTGATACAATTTATATGTATAATTGGTTTCATAAACTAGTGCTTACCCTTACCATGTCCACTTATAGCCATTTGCCTAGTCTATTCTATTTTGTTTTTTAAGGGGGGTTTCAAGCCAGTAAATTGACTTTATAATGTACTAATGGGCCACAACCTGAGGTAATGCATACTAATTTTAGAGTGTTGTTTTTTTACCTAGGGTAGTGGTGGAGTTTTCAATGTCTTCTCCCATCTAGATACACTTGGCATTTTGAAGTGATTTAACTGACTTTTATCTTGGGTAGAGATTGAGATCGTGAGCCCTAGGGTTATGATCAAAATGCCTGGGATCGAATGTGTGCTCTGGGACTCGAGAAAATTACTCGTCACATTCATTGGGATGTTCAGAGTACGTTTGACATAGTTAATAAATAACACATTGGCACAATACTTTGCCAATAAGCACCCAAGCAATGTTAGCAGTTACTCTTGCTTTTCTCTTTCATAGACTTGCAAGTATCCTGACATTGACAATGAATTAAGTATTGTTCTATTTTAATGGTGAAGTAACTTCATTCCGGTTGGTTAGATATTCATAGTTTGTGCATTAGCTTTTGAGGATCAGAGAAATGTCTGAAGTCTGAAATAGAATTAATAGCAGGCCTCAGAAGCTTCCGTTGTTTGGTTCCTTGAACCATATTTCTTGTCTCTCCCTGCTGGCTTTGTATATGATGCAGTAACGTAAACAAACAAGCTTTGTTCATGGCTAAAATTCAGTTTGTGTTGCCATCGCTGGAACACGGCAGGGTGTGTGTGGTGCTACCAGAGTTGAGCGGGAAGCACGATTGGAAGATGGAGATGGGCTGGAGTGGACAGCGGGAGATGGGCTGGAAGGGACAGCGGGAGATGGGCTGGAAGGGACGGCGGGAGATGGGCTGGAGTGGACGGCGGGAGATGGGCTGGAGTGGACGGCGGGAGATGGGCTGGAGTGGACGGCGGGAGATGGGCTGGAGTGGACAGTGGGAGATGGGCTGGAGTGGACGGCGGGAGATGGGCTGGAATGGACAGTGGGACTCTGTGGTGTCGCTAGCACGTTTAGGATGTCCTGAGCCCTGGATAACCTCTACTGTTTGGAGGGAAGGAGACAGGGATGGCCTGCCCCCTGTGGAAAATCTGCCGCATCCACGGGCATGGTGGGCAGTTGCCTGCTCTCTGTGTTGAGGGACTGCTTGTGGGGCACATGCCAGTGCATCGCCAGGTGTGCACAGCCAAGCCGTCACCTGGAAAACCATTTTGTGTTATGAAGAGGCCGTTGAACTTCCCCTTTTTAATGGGAACAGGTTCAGATTTTTTCCCCTGAGGCTTATATTTGGAAACCACTAAAAGTAACAAGAGTTAAGGGAACACATAAATCACTGCCATCAGATATTTCTAGACGCAGAGAGCCAGCGGATTATCTTTTGGACGCTGAATTGCCTTCTTTCTAGCTGGTGGGTGCTGGCCAGGTTGGTTTAAGAACTCTGGGATGATTTCTGTTTGTAAATAATGCATATTCTGGTGGTTGTACCAAATCCATTAGGACTTTTTTCTTAATGATGGCTGTCCTCAGCAATACTCTTTTCTTTCTTTCTAACTTTCATTCATAATTTCCCCAAATTTACCTATTAATTGCTTAGGTACCTAGTTTTACAACTTTAGAATAGATGGTTTGGAACCTTGTTATATGATTATATTTTAATGGTTGATGAGACTATGTTATTTGGTTCCACTCACAGTGAGGACGATCAATGCTGCATTTTCTTGCATTTCTTTCTGATGTGTTTTTCCTTTTCTTTTTTTCAATTGTAGATTGTGTTGCCTCCCCACCTGGAGAGGATAAGAGAAAAACTGGCAGAGAATATCCATGAACTCTGGGTTATGAATAAAATCGAACTTGGCTGGCAGTATGGTCCGGTACATAATTTTGTGATTTATTTTTAGATTCTGTTAATACATCTTTCTGAAAACATAACTTCTCACTCATCCTGCTACGTGGTGACATGAGTCGATCCGATTGATTTTTTTTCCCCTACACTTTAGTTTTTGGGCATTTTTTCTTTACGAGAGGGAATGACATTAGTGGCGGGTTCTTTGAAGGATGGCTTAGTTGCCTAGACAATTGAAATGTTATCAATCTTCAGGCTGAAAGTTACATTTTTAAATCAAGGTTAACATATACAGACAATAGGCATTGATTTCTAAGGAACTCAGGAAAAAAACTGAAATTGAAAGTGAAAACTGAAAATGGAAAGAAGTCAATTTTCTCTCCTCCTCCGATGTTTCACTTCTTTTAGTCCCAGTTGTAAGTAGCAGTGTAAGTCCTCTTGGCAAAGATTCAAGTCGGTTTCTTAAGTGGAAGAGAGGCTGAGAAATAATGACTGCATGCGTTTCCAAATGATTATTTTTCAGAGAACTTTACCTGTAGTTTTTACCTGTAGAGTTTACCGTTTATCAATAAAATTTAGATGAAATAAAACCAAAACAACTTCCCGTGTAATCCCAGTGTAGCATATATCATTTTTTAGCCGGACTGTGGCAACATTTTCATTTTTATGATATTAATAGCCTAAGTATCCGAAAGGTTGTAACACTTTCTTATATTTGACTGAATATAGAAATGAGTGTATTCAGCCAGTCATATTTTATTACATTGAGCTTTGAATAATGACATTTATTATTAGTATTAGTGATAATACCATATGATACTTTATACTAATTAGTATGTTTGTTTATTTAGAGCTTTGCCTTTTTACATATACTCCCAATTACAAGTATGAGGTTAATTTTCCTAACAGCACACTGGGCTGTGTGTTATTATTTCAGTTTGACCAGTGATGTCACAGCTGGGGATTCTCATAGAGCTGTCAAATGCCCTGACAGCTAGCTAGCAGCTGTGCTAAGACTAGGATGTATGTTCTCTAGCTTCTAGTGCAGAATTGTTTTTCACCATTAAGACTTACTGATGCATGATCAGAAAATGGGATCCTTTCATTAATTGAGTAATGGTTAGACAGTTGTCAAATCAGCAAGCACTTACAAAGTTACCTTGTTAAGTATATAGTTTTGTGCTATATTCATTGACTTTTAAAAATAGAGGAAATGAATAAATGCTAGATAAGATATTTACCGTCAGTTAAAGTCAGTAAGAGGAGAGATATCATAAAGGTGTACCTAGTCAACTGCCAGAGGAGTTACTGACAGAATTTACCACAAGATTCCAAGATGAGGCAGAGATTTGAGTTATGGACAAAATTTGGAGAAAGATAATTACAGGCTAGGATTTAAAAACATCTGATTACAACTCCCCTCCAAAAACAAAAAACCCGTACAGTAACAGGAACTGTTTAACAGGCTTATGCGCAAGAAAGATGATTTCTATTGCAAGCTTCTAAAGGTTGCCTAAATGATTACGTTCTACAGTGAACTTCCTTATGTTTCTTCTTTTAAAAAAAGAGGAAATGTAAGGTCTCATTATTATCTATTTTTGCAGTTAAATCCAGTTCATTTCAATACCATACCTTCTATTGCTGCTAGTCTGTAGATGCTGAAAGAGAATACGGTGCCACAGAGCCATCCTGGTTGCTGCCGGTTATCCTTTACCTGGTCCTGGCTGGTTAAAGCAACGTTGGACTTTATGTTTATTGGGCCTCCAGGGTGGAGATTAAGCACTTAGTCTGTTGCTGTAGTGCTGGCACCTGGCACGTTTCCTGGGACAAGGAACATACTCAAATACTTGCTGATAGAACGAAACGGTTGTTTTCTTAGGGCTCGTTCTGGGCAAGCACAGCTCCAGGTGTCATATCAGAGGGTCAGCAATTTGGGAGAGTCTCAAACTGACACGTGAGGAGATTTCACATTGTTCTACCGTGTAACAATTGACCTTGTGTCCTGCTTCTTTTACAAGGGCTTTCCTAAAACTCCTTTCAGATAAGTGGCCACCATCCCTGACTTTATGATCTCTGTTAGTCTAGACTTAGGTACATCCCTGTTATTGAGACTAATTCCATAAATTCTTTGACATTTTAAATGAAGTGTTCAACTGTGTTTTACTTTAGAGCAGTTTGAACTGTTGAATAAGTTGGGGTTTTTTGTTTGTTTTTACTTTTTGGAAAGAACTTAGTTTCTTTAAATGTCTTTGCGATGTGTTTCACAGGAGCATCATGTAAGAGCTCTATTTTATGGAATAACATCAGGCCTGTCCATTCAGGCATTCGTGTGTCCCTTTTGCCTAGTATTCGCCTGATGTGCTTGGTACTGGGGTCACAAATTGAAAAGACCTTGCTTTAGTCAGTTTGCCTCTTTTAAGTGCTTCTGGTTTAGCTGAGTGATAGATACACAAACAGTTACAAGCTAAGTACTGTAGTGGAGATGCTAACTGTGAGGGAGGAATATTTACAACTTTTCTGGTGAAATCAGGGAGGGCTTCCAGGAGGTGGTAAATATTTGCTCTGCTGTTTTTGTGGAAGAGCAGTGAGCCTGGAGGCAGGAAAAGGGGTCAGGGAGAGGACTCAGGTGGCCCAGGTGAGAGGTTGTGAGTTTCCCAATTGTGTGCCGGCAGTGGGGCTGGAGAGACGTGACTGCAGATGTTTTGAAGTTCCACTATGGGATGTGGATAAGAGAGGGAAGGAAATCTGGGTAGATTTCTGGTTTTAGCTTGGACACCCGAGAGGATGATGGGGTCAGTTACTCTCTGGAGTAGAGAATAGAGGGGAAGTGGAAATTACATGAACGCAGATTAAATTATCTCCGGAATTGGACATGTTCATTTTTACCTTTATGTTTAGAATTTAGTGTTACATTTTGTAACTCTAGATTTCATTTCCAAAGTTACACACTTGAATAAGTAAACTATATGCTTTTGTGTAAGTCCTGTTCATTTGCAATGATCCCTGGAAAGAAAGGAATAACTATCTTGTTTTTAACTTGGCGACTCCTGAAAACTTAAAAAAAAATTCTTACTCGTGTTTACCTACTTTTTATGTGGCATTTATAAAGCCTGGTAATTATTACCATGAAGTAATTTGTTCCCTGACAACATATGGCTGTGATCGTGGTGTCACCACGGCAGTAATGCCTGTGTAATTTAGGTCTCTAAGAAGATAAAAACCTAATTACTAATGCAAGGGTACAGAACATCTTTCTCATTAATTCATCCCTAAAATCTTGAATTTAGTTTATTCTGATTGCTAATCCACTTTTTCAAGGATTAATCTGAAAAATGGCTGTGGGATGTTAACTGACTTTGGTAAAGCGCTGGAGTGATTTGTGAGAGCAGAAGTAGCTTACGTGGGGTGAAATGAACAACTGGAACCACCTCCAAGAGTTTGTATCAATCAGTCGTGATGTTAATTGATGTCTCTAATCTGTTTGGCTCTAAACAAGTAAAACTTCCCGCACATCAAAACTAAGTGATTACTACACCTTCTTACCTAGAATTCATTTCAGTTTACAAAATATTTGTTCCGTGCCTGCCATGTACCTGGCATGTTCTAGGTGTTGGGAACACATTGTCAAAAAGCAAAAGAGATCAAATTCCTGTTCCTTTGGTCATACATTCTAGTTGCAGGGAGATAGACAGTAATCCAATAAATAAAGACCTAGTCTGTTAGCAGGTGGTAACTGTTACGGGAAAAAAAAGAGTAGGGTGAGTGGGCAGATTGGCATATTAGGAAGGCGGGCAGGATGAGCCTCATTGAGAAAGTAAGATTGAAGCAAATGCTGGAAGTTGCTGGGAGAGTGGGCATGGGGGATGGACACTGGGGCCAGGAACGGTGCCAAATGGAAGACATCAGGAAGCCCAGACAATGCCAGGCTTGACCACTGACCTCGAATATTAGCTGTGCCTGGGAGATGACGGAGGCAGCTTAGCTGGGGTGATGGTCTGGGTTCCCCTTCTTGCTTCCCCCTTCGCTTTCCTCCAGGCAATTAGATCACCATCGCTAGTATCTGACCTCAGAAACTATTATATGTCGATATCCTGTTCTGTTTCAGGTTAGAGATGACAATAAGAGACAGCACCCGTGTCTGGTGGAGTTCTCCAAGCTGCCTGAACAGGAACGCAATTACAATTTACAGATGTCGCTTGAGACCCTGAAGTGAGTGTCCTAAATTTCCTATTTTCCTATCTGTATTACACGAAAGAAACCAAGTGTTGATATTATGCTTTAATTCATTTTAATTCTGGTTAGAAATTTCCATAATGCATTGGTAAATTGAATCAGTATTTGTTTGGAACAGACTTTGAGCATATTACTGTATGTCTTTGTGCTCTATGTAAGTATTTCTCGAAGAGTATTCTACAGATGTTTATGGGTATTTCGGAATACAAGGACTTTGGCATTGGATGCAGCGCCCCTCAGAGAGTCAGTCATAAATTGTTACCAGTGTGTGACTAGGTAAATAAAAGTTTGAACAAGTGTTTAGAAATTTTTATACCAATTTAAGGTATTGCATTGAGCTTTGAATAATGGCATTTATTATTAGTGTTAGTGGTAATACCATATGATACTTTATACTAATTAGTATGTTTATTTACTTAGAGCTTTGCCTTTTCACATACACTCTCACTTAACAGGTATTGGGTTAATCTTCCTAGCAGCACACTGGACTGAGTGTTATTATTTCAGATTTACCAGTGATGTCACAGCCGGGGATTCTCATAGAGCTGTCAAATGCCCTGACAGCTAGTTAGTAGCTGTGCTAGGACTGGGGTCCAGCTTCTCTAGCTTCTAGTCTAGAACAGTTTTTCACTGTAAGACTTGGTGATGCATGATCAGAAAATGGGGTCCTTTCCTTAACTCAGTAATGGTTAGACAACTGTCACATCAGCAAGTACTTAGGAAGTACCTTATTAAGTATATAGTTTTGCGCTTTTCCATCCTTGATGGCCTCAAAGAACTGGATTTGTTCCAATAGGTCACTTATCTCAAAACCTGCTTATATTAGGAATAAACCAATACTTTTGTCCTTTTTCTGTTTTGTTTCAGTTTTGTTAAGTGCAAAGAGCTAGTTCTATTGAAGCTATTTTACCAAAGACCCAGAACATAAAACTTAGACACTGTTTCAAATTCTAGGATTTGGGTCCAGGTATATATCTTCAAAGATCTGGTAGTGATTTTCCTTATGAAAATTAACAAATTGGGCCTAGAATGAGTTTAGGTTCTACTAGTAACTTAAAAGGAAAAGGAGTATATACAAATCGAGTGAATTGAGAAACCACTACAGGTAAAAAATGACAAGGCTTTGTATATATGTCCATGACAGTCTCTTACCCTGTCACATCTCACCCCACCCCCTCCCCATATCCTCAAGTCCATTCTCTAGTAGGTCTGTGTCTTCATTCCCATCTTGCCACTAGGTTCTTCATGGCCTTTTTTTTTTTTTTTTTTCCTTAGATTCCGTATATATGTGTTAGCATACTGTATTTGTTTTTCTCTTTCTGACTTACTTCACTCTGTATGACAGACTCTAACTCCATCCACCTCATTACAAATACCTCCATTTCATTTCTTTTTATGGCTGAGTAATATTCCATTGTATATATGTCCCACATCTTCTTTACTTTTTTTTTTTTTTTTTTTTTTTTAATTTTTATTTATTTATTTATTTATTTATTTATTTATTTATGGCTGTGTTGAGCCTTCGTTTCTGTGCGAGGGCTTTCTCTAGTTGCGGCAAGCGGGGGCCACTCTTCATTGCCGTGCGCGGGCCTCTCACTGTCGCGGCCTCTCTTGTTGCGGAGCACAAGCTCCAGACGCGCAGGCTCAGTAGTTGTGGCTCACGGGCCTAGTTGCTCCGCGGCATGTGGGATCTTCCCAGACCAGGGCTCGAACCCGTGTCCCCTGCATTGGCAGGCAGATTCTCAACCACTGCGCCACCAAGGAAGCCCATGTCCCACATCTTCTTTATCCATTCATCTGTCGATGGACATTTAGGTTGCTTCCATGTCCTGGCTATTGTAAATAGAGCTGCAATGAACATTTTGGTACATGACTCTTTTTGACCTATGGTTTTCTCAGGGTATATGCCCAGTAGTGGGATTGCTGGGTAGTACCAAATGTAAAATAGACAACTAGTGGGAAACAGCCGCATAGCACAGGGAGATCAGCTCGGTGCTTTGTGACCACCTAGAGGGGCGGGATGGGGAGGGTGGGAGGGAGGGAGATGCAAGAGGGAAGAGAAATGGGAACATATTGTATATGTATAACTGATTCACTTTGTTATAAAGCAGAAGCTAACACACCATTGTAAGGCAATTATACTTCAATAAAGATGTTAAAAAAAAAAGAAATGACAAGGCTTGCCTGTAATAAGGAATGCAGAACACATCACTGCGACCTCCTCTTCAGGGTCTCCTGTCTTCCTTTGTGGTCTTGATGTGAAGCTTGTACATTTAGCTTGCTAATTCACGGCAGCCCATTATTTGCCCATCTTTTACAACAAGATGTTTTTATTGAAAGTTCATGGCCTAAGATATTTTAGTTAAATTTGCAGTACATTCCCTATAATTTTAGCAATTGACAGCTAAGCCAGCTAGGCAAATCCTGGGAAGCCTGGAATGTAGAAATCTCCATACCAATCTCCTTGGTATGTTGAGCCTTTGACTGCTACACATAACCTAATCTCATTCCTAACAGCTGCTGGTGGCTGGTTTGATTATTCATCAGACCGCACGTACCATGGTGCTGTTGCCTATGACGAATGCTAATAACCCTTTTCGTATTTGTTAATATTTATATGGTTTTATGATGAACTAATTTCACTTGTTTCTTTACAATTTAAATTAGGGGGGAAAGAGCTCCTATTTCTCCAAAATTCACACTATGCCCAATTCCAGTAGTTAAAGAAAGTACAGTACTTTATGTATTTCCTTTATTCACTTGGTTAGTTGATAGGCATTAGAGCAGAGTGGGTAAGAACATAGAGTCTAGATGGTTGGATGGTCTAGATTTAAGGACTTGCTCCTACAAAGGGAATCCTAGGTTCTCTGAACCTTAGACTTTCTAACATCAGTTTAAAATGGGGATCATAGTGTATCTACTTTATGGAATTGTAGTGGGGACTAAATGATACAATATTGATAAAGCCTCTAGCACCATAATGTCTAACAGAAGAAGCACTCTGTAAAGTTCAGTTTTTTAAAAAAATATATATATATAATGTGGGTGGGATTAGCAACTTTACTCATTTAAATCTTGAGGAGTGCCAAGTGACAAATAAGCAAACGATTATTTCAGAATGTTCCTTATTTTGGATGTTGGGTGATTTCGTGTGAATATGAATTTTTGTTGCTCTTTCTGTGATTTTTTTTTATCACGTAAATTGTTGAAAAAGACAGCTTACTTCCGATTTGAATGATCATCTGTGTGCTGTACAGCACTGCAGAAATTCTGACACCCTCTTCCAGAACAGCACTGTACCACCCTAGCCTAAGCTACCATTTTTTTAAGTTGAAGTATAGTTGATTTACAATGTTGTGTTAGTTTCAGGTGTACAGTGCAGTGATTCAGTTATACATATATATATATATATGTATATGTATGTATATTCTTTTTCAGATTCTTTCCCATTATAGTTTATTACAAGATATTGAATATAGTTCCCTGTGCTATATAGTAGGTCCTTGTTGGTTATCTATTTTATATATAGTAATATATATAAATCCCAACCTCCTAATTTATCCCTCCCTCCCCCTTTCCCCTTTGATAACCATAAGTTTGTTTTGTATGTCTGTGGGTCTGTTTCTGTTCTGTAAATAAGTTCATTTGTGTCTTTCTTTCTTTCTTTCTTTTAGATTTCACATATAAGTCAAATGCTATGATATTTGTCTTCCTCTTTCTGGCTTACTTCACTTAGTATGATAATCTCTAGGTCTATCCATGTTGCTGCAAATGGCATTATTTCATTCTTTTTTATGGCTGAGTAATATTCCATTGTATATATGTACCACATCTTCTTTATCCATTCATCTGTTGAGGGACATTTAGGTTGCTTCCATGTCTTTAGCCTAAGCTACCATTATTCCCCACCTGAAACTATAAAACTGTCCCGACAGATCCAGTTGAAATATTAACCTAGCTCTTCTCTTACCCATTCTGTACTCTGATCTTTTTCAAATATTTAGTGTCATTTCTCCCTATTTGAATTCCTTTAATGGCTTCCCATTGCTGTTAAGATAAAGGCAGTACCTTAATTTGCCCAGTGGTCCTGCAAGGTCTTGCTTCCCTTCTCGCCAGCATCATCATGTAGGAGGCTACTCTTCCTTTTCCTTGTTTGCCATCACACTAGTCTTTGTTTTGCACACCTGTTTGCATGTTCCTTTCCCCTTCTTTACGTCCACTTCCTGGAATGCTCCTCTCCATGCCCTGTTCTCATACTTTACATCTCAGGTCACTTCTTCGGGAAACATTTGCTGAGCTCCTTGACTCAATAAAGCCCCCTTTCATAGGCACTCAGCCTGTTTGTATCTCTCAGCATAGAAACTGTCCAGCTATGTATAATCACAGGATGGCCTCTCTACTCCACCAGACCTAAGTTTCTTGAGGGCAGGCATCTGATTTTGATTTTATTCACCATCTTTTGAACTTTACACAGAGCTCAGTAAATATTTGTCGAATGAATGAAGCAACGAATAAGCAATAAAGCTCAGTCTCTAGCCAGGCTTTTATATACCAAATGGATATCATGGACATGGTGCCTCCAGTTCTCTCTTTGGCTTTGTGCCAGTCTGTTTCCTCTTCTTGTCGGTGGCCATATACTTGAAGTGCTAAATTGCAACACGAACCAATTATTGCCACTTAATCTTGTAGCAAATATGTGCTGAATGCATATGCAGGTTACTGTGGGAAGCACAGGAATCAGATGGAGAGCCCACCTCCAGCTCGTCCTTTTCCACTTCCCGTACTCTGTTCCTCTCTGCTAACCTCTGCACAAGCTCCACAACTCACGCTGCTCTCTCCCCACCCTCTGCAGACTTTAAAACCATTTTAAATGGCTGAGTTGAATGGTGCTAAGTCAAGTAAAATGGTTTTAATAAAGATAATATAAAGACCAAAGAGTTCTTATTCAAAGAACTTGGTGTGGTTGATAACATTAGACTTTTTAAATGATCTGTTGTTCTCATTTAAAAGTCTCTTTGGGTTAGACATAGAGTTCTTAGATATGATACCAAAAATGCGATCCGTAAAAGAAAACAAAATCAATACATTGGATCTCATTGAAAGTAAAACCTTTTGTAATACAAAAGAAACCACAAAGGAGATGAAGACTCAGGCCACAGGTTGGGAGAAAATATTTATAAATCATGTAAGTTTACATTTATAGGGTTTGTAGTAAATCATACAAGTCCTGATAAAGAACTTGTATACAGAATATATAGGTAACTCTTACAACTCTGTAATAAGAATACATATGGCCCAATTAAAAAACAGGCAAAACGCTTGAGTATGTATTTTAATAAAGAAGATATGTGAATGGCTAATAAGCACATGAAAAGATGCTCAACATCATTAGTCATTAGGAAAATGCAAACTAAATCACAATGAGATACTACCGCACACGTGCTGGAATAGCCATCATCAAAATGACAGGTATACTCAGTATTGGTGCAGATATAGAAAAAACTGAAATCTACATGTATTACTGATGGGAATGTAAAATGGCCCTGCCACTTGGTGGTTTCTTAAAATGTTAAACATAAATTTATGATACAACTTAGCAATTCTACTCCTACATACCTACCCAAGAGAAATGAAAGGCTGTGTTGACACAAAGACATGTTCATAGAAGCATTATACATAACATCCCCAAACTGGAAAAACTGCAAACATCCATCAGCTGACGAATGGATAAACAAAATGTAATAGAGCCATACAATGCAATACTGTTTAGCAATAAATGGAAATAAACTACTAATGTGCATTACAGCACGGATCAACCTAAAGAACATGGTAAGTCAAAGAAGCCTGACATGAAAGATTCAATACTGTATGATGCTATTTAGATGAAGTGTCCAGAAAAGGCAGTTCTTTAGAGACAGAAAGCACATTTCTGATTGCTTGGGGGTGGGGATAATCAATGACTTCAGACAGGCATGGAGAATCTGATGGGGTGATGGAAATATTCTAAAACTGGATTGTAGCGATGGTCATACCGTGCTAGCCATTATCGTCACTTAATGTATTAGGCAGGGTTCTCCATATGTTATAATCAGATTTCTTGGTAGGCATGCACTCAGAAGTTTGACTACCTGGATTTAAGATAAATCCCAATGTTATTGTCACCCTTGAGTTCCCTTAGAGCTGGGTTTGGGATCCTGCTTGACCCTTTCATAGCCCTGTACATATGTCACTGCATGCAAGACACTGTGTTATAGTTAATTTTTGTCTTAGTCCTCACCGGCCTGTAAGCTTATCCCCAGAACTTAGCACAGGACGTGGCATTCAAAAGATACTTACTGAATAGATAAATGAATGGAGGATGATGGCAGGAAACTTCCTGTTCCTTGGACAGTGTTTGAATAAGCATAGCCTGTGTTTGTTCTGTGAGTCAATTTTTGATTCTTCTGTTGCCAGTCAATCTCATTTGAAGTGGCACATTCTTTAGATAATTTCATAGCTTCAGTTATCTCTTGCTCTATCCATATTTTTGCAGTTTAACACTCCAAAGGTAATTTCACGGGCTCATCTCAATTTTGCCATATATAACCTAAAATTTAACTTGCTAACAGTGTGTGTAAGTGTGTGGGTTTGTGTGTGTGTGTATCTATCTCCATATTGTCATTTTTTAAGTGTTATGGAGGGTAAGTATAGATGGATTTTAGATACTTGCTGCCTTCCTTTTGCAACTGACCACACCTTAGAAATTCTGTCATCCAAAAAGTTTATGATGTTGCATCTTATTCTATTGAGGTAGGTGGAACCACTCATTGTCATGAATAGTAAAGGATGTTGTTCTACCTAGGTCTGGGGACTTTTAAGGTTGAGTTCTAAATGTGAATGGTGAGGATCTTTCTTGGGAAAATCAACAAAAGCTTATTCATTAAAGGGAGTAAAAAAAATACAGTGTATCTAAGCACTGGATAAACTGTTTCTGCCCAATTGGAACCCCGATGTGTCATGTGAAAGGGAGATTTTTCTAGAGTGGAAAGTCCAGAAAAGGATTTAAAAACATATGGGGACTTTAGTATATCATAAAAGTAGCATTTCAAATAAGTGGTAAAAATGGAATTATTCTGTAAATATTTTGTGGAGAACTGGGTATCCATCTGGGAAATAAAGTTAAATCTCTACCTTAAGACATATAGCCTCCCCTGCCCCACCCCTTCCCCGTCAAAAAAGCAAGGACATTTCCTTCAAGTGATTTAACAATTGGGAAATCTCTAAGTATCACATAAAACTCAGAAGCCATTTTTTAAAGATAGAAAAATTCAGTTATATAAAAACAAATTTAACACTCTACATAGAACACCATAAAGAAAGTAAAAAGACAAATAACAAACTGGAGAAAATATTTGTAACTCGTATCTCATATATTTGAAGAGCTTCTGAACTGCAACAAAAAACCCAAATCTAACAGAAAAGTGAACAAGGAATGTTTTCACAGAAAAAAAGGAAGTACAGATATCGCCAAAGCATACGAAAAAGGTGCTCAAATGCACTTACATTAAGAAAAATGCCAATTAAAACTGTAAATGAGACATCTCATTAGCTTATTAATTGATAACTCTGTGTTGGACCAGGTATGGGAAATAGGCAGTGTCATACCTTGCTGGTGGAAATATAAATGATTACCAGCTCTATAGACATTTGGCAATATTTGTCAAACTCTGAAATGTACCACCCCTGTGACCCAGTAATTGCATGTCTAGGAATTTATCCTACAGATGAAGGATATAGTACATGTATTAAATGTATAAGGTTATTCATTGCAGCATTGTTTGTAGTAACAAAAGATTGTGAACAGAGAATTGGGTAAGACATTATGACACACTCAGTGAATGGAACACTTCAGAGCTATTGAAAAATAAACCAGGGCTTCCCTGGTGGCGCAGTGGTTGAGAGTCTACCTGCCAGTGCAGGGGACACGGGTTCGAGCCCTGGTCTGGGAAGATCCCGCGTGCCGCGGAGCGACTGGGCCCGTGAGCCACAATTACTGAGCCTGAGCGCCTGGAGCCTGTGCTCAGCAACGAGAGAGGCCTCAATAGTGAGAGGCCCACGCACCGCGATGAAGAGTGGCCCCCACTCGCCGCAACTGGAGAAAGCCCTCGCACAGAAACGAAGACCCAACACAGCCAAAAATAAACATAATAAATAAATAATAAATAACAAATTTTAAAAAAATAAAAAAAATTAAAAAAAAATAAACCAGCTTTATATGAAGAACAGTAAGTCAAAGTCATATATCAAAGTTATATTGTAAAGTCAAGATAGCGGATTGTGGAGAACTCTTACATATAACCAATGCGTAAAAGGAAAGCAGAAACAACAACCACACGCACACACACACACACACACACACACACCTGCTTTAGAATATGCATAGATTGTAGCAGGACATTCAGGAATTAGTAGCAATCAGTGCCTTTAGGGAAAGAAACAGGAATAGAAGGAAGGGATTGTAGAGAGACTTACTTTTCAATATGTTCCTTTTTGTGTTTGAATTGAAACATTTAATTTTCAAATGTCCTACTCATTACTCAACAGTAAATAATTTACAACAAAGTAAGCTTTCCTCTTGCTTTATAACAAAATACTTCTCTCTGCATTCGAGGTGGACTATTATACCTCATTCCCAGCTGCTATTATGTTGGGTTGTTCTGGACATAGGGAAGGAATTGTTGCAGCTTATGTCTGGTTTTCTTTTCCAGGACTTTGTTGGCATTAGGATGTCATGTGGGTATATCAGATGAACACACCGAAGAAAAGGTGAAAAAAATGAAGCTGCCGAAGAAGTAAGTTGAATGTCTAAGCAATATTAAATAGTCTGTGCCTTACTTTAGTGTTACTGCACCCACAAAACTCTTGATGGAATCCTAGATGCCTTGCTTACACGTAAGCTATAAAATTCAGATTCAAAATTTAAGCTTGCCGTATTACACTAGGGGCTACATCAAGGCCATGGTGGGGTGAGAATCCATCACAGTGCCCAGAGGGGAAACAAGCTCTCAAAATATTTGGTAGTGTGTTATGAGTGTGTTATTTTTGTTTTGTGTATGTGTGTGTGAACACGCGTGCCCACATCCTAACTGATTGGATATGGTTTCCCACTTTCCACCAGAAGATGTATAATTTCATTTATTTTTACAAAGAAAATCTATTTCAGGATTAGTTATGCAGTCAGTGTTATCACCTCCACTTTAAGATGAGAAAACGGAGGCACTGGGTGCTCTCGGAGTTATTTTGCCTGCTGTGCTACAACCTCTGTGACCTTGTTTAACTGCTTAAAACTTCAGCTTTCTCAGCTGCGAACAGGTATTAATACGGGAAGTTTTAGGGACTAAATGAGTATAAGTGCTTAATAAATGATAACTGTTACATATTGTTACTTTTTCTTTATTTAGTTTAGTTTACGTATTCAAGCCACTCTTCTGAGGCCTGCATGTTGTAAATAGCAGGCCTGGAAATGTGCTAAGTAATATCATGGAGATATAAACAAAGTAGCCACTCCATAATTTCTATCAGTCACCCCAGATAAACATAAAATTAAAGTAGAAACCGTGTGCTTGCTATGCGAGTGCAAATTCTAGCAGTTCCTTTAGGCCAACGAACCTTTTTACTCAGATCTTCCATTAAAAAATATGTATAACAACATATCCTACAAGGTTATATAAAGTATAGGACTAGTTTTGAGGCTCAAAACCATATATGCATAAAACGTATGTACATATTTTTAGGGATATATGCTTATTTGATAAGACTATTTTTCTAAAGCAGTGGAATCATAATTCTAGATAGTAACTACCTTTGTTGGAGAATAGGCAAGGGTGTTGAAAGGGGAGGAGCACACAGATAAATACAAGGGTGTTGGTAATGTTCTAATTTTTAACATGGTGGTGGGTTAATGGAGTTCATTTCATTATAATGCTTTAAAGTATATTCTCTTGTATGTATCCAAAAATAGTTATTTTTAAAAATAAAAATATGACAGGTATACATCCAAATATATCATTAATCTCAATAAATGGGAATCAGTGAAATTCTCCAGGTAAGATACAGTGATTGTCAGATTAGATTCAGAAAGATAACTCATGTTGTATACACCTCACAAAAATAAAACCCAGCTAAAGGAGACACATTGAGAAATTCAGAATGTGAAAAGTTGAAAAAAAAAATGAGAACATGATGTTCCAAGTAATATTATTCAAAAGGAAACTGCAATTTCCTTTTTGTCAGTTGCCTTATATAAGACAAAATAGCTCTGAAAGCAAAATTAAGGAAAGAAGCACACTGTATAAGGATCCAAAAAATAAGCATTATGCTAATACTACTCATGTATGCACCAAGTAAAATGGCTTCAAAAAATCAAGAAAGCAAAATATTAATAGATTTTCCAAAATAAATAGACAAATGTAAAATCATAGTGATAATTCCTAACATAACTCCCAGAAACTAATATGTGTAACAGATAAATATTAATGAAGAATAATAAAAATTTAACCCCTTATAAATTAAAAGCTTGACATATATAGAACACTAAACACATGGAACATTTATAAAACTCAACATCCTTTACAACATGAGGACATTGATATTGTAAATATCATATTTATTGAATCACAGGAAATAACAGTAACAATCAAAAAATCATGTAAAGTCATGACATATTTAAAAATTTTAAAACATAGTTCTAAATAGCTTATAGATCAAACATATCATTGTGAAAATTTAAAATACAAGAATGGCAAAGGCAAAGACTTCATATCAAAACATGAGTTGCATATTTAAAGCAATACTTGGAGAAAGCATGTTTTAGAAACCTAATAAGCAGGAAGAAAAATCTCTGAAAAGATTGATAAAAGAAAAAATAAATATTTCTTTTGGCAATTATAGGGATATTTTAAGACGGACCGCAAACTGTAACAAATTTATTAATTAACAAATTAGTTTCTAAGTTAAATAATACTGACAATTGTATATAATATTATCAAAACTGACCCATGAAGAAAGAAAATGTTAATAGAGCTACAGCTATTAAAGGACTTGAATTAATAGTTTAAAATACACACACACATCCCAAACCACTTTTCTGTTGATTTCCAGCAAATAGTTAAGAATGGGTAATCTCAAATGAAAAAGAAGCAGCACTTTACAGCTTATTATCTGACAATAAAATAAATAAAATAAAGCCCAGATGAGGGTAGTGTGAGGAAGGGAAATTGTAATCCAGCTTCACTTATGGGCATAGGTACAAAGCAATGCTAAGTAAAATATTAGCAAACTTAACTCAGCAGTATATTATGACCCAGCTAAATTTATTCCAGTAATAAAGAGATGGGTTAACATTAGAAAATATATTTATTAAATTCACACTAGAGTGAAGGAGAAAATTCATATGATCATGCCAATATGTTTAGTAATAAATATTTCATAAAATGTTTTACTTATAAGCATATGAACTCTTAGCAAGCAGTAGTCTGAGAGAACCTTCTTAACCTGACAAAAGGCCAATAGCAACCAATAATCTATAAGGTAAAACCCCAAAGTTTTTCCTTTAGGATTCAGGAATAAGACATATAAACTACTATTACCTGATGTATTCAATATAGCCAATGCAGTGAGACAAGAAAAAAATTACGAGTTTTGGAAAGGAAGAAAACATACTGTTGTCAATAGCAGGTAATGTTATTGCATTGAAAACTCAGGAGGATCTACAGTATTATTTGTTGACAATAAGTACAGCAATATTGCTAGATCAATACCTTTAAAATATCATTTAGAAGTGCAAAAAAAAAAACAAAAGAAAGAAAAAAAAGAAATCCCTAAGGTAGATGAGAAATCTAACCAAAGAGGTGCGAGATCTCTATAGACTAAATGTTTAAATTGGATTTAAAGTCTTTAAAGACTATCTAAATAGAGATAGATCATGATCATGGATGGTACCACAAATATATCGGTTCTCCTCCAATTAATCTTAGAATCAATACTATTCCAGTCATTCCGCCAACAGAGGTTTTTAAGCAGCTTGATAAGCTATTCTAAAATATATGTGGAATTTCAAAGGCTCAAGAATATCTAGAAGTCTTTTACAAAAGAAGATAAACTTGCTCTGCTAGATATCAAGACTTATGATGAAACTATGGTAATGAAGGAAGTGTTACAATGGTACTGGGTTAGACAAATTGAGACAGAGTTCCCAAATATATACATGCATATATACAAATTTGACATATGCCAAAGATCTTGTTATAGATAAGTGGGGAAATGAAAACTGATCCATCAATGGTATTCATATAATTGACTAGCAAAATAGAAAAAAGTTAGGTCTCTACCTTATGCTATACACAAACATTTGCAGGTTAATTCAAGACCCAATTGCACAAAACAAAAATACTTTTAGAAGACGAGTGGAATATCTTCATGACCATGAGGTGGAGAAGGACTTTTTAAATCAGAAAAAAACACAAAACACAAAAGAACGCTCACTTCATTTAAGTCTTTGCTTAAATATAAACTCCTCTGAGAGGTCTTCCTTAAGCATTCTATTTATAATGCTCTGATCATTTTCTTTAACCTGCTTTATTTTTTCACTTGCACTCCTACAGCTGATGTTATTTATTCGTTTAGTTTTTGGGTTGCCTAAACTGAAATATGCACTCAATAAGAGGCCGGGGCTTTGTTTACTACAAGGCCCCCAGTTTCTAAAATACCTAGTACAGGAGTGATGTCTGTAACATGACAGCATAAGATGTTCCTCCTTTTCATCCCCCTTTTATAAATCAGTGAATTAGATATCCGTACATGAATAAGAGTCCCTTTGTGGGGTTTCTGCAATTCGCACCTAGCTCTCAGGGACCCAAGAGGAATCTTGCTCACCAGTGCATCTGGTAGGAGATAGAGAAACATCCCTATAAGCTGCAGACCTAATGAAGCCAGTAAGGCTGCCTGGGCCCCTTTCCTGGCTGTGGGACCAGAATCTGGTGAGTGTGAATCAGGCAGGTACGCACCCATGACAGACAACTTGCAGAAGTCCAGCCCTCCCAAAGGGAGATGCCAACACACCATTGGAGAAAAAAAGAACAAAGAAAAAAACAAACAAAAAGAGAAACAGGAGTTTGATCACAGCGGAGGCAGTAGGAGAAACTTTTCCCAGCACCACCCCACCCCCAAGAAGGTAGTGATCGGGCTGATTTATGTGGCAGAGACGTCTCTTCCTTGGAGAAAGAGGAGGAGCATGAGAGCGCCCTACTGCCTTGGCTGGGTGGGACTTGGCTGGAGAAACCCATTTCTCTCCACTGGCACCTGGAGTACTAAGGTGGGAGCTTGCAGCTGGGGGCTGGGAGGACTTTGAAATAGAAGTAGATAAGAATTTCAAATGGCCTTAAAGGGGCTGCACTCAGCAGAAAGTTTACCCACATGCCTTTGGGAGTGCCACTCCCGGGATCTCCCTACCAGGACTGTGGGCACCCCTAACTCACCGAGTGCTAAACCCACACCTCCCTCCCACTCTGCTGCCAGCTCCCTGTGCACACGTCTGGTCAAGGAGGGTGAGCTCCAGTAGACAGACCATGTGGATGGGCAAGGGATAGACCACAAGCTTGAGCTATAGCGCCGCCTTCTGGAAAACAAAAGAGAGGTTTCTGATAGCCAGCCTGGTGAGTTATAAGAACCAGAAAAGACATGAAAGCTCAGTTAAGGTGCTTTCTGCTACTTCAAATGCAAAAAGCAGAAACACATGACTACAACCAATATGGAAAAGTCAAGGGAATATGGCATCACAAAAAGAGGATGGTAGTTCTCCAGCAGCTGAGCTCAATGGCATGGAATATTGTGATCTAACTGATAAAGAATTCAAAATAGTATTAAGAAATTCAGCGAGCCACAGGAGAACTCAGAAAGGCAATTTAGTGAAATCAGAAGTAAAATTAATGAATGGAAGGAGTACTCTAACAAAGAGAATGAAATTATAAAAAGAGCCAAACAGAAATACTAGAACTAAAGTATTCAGTGAATGAGATGAAGAATGTAACACAGAACATATGTAGCAGAGCAGACCATGTAGAAGAAAGAGTAAATGACTTGGAGGATAGGAATATAGAAATAATACAATTAGAAGAGGAGGTGAAACTAAGATTTAAAAGAGTGATGAAAGCCTATAAGAGCTGTCAGATTCTATCAGAAAAACATATATCTGAATAATTGGGCTCCAGAAGGAGAGGAGAGGGAGGAGGGGGCAGGGACTTTGTTTAAAGAAATAATAGTTGAGAACTTCCCAGGCCTGGGGACAGACTTAGACATACAAGTCCATAAAGCTGAAAGAACACCCTATTATCTCAATGTAAAAAGACTTTCTCCAAGACACATTGCAATGAAACTGTCAAAAATCAGTGATAGGACTTCCCTGGTGGCGCAGTGGTTGGGAACCCACCTGCCAATGCAGGGGACACGGGTTCAATCCCTGGTCCAGGAAGATCCCACATGCTGCGGAGCAACTAAACCCATGTGCTACAATTACTGAGCCCGTGTGCCACAGCTGCTGAGCCTGCGCTCTGGGGCCCGTGAGCCACAGCTGCTGGGCCTGCGTACCTAGAGCCCATGCTCTGCAACAGGAGAGGCCACCGCAGTGAGAAGCCCGCACACCGCAACGAAGAGCAGCCCCCGCTCGACGCAACTAAAGAATGCCCGTGTGCAGCAACGAAGACCCAATGCAGCCCTAAATAAATAAATACATAAATAAATTAATTTTAAAAAATCAGTGGTAAAGAAATTATCTTAAAGCACATCAGGGGAAAAAAGAAAGTAAGGTACAGAGGAACCCCATTAGACTATCAGCTGATTTCTCAGCAGAAACTCTACAGGCCAGGAGAGGGTAGAATGACATATTCAAAGTGTTGAAAGATTAAAATTGCCAGCCAAGAATAGTGTATGCAACAAAGTTAGCTTTCAGATAAGAAGGAGAAATAAAGGCTTTCCCAGACAAAAGCTGAGGGAGTTCACCGCCAGTAGACCTGCCTTGCAGGAAATGCTGAAAGGAGTTCTTCAAGCTGGAATGAAAAGATGCTGACACAGGACAACATACGAAAATAGACAATACACTGGTGCTGGAGAGACAGAGGCAGTTTGGACCAGAGAATTGTAACTCCATGTTGGGGGGGGTGTTGCCCACTCAACTATCGTATAAAAGTTAAAGGCAAAGAGTAGTAAAAAGAACTATAGCTACTATAAATCAATAATGAATATACAACATAAAAAGAGGTAAGTTGTAACATCAGTAATATCAGTTGTAATATAAGTAATATAAGAAGGAGGAGCAAAAGATGGAGCCTTCATAGGCTTTCACAGGTGAGTTGCGATAGCTGATGAGCCTAAAATGGATTGTTTTTATCTATACGATTTTTCATGTAATTTACAAGGTTACCACAAGACAAAAGTCTATATAGAATGGATTCACAAAGACAAAGAAAGGGGGAAAACAGAAGCACACCAACATGGAAAATAATCAATTTATGGAAGTAGACATAGAAGGAGAAAGAAACAGTGGAAATACAAAGCAACCAGAGAGCCATTAATAAGATGGCATTAGTGTGCGCTTACATATCAATAATTACTCTAAATGTAAATGGATTGAATTTGCCATTCGAAAGGTATGAAGTGGTTAGGTGGATAAAAACACAAGACCCAACTATATGCTGCCTACAAGAGACCCATTTCAGATTTAAGGACACACATAGACTCAAAATGTAATTAGAATGATGTGCTACATTCCCTATTGGAAAATAGGCAATCTGAGTGTTAGGTGTTTTTTTTTTCTGATAATACAGATCATTTCACTTAAAATCCTTAAAGACTTTTAAAAAATATGTGATTGATTGTAGCTCAGTTCTCACTTTCTCCCTCTTCCTCCTCTCTAAACAAACCTGCAGACAGCTGAATGGTACAGCACCTAACTGTCTGTTCTTAAATTCATAAACCTTCCCACATTTGTTGTAAAATTAAGCTCTTGACCCACTGCAGAATTTGATGAGCAGAGTCCAGCTGCTATAGGAATAAAGAAAAACGCAACTAAACAGGAATCCAGTCCCAGAGCTTGTGGTTCCCAGTATCTCATATCCCTGAGTAGCTGAGATTTTTTTTAAATGTAAAGGTTTAAATGAAAATAAAATTCTTGTCTGAATACTAATGCCTTTTATTCAGACTTTTTGTTAGCACTTCTCTGCTGTTAAATCAAACCAAAACATAGGTCAGGAACTGGTTGCTTGTAGGTATCGCTGGGAAGTACGAGGTAGTGTTGAATTGTGAAAGAACATACTCGAATCCTTTGAGAGGTATTTAAGACTAGTGCTAAATTCCCTGGCTCCTGCACCACGTCCTTCCCCCTCATGCTGTGTAGCCACTGTAGTGATGGGAAGCGGTATCTCTCAGGCATATTGGGGCAGATAGAAGGTTAAGAATGATATTCTCAATGCTTATACGTATATGTAAATTTAAAATGGCTTTCGGAAATGAATGCTTAGAGGGATACCAAATGTGCAGACCCAAATTTATACAGTGCATATAGACACAAACACGTGCACAAAATTCAGTGTATATAAATATTTACCTAAATGAAAAATAGTGTTACAAATGCAGCTGGATTTTTTTCTGTGAGGATGAGGCCCTGTGATTGTGAAGAAAAAAATATTTATATACCCTTTTTATGTGTAGCAAGTAAATTTCACAGACCACAAATTTTAAAATGTGCTCATGTGTAACGTTCTTCATTTGCTCTCGTCGGACTTAATTTCATATTTAAACCCAATGGGCCTTGCAGGCAGAATGCAGCTTGATAGTGGAAACCTAATCCTTGTCTGTTCAGTACAAACTCCATTAAAATCACTGTTTTCTGTGTTTATTCTCACCTTTATGTTTTGATTCAAAGGTCATCTTCTCCAGCTGTCTTTCTCTACCTCTTTAAAATTGCACCCTATTTTAAATTGTACGTCCTCTCATGCTCCCTTTTCTGCTTGATTTTTCCTCACGGCACTTATATCCTCTGACATACTATTATTTTATGTTTATTTTGTTTATTGCCTGATTCCTCATCTAAATGTAATTTCTATAAAGATACAGATTGTTTATCCATGTTATTCAGTGATATTAGTTCCTAGAACAGGGCCTGAAATATTCAACTACAGAATGAATATTTGTTAAGTTTTAATTCAAGGTTTACCCCCTTCTCATTCCCAGGGCTATACGTCTGTTTTGGACACTCACCTGATGGGGAGGGGACATTGGATACTTGGGCATTCTCTTTTGAGTTTGCTGTCAGGGGCTGAATTATATCAAAGAAAACTAGAGCCAGACAGAAGTTAAAGCCATAAAGGCAAATTTTATTCCAGAACTATTGCAATAGGGGAAGAGAGATCTCAGTAGTCACATAACAGCAAGAACATGCGGGGATTTGTAGCTCAGGACCAGAGTGGGGGACAGTGGATGGAAAATTACTAAGAGGAGACATTAAGGAAAAGGGGGATTCTGGTAAAGCCAACTTGATAGGGTTCTTGCTGAAGGCAGACCAGAGTGATAGGCTGTGAAAGGCGGGGGATGAGGGGTGGGATCGGAGGTCACAGGTGGGGGGTTCCACTAACTTGACCTAGCAGGATTCTTGCTAAAACTGGACTAAACGAAGCAAGGACAGAGCCCAAGGTCAGAGGCCAGGTCAGAAAGAGGACTCAGAGGAGCCTGACTCAAGTTTGGCCAAAGGGAGGTCTTTGTTAATCGTCTTCATGCGTCTCTGCCAGCATCTTACTGGTCTCGGGTGGCCTCGGCCTGCAGCGGCTTGAAGCAGGATTTCGGCTCCTGGCCGGGGACTGAAGTCGGGCTGTGGCAGTGAGAGCCCTGAATCCCAACCACTAGACCAGTGCTCAGTGACAAGGCCCCTGGTCCATCAGCTTTGTAGAAACGAATTCCCTCAAAGAGATGGAAAGCAGTGAAACAGGTGAAGTGTTTATTAGGAGGAAAAAGGGTACGTGTGAATAGACTCACACGGGCAGATGCAGAGAAAGAGTCGTGCCCTCGTGGTAGTTTGAATCACTTATATGGGGCATTTCTTCCGGGTTTCCTCTGGCCAGTCATCTTGCTTTGCCTGGTTCCGAGTCTGTATTTGGTTCATCTCAGGGCCCTCCCCTGTGTGTGCGCGTGCGTCTCTTAGCCAACGTGGATTCTAGCGAAGAGGCCTGTGGGTAGGTGGACATCACCTACCATGGGGTGGCGCCCCCTCCCTTTTTGACCTCCGAGGAGCCTTTCCGTGCATGTGTAGTTGAGAACGCCTCCTTGGCTTCGAGAATGAGGAAATGTGGTCTGTCTCCGTTTTTATCTGGGCAGGGCTCAGCTCCTCTTATTACCCTCCGGCTCTTGTCTTCATCTTGGAGTACCTGTTCATCTGGGGCCCGTCTGTCTCCTGCCTCATGATGGGATGCGTGTTCTCCTGACTGACCTTTGGACCACACGCTGGGACTCTCCTCCTCATCTCTTTTGTGTCCTCTAGGTCCTTGCCCTGCTTTTAGCTTCACTTATGCCTCTTTAAGAGGAGGCTGGAAACCTAGGAATGCCCTCTCTGGCAACTTGGGGACTGCAGTCTCTTGGTGGAGGGAGGAGGGAAGGTTGCCTGGCAGCCTAGACTCGGTTTGTTGCCAAATCTGTTCTCCTGAAACTGTGCTGCGCAAGGGTTGGGGTGTGGGAGATTCTGGAACCTGGCCATTCTCCTGGGTCCAATCTGGTAAGCAAGACAGAAGTTCCCCTCAGCTCTGGATCTGTCTGGTCTCCATCTGGGCAGGGGGCTGGAGAGCCCTGGCTTCCCTCCAGGTCTCCTCTCCTCCAGGCTCTGGAACATTCAGCCTGTCTGGGGCTGGACAGACTGGACTCTTTATCTGGTCTCCTTTTATGTTCCAACACATCAGGGCCTTGCGCTTTTGGTGTTCATAAGTAGAGCTTTTAATATCAGAAGGCTTTTCTCTAAAGACTGTTGTCTCTGCAGTGAATTTTCAAAGCCTATTTTAAAAATCCAAAACCCAAGAATGGCTTTTTTTTGGTCTCTCTTGAAATGACCCTCTCTTGGTTTTGTTTCAAACAGGCTGTGAGGTACAGGGAGGCCTTGGGTTAAAAAAGGAATTAGTGGTGGGGGACACACAGGGCATATCATCATATTACACGTTTATTTAAAAACAAAACGAAGAAGTGTAGTAGTAGAAGAAATAGATCCCTGTCCTTTTCCCTTCTAATTTCTACACTGAAATTATTCTCCTGTATTTGTTTTCTGGAGAAGGGTTTTTGAATATTCTCTATCTCCTTTCTGTGAGAATGTCAGCCCAGTATTCATTTTTGATAGATGTGCTTCCAGCAAAACTTGTTGTTAATCTCTCTGGCGTGCAGTCATCTGAGATTTTTCCCATTTGTTCCAAGGTACTTGAAGCGCTGATTTGGTTTTGAAATTTACAGCTAACATCCACTGAACTTGGACATAATCTTTTCATGTTTACCGTGCATCTTTCACAACGTAATGACTTCCAAGCTTCATTTAACCCGACTCATACTAAACAAGTAAGCTTGAGAGATGGGAGAGGCTGGAAAAAAAGAAAAGGCTTGTTCCTTAGTGTTTTTGGTATTCTGCCACATTTTTGTTGCACCACTTTAATTGGCCCTTAAGTGATATTCTACTGAACACTTTTTTCAAAGGCTCATTTAGAATTCCTGCTTAGAAAAAAATGTGGGTCAGGTGGGAATGAAGCACAAAACTGAATTGCTGCTTCACGTGGCAGTTCATCAGTAGGGCTAAGTATTATCAATTTTTTTGTTTACATCTTTGGTAATTTGATGCAAATGAAACTGGCAGTTTGCCAGTAGGTTTTTCTTTTTTTCAGGCAAAGACGTATTTAAAAAGAAATTTTACTGTAAGAAAACTGACGCCCAGAGAGTTTATGTAATTTGTTAATCTCACTTTTAAAATATTATTGCATTATATACTACATCAAAATAAAACTAAGCTAATAGCTACAAAAGAACTTTGATGCTTTGGAAATGAACATATTGAATGTATTTGTTTAATACCATATATATTCCTCATAACCTAAATTTACAAAATGATTGTTAGCACTGCAACTTTGCATATTAAAGTAAAGGAAGTTAACACCTACTAGACAAATAGATGGCAGAAGAAAGAGATCTATTAACTGATTCTGGCAGAATTTTCCCAGAAAGCTTGAGAAGGTAGACTGTAATACATAGATGTCTTTAATATGAGCTATATTTATTTTGTATTAATATAATTACTAATGACATGCCTTTTCCCTATGATTTGGCTTACAAAATTCTACTTCCCAAGAATTGTTGTAGCAGTCTTTCCTTTATTTCTTTTAAATCTCTGGAAATCAATCTGAAGCTTTACTTGGAACCATTTAGCTTCGAAGATTCACATCAGTCACATTTTATTCAAAAGCTTTGTTCTTTATTCGTTTTCAATCACAAAAAGAAAATAGTTTATATTAGTAGTTAGTTGATCTTTATGTACCTAATTAACTTGTATTAATAAGATGAAATGGACATTATTTGCTGAGGTACATTTATGCACTTTTTAAAAATCTCATTTTGGTATAATGATTTGATTCTTACTTTGTCATGTCTTACATAAAGAAAAATGGTCTTGTAAATCCTCATTGATGCCACTGGTTAAAGTATTCATGATGTCATCATTTTTATCAACCTACTGAGGTTGAAGTCTATTAATTTCAAAGATATTTGTATTTTTACTGTAGAAGATGAAGTAAAACTGTGGAAATAAGGTTCAGGTGAAAAGGGAATTAGTAACTTTAATTTGGATGGGACTATTGGCCATTTAAAAGAACCACTTTAAATTCTTTCTTGCACAGGGCTATGAAGAAGAGCAAGTAAAATGAATCGTAGTCTACATCTGAAAATGAGTGTGAACTAATCATTGTGTTATTTCAAATCAACAGATGCAAATGCGTCTCCATAGGTTTTCCTTGTGATCACAAATTAAAGCAACATTAGTAGATATTCTATATAGGAAGAGGAAAATTTAGAAAATAAAGAGAAATGCTTATGCCAATATTATATATACATATACTATATATATATACTATAGACATATAGTAGACTGTGTAGTTCTACTATAGATTAGTAAAACTTATCTATAATTTTTTATAGAAAATACCCCTCAAAAATTCCTCCCCATGCCATGTAAGACATGGCTGGCAAGTCTACCATTAGAATTGGTTGCAGGGGAAGGATCTTTCCTCTTTTAGAGGGCATATATCCCTCACTGAGGTAGCATAGGCTCTAGTCAACTATTCATAGATTAGCTTCAAAACTTGACCATATGTGTATCCTCTGTGACAGGTAGGAGGGGTCAGGACCACTGGAAAATGAGAGAAAAAAGAGAATTGTGTACTGTTATGCTACCATGTGCTGGGTGATTGTGGGGAAAGTCAAGAGGAGGGTGAGAAATAGAGGTGGGAAGATGGGAGAGTACAAAAGACCAAGTCTTTTTTTTTTTTCCAATTGAAGTATAGTTGATTTACAATGTCCTGCCAATCTCTGCTGTACAGCAAAATGACTCAGTTATACAGATATATACATTCTTTTTTTGTATTTTTTTCCATTATGGTTTATCATAGGATATTGAGTATAGTTCTCTGTGCTGTGCAGTAGGACCTTGTTTATCTATTCTGTATATAATCATTTACATCTATTAACCACAAACTCCCAACCCATCCCTCTCCCTACCCCCCTCCCCCTTGGCAACCACAGTCTGTTCTCTGTGTCCACGATTCTGTTTCTGTTTTCGTAGATAGGTTCATTTGTGCCATATTTTAGATTCCACATATAAGTGATATCATATGGTATTTGTCTTTCTCTTTCTGACTTAACTGCACTTAGTATGATAATCTCTAGTTCCATCCATGTTGCTGCTAGTGGCATTATTTCATTTCTTTCTTATGGCTGAGTAGTATTCCATTGTATATATGTACCACATCTTTTTTATCCATTCATCTGTTGAGGGACGTTTAGGTTGTCTCCATGTTTTGGCTATTGTGAACAGTGCTGCTATGAACATAGGGGTGCTTGTATCTTTTTAATTACAGTTTTGTCCAGGTACATGCCCGGAGTGGGATTGCTGGATCATATGGTAATTCTATTTTTAGTTTTCTGAGGAACCCCCATACTGTTTTCCATAGTGAGTGTACCAATTTATATTCCCACCAACAGTATATAGGAGGGCTCCCTTTTCTCCACATTCTCTCCAACATTTGTTATTTGTAGACTTTTAAATGATGGCCATTCTGACCGGTATGAGGTGGTACCTCATTGTAGTTTTGATTTGCATTTCTCTAATACTTAGTGATGTTGAGCATCTTTTCATTTGCTTACTGGCCAGCTGTATGCAAAAGACCAAATTCTTTATCATTACCCCCAACCCTGCTTCCAGCAAATAATGTTAAATTTAGAAATTAGATGATACTGGCTTGATCACCTCTTGGTGCATTTGAAATGCATTGAGAGCTCTTTCTTGAAGAAATTATTTTCCGAGTGAGAACTTATATATAGGCTGTGCTTGCAGTCGACAGACGTCCATTTAAACATCAAAATTCTATAAAATACAGTGATTTGTGTGAGTGATTAAAAAAATCCCATGTGGCTTCTTTATAGAAAAACAAAGAAAAAATATTGATAATTACCCAAACATACAGAGTTCTGATTTAAAACAGAACAAAACTTCATGTCAATAAATTTAGCTCGTGGATGTAAATGAAGTGACATAAGGTGGTAGTTAGCCATAATTTTTGCAGTTGCCAGGTCAATCTGATCTCTTTAAACCAAACAAAATATTCTCTAAAACTTTTGCCTATAGATAAATCATTTATAAAATAGAAGATGCCTTATAATGAAATAGGAGTATTTAAGGTAAAGTCAACTTTATTCAACCTTACATTATTTATTGCTGTCATACATGGATTCATTTAACAAATTTTTATTGAATATCTACCACGTATCAGGCACTATTCTAGTTCCTGGGGATAGCTATGAGCAAAGCAGTTCTCAACTCCCTGCTGTTAAGGAGCTTACCTTGTAATCAGGCTAGCCGTAGTCCAGAATAATTAGAAGAAGAAAGATTATGTATAGTTTTATCTTAAAGACCATTTTCTCATGCTCTGATAATTTCTTAAACTTAGCTTAATTATCTGGTGAATTTTCTTTACTTTGTTTGCACCAAAGGAGAATCTTTGAGATGAAGATAGATATCTCTTTATATTCATTCTGTAAATAAAGTTAATTCTTTGAAAAACTATAGACTGAAAGGCTGCTCTCTGCTGGGCACTCTTTTAAGTATAATGACAATTAGAAAAATGGATCAGGGGGCTTCCCTGGTGGCGCAGTGGTTGAGAATCTGCCTGCCAATGCAGGGGACACGGCTTCGAGCCCTGGTCTGGGAAGATCCCACGTGCCACGGAGCAACTAGGCCCGTGAGCCACAACTACTGAGCCTGCGCGTCTGGAGCCTGTGCTCCGCAACAAGAGAGGCCGCGACAGTGAGAGGCCCGCGCACCACAACTAGAGAAAGCCCTCGCACAGAAACGAAGACCCAACACAGCCAAAAATAATAAATAAATAAATAAAAATTAAAAAAAAAAAAAAAGAAAAATGGATCAGGAGCAGATCCTGACCTCAAAGCATGGTTGATTGTAGGCGACACGACAATGACAGAGAATGAAAGAGAAGCAACTGTACAATAGACTTTGTGCCAATCTCTCTCGTTAAATAGATGAGACAGCTCTGTGTGTGTGTGTGTGTGTGTGTGTGTGTGTGTTTGTAGCAGAGCATTCCTACTGCCCTAATATATGTCTGTTGAAAACTTTATTTTCAATTTTATATTTCTCCCAAAAGGTTAAAACTTATACTTGTTTGAATACTTTTCCTCTCCGGCTCAGAGTGTGGAAATAGTCTCTGGTATGAGTTCCCTAAAATCCAGGCCTTAATCATATTTTAGATGATTATATGCCTGGTATTTCCTAGTGTCTTATCTTATCTTGAGGCTTCCTAAATTATGTAACTAGGAATAGCAGTAGGGAAATAATGTATAAATGCATTAAAACTCCCCTGTAGAATAATGAATAGCTAGTATCTGAAAGCATACGCTGATTTATGAAATAAATATTACTTTAATATAACATGTAAATGTTGAAGAAAAATGAGGACTTAACAGGAAGAGAAATTTATCAGATGTTTTAATTACTGATACTTTGATTTATCATCCTGTAAAAAAGCATCAACTGTTTGGAACACAAACAAAAATAAATGCTTCTCAACTTTGAGAGACAGGTGTTGCCTCATTTCTGTTTTATTGGTGTGAAAATGAAAACATAAAGATCGTGTGGCCTTTGCACCGGATGAGTTTTTAGCTTAAGTGAAAGGGGCTCAGGCTTGCTGGACACATTACCACTGGTCACCACTGTGGTTTATGGAACAATAAGAATTAGGAACAATTGGAATTAACAGACTGTTGTAGGGATTTTTCAACCTTGACTGTTTTTGGACAGGCCCATTATATATTTCTTTGGCTTTGCTTTGTAGTTACCAGCTGACAAGTGGATACAAGCCTGCCCCGATGGACCTGAGCTTTATCAAGCTCACCCCGTCTCAGGAGGCGATGGTGGACAAGTTGGCGGAAAATGCTCATAACGTGTGGGCCCGGGATCGAATCCGGCAGGGCTGGACCTATGGCATCCAACAGGTACGTGGGGATTTAGCTCTACAGCACGTACTCTGAGATTGACTTAAGTAGGAATTAGTATAATTTGTAACAGGAGAGATTAAGTAATGACCATCGTAAAACTCACATCATATAGATATCTTTAATGTACATATGCACAGAAACGCCTGATTCAAGAAGTCAGACCACCCCAAGTCTGGTTGTTATCATGAGGGGCACAGTGAATATTACTAGACCAGTGATTTATAACATGGTTTTGTGGCATTTCTCTCTCTGAGATTGTATTTTAGGAGAAGCTTTTGAAATACGAGAAGTTCGAGATAAACTAATAATAGAAGAGGTCCACAATTCCTTATTTATTTTTTAATTAATTAATTTATTTATTTATTTTTGGCTGCATTGGGTCTTCATTGCTGCATGCGGGCTTTCTCTAGTTGCGGTGAGCAGAGGCTACTCTTAGTTGTGGTGCGCGGGCTTCTCATTGCAGTGGCTTCTCTTGTTGCGGAGCACGGGCTCTAGGCACGCGGACTTCAGTAGTTGTGGCATGCGGGCTCAGTAGTTGTGTCTCGCAGGCTCTAGAGTGCAGGCTCAGTAGTTGTGGTGTACGGGCTTAGTTGCTCTGCAGCGTGTGAGATCTTCCCGGACCAGGGTTCGAACCCCTGTCCCCTGCATTGGCAGGCGGATTCTTAACCACTGCACCACCAGGGAAGTCCCACAATTCCTTATTTAACACCCCTGGGACCAGATGAATTTCAGAATCCAGATATTTCTTGGTTTTCAGAATGGTGATACATTGATCATGTTACCTAGTGCCCTCAGCAGGGCAGCGGACTATATATAAATTATTCTTTGTTCAGCAGTGTAGGCTGATGATACCAAGAGGGGTAAGTAAAGATTATCCACAGCCTTGCATCAATTCAGATCATTTTTGCCACCAACTGAGTTTTTGTTAAACTTAGTAAAAAACCGACTTTTCTGAGTTTTCTGGATTTCAGAATCATGGATTTCTTTTAATGGTTGCACTCACAGGAATAACTAACAGTCATTGGGTCTATATTGAGATAGCAAAGCAGAGCAAATTTAGCCTTGCCTCTTAGTGACTGTGTGACCTTTAGAAAGCTACTTAAATTAATTTTCTCTGTGCCACTGTTTTCCTCCTCACTGAATTATTAAACTTCATTATATTACTTATGTATAAGAAAGGCTACAGCAGTGCGTTTCACCTAACAAATAATATAGAATAGTTTGCTATTATTGTAAGATGCCAGTCACTATGCATAGAGTTTTACATCTATTTTCTTCTTTAACTCTTGCAACAGTTCCATGAAGGATGAACAATTTTTATTGCCAATTCACATATGATGTACAGGGAGCTTGAGAACAGTTTGTCCAGCGCTACCCAGGTGGCAGAACCAGGTTGGAATCAATCCTTCTGACTCCAGAGCCCAAATTCTTCTCTTCCTTATCACAGTGATTCTTGACAGCTCATGGTGGGCAGTGCCTTTATTTAAAGATTTTTAGGAATAAACTGGATTATTACTTATAAACTTAGGCCATGGTTCAGGATAAAGGCTACATGTTGGTTTGAAAAATATGTTTCCAAAATTGTTCTTAACCAGTGACTCTTGTCATTTGCAAGGCTAAAGAAAACTCAGAGAGCCTTGATTTACTTCCTAAAATAAGCTAATTTTATATTGAATTAAACTGGTTGTAACTGATGAAATTGTCAGTACTCAATCCACTTGAGCTGAGTGTGTGTGTGTGTGTATGTGTGTGAGTGAGTTTGTATGTGTGAGTGTGTATGTGTGTGTGAGTGTGTATGTGAGTGTGTGTGTGTGTGAGTGTGTGTGTGTGTGTGCATGTGTGTGTGTGTGAACCTGAACCATATACCACAGGGGGATAAGGGGTCACATTTGCTCTCTGCCAAAGAAGCGCTCACTTGCCTGGCAGACCGCATGACTCTGTGGGACAAACCAGAACCCCCCTGGTGGCCGCCTCTTCCTTGTGCATGAGGGTCCTCCTCATAAAAACACAGGGCTCTGTCTGAGCTGGCCAGAGCTCTCCTTGGAACCGTTTCTCCATCCCCTCTCCCAGCTCCCACTCCATCCCTCCACCCCATTCCCCACTGACAGAGCACAAGTTTACTGGGTTATCTGAATGAGCGTTGTCTTTAATTTTTCATCGCCCTCTCCTTAACATAAATAATCTGGTTCACAACTAGGTCGTAAACTCCTTGAGAGCAGGCATTTGCTTGAGGTCCCTCTTCTCTGCCTCTCTAGCACACTTGATTTCAAGCACTTGTGTACGTGGAAACCCCAGGGCAGCTCCTTTTCACAATCAGATTCCCAGGACACCATTTCCAGAGAGTGTGATTCATCGGAGGCCTCTTAATTTCTCTACACGAAAAGTTGGGGGGCAACAACGAGTGTTGAAAGGGAGGGGTGCTGGCTAATGTGTCTTGAAGTTGCACTGGCAGTGCAGGCACTCTGTTTACGCTGCTTGTGTATTTGGGGGTGGCTTCGGAGTGGGGTTCCCCATCAGGCAACCCAGATGATTTGGACTCCAGGTGTCAGGAGATGGTCACATAGTCCGGATGAGGTATTTACTACAGATTTGCTAGGGAGGGGGAAGAAGAAATTAGGAAACAGTTTTCTTTGCTCTTCCCCAGCCAGAACAAACCCTGCCCACCACATACCATTTTTTTTTTCTGGAGAAGGTTGGGGAATATCCACAGCCTCTTAGTTCTTCTTCATGCTAAGGTAAATTGAGAATCGAGTATGCCTCCTGAAATATGGAAAGTTTGACAAAACCTGCAGCAGTGAGTGAGTGGAAAGAAGTAATTTCTTAAATGTTAGAGCCCTAAAGACTCGCAGCCCTGGGGTATCTCCACCTCCCATGGGATTAAGTTTTGTACTTACTCGTAAATTAGGTATCCTTTTCCAAGGTCGTAAGATAGCCTGTCCTCTTGCTTGGTCAACACCATTTTAATCACATTTTAAACTTGGGCCCTCTTTTGTAAAAGACGAATTGTGAGGTTTGTAGCTATTTCAGTATTCCTGGTATTACCTAGTTTCACCAGTTGATGGAATCAACTTAATGCATATTTTCCAAGCTATTTGAGGTCATGGGATGGCCGCCCACGCACTGAGTTTTCTCTGAAGAAGGGACAGCAGCCTGGTGTCGTCCTTTGACTCAAAAATCAGATGTCGGGTAATAATTAGGCTCTTCTTATAACAAAGACCTGTCAGTCAACTTGGCAAGGAAATGGTAGGTTCTCTTAAGTTAGCCCGTTGCCTTGTGACCAGGGCAGATGGAAGATGATTACTGAGATCCTTAAAGTCGGCTTTTGTTACTGCTGTTATTTTTACATTTTCTTCTCATGGAGAGGGCCTGATTTAAATTGATGCAGTTACCCACTTGATTAAATCTTTCATACTGATAGTATTTCAGTAACTCCTGCAGCCTGGGAAGACAAAGGGAAGGTAGAAGGCACAGTATCTACCTTCATATGCTTTATATTTGGATGTATTTGGTGGCTGTCTCATTTCCAAATGCTGTTGGTCACTCTTTGATGATCATGTGCCTTGTTTGCCTTCCTGTAGGATGTAAAGAACAGAAGAAACCCTCGCCTGGTTCCCTATGCCCTTCTAGATGACCGAACTAAGAAATCCAACAAGGACAGCCTCCGTGAGGCTGTGCGCACGCTGCTGGGGTATGGCTACAACCTGGAGGCGCCCGATCAAGATCATGGTATTTTCATTTTGCTTTCTTCTCCTCTTGTTGCAAAATAACATAGTAAGTTCTTTAAAGCCAAATGCGTGAATAAAAGGGGGAGTGTGCAAGATAGACTCCTTCAGTCGAAGAATGTAATTGAGGCCAGGAGTTTAGAGCATTTTTTGTCCTGAAGGACACTTGGAGGATTAGCCCATCTTGCAGCAGAGTGGCTCAGGACCGCAGTGATTCCGCAGGGGGAAGAAATGGGTTTACCTTCCCGAAGAGTCTGAGGGAGCAGTTAACTCCGTGATTCTGTTTTTGCCCCTCATTCCCACCTATCACAGCAGCTCTGCTTCAGAAGAGCTAGTTTTAGTGGTTTATGGGAGTAAACCTATAGTGGGAGCCAGTGTTTTCTAAACCTTCATTGCTTAGACTCTTACATATAGGCCATAGTAGTTAATTAGTGCAATATTTTGCTTTAAGGAAAACACTCTAGAATAGGCACTCAATAAATATGTGTTGAATAAATGGATTTTTAAAGGGTCTATGAAGAACAATATTTCCTTTGAATAATACCTTTTAAGAATATGGTTTAAGACGGTTGACACCTTAATCCTTTGCTCCTGTAGTTTGAGTTGGTGTTAATATCCATATTTTAAGGTTGCCAAAAATGACATGAGCTCTGCGTGTTTCATTGTAGTGCCTGTATTTTTTGATAGAAAGTTTTAAAAATCTATGTCAGATATTCTCTAATGACTAATATTTTCAGTGTAGTATCTGTGTATAGGAATTCAGTCTTAAATAGTAATGATAGGTAATATTTATATAGTGCTTATCATGTGTAACAAGTGTTTAGAAGACTTCTACAATTATTGTTTAATCCTCACAGTAACTCTCTGAGGATGGTCTGTGTACTATGCTCATTTTACAGATGAGGAAACAGATTCAGATACTTCTGTGTCTTCCCATTTACTAAATGGTAGAGGCAGGATCCCAACCCCAGATTTCAGTCCTTTGAGTTGAGTCAGTATGTAGTTAACATCTGGACAGTTCATTGTAGTTACTGAATCCTTATATTTGCTACAAATAAAATTAGATACCTGTTTAATAACAATAATGTTCATAATCATAATGTAACTTCTTACAATGTAATGTATCTTGAAGTCAGCTTTATAGCAACAAATACTTGGTAGATCTTATTATGAAGCAGATACTACTAGATATGCAAGATACAGAAAATATCCCTGTCTTAAAGGGTGTGCAGTCTACACGGCCCCTGGGATGGATAAACAGTAAAACCCTGCCAAGTCAAGACACAACAATTGGGAAGAGTTCTACAGCTGTCTGGTACAGAATAAGCCCTCAATGCTAATTGTTCTTTTTAAAATATTTTTAAAAAGAGGTATAGTTTTTATATAATAGAATGCACAGATCTTCAGTGTTCAATTTGGTAAATTTTGACAGTTGTATACACGAGAGAAACCACCACCCAAATGAACATGGGGACCATTTTCTTCATCACAGAAAGTTCCCTCTGCCCCCGAAAAGTAACCACTTTCTAAATTCTATCATCACAGATTAATTTTGCCTCTTCTTATACTCTGCATAAATGTAATCACTATATATTTTTTAAAAATCTTTATTGGAGTATAATTGCTTTAGAATGTTGTGTTAGTTTCTCCTGTACAACAGAGTGAATCAGCTATATGTATACACATATCCACTCCTTCTAGAGCCTCCCTCCCACCCTCCCCATCCCATCCCTCTAGGTGGTCACAAAGCACCGAGCTGCTCTCCCTGTGCTATGCGGCTGCTTCCCACTAGCTATCTATTTTACATTTGGTAGTGTATATATGTCAATGCCACTCTCTCACTTCGTCTCAGCTTCCCCTTCCCCTCCCCCCACACCGTGTCCACAAGTCTGTTCTCTACGTCTGAGTCTTTATTCCTGCCCTGCCACTTGGTTCATCAGTACCATTTTTCTAGATTCCGTATATATGCATTAATATACGGTATTTGTTTTTCTCTTTCTGACTGACTTCACTCTGTATGACAGACACTAGGTTCACCCACATCACTACCAGTGACTCAATTTCATTCCTTTTTATGGCTGAGTAATATTCCATTGTATATATATGTACCACATCTTCTTTAGCCATTCATCTGTCGATGGACATTTAGGTTGCTTCTGTGTCCTGGCTGTTGTAAATAGTGCTGCAATGAACATTGGCGTACATGTATCTTTTTGAATTATGGTTTTCTCAGGCTATATGCCCAATAGTGGGATTGCTGGGTCATATGGTAGTTCTATTGTTAGTTTTTTAAGGAACCTCCATACTGTTCTCCATAGTGGCTGTATCAGTTTACATTCCCATCAAATAGTAATCACTATATTTTTTATGTAACTTCTTTTGCTCAACATACTGTTTTTGTTTGTTATTTTATTTTATGTATTTATTTATTTATTTTGGCTGTATCGGGTCTTAGTTGCGGCACGTGCGATCTTTCATTGCGGCGTGAGCTCTTCATTGCGGCGCGCAGGCTTCTCCCTGGTTGTGGTGCGCAGGCATCTCTCTAGTTGTGGCGTGTGGGTTTTTCTCTCTCTAGTTGTGGTGGGTGGGCTCCAGAGCACATGGGCTCTGTAGTTTGCAGCACGCAGGCTCTCTAGTTGAGGCGCGTGGGCTCAGTAGTTGTGGCGCATGGGCTTAGTTGCCCCGAGGCATGTGGGATCTTAGTTCCCCAACCAGGGATCAAACCTGCGTCCCCTGCATTGGAAGGTGGATTCTTTATGACTGGACCACCAGGGAAGTCCCTCAATATACTGTTTTTGTGATCACCCATGTTTTCACAAGTATCACAAAATTAATTGCCGAGTAGCATTCCATTTGACTAATAAACCACAATTTTTTTAATCCATTCTCCTGTTGATATAGATTTGGGTTGTTTCCAGTTTTTGACTGTTATGAATAAGACTGCTATGAACATTTGTAGACAAGTCTTTGTGCAGATTTGTACTTTCATTTCTTTTAGGGTAAATAGAAGTGAAATTGCTGGGTCATAGGACAAACGTACATTTCACTTTACAAGAAACTTCCAAAACAGTTCTGCAAATATGTTCCCATGACCAATATGTGAGGGTATAGTTGCTCCCACATCCTGGCCAAGAATTGGTAGTGAATCTTTCCGATTTTAGCCCTTACAGTAGGTGTAAAATGGTATCTTATTGTAGTTTTAATTTGCATTTTCCTTAAGAATAATAATGTTGGCATCTTTTCTTATACTCGTTAGCCATCGGTATATCTTTTTTTATGAAGTGTTTGTTCACATCTTTTATCCATTAAAAAACCTGGGTTGTTTTGTCTTGTTTTTATTAAACTGTGAAAATGTATGTATTTATATATATAAACATATATGTATGTTCTTCTGGGTATAAGAACTATGTCAGATATTGGAAATATTTCCTCCCAGTTTGTGGATTGCTTTTTCATTATTTAAATGAGATCTTCCATGGAGCAGACGTTGTTGATTTTGAAGACTTGTAAATCTTTTAAAGAGTTAATTGATCTTATTTTTTTTTTGGTTAAACTTTCAGACATTTGTTTATCTTCCCACATCATCAATTGTGGATTATTATTAGTAAACTATCATAATTATGAGTGGCTGTGTCTAATATCTCCTTAGTGATTGTGGCATTCTATGGAGAACTTCAATCATTAGTCATAGTGACTCCTAGTTTCACAAAGCCACAATCTCTTTTTGTAATTACCTATTAAATGTACTCTTTAATGAACAATTGGAAATATCAGGCATACAAATGTTTATTAATAATACCTTAGGATAGTATAGCATTTTCCAGTGTTTTTGAATACTTTTATTTTTTTAATTATTTTTTATTAATTTATTTATTTGTTTTTATTTTTGTCTGTGTTGGGTCTTTGTTGCTGCGTGAGGGCTTTCTCTGGTTGCGGCGAGTGGGGGCTACTCTTCGTTGTGGTGCGCGGGCTTCTCATTGTCGTGGCTTCTCTTGTTGCGGAGCACAGGCTCTAGGTGTGTGGGCTTCAGTAGTTGTGGCACGTGGGCTCAGTAGTTGTGGCTTACGGGCTCTAGAGTGCAGCCTCAGTAGTTGTGGCGCACTGGCTTAGTGGCTCCGCGGCATGTGGGATCTTCCCCGGCTAGGGATTGAACCAGTGTCCCCTGCACTGGCAGGCAGATTCTTAACCACTGTGCCACCAGGGAAGCCCTGCATACTTTTAAAATATTTGATTCAACTACTCTATTAGGTATATACGTAATATAAGTACAATAAATACCTAACAAGGGTACAGTAGTCATAGAAGTTTTTGAGCTTCTTTCTAACTTTGTGTCTCCCTAGAGAGTATTAGATAAGAGAGATGAGAGTCTATATCTTTTCTGTTGGAAGATGTTATAATGATAATAATAAAGGTTTTGGGAAAAATCAACCATGGTTTTAAAGTCTGACATATCAGCCATTTGATATCCCCCAATTTTATTTTCATTCCTTCCCACATGAATATTTATATTTTGGGTGTCTAGAGTCTTACCTACATTTATAGGTCTTTCCTCCACCATTGCTTTTCTGATACTCGTTGAAAATTACATAGAAAGAGTGCTGCCCAAGTCAGGCTGACTCAGTTCTAAAGTTATAGATGACAGCCAGTGAATTAAGGAGAAAACAGGAAAGAAACAAGCCCACTGTATAGCTCAGAGAAATGATTAATCATGGCTCTAACAATAACCTTAAGTCTTCAAGGAAATAGTTAATTGTGGTCAATATTCAAGGAGGAGAATACATTTAGCCCTGTACAAAGAAATAAGCAGTGTATGCCAGAGAAAAATAATGGTGATTATATTTTAAAACATTATCAATTATGGGCATAAACTGTGTCAGATCTGATGTATTCATTTTTAGTGAGAACTGCATTCAGGAGGATACTGGATAAGATGTTATTCTGATGACATACAGTGTTTTATATTATTTACAGCCATAATAAAATTTCATCTTCTTAACACCTCTGTGAGGCAATGTATTACTACTTTATGGTTACCTACTTTCTTGAGACTTATATGAATTTCAAGAAGGAAGAAAAGGAGCTTATATTTACTAAATCCATCTTTGGGTTTCATGTTACTTCCATATTTCAAATCATCCTCATTTTCATTTGATTTTAATACATAGTTATTGAACATCTCCCGTGCTTAGTTCTGGGGATTGAACAATGAATAAGACGGTTTTGCCCACAGCTCGCTTTCAGGATAGGCAGGGAAGGTAGACTAAATTGTCAATGCTTTTATACAGTGTAAACATTAATGCCCAAGTGTCACAGCAGAGAGGATTTAACTGAGCTTGGTGGTGTCAGAGAAATCTTCATAAAGGAGGTGTATTAGTTATCTACTGCTGTGTAACAAATACCCCCCCTCCCTAAAATTTAATGGCTTAAACCAACAAATGTTTGTTATCTGAAAGTTTCTGTGGTTAGGGATTTGAGTGGATTAGTTAGGTCGTTCTGAATCATGGCCTCTCTTGAGGTTGCTATCAAGTCAGCCAGGGCTGCAGTCATCTGAAGACTTCAGTGGGGCTGGAGGATTTGCTTCTAAGACAGTTCACTTGCATTAGTTGTTGGTTAAAGGACTCAGTTTGTCTCTGGATATTGGCAAGAGACCTAAGTTCCTTGTCATGGAGACCTCCTCAGAGAGATGCTTCAGTGCCTTCACATGGCAGCTGGCTTCCCCCAGAGTTAGTAATCTAAGAGATAGTGCGAGGAGGAAGCCTCAATGCCTGTTACAATTACTTCTGCCATATTCTGTTTGTTGGAAGTGAGTCACTAAATGCATTGCACCCTTAAGCCCACACTTTTTGAAGGGAAGTGTGACAAAATATTTGGAGACATGTTTTAAAACCATCAAAGCTAGGGTGAAATTTAGAGGAATGAGTAGGAATCAGTGAGGTTCATGCGTTCCTGACAGAGAGGATGGTTTGTGTAAAGGCTTGGAGTGACAAGGGAGGGTTGCACGTGGGAATCAGATAGCTTTACATGGCCGAATATAGAGTGAAGTTTGAGAAGCAGGAGGAGATGAAGGAGAGAAGACAGAGACTGAAACGAGGGTTTTCTGTTTAAAAGAATTACTCCAGTGGCTCTTTGGAGAATGGGCTGAAGGTGAACAAAATTAGAGGTGAGGACAGCAGTTTGGTGGCTATAAAAGAAGTATAGATGAGGAGTGTTGAAAGCCTGATCTTAGCCAATACTGTGAATAGAGAGAATTCACAGAATTGACAGGACAGAATTGTTTGGCATTTAGAAATAGAATCAGTGGAAGGACGAAGGAGTGTCTGGGATGGCTTCTGGGTTAGTAGCTGGTGAGTACCTTCACATTCACTGGGAGCACAGGAATTGGAGCAGATAGAGATGGGAAATTGGGGAGATTTTGAGTTTGATTTTAAATATGTTGAGTCTGAGATGCATGTGAGACAACTAGACGGAGTAACCAAGGCTCAATACATATGTATATATGTATACACACACACACACACATATATGAAGCTGAGACTATTGCTAGAGAGAAAAAGAGGGTTAAAATTTTCATTTTTTTAAATAGGAGAAATTTGGACATTTTTAAATGCTAAGGAAAAGAATCAGAGGAAAGGAGAGTTGAAAGGAAAGGAGAGGAACTTGACGAAGTATGATCTGAGGATGGTTGGGGGTGGGGGAATGAAATTCACAGCATGGGTAAAGGGTTTGGCCTTGTATAAAAGGGAGACCTAACATTTTTGTCTAATAAGTCCAATATCTCGGCTTCCTCAGTGACAATTTCTATTGACTTTTTTCCCCCTGTATATAAGATGTACTTTCTTGTCTCTTTGCATGTCTCACTATTTTTGTTGAAAACTGGACATTTTAAATAGTATAATATGGCAACTCTGGATTCTCCCTTCAGGGTTTGTTATTGTGCTTGTTGTAATTGTCGTTACTTATTTGTTTAATGAATTTTCTTAACTAGTTCGGTAGAGGATGTTTTGTTTGTCATGTGTGGCTGCTGAAATCTCTTATTTCATCAGCTTAGTGGTCAGCTTGTGATTAGACAGAGACTTCCATAAATGGGACCTATAAATCTCCCAGCTTTTGTCAAGGGAGGGACTCTGTGTGCATGTTGGGAGATGCCTTGGACACACAGCCAGCCAGTCTCCACCTCAGCCTTCACTTACGGCTTTTGCAGAACCTCAGGGTCTTCCAGATGTGAGAACTTAAGGCCTTCTCAGGTCTTTTCCTGAACCCAGAACCCCGGGCGTGAGCATGGCTTACTAGATCACCAGGATTATGTTGAAACTTTTCACAGCCTATTGTGGATATCCCATTCCCCAGCTTTTCTTTTCAAATATTTTGGACAGCTTGTTGTTTGCCTCAGCTGTTATCGCCACCTCAAGCAGCTGCAGTGTTAAAAAATGGCCTCTGATTTTCAACAGATGACCCTGGGGAAAAGATTGTTTGCATGGGCAAACTCTAAATCAGGTCAAATAAAGATAAGTATTGCCAGTGGAATTTTCCAAGGAACTACCAGAAAGGTGAAATAATGACAGTTATGTGTGAATGGGGCTTGGAGGAGCGCCACTCTGCTCTGTCCCCTCCAGAGGCTTCTAGCTTGCTGATTTTCACTTTAATTGAAGGCCTATTGGTTTTCATTGTACTGTGCATCTAGGAAGAAAGGAATAGCACTAAGTCAAGTTAAAGCACCACTAAGCTTGCTGTCCTTACAGCATATTGAGCCATTTTTTATTGAATAAACACTCCCCAGATTGCTGCCAGCCTTTGATTAATTTTTAGAGCTCTGAAAAAGTTGATTTTGACCATTTTTTCCATTGTTCTCATTGCTTTTACAGAGAAGAGTAGTTTTGGAGGTCCATACTTGGCTATTCCTTCTGATGTCACTCAGCAGTAAAGATTAGAGAGAGTTGTTTGTGGGATGGGACAGAGAGCAAGTTTCAGAGAGATAAAAAGCAGAGAAACATTAATGGTCCAATTGAGGTTAGAGACTTTGAGTTAGTAATGGTGCCAGTCTTTTGTGTGCGTGTGTTTTCCAGCAAGCTCAGCAGAGCAAGTATAGATGGTGAGAATGAGATAGTAAAATTAGACAAAGATTGGGGTTAACAGAGCAAGTGAGGAGAAGAGTAATAGAGCAGGAAGGTACTGAAAGCTGTAGAGATAAGGAAGGGAAGCCGCAGAGGAAATTAATGAGTTTGAAGAGTGAATGTGTTTGAATAAGGAAATGAGAAAACTGGGAGGAAAAATGGTGATCAGAGGATGGCATGGTTTCTGCATTTTAAGAATTTAAAGATAGAACCCTTGATAGCTGATTGACAAGTTTCAGTCTTACTGAAGTTATGTGATTAACGAACGGAGAGGCTCATGTAAAATATTCCACAATGGAGGCTGAGATCCTGTATTTTTTTCTTTCTTTTTTTTGGCTATGCTGCGTGGCTTGCGGGACCTTAGTTTCCAGACCAGGGATTGAACCTGGGGCCATGGTAATGAAAGCACCAAGTCCTAACCACTGGACTGCCAGGGAATTCCCTGAGATCCTGTTTTTCGTTCACCAGTGTGTCCTGGAATCCAAGAGCCCGCCTACCTCTTAGTAGGGATTAAATTGATGTATATGGAAAATACGTAAGAAAGATTCATTTTCCAATTGGAGGAATCAGTAAGGGGAAAAAATGGCATCTGAGTTAGCTGCTGAAGAGGTGAAAATAGCAGCAAGAAGAGGTTGGTGGGAGAAAGGACATTCCTGACAGAGGGGAAGTATATCTGATGTCATAAAATTTAGAAAGAGTTGAGGGGAAATTGATTGTCTAGTTAGGCTAAATTATAGGGTCTAAGTGAGGACAGAACAGTAATAAATGGAGGTAGAAGGATTAGGCTAAAATATGGAATATTTTGAAAACCCAGTTGAGAAATACGGTAAAGTTATACGAGGAGTTCTAGCGCCAGGAAGTTTTAAAGCAAAAACTTGATTTGTGATCAGAGTTTAGAACAACAAAATAACTATGACAACAGTGGGAAGGAACAGATTGGAGGGGGAGAGTGCTTGGACAGAGAGACCAGTTGGGAGGCTTTGGGAATATTGTGATCTTCAGGACAAGGATGGTGAAAAATGGAAATTAATAGATAGATGTGAGATTTTATGGAATAAAGCAAAATGGTGATCACTAAGATAAGATTTAAAACATTAATTTGTAATTGACTGTACTGCTTTTGCTGACATTAAAAAAGTTAAGGACAAAAAATTTTTGATAAAACTGAATCTAACCTTATGTAATTGGTCAGGGCTATCATTTATTTTCTGTTAGTCAGCAGAATGATGATTTGTGTATTCCAGAATGAATATGAACTCAATATTTGAATTATACTATTTTTGGAGAATTGTTCTAAATAATATTTTAAAACATTTGAAAAAGTCATTTATTTTTATTCATTACAAAGTTTTACTGAGATTTGAATTGCTTACTTAGAAATTATACCAGGTTAAAAGGATAACTGGTTAATATCAATGATTTTTTAAGATTATTATACAGATACACCTGAAGGATTCAAGATACGTATACAATTTTCAAGAGACTAGCCTGCCTTCCTTCATAGCTTGTTATAAAAAACTTGTAATTTTAATACATGCTTAGATCTTGACTGCCCTCTAGTGGTAATTGTCTTTTAAATGTATGGTTTGGAATGCAGCGTGTATAGATATTTTACATCCTATTTGAACGGTCATTGGTGTTTGCCCTCTCAGTGCTAGGATCTGTGAGGTACTAGGAACACAGTATATTATCAGACCTTGCCCTTAAAGTGGTTTGTTAAGGGCATAAATCCCGAATTTCTTCTTTGAGTAGCTTTGATAAGTGTGATAGAAATATATCTGCTGTTTGTTTTTTTAAAATGTCAATTAGTGTTATATTCATTATAACAATTTAAAAATCATTTATGTAACATACTTACATGAGCTAGAATTGTATGAGTGTAGAGTGTTTAAAATCAAGCAAAGGGGGACTTCCTTGGTGGTGCAGTGGTTAAGAATCCGCCTGCCAATGCAGGGGACACAGGTTTGATCCCTGGTCTGGGAAGATCCCCCATGCCATGGAACAGCTAAGCCTGTGAGCCACAACTACTGAGCCCGAGTGCCACAACTACTGAAGCCCACATACCTAGAGCCCGTGCTCTGCAACAAGAGAAGCCACCGCAATGAGAAGCCCGCAACGAACAGTAGGCACCTCTCGACGCAGCTAGAGAAAGCCCGCGCGCAGTAGTGAAGACCCAACGCAACCAGAAATAAGTAAATAAATAAAAATAAAAAATTAAATAAAATTAAAAAAAAAATCACGCAAAGGATGAGAATTGCATGTTTGCGGGGGAGAGTTCTATACCTTTGACAGTGGTACTGCTGATTAGCTATTTGCCTGGGCTCCTGTGTCCAGGGATCAGGAGACTGTTTGTTCCTAGACTCAATTTAGCAGGTATTTATAGAGCACCTACTTTGTGTTCAACCACTTGAAGATACAAGGTATGCAACAAAAATTTGTTTCAGATTGCCTGCGTAATCTGTTTTTCAACGTGTGTGGATCCAGATTTCCATTTATCTATTAGTATTTTATCCAGGAACAGAATGCTGAACTGTTGCTTCTTTAAACTATGGTTGCAAGCTACCCTAAACTAATGTAAGAAATACAGAAGATAAACTATGAGCCACATGGACATTTGGAGGAAGATCCATGGAGCTTACAAGTCCTTGACATGATGATATCTATGAATAGCATGTTAATTTCAAGTTCAGTTGAATGCCATCAATGAGTGTAAGAATAGTGTAGCAGTTATGACCCAGCAATTCCACCCCTGGGTGTATATCTGAAAGAAACAAAAACACTAATTTGAAATGATACAAGTACCCCAATGTTCATAACGGCATTATTTACAATAGCCAAGATACGGAAGCAACCTAAGTGTCCATCAACAATCGAATGGATATAGAAGATGTGTATATATACACAATGGAGAACTACTCGGCCATAATAAAGAAGGAAATTTTGTTATTTGCACAAACATGGATGGACTTGGAGGGTATTATGCTAAGTGAAATAAGTCAGACAGAGAAAGACAAATACTGTATGATATCACTAATATGTGGAATCTAAAAATACAGCAAACTAGTGAATATAACAAATAAAAAAGAAACACTCATAGATACAGAGAACAAATGAGAGGTTAACAGTGTGGGGAGAAGGAAGGGGGAGGGGTAATATACGGATAGGGAATTAAGAGGTACAAACTATTATGTATAAAATAAGCTACAAGGATATATTGTATAACACAAGGAATATAGCCAATATTCTATAATGACTAAAAATGAAGTATAACCTTTAAAAATTGTGAATCACTGTATTGTACACATATAACATATAATATTTTACATCAACTACACTTCAATTAAAACAGTAGAATAGTGCAACAGCTTAAGGTCAGGGAAAAAAATGCCAGGACTAAGAAATTCTTCATCATTACCTCTTATTGACCCACATTTTCTATATACTACCCCTGTTTTTATTACCTCTATTAGGAGAAAAGATTAGTGGTAAATATTAATACCAAGAAAAATTTGTAGTGAGCTTTTTTTTTTAACATCTTTATTGGAGTATAAGTGCTTTACATTGTTGCGTTAGTTGCTGCTGTATAACAAAGTGAATCAGCTATATGTATACATATATCCCCATATCCCCTCCCTCTTGCATCTCTCTCCCACCCTCCCTACCCCACCCCTCTAGGTGGTCACAAAGCACCCAGCTGATCTCCTTGTGCTATGCGGCTGCTTCCCACTAGCTATCTATTTTACATTTGGTGGTGTATATATGTCAGTGCCACTCTCTCACTTTGTCCCAGCTTACCCTTCCCCCTCCCCATGTCCTCACGTCCATTCTCTACATCTGCGTCTTTATTCCTGTCCTGCCCCTAGGTTCTTCGGAACCAAATATATATTTTTAGAGTCCATATATATGTGTTAGCATACAGTATTTGTTTTTCTCTTTCTGATTGACTTCACTCTGTATGACAGTCTCTTGATCCATCCAGCTCACTACAAACAACTCAATTTTGTTTCTTTTTATGGCTGAGTAATATTCCATTGTATATATGTGCCACATCTTCTTTATCCATTCATCTGTCGATGGACACTTAGGTTGCTTCCGTGTCCTGGCTATTGTAAATAGTGCTGCAATGAACATTGTGGTACATGACTGTTTTTGAATTATGGTTTTCTCAGGGTATATGCCCAGTAGTGGGATTGCTGGGTCGTATGGTAGTTCTATTTGTAGTTTTTTAAGGAACCTCCATACTGTTCTCCATAGTGGATGTATCAATCTACATTCCCACCAACAGTGCAAGAGGGTTCCCTTTTCTCCACACCCTCTCCAGCATTTATTGTTTGTAGATATTTCGATGATGGCCATTCTGACTGGTATGTGGTGATACCTCATTGTAGTTTTGATTTACATTGGTCTAAAGATTAGTGATGCTGAGCATCTTTTCATGTGTTTGTTGGCAATCTGTATATCTTCTTTGGAGAAATATCTATTTAGGTCTTCTGCCCATTTTTGGATTGGGTTGTTTGTTTTCTTGATATTGAGCTGCATGAGCTGCTTGTGTATTTTGGAGATTAATCCTTTGTCTGCTGATTCATTTGCAAATATTTTCTCCCATTCTCAGGATTGTCTTTTCATCTTGTTTATGGTTTCCTTTGCTGGGCAAAAGCTTTTAAGTTTCATTAGGTCCCATTTGTTTATTTTTGTTTTTATTTCCATTTCTCTAGGAGGTGGGTCAAAAAGGATCTTGCTGTGATTTATGTCATAGCGTTCTGCCTATGTTTTCCTCTAAGAGTTTTATAGTGTCTGGCCTTACGTTTAGGTCTTTAATCCATTTTGAGTTTATTTTTGTGTATGGTGTTAGGGAGTGTTCTAATTTCATTCTTTTACATGTAGCTGTCCAGTTTTCACAGCACCACTTATTGAAGAGGCTGTCTTTTCTCCATTGTATATTCTTGCCTCCTTTATCAAAGATGAAGTGACCATATCATGCGTAGGTTTATCTCTGGGCTTTCTATCCTGTTCCATTGATCTATATTTCTGTTTTTGTGCCAGTACCATACTGTCTTGATTTCTGTAGCTTTGTAGTGTAGTCTGAAGTCTGGGAGCCTGATTCCTCCAGCTGTTTTTCTTTCTCAAGATTGCTTTGGCTATTCGGGGTCTTTTGTGTTTCCATACATATTGTGAAATTTGTTGTTCTAGTTCTGTGAAAAATGCCATTGGTAGTTTGATAGGGATTGCATTGCATCTGCAGATTGCTTTGGGTAGGATAGTCATTTTCACAATGTTGATTCTTCCAATCCAAGAACATGGTGTATCTCTCCATCTGTTTGTATCACCTTTAATTGCTTTCATCAGTGTTTTATAGTTTTCTGCACACAGGTCTTTTGTCTCCTTAGGTAGGTATTTTATTCTTTTTGTTGCGAAGGTAAATGGGATTGTTTCCTTAATTTCTCTTTCTGATTTTTCGTTGTTGGTGTATAAGAATGCCAGAGATTTCTGTGCATTAATTTTGTATCCTGCTACTTTACCAGATTCATTGATTAGCTCTAGTAGTTTTCTGGTAGCATCTTTAGGATTCTCTATGTATAGTATCACGTCATCTGCAAACAGTGACAGCTTTACTTCTTTTCCAATTTGGATTCCTTTTATTTCTTTTTCTTCTCTGATTGATGTGGCTGAAACTTCTGATTGCTGTGGGTTTTATTCACTATTATTGTTGAATAATAGTGCTGAGAGTGGGCAACCTTCTCTTGTTCCTGATCTTAGTGGAAATGATTTCAGATTTTCACCATTGAGGACGATGTTGGCTGTGGGTTTGTCATATAAGGCCTTTATTATGTTGAGGGAAGTTCCCTCTATGTCTGCTTTCTGGAGGGTTTTTACCATAAATGGGTGTTGAATTTTGTCAAAAGCTTTTTGTGCATCTATGGAGATGATCATATGGTTTTTTTCTTTAGTTTGTTAATATGGTGTATCACATTGATTGATTTGCATATATTGAAGAATCCTTGCCATCCCTAGGATAAACCCCACTTGATCATGGTGTATGATCCTTTTAATGTGCTGTTGGATTCTGTTTCCTAGTACTTTGTTGAGGATTTTTGCATCTATGTTCATCAGAGATATTGGCCTGTAGTTTTCTTTTTTGTGACATCTTTGTCAGGTTTTGGTATCAGGGTGATGGTGGCCTCGTAGAATGAGTTGGGAAGTGTTCCTCCGTCTGCTATATTTTGGAAGAGTTTGAGAAGGATAGGTGTTAGCTCTTCTCTAAATGTTAGATAGAATTCACCTGTGAATCCATCTGGTCCTGGGCTTTTGTTTGTTGGAAGATTTTTAATCACAGTTTCAATTTCAGTGCTTGTGATTGGTCTGTTTATATTTTCTATTTCTTCCTGGTTCACTCTCGGAAGGCTGTGCTTTTCTAAGAATTTGTCCATTTCTTCCAGGTTGTCCATTTTATTGGCATATAGTTGCTTGTAGTAATCTCTCATGATCCTTTGTGTTTCTACAGTGTCAGTTATTACTTGTCCTTTTTGATTTCTAATTCTGTTGATTTGAGTCTTCTCCCCTTTTTTCTTGATGAGTCTGGCTAATGGTTTATCAATTTTGTTTATCTTCTCAAAGAACCAGCCTTTAGTTCTATTGATCTTTGCTATTGTTTCTTTCATTTCTTTTTCATTTATTTCTGATCTATCTTCATGATTCCTTTCCTTCTGCTAACTTTGGGTTTGTTTTTTTTTTTTTTTTGTTCTTCTTTCTCTAATTGCTTTAGGTGTAAGTTTAGGTTGTTTATTTGAGGTTTTTCCTGTTTCTTGATGTAGGCTTGTATTGCTATGAACTTCCCTCTTAGAACTGTTTTTGCTGCATCCCATAGGTTTTGGGTCACTGTGTTTTCATTGTAATGTGTTTCTAGGTATTTTTTGATTTCCTCTTTGATTTCTTCAGTGATCTCTTGGTTATTAAGTAGCGTATTGTTTAGCCTCCATGTGTTTGTATTTTTTACAGTTTTTTTCCTGTAATTGATATCTAGTCTCATAGCGTTGTGGTCAGAAAAGATACTTGATACGATTTCAATTTTCTTAAATTTACCAAGGCTTGATTTGTGACCCAAGATATGATCTATTCTGGAGAATGTTCCATGTGCACTTGAGAAGAAAGTGTATTCTGTTGTTTCTGGATGGAATGTCCTATAAATATCAATTAAATCTATCTTGTTTAATGTGTCGTTTAAAGCTTGTGTTTCCTTATTTATTTTCATTTTGGATGATCTGTCCATTGGTGAAAGTGGGGTGTTAAAGTCCCCTACTATGATTGTGTTACTGTCGATTTCCCCTTTTATGGCTGTTAGCATTTGCCTTATGTATTGAGGTGCTCCGATGTTGGGTGCATAAATATTTACAATTGTTATATCTTTTCTTGGATTGATCCCTTGATTATTATTTAGTGTCCTTTTTTGTCTCTTTTAATATTCTTTATTTTAAAATCTGTTTTGTCTGATAATGAGAATTGCTACTCTAGCTTTCTTTTGATTTCCATTTTCATGGAATATCTTTTTCCATTCCCTCCCTTTCAGTCTGTTTGTGTTCCTAGGTTTGAAGTGGGTCTCTTGTAGACACCAGATATATGGGTCTTGTTTTTGTATCCATTCAGCCAGTCTGTGTCTTTTGGTCGGAACATTTAATCCATTTACATTTAAGGTAATTATGGAAATGTATGTTCCTGTTACCATTTTCTTTATTGTTTGGGGTTTGTTATTGTTGGTCTTTTCCTTCTCTTGTGTTTCCTGCCTAGAGAAGTTCCTTTAGCATTTGTTGTAAAGCTGGTTTGGTGGTGCTGAATTCTCTTAGCTTTTTCTTGTCTGTAAAGTTTTTAATTTCTCTGTTGAATCTGAATGAGGTCATTGCTGGGTAGAGTAATCTTGGTTGTAGGTTTTTCCCTTTCATCACTTTAAATATGTCTTGCCGCTCCCTTCTGGCTTGTAGAGTTTCTGCTGAAAGATCAGCTGTTAACCTTATGGGGATTCCCTTGTATGTTATTTGTTGCTTTTCCCTTGCTGCTTTTAATATTTTTTCTTTGTATTTAATTTTTGATAGTTTGATTAATTTGTGTCTTGGCCTGTTTCTCCTTGGATTTATCCCACATGGGATTCTCTGTATTTCCTGGACTTGATTGACTATTTCCTTTCCCATATTAGGGAAGTTTTCAACTATAATCTCTTCATATATTTTCTCAGTCCCTTTCTTTTTTCTCTTCTTCTTCTGGGACCCCTATAATTTGAATGTTGGTGCGTTTAATGTTGTCCCAGAGGTCTCTGAGACTGTCCTCAATTCTTTTCATTCTTTGTTCTTTATTCTGGTCTGCAGTAGTTATTTCCACTATTTTATCTTCCAGGTCACTTATCTGTTCTTCTGCCTCAGTTATTCTGCTATCGATTTCTTCTGGAGAATTTTAAATTTCATTTCTATGTTGTTCATCATTGTTTTTGTGCTTAGTTCTTCTTGGTCCTTGTGAAATGTTTCTTGTATTTTCTCCATTCTATTTCCAAGATTTTGGATCTTTTTTACTGTCATTACTCTGAATTCTTTTTCAGGTAGACTGCCTATTTCCCCTTCATTTGTTTGGCCTGGTGGGTTTTTACCTTGCTCCTTCATCTGCCGCGTGTTTTTCTGTCTTCTCATTTTGCTTAACGTACTGTGTTTGGGGTCTCCTTTTCACAGGCTGCAGGTTGGTCGTTCCCATTATTTTTGGTGTCTGCCCCCAGGTGAGTGAAGTTGGTTCAGTGTCTTGTGTAGGCTTCCTGTGTTGACGGGACCGGTGCCTGAGTTCTGGTGGGTGGGGCTGGATCTTGTCTTTCTAGTGGGCAGGGCCATGTTCAGTGGTGTGTTTTGGGGTGTCTGTGAACTTAGTATGACTTTAGGCAGCCTCTCTGCTGATGGGTGGGGTCGTGTTCCTGTCTTGCTGGCCGTTGGATGTAGCTGGATCATTGCATTGAGACAGAGATCTCTGGGCGATCTCTCGCTGATTGATATCACATGAAGCCAGGAGGCCTCTGGTGGTCCAGTGTCCTGAACTCGGCTCTCCCGCCTCAGAGGCTCAGGCCTGATACCCAGCTGGAGCACCAAGACCCTGTCAGCCACATGACTCAGAAGTAAAGGGAGAAAAATAAGAAAAAAAGAACAAAAAAAAAAAAAAAGAAAAAAGTTATTAAACTAAAATTTAAAAAATATGATTAAAATAAAACAAGTAATAATAAAAATAAGAAGAGGGCAGCCAAACCAATACCAATTTATGTTTGAAACACTCAGTATCTGAGTCACATTGATGCAAACAATGGCTTGTAGGAATGCTCAAAGAAAATGTAATTTTGGAGATAACTTATGCTTCACTCCAAATTCACAGCAGTTTCACGGTCTCTCTCCAGGGGCCACATTTTCTCTTGGGAAAATGACTCTCTTGGTAACTTTGTGTCTTTTCTAATTTATGGCATTTTTCCACTGTGGAAAATCAGAACTCTTACTATTTTTATACCTTTAGATTGTTCTTTTCTAAAAACATGCTGCTTAGAAGTTAACCCTTAGGCTTTAAGTAGAACTTCCAAGTCTGGACAGGTGCCTGGGGGAGTTGCTCTCTCCTCTGTCATCACTTTATCTTCCTGCTCCAATTTGGAGATCAGACTGGTCAGATTATCAGTTTGATTTCCTGGTCACATAGAAAACCACAGATCAGCGAGGACAGGTAGAACTTGAGGCTATTTGCAAAACAAACTTGAGCTCCAGTGATGCTTTTCTTGTCGAGTCCTGCCCGCTATGCGGGCTTTGGCCAGGACACCCCGATGAGAGCGGACCAGCTGCCCTGGGCGAGACTCCAGGCTCTGTAGTGAGCTTTTAAGGACATTAAATAGTGGTTATATTTTTATACCACATTTTCCAATGTATTTGATTTAAGCTAATATTAACATTTATTTGCATTTCTTGAGCACACTGTGCATTTCAAGGAGTCCGATGTCCTGGGAACATAAAACAGGAAAAAGGACATGTGAGTTTTTCAGCAGTTTAGTTTTCTAAAAAGCTGAGTGTTTCATACTCAGGAAATTGGGATTGAATTTGTTAGTGCATACTAGAATATAAGTATGGTTGTATTTGCACATGTCGACATCACTAAAAATAAGGATAATATGTGAGAGCGTTTTATTTTCCTGAAAAGGAATCTCCCAATGTTTGTGTAGTTCATAGCTCGTTTCCTGTACCTCTTAGATTAGTTTAGGGAAGATTACAACCATGATTTAAAGAAGCAGTGGATCAGTGTGCTGTTTCTTGAGCAAACACTGACTCTGGAAATGTGGCTTTTCCTATTTTTTTTTAGTATTATGGCATTTAGAACTATCTCCTTAATAGTTAATTTTCTTGTCCTCAGAAAAGTAGTTTACTATTCTACCTTTCAAAAATCATTCAGTTATTAAGTAACAGATGTGAGACTATTTTACCCTTCACCATGGAGATGTTTCTCTCATTGAAGCCCCTTTCCACTCCCAACTTGAATGTATCAAAAGCAAACTTTCTTTCTTCAGAGAATTTTGTACATGCTCTCTGCTCCATAGAGTAGTATAAATGTCTCATTTTTAAACTGTATTAATGCATTCATTTTTTCTGTAAGGTGTTTGAATGTATTGCATGATATGAATGTGTGACATTTGAGGCTGTCCCTGCTGGACACAGGAGATTTGCTTGGAGCAGACTAGGTTGTTAGGTGTGAGCATGTGTGTGTATGTGGGGAAAGGTGAAAAAACAAAATGTTGCTTATTCAGACATTTAACCCAGTTTTTGAAAGGTTTATCAGCAGATGCACTTCATCTACATGCCCTATAATCACCATAAAGTCATCAAAAAGTAATAATTGATCATTTCATTAAGTCAGCTCCTATTATGTGCTGGGACCTCTTAGTCCAATTTCTTTTCTTTAATCTAATCTTAAATTGTTAAAGGTGATCTGTGTGTTTATCGGCAACCTTTAGAGCTTATCGTGACTATTTTTATTTATTTGGCCACATTAGTAGTTTAGCTTTTAATACACTTTTATTATTTATCAGGTCTTCCCTAACTCCTGAGAACAGATGAGCACTAATATTTAACTGGTACCTACTAATCCTGTGTGAGCTCCTGAAGGTAGAGTGGAGAGAACACAGGCTGTAGCGTTTGGCAGCTCCCTAATTCTGCTATTTGTTAGTTGTGTGACTTCAGTCAAGTCACTTAAATTTGCTTCTCTGTATCTAACCCTGAACTTCATGGAGCTGACCATATCCTTTGATATCAGTTCAGTGGACCCTTGTCCCCATGTGCTGTGATTTCCTAGGAGGTGACGTTCTCCAAGTCATCCTAGCTCCAGGTCCCCTGGTCTGAGGTTTTGTACCACTGGCATACTCCATCTCTGGTGCACCTCACGTCCTACAGATATTTTTTCCCCATCTCACCACACGGATCCTAATGTTGGACTTGACCCTTTTATTTTTTCCTCAAGTCACTTAAACACAGCATTTGTGTGTATAGCACATTACAGTGAAGAGGTGGGGTAGCAGAAGACTTATGCCCCTAGCCACTCTGTCTGGGAAACTTATCAATGGTTCCGTTCTCTGCTAATGTATAGCTCTCTCTTGTTGTTTTCTTTCTCTCCTCCTCACTTCCTGGGTGCTTCTTCTCTCTTCTCTTCTTCCCATAAATGTCTATTTATTTCCTATGCAGAACAGTTTAAACCTCTTTTATTGTCTTCTTCCCATTCTTGCCCTCAAGTTCATCTCATCTTCCACTACCAAACCACCAAGTGGCTGTTAGGCTTTTTTCTACGGGAAAAAAAAAAAATTTTTTTTTTTTTTTTACATCATCTTCCCTACAGCATTAGTGAAGTTTAACAACCAGCATCTCCCAAGGAAGGCCATGTACTTTCCACTTGACCCAGCTGGTTCCATCTGATATGAAAACACTTTGTAACATATGAACCAAGATAAGAATAGAAGGTATCATTAGAATTATCCCTGTAGGTTATGTGATATCTGCCCTCCTCTTTCAATTCCCCATGCAACAATCACCAGAATCCCTTTCCATTCACAGCTGCCAGAGCTGAAGTGTGCAGCGGCACAGGAGAAAGGTTCCGAATCTTCCGCGCTGAGAAAACTTACGCTGTGAAGGCAGGAAGGTGGTATTTTGAATTTGAGGCCGTCACTGCTGGAGACATGAGAGTTGGCTGGAGCAGGCCAGGTTGTCAACCCGATCAGGAGCTTGGCTCGGATGAACGTGCCTTTGCTTTCGATGGCTTCAAGGTGAGTGTGCTTTGCTGGACACCGGACACTGGAGTTTGTAGACTCCTGGTTTTGTAGGCTGCTGTGCACCAGGCATCCACACGCTGTGGGCTCCCACGCTGCCTGGCTTGATTTCCCCTGGTATTCCTTTTGGTTTTACAGTAATATTAGTACTTTCCTGAGCTCAACCTTGAGAAAATAGTTCCTAGGAGAACTTTTGTTCTTGTAGTCTTAAAACGTTTTCCCTCACCCTGTGAATAGTCAAAAGATTATTCAAAATTCAAGAAGTAAAATATTGATTCTCTATCATATCAAAAAGACGAATCATCCTTGTCTATCAAAAATATTAAAAATCCATATGCTAATTTAAAATATATTCACTTTGACAGAGGAATTCCATAAAAGGAATTTATCCTCAAGCAATAATTAATGATAGGTATAAACATTTAATAGCCATAAGAACGCTGTTTGTTGTTTGCAATCGCCAAGAGTTTTCATTTTCAACATTATTGGTAATTTTTGTTTTTAAATTTGGTGGAAGCTGGTCAGTTGCTTTTTTTTTTTTTTTTTTTTTTTTCTAATTTGGCCAGGCCTCGTGGCTTGCGGGATCCTAGTTCCCTGACCAGGGATTGAACTGGGCCCACAGCAGTGAAAGTGCAGAGTCCAAACCACTAGACCACCAGGGAATTCCCCTCAATTGCTTCTTTTATTGTTTATTTATACATTATATAAGTGTTTAATGATAATTTTAGCTGCATAATATATTTTAAAATTAAAAATACAAAATATGGAGAGATTGGTTCAAGATGGCGAAGTAGAAGGATGTGTGCTCACTCACTCTTGCGAGAACACCAGAATCACAACTAGCTGCTGGACAATCATCAACAGGAAGACACTGGAACTCACCAAAAAAGATACCCCACATCCAAAGACAAAGGAGAAGCCACAATGAGACGGTAGGAGGGGCGCAATTACAGCAAAATCAAATCCCATAACTGCTGGGTGGGTGACTCACAGACTGGACAACACTTATACCACAGAAGTCCACCCACTGGAGTGAAGGTTCTGAGCCCCACGTCAGGCTTCCCAACCTGGGGATCCGGAAATGGGAGGAAGAATTCCTAGAGAATCAGACTTTGAAGGCTAGCAGCATTGAATTGCAGGACTTTGACAGGACTGGGGAAAACAGAGACTCCACTCTTGGAGGGCACACACAAAGTAGTGTTGGGACCCAGGGGAAGGAGCAGTGACCCCATAGGAGACTGAACCAGACCTACCTCCTAGTTTTGGAGGGTCTCCTGCAGAGGTGGGGGGTGGCTGTGGCTCACCGTGAGGACAAGGACACTGGCAGCAGAAGTTCTGGGAAGTACTCCTTGGCATGAGCCCACCCAGAGTCTGCCATTAGCCCCAGCAAAGAGCCGGGTAGGCTCCAGGGTTGGGTCATCTCAGGCCAAACAACCAACAGGGAGGGAACCCAGCCACACCCATCAGCAGACAAGCAGCTTAAAGTTTTACTGAGCTCTGCCCACCAGAGCAACACCCAGCTCTACCCCCCACCAGTCCCTCCCATCAGAAAACTTGCGCAAACCTCTTAGATAGCCTCATCCACCAGAGGGCAGACAGCAGAAGCAAGAAGAAATACAGTCCTGCAGCCTGTGGAACAAAAACCACATTCACACAAAGATAGACAAGATGAAAAGGCAGTGGGCTATGTACTAGATGAAGGAACAAGATGAAACCCCAGAAAAACAACTAAATAAAGTGGAGATAGGCAACCTTCCAAAAAAAGTTCAGAATAATGATAGTGAAGATGATCCAGGACCTTGGAAAAAGAATGGAGGCAAAGATCGAGAAGATGGAAGAAATGTTTAACAAAAATCTAGAAGAATTAAAGAACAAACACCTAGAAGAATTAAAGAACAAACAGAGATGAACAATACAATAACTGAAATGAAAAATACCCTAGAAGGAATCGATAGCAGAATAACTGAGGCAGAAGAACAGATAAGTGACCTGGAAGACAGAATGGTGGAATTCACTGCCATGGAACAAAATAAAAAAGGATGAAAAGAAATGAAGACAGCCTAAGAGACCTTTGGGACAACATTAAACGCAACAACATTTGCATTATAGGGGTCCCAGAAGGAGAAGAGACAAAGAAAGGACCTGAGAAAATATTTGAAGAGATTATAGTTGGAAACTTCCCTAACATGGGAAAGGAAATAGCCGCCCAAGTCCAGGAAGCACAGAGAGTCCCATACAGGATAAACACAAGGAGAAACACGCCGAGACACATAGTAATCAAATTGACAAAAATTAAAGACAAAGAAAAATTATTGAAAGCAACAAGGGAAAAAACGACAAATAACGTACAAGGGAACTCCCATAAGGTTGACAGCTGATTCCTCAGCAGAAACTCTACAAGCCAGAAGGGAGTAGCATGATATATTTAAAGTGATGGAAGGGAAGAACCTACAACCAAGATTACTCTACCCAGCAAGGATCTCAATTCAGATTCGACGGAGAAATCAAAAGCTTTACAGACGAGTAAAAGCTAAGAGAATTCAGCACCACCAAACCAGCTGTACAACAAATGCTAAAGGAACTTCTGTAAGTGGGAAACACAAGAGAAGAAAAGGATATACAAAAACAAACCCATAACAATTAAGAAGATGGTAATAGTAACATGCATATTGATAATTACCTTAAACATGTATGGATTAAATGCTCTAACCAAAAGACACAGTGTCGCTGAATGGATACGAAAACTGGACCCATATATATGCTGTCTACAAGAGACCCACTTCAGACCTAGGGACACATACAGACTGAAAGTGAGGGGATGGAAAAAGATATTCTCTGCAAATGGAAATCAGAAGAAAGCTGGAGTAACAATACTCATATCAGATAAAATAGACTTTAAAATAAAGAATGTTACAAGAGACAAAGAAGGACACTACATAATGATCAAGGGATCAATCCAAGCAGAAGATATAACAATTATAAATATATATGCACCCAACATAGGAGCACCTCAATGCATAAGGCAACTGCTAACAGCTATAAAAGAGGAAATCGACAGTCATACAATAATAGTGGGAGACTTTAACACCCCACTTATACCAATGGACAGATCATCCAAACAGAAAATTAATAAGGAAACACAAGCTTTAAATGACGCAATAGACCAGGTAGATTTAATTGATATTTATAGGACATTCCATTCAAAAACAGCATATTACACTTTCTTCTCAAGTGCACACAGAACATTCTCTAGGATAGATCACATCTTGGGTCACAAATCAAGCCTCAGTAAATTTAAGAAAATTGAAATCATATTAAGCATCTTTTCTGACCACAACGCTATGAGATTAGAAATGAATTACAGGGAAAAAAACGTAAAAAACACAAAATACATGGAGGCTAAATAATATGTTACTAAATATCCAAGAGATCACTGAAGAAATTAAAGAGGAAATCAAAAAATACCTAGAGACAAATTACAATGAAAACACGATGATCCAAAACCTATGGGATGCAGCAAAAACAGTTCTAAGAGGGAAGTTTATAGCTATACAAGCCTACCTCAGGAAACAAGAAAAATTACAAATAAACAATCTAACCTTACACTTAAAGGAACCAGAGAAAGAAGGACAAACAAAACGCAAAGTTAGTAGAAGGAAAGAAATCATAAAGATCAGAGCGGAATAAATGGAATAGAAACAAAGAAAACAGTAGGAAAGATCAATAAAACTAAAAGCTGGTTCTTTGAGAAGATAAACAAAATTGATAGACCATTATCCAGACTCATCAAGAAAAAGAGGGAGAGGACTCAAATCAATAAAATTAGAAACAAAAAAGGAGAAGTTACAACCTATACCACAGAAATACAGCGCATCCTAAGAGACTACTACAAGCAACTCTATGCCAATAAAATAGACAACCTGGAAGAAATGGACAAATTCTTAGAAATGTATAACCTTCCAAGACTGAACCAGGAAGAAATAGAAAATATGAAGAGATCACAAGTACTGAAGTTGAAACTGTGATTAAAAATCTTCCAACAAACAAACAAGCTCAAAACCAGATGGCTTCACAGGCGAATTCTATCAGACATTTAGAGAAGAGCTAACACCCATCCTTCTCAAACTCTTCCAAAAAATTGCAGAGGAAGGAACACTCCCAAACTCATTCTGTGAGGCCACCATCACCCTGATAGCAAAACCAGACAAAGATACTACAGAAAAAGAAATTACAGACCTATATCACTGATGAATATAGACACAAAAGTCCTCAACAAAATACTAGCAAACAGAATCCAACAGCACATTAAAAGGATCATACACCATGACCAAGTGGGGTTTATCAAAGGGATGCAAGGATTCTTCAATATATGCAAATCAATTAATGTGATACACCATATTAACAAACTGAAGAATAAAACCCATGTGATTATCTCAAGAGATGCAGAAAAAGCTTTTGACGAAATTCAACATCAATTTGTGATAAAAACTCTCCAGAAAGTGGGCATAGAGGGAACCTACCTCAACATAATAAAGGCCATATATGACAAACCCACAGCAAACATCATTCTCAATGGTGAAAAACTGAAAGCATTTCCACTAAGTTCAGGAACAAGACAAGGATGTCCACTCTGGCCACTATTATTCAACATAGTTTTCGGAGTCCTAGCCATGGCAATCAGAGAAGGAAAAGAAATAAAAGGAATACAAATTGGAAAAGAAGAAGTAAAGCCGTCACTTTTTGCAGATGACATGATACTATACATAGAGAATCCTAAAGATTCCACCAGAAAACTACTAAAGCTAATCAATGAATTTGATAAAGTTTCAGTATACAATATTAATGCACAGAAATCTCTTGCATTCCTATACACTAATGATGAAAAATCTGAAAAAGAAATTAAGGAAACATTCCCATTTACCACTGCAACAAAAAGAATAAAATATCTAGGAGTAAACCTACCTAAGGGGACAAAAGACCTGTATGCAGAAAACTATAAGACACTGATGAAAGCAATTAAAGATGATACAAACAGATGGAGAGATATACCATGTTCTTGGATTGGAAGAATCAATATTGTGAAAATGACTGTAGTATGCAAAGCAATCTACAGATTCAGTGCAATCCCTATCAAATTACCAATGGCATTTCTTACAGAACTAGGACAAAAAATCTTAAAATTTGTATGGAGACACGAAAGACCCCAAATAGCCAAAGCAGTCTTGAGGGGAAAAAATGGAGCTGGAGGAATCAGACTCTCTGGCTTTGGACTATACTACAAAGCTACAGTCATCAAGACAATATGGTACTGGCACAAAAACAGAAATATAGATCAATGGAACAGGATAGAAAGCCCAGAGATAAACCCTTGCACCTGTGGTCCACTAATCTATGACAAAGGAGACAAGGATATACAATGGAGAAAAGACAGTCTCTTCAATAGGTGGTGCTGGGAAAACTGGACAGCTACATATAAAAGAATGAAATTAGAATACTCCCTAACACCATACACAAAAATAAACTCAGAATGGGTTAGAGACCTAAATGTAAGACCAGACACTATCAAACTCTTAGAGGAAAGCATAGAAGAAAACTCTTTGACATAAATCACAGCAAGATCTTTTTTGATCCACCTCCTAGAGTAATGGAAATAAAAACAAAAATAAACAAATGGGACCTAATGAAACGTCAAAGCTTTTGCACAGCAAAGGAAACCATAAACCAGACGAAAAGACAACCCTCAGAATGGGAGAAAATATTTGCAAACAAAGCAACCAACAATTAATTTCCACAATATATAAACAGCTCATGCAGCTCAATATTAAAAAAACAACCCAATCAGAAAATAGGCAGAAGACCTAAATAGACATTTCTCCAAAGAAGACATACAGATGGCCAAGAAGCACATGAAAAGCTGCTCAGCATCACTAATTATTAGAGAAATGCAAATCAAAACTACAATGAGGTATCACCTCACACCAGTTAGAATGGGCATCATCAGAAAATCTACAAACAACAAATGCTGAAGAGGGTGTGGAGAAAAGGGAACCCTCTTGCACTGTTGGTGGGAATGTAAATTGAGACAGCCACTATGGAGAACAGTATGGAGGTTCCTTAAAAAACTAAGAATTACCATATGACCCAGCAATCCCACTACTGGGCATATACCCAGAGAAAACCATCATTCAAAAAGACACATGCACCCCAATGTTCATTGCAGCACTATTTACAATAGCCAGGTCATGGAAGCAACCTAAATGCCCATCGACAGACGAATGGATAAAGAGGATGTGGCACATATATACAATGGAATATTACTCAGCCATAGAAAGGAAGGAAATTGGGTCATTTGTAGAGATGTGCATGGATCTAGAGACTGTCATACAGAGTGAAGTCAGTCAGAAAGAGAAAGACAAATATCGTATATTAACGTATATATGTGGAACCTAGAAAAATGGTACAGATGAACCCGTTTTCAGGGCAGAAATAGAGACACAGATGTAGGGAACAAACGTATGGACACCAAGGTGGGGTATGTGGCGGGAGGTGGTGGTGGTATGTTGAATTGCGAGATTGGGATTGACATATATACACTAATATGTATAAAATGGATGACTAATAAAAGCCTGTATATAAAAATAAATAAAATAAAATTCAAAAATTATAAAAAAGAAACACATTATTAGGAATATCAAGACAAAAACTTAAAAACTAATAAAAAAATAAAAATACAAAATACGTATATATGAACACAGCCATAGAGAATAATAATAGTCTTTTTGGGGGGATGAAATTATTGACATTTTATTTTTTTATTCTATTTTTATTTCCTAATTTTTTTCAGTGAATTTGTATTCCTTTTGAAGGAAAAAAGTATTTTCTAATTAAAAAAAAGAAAATTAGAATAAATAAGCAATCATGAAGAGATTTGACACCTGGGTACCCAGGTGTGTGTGTGGGAAAGCTTTTCTAGGCTATAAATTAATGTTGTGTCTTCTAGGACAACTGACCCACTATGTTCTGAAATATTACATTTCCTGAATCCTGTTTTTTATTTCAGATGGAAAAATTTAACACCTTTTGATACCTAATTTAGTTTAAAAATTTAAAAAGTACCATGTGTTATGTTTTAGAAGAATCAAATCATTGTTTTGCATTGGTGACTAAATCCCGTTATATGTCAGTTCACAATGAAGGTGATACTTTAGGGAAAAAGTTAAAGATTTATCTGACAGAATATTTAATATAACTAATTTTGTATCTATAAATCAGTGGAACATACTTATAGATTAAAAAGTGACATTTATCCTATGTTTCAAAGGTATTTATGAGATTTCATGTGTGTTATATAAGGCAGTGTTGACATATATATTCAATTTTTGGCTTACTATTTCAGAAAATATCTTGAGAATATATTTAAGTTTGATTTGAACCTTTTTTGATTTTAGTATGTACTGAAATGCTTCTAGATTTCTGTTTTGCTGAAGTGCGAGTGCCTTTGCTTCCAAGGAGTGGGATTTTATTTTGAAATAGATGAAAGCTAGAATGTCATTTTCTCTGATCAGTTCCCAGTTGAGTCTCTGCTCATACTTCTCTGTATTTGGGGGAGTAAACAAAAACAACCCATATCCTGGGAAGCATTCATTGTAGTGAGAATAATAAATTTCTAAAGAGACAGTTTTTCTTTTAATAGAAAAGATGTGGGGTTAGATTTTTTAAATATTAGACTCTGAAAATCATGAAATAGCATTTGGGTTTTTCTCAAGATTCAATAACATACAATGTTAATATCAGGGGTTTGGCATCCCCGGGCACCTCCACATTGCTTTGTGCATTTCTGTAGACAGATGTGCTGACTATACTCCTTCCTCCCGCTCGTTAATACAAAGGCTACTGTGAGTCATGCCGATTAGGGGTGGGTGGGTGCTGTTCTGCTGGCTTTCTCTGTGACAATGACTCTTGTGTCCCTAGGCCCAGCGGTGGCACCAGGGCAATGAGCACTATGGACGCTCTTGGCAAGCAGGCGATGTTGTGGGGTGTATGGTTGACATGACAGAACGTACCATGATGTTCACACTGAACGGCGAAATCCTTCTTGATGATTCGGGTTCAGAATTGGCTTTCAAGGACTTTGATGTTGGTGATGGTAAGTGTACTGCATCTTGTGTCATTTTCAGGTTTGGGGCACAGTAAAGCTCTTTGTTCTGATGCCTCTTGACCAGCCATCTTGGTTTGAGAGTGAGCCAGCAGGTGAGTTGCAGCTGTAGATCACAAGGTTGCCATGTGGCTTATTTGGTTCAACACCCTTGAAATTACTTTAGCAGAAACTGTTTCTCTGGTACTTAGCTAGGATTCCCATAAGGCAGAAATGGCTTTTATGAGTGTGAATAAGAAAATAAATGGCAGGCAAAAGGACAGTTTTCCACAAATATTAAATGTTCGTTTAGAACTTCCCTGTTTAATCAACTGCTTATGGCTTCTATCTGTTCATTCATTTCAAAAAAAAAAAAAATGTAATGAGAACCTACCAAGTATCAGGCCCTCTGCCGGATGCTGAGATGACAAAGCTGTCCTATCTTTAGGCAGATGATAGTACACCAGGGGAAGTTCTCACTTGTATAATTTCTATTCAGTGAATAAGTTCTAAAATAAAGAAATGCAGAAAGTTCTATGGAAGCACAATGCAGGGAAAAAATACCTCTGCCTGTGGGGCTCTGAGATGACCTTGAACAGGGTTGTAAGAAAAGGACAAAAGCCCTTTATGAAGCAAATGAGAAGGTAGGTGTTCTTTAGAGCTGTACTTCAGTAGACTGACCACATGGGGTTATTTGAATTTACGTTAATTTAAGTGAAATAGATTAAAAAATTGAGTTTCTTAGTGGCACTTGCTACATTTCAAGTGCTCAGTAGGGTCCTATGGCTAATGGTGCCCTATTGGACAGCAGAGGTAGAGCAGATTTACATCATCACTGAAAGTTCTACTGGATAGTGTTAACCTAGAGCATATAAAGAAGATAATATCTAACAAAGTATTTTATAAATATCTATTTCAAAATGAGCTAACAGTTTTTTTCAAAATGGCTTTGAATATATCCTATTACTTGAATATATATCTATATATAGTCTTGGATTTTAAGATATACCCCAATAAATACTTTTAATATTCTGTAAACTTGTTGCCAATCCTCAAAAAGTTAGCCAGCTCATTATTTGCATTAAGTTCTATAGTTATTCATTCAACAAGCTTTTGAGCAGGTATGACCATCATTTCTCAAACACAGGTTTGTGAAAATAATAGGAATTTTGCATTTGTATAACTTAATTTCTATTTTGCACACCTGTATCGCGGGGTGGCGGGTGAAGCTGATGCCGGGAACGCAGCCTGTGTGTACCGGCGCCAAATCACATCTCAGAGCAGAGTTTTGGGTGAAGTAGAAAAGAATAGCTTTAGTGCTTTGCCAGGCAAATGGGGACACAGTGGGCTCCTGCCCTCGAAAACTGTGTGCCCCAACCTGGGAGGATTTGGTGAGGAGTTTTATAGCATTGGTTCAAGGACAGGGTTGCTGATAAGATTAGGGTGTGTGCAGGGCCTGCAGTCCTTTAATCTGGTCTCAGGTAATCTAATGAGTTTCTGTGGTTCCTTTAATCTGGCCTCAGGTGGTCTTCTTGAAGAGCTTCTCTGGTTCCTTTAATCTGGAATGAAGAATGCTGACATCTTCCATTTGTTGGGGGTTTAGTTCTATGAAGAGCTTAAAGATATTGTTATATGTATCCCTTGAGGCAGAGCCAGGACCCTGCCTCAGGGCTGCACTATTGTTTCTTGGCTGTTCCTCCCTTGTTTCTGCATCCCCTCCCTTCCCTGATTAGCAACTGTTCAAATCTGCCCTTTGGAACTCAAGGAAGGTCATGGAGGCTGGGGTCTGTTCCCTACAAACAAGAAACAGGAGACACAGAAAGGCTTTCGGCCCCAGGAGCCCCAAGGGTCCTGCTCGGTTTCAAAACTGGCCCTCTAACCTTCCATCACTTATCTCCCCTCCTGTAGTATTGCTTTTAGCAGTGTCAGCATATCACAGGGAAGGTGGGAGAAGGACTTTTTTCTATGTTATCTGTCTATACTGTCCACTACTGTGGATATGACCTGAGATTTTGGTTTTTTTTTAATTGGTTGTTATTTTAAAATGCTTGCATGTTATGCTTTTCTTCTCATGAAGTTAAATTCTTGAAATGCCTATGTGAGTTTTACTTGTTTGATTTATATGACGTAGATTCACAGAATGATGTTAGAATTATAAACAATGCAGTATGCCCGTTCATACTATTTAAGCACATAATGTTCATGCTACAGCCCTGTCACAGAGACCAATTACCATTGTAGTGATGAGCTAGGCTCTGAGGTGGGTCTGAGTGGCACAGTCATATAAACAACTTTGTTTTTTGACTTTACACTTCACGTAATTTTGAAAATTTTAAAAATGACTTGAAACTTACCCTGAAAACTCAATTATTGAGTTAATATAGCATTCTGATGAACTGTCTGAAAATTTTATGGTCCATCAGTTGGATTATTGTTGGATGTGTTGGGATGTATCCTTTTGGTCTCTGAGGCAGATGATAAATTTTATTTAGCCATGACCATTAACTATTAATTTTTTAGGGGTTAATCATAATTCCACATTTTCTGCCGTAAGAAGGACTACAGAGTTTATCCATGCCTGTGACTTCCAAATGCTTTTTGGGAGTGGAATTTTTCCTATTCCTCCCTATTAACTTTACACAGCTTCTTAAAAAATACAGTGGAACTGCTCTGGGTGAAACTACAATGTGAGGCCCTGAGTTGAGCTCCCTAACTCACCCACCACCACTGAAAGTGAGCCCTGGGGATATCTATGACTCAAAGAAGCATGTTCGAGAAACCATTAATTTAGGAATATACTGTTGTTGCTGAAGTACTAAAGAGGTTTCATAAGTGCTCTATTTTCAAATTGTTCTTATACCTAGCTTGTCTTTATATCTGTGCCATGCTTGATTTGGTATTTTTTAACATCTTCAGAATTTCTTTTTGTTGCTGCAGAGATAGCTCAGTCATATGTAAAGCAATCAAAAGAACTGTGTGCTAGGACGGATAGAAAGTTTTCTATATATAAAATATATACATATACATGCACGCACACTCTGCAGATCCTATCTGATCAGCTTGGTAGACAACGTGGCTAAACATATTTTGATGTCTCTGCCTTTTGTACAGTTTACACAACTGAAATGATGTCTTGACCAGTATACGTTGTTTCTAGATAACGTCAAAAGGAAAATCACAAAAATCTTTGAAAGACTGATGGGGTCATCCAGTTAAATCCAGGTGGAGATACAGCCATACAGGTAGTTCCAGTGAGGATCTGGTTATTCCATAAAGATGCAGGCAGGGCTCTTCTAAAAAGCTACAGATCTCTTTCCCATATAGGGACTGCACTTGCCCTCAGTGACCACGGACTTGACCTTAAAGCTCATATGTGAACTGGACAAAGAGCAAATTGCTGAGATACACTGATCTCTGGTAGAAGAACAAGATCTGTTAGCCTCTCATCTCCCCTCAAAGGACCAGAACTTACATGGTCGAGATCAAGAGCATTGTGTAGTGCTGGAGTGGAGTTTTCAGACTTTAAAAGCTATTTCATCTATGTGGCAGGTCCTCTTTTAGGATTCTCCCTTCTATTTGATTTTTTTAAAAATATCTCTTCAGAATATCTCTAAGTAAAACAAACAGATTAATTGAATCTTCATTTTTCAAAGAGTCCTCTGGCTGTAATGTCAACAGAGGAATAGTGCTGACAAGTGCAGATGCCGTCCCTGGTAAGGTTTTCTGTGAATTTTTCCTCATCTCTTCCTACCATTGTACTGACAAACATTCAGGATCGAGAATGGGGAGAGTCCAAGAAAAGAGCTGGCAGTACCCTCTGTTGTAGGCAGAATTTTAAGACTGCGACCTCTAGGAGGCCTGATCCCTGGTGGACATGGCATGTATAACCCTCTCTTCTTGAGTGTGGGCAGAATCTGAATATGATGGGGTATAGCTCTCATGATTAGGTTACTAACCAGTTGACTTTGAGTTAATCCAGCGGAGATTAGCCATATGGGCCTGACCTAATCAGGTGAGCTCTTCAAAGAGACTGGTTCCTTCTTGAAGTCAGAGAGATCCAAAGTGTGAGATAAAATCTTCTCCTGGACCGCAAGGAACAAACTGTTGTGGTGTGAGAGGGCCACATGGTGGAAATCTGAGAACAGCCCCTGGTTGATAGCTGGCAAGAAAAAGGAGACCTCGGTCCTACAGCCACAAAGAACTGAATTCATTTAACAACCAGGGAGCTTGAAAGAGGATTCCGAGCCTCAGATGAAAACAGTCCAGCCAGTACCTTGATTTCATCCTCATGACGCTAAGCAGAGAACCCCAGTCATGCCATACCTGGACTTCTGACCTACAGAACTAGGAGGTAATAAATGGGCATTATTTTAAACTGATAAGTTTGTGGTAGTTTGTTCAACAGCAATGGAAAACAAATACATTGACCAATACATTTTTAGTTTCAACTGAACCTTCAGACTCAGAAAACTATCAAAGGGCATCCTTAGTGCCTGTCTACTCAGAAAGGTAGAGAACAGGAATTAATGCTTGCGAGCTGGTCTACCTCAAGCATTTCTCTTCATCAGGAATCTTTAGATGTATTCCCCCAGTCCATACACAGTTGACTAATCAGGAGTTAATTTGATCACAAATCAAGTTGCCCGTAACATAGAAGACATTCTAACTTTTACCCACAGAGGTCTGGTAGCCAATCGAGATATGCCCCATAGCAAGAACCTGAAAGGGGTTCTTCTGATTCATCCAGAGTCTAGTTCATCTTATCAAAGCCAGAGATTATTCCATATCAAATTTGAGACTGAAGCTTTTTTTTAAATTATAATTTTTATGTGGAGCGTGCCTTGATATACTTCCTCAGGAGCCCAGGGGAGATGATTCTTACCATGTTAGGTGGGGGACAAGAACAGGGCTAGTAGAGAATAAATATATTTTTGTATATCTTACCACATTGTTGTTTTGATTGCTTTACTAGCCAATATATTTATATCTGAGCTGACATTCTCTGTAGCAATAAGAAGACATGATGAAGACGGTAAAAATCCCAAATCAAGCATGGCACAGATATAAAGACAGGTAGATGTGAGAGGAATTTAAATATAGAGCATTTATAAACTCTTTTAGTACTTCAGTTTATTCTTGTGCTAAAAACGCTCTTGTCCTAAATTGGTTTTCAAACTTGTAATAGACAAGAAAAAGAAACTGGAAATGTTAAGAATTGGAATAAGAGGAACAACAGTCTATAATTATCTTCAGATAATTTAATCATTTGCAAAGAAAACCCTAAAGAATCTACAGACATTACTAGGAATAACTGGAGCATTTAGCAAGGTAGCATTTCTATACCAGCAGGAAACCTGGAAAACTAAATTAAATAGCAGATACCATTTACAGTAACATCAGGTGTTTTCAGTAATCACTAGTTATCACTCTAACAGAAGGTGTATAATACTTTTACAGAGAAAATCACTGAACTTTATTGAGAGGTAAACTTTACTGTGAAATTTATAACAGAAGGTGTACAATACTTTTACAGAGAAAATCACTGAACTTTATTGAGAGGTAAACTTTACTATGAAATTTATCATATATGGTCAACTGATCTTTGACAAGCATAACAAAAATGCATAGTGAGGATAGTGTCATCTCTTTCATAACTGGCGTTGGGATAATAGGATATTCATATGCAAAGAATGAAATTGGACCTTATCTAATTTTGAACCACACAGAAAATGTTTTTGTGACTGTACACAGCATGATTTTGGACTACACACAGAAATCAACTCAAAATGGATTAAAAACTTCAACATTAGACTTGAAACTGTAAAACCCGAAGAAAATATAGGGGAGAAGCTATTTGACAGTCGCCTTGGCAATGATTTTTTCAACCACAAGAAAAGTCAACAGAAGGAAAAATGGACAAGTGGAATTAAACTAAAACCTTTCTGCACAACAAAGGAAACCATGAACACAACGAAAAGGCAACCTATGGAATGGGAGAAAATATTTGCAAATCATATATCTCATATGGGGTAATCCAAAATATATAAGGAACTCCTGCAACTCTGTAGCACAAACCAAAACCAAAACCAAACAAACAAAAAACAAATAACCCATTTTAAAAATGGGCAAAGAAACTGAACAGATACGTAAAGTGCTCTCCATCACTAATCACCAGGGAAGGGCAAGTCAAAAACACGAGATATCATCTCACACCTGTAAGAACATTTATAGTCAAAAAAAACTAAAGGTAACAAATGTTGGTGAGGGTGTGGAGAAAAGGGAACCCTGGTGCACTGTTGGTGGGAATGTAAATTGGTGCAGCCACTATGGAGAACAGTACGGAGGTTCCTCAAAAAATTAAAACTGTAACTACCATATGCTGCAGCAAAACCACTTCTGGATATAGATCTGAAGGAATAGAAATTAGGATCTCAAGGAGATCTCTGCACTCCCATGTTCATTGCAGGATTACTCACAATAGCCAAGATATGGAAACAACCTAAGTGTCTGTGGATAGATGAATGAATAAAGAAAATGTCTGTGGTATTTTGCTGTGGCAACCCTAGGAAATTAATACACGACCCCTCTGCGCTTATATCCCATACTCATCTAGAACCATTTTCAATTTACTCTTAAATGTGCAAGAGCTTTATGTTACCAGTAATTTGAAGAGCTAATCATATCCTTCATTTAAAGCAAGGCAGAGAGTCATTTAACATCTTGCCAGATGGTGAAAGAATAGTTATTTTGTCTGGAGATTACCTGTGTTTTACAGAGTAGGCCCTGGGACATATCTTGTGTTGTGTAAATGTCTCATTACACTGGAGCTTTTTCAAGCTTGTCAGCTCTTCTGTAAGTAAAGCTGATCTCAGGGCCCTCGGGTTCTACACCCATAATGATGATAATCAAATCCAGAAAGGATGCTTTTAATTCTGTATCTGCCACTTGAAAGGACAGTAAGCAAAACTGAATACCTGGTGCTGAGACTGCATGGAATTCCTTTCCTGTCTCTAGTGACACTCTGTGCAACTTGCTGTTGGTACAGACCTGGGACCTAGGTTTGTATCAGACCCGGGAAAGTAACGTTATTGGGAATCGCCCTAATTAAAAATAAGCTATTGTTGAAGGAAGGAAGAAGTTAGGAGTATGACTCACTGCAGTGGAGCAATTCAAAAAGTCAGGGAATTGGGTTGGGACACTACATATTTTGAGTGAAGATAAAGACAGTTATAAAGTGGTAGACACATTCTAAAGAGTATGAAGATGGTGGAAACCAGCATAATCAGTCCCATAGTTTTCCCTGGAATCAGAAAGGGAAGCTATCCTAGAAACACTCTGGATATTTCCAGGAATGAAACTCTTAAATATGTACTACATTCATGGAATACTTCAAGCAGTGAGGAGATTTTTAATATTTCGTGTTAAATTTCAGATTATTATTTAATATATATCTTTTGAGCTTATGTGTATGTAATCTAAACAACATGTTGTTTGGGGAAATTCATTGTGAAATGGTTGGGGAATTCAGTGAAAATCAAACTGCTTAGCCTAAACTGATCAGTTAATTGACATTTAAATTTTATATATTGATGAACAGAGGAAATTTCTACCTTACAGACCATTTTGAGAATGAATAAAGTTGGTAGGTGGTTAGTGAGGTAATTTGTGTATATATTAGGCTATCCGCAAATTGGCAGTTTTGCATATAGTGAATGTATGTTTGAGGTACTAGAAGGGGTAATACAGATGTGCAACACCAATGGCTTATTTACAACACCAATGGCTTATTATTTATGAATGCTATAGAGCCAAACAGCAAGATTTAATGTTTAAATTATACTGAAAAGATCAAGGAATAAGAATAAAGGATGTCAGAACCCTGTGTATATTAAACGTTCTTTTTTTCTGGATTTGGACTGATGGAGAGAATGTGATGGCTTTAAAATGATATTCAAGGTCAAAAATAAAAATTCTACTGCTTTGATTGTCTGAAATAAACCAAGAGCCAGGAAGAAAGTATGGGAATGTCCCTATTGTGCCAGCATTGATGTTACAGAATCCATGCACTAAAGATGCATTTGCATCATGGAAAATTCCCTAACACCTCACTTAGCATAATTCCTTAATTGATTTTCGAAGCCAACATGAAATAGAAGCAACAAATATCATGTCTGAAACCCTGGGTTCTAGACCCTATTCTGAAAATCATTCTTCCTATATGATCTTGGGCAAATGGCCAGCCCCTCTCTTTTCGTATCCTTAAAATAAAAAACACTAATTGGAAATGGTCTTTTCATACCCTTGCAACTCTAAAGAGCCCAGAAATCTAAGGCAAGTGTTTTTTGTTTTTGTTTTTTCCTCCTTCTCTGCATTCTTGATTCAACTTTTAGCATCCCATTTAACTAGCTGTAGGACCTTAGACAAGATGATTTAACATCTTAGTTGTTTCCTCATCTTGAAAAATGGGGTTAATATTTAATAATAAATGGGAGGTCTTCTCTGGCAGTCCAGTGGTCAAGACTCCTTGCTTCCACTGCAAGGGGCATGGGTTCAACCCCTGGTGGGGGAACTAAGATCCTGCATGCCGCACAACACGGCCAAATTAAAAAAAGAAGCATAATAATAATAATAATGAATGGAAAAGTGCTTATATATTATCTGGCACATAGTAGGCCACCAGTAAATGTTACCCTTCCTTCTGATGAAATAACTCAAATTTACATGTTAGTGTAATATCGGCCATTTTTATCTGCTTTTGGCCGTTTGGTTTGGCTTGTAAATGTTGATTCCTATCTGTGTTTTAGAAAATTTGAAATCTGAAATCGTATATTCTTAGAAAAAGCTGGTATGCTTGTGATCTGCTTTATCTTCTTTTCACGCCGGCCTCTCAGTGCCACATCCTGTGACTGCCACTTCTTTTGCTGGACTTGCATGCTCCCAACACACCCCTCTGCTCAGGAGCGAAGAGGCTTCTCAACGGAGAAAGTTAAAATTTGCTGTAGCCATCTGTCTTTTGTTGGAGGAAGCAGTTTAGCCATAAGCTGTAGCTCCTGTTTTAACAGATTTACAAATAGCTAGGGCGGGTCTGGCACAGGCCCAAGTAACCAATTGGACTCATGTGTACTAATTTAAGACCCACTGCCAGGAAGAAAACTTCCCTTAGATACATCAGACTTTGTTATTTGCAGGGTGTCAGTTAAGGTAACTGGAATAGAAGATCGAGAACACAAAGGACAGGAAGGTAGGACCAACATTTCACCTGTGCCGGGGGGTGTGTGTGAATTTGTGGAAGTCTGTTTCATTGGGTTGGAATATTTTTGCGTTCAGACTACCTCAAGCTAATAAAGAATTGAACCTCAGTTATCATGTTTTGCTGTGGAAAATGATTAAGAGTGAGGTCATTTATCAACTCGTCTTGTGTAATTCATGGCAAAACATTCCATCAGTCCTGATAGCATTTATGATTTCCTGACATTGTGTTATGTATATTGGTAACTATTTATTTATTCATTATCTGCCTTCTCTACATAAAGATAAGCTCCGGAAGGGTAGGGACTCCTTTTTGTTCTGTTCACAGCTGTATTTCCAGTGCCTAGAATAGTGGTTGGTACCTGTTCGGTGTTCTTTAGATATTTGCCAAATGGAGGGACCTGATACTCAATGTTTGAATATTGAAAACTTAGAGCAGGAGTTGGCAAACTAAGGTCTGAGGGCCACATCCAGCCTGCCACCAGTTTTTGTGAGTAAAGTTTTATTGGAACACAGCTATGCTCCTTTGTTTACATACTATCTGTGGCTGCTTTTGCGCTGTAACACAGGCTTGAGTAGTTTTCACAGAGACCATATGGTCCAGGAAACCTAAAATCTCTACTCTCTGGTGATTTACAGGCCTGAGTTAAAGCACGGAGCTTGAGATCTGGCAGACCTGGGTTTCTTTTCTGGCCACTTAGCTGTGATTTAAGCCGAGATTGGACTTAAATCACTGGAAAAAGACAATAATGATTCCTGTCTCAATGAATGGTCGTTAACGGTCACTGAGATGAACACTCAGGGAATTAGCTGCTGTTAGGGAGCCTTGTGTGGTAAGCATTTCATCTGTTGTCAGCACATTTATTTGCAGGGCATTGGCCAAATGGAAGTGACTGAGGCCTGGCCCTTTCCCATGTGGCGACTGAAAAGTGCCTGGAGTTTTTCCTCCACTCTATATCTGCTTTGATACCTTTGCCATGTAGTTGTTCCTGCTGTGATATGCTAATTTAAAAAATGTAGTTTTTAGAAATATCTATTGTTTTATTATCATAACAGCTATTAAAACTGCATCTTCTGAAGTCAGAATACAATTTAATTTTTATTAAGTTCTACTTTATTTAAATTACAAAGAGAAAAAAGCGTAATTTCTACTTATGGATGTACTTTCACAGATAAATTCCTTTAAAGGAGACCAAAACGCTAAAGCAGTGAAAAAACCACCTACTGCTATAAGCTAATGAAAAAGTGTATCTATTTATCTTTCATAAAATTAATATATTCTTTTTGAGCATTTGGAAAATACAAAGGAGTATAAGAAAATGGTTAAAAATTATATTCCCACTACCCAGAGAGAAATTTGACTTTTAATGTGTTTTTCTCCCATTTAAAGGTTTGAGATGTAAAAATAATTTTTTGCCACCTTTTTTAAACTTAATATTATATATAATATGTTGTCCTAAGGCATAAAAGTATTTTAAGCATAACTTGTTGTATTTTTACCAATATCATATTTTGAGAAATGTCAGCCTTTTAGAAAAGTGCAAGAATAGTGCAATGTACACCTGTGTACGCTTCACCTGGAATCACCAGTTTTTAAATGTTGCCACGTTAGTTTTACCTCCCTGTATAGTTTTATTTTGGTGAGCCCTGAACATGATTTTTAATGACTACATCTATTTAATCTTGTGTATGTATCATAATTAACCATTCTCTTATTAGGCCTATTTAGTTTCTTTTACCTTTTTTTTCCCATTTAAAATTGAGTTTAGTGAGCGTATATATTAAGCACTATATATACAGGATCTTGTTTTTAAAACCATAACCCTAGTGGGTAGATATTACAGAAGAAAGGATTAAAGCTTAGGGAACTTAAATAACTTGCCAAGAAGTGGTGGAGCTGAAACTTGAATCCAGGTCTCTTGGATTCCAAAGTCCCTGTTCTTAGTCATTTCCCAGGACTGCCTGTCTGCCCTCTACTTAGATGGTGACTCGACTTCATCTCTCTACTCTTCCTCGGCTCTTAGCACTCCCTCTTTTTTTTTTTTTTTAATTTATTTATTTTTGGCTGTGTTGGGTCTTCGTTTCTGTGCGAGGGCTTTCTCTAGTTGCGGCAAGTGGGGGCCGCTCTTCATCGCGGTGCGCGGGCCTCTCACTGTCGTGGCCTCTCTTGTTGCGGAGCACAGGCTCCAGACGCGCAGGCTCAGTAGTTGTGGCACACGGGCCTAGTTGCTCCGCGGCATGTGGGATCTTCCCAGACCAGGGCTCGAACCCGTGTCCCCTGCATTGGCAGGCAGATTCTCAACCACTGCGCCACCAGGGAAGCCCCTCCCTCTTTTTAGATGGGTCAGTAGGTTATTTTATTACTTCTTCACTTGTCTCCCCACTGTATTAGACTATGAGAACATTTAGCTTGGTCTGTGTTAGCGACCTAGTATTCCCTGTTTCTGGCACACGGTAGCTGCTCAATAAACCTCTGTTGGATAAAGAAATGAATAGGTGAAAGTGTCTTAATGCATATTGCTAAATCACTTTTCATCACTCTTGTACTAGTGTAATTTTATTAGCAAGATTTCTGGTACCAAGCTCACTGCACACTCAGTAGCAATGAGAACTTGAACTTCAGCAACTTGAAGAACATGTTGTTTGGACCATTTTATATCCACATCATTCTTCCACCTTTCTATACGAGAAAGATATAGGTATATCCCATTTTCTTAAATGAATATTTTATTTTTACGAAGGCTGTCATTTGTTGTCATCATTAAATACATATTCATTGAAAAAAATTGTTAAATTGAGAGACATAAAAAGAGGGAAGAAGCATTAAAAATTCCACCCTTCTGAAACTTTTTTGATTTTAAAAAAACCCTTCTGGTGTTTTTGCATCTTTAAAAATAAGCCATATGTTCCATCTTTCTTTCTCGAAATAATACATACTGTGAATATTTTCCTATATATTAATGAACCTTTGAGAACCAGATTTTCAAAAGCTAAGTAGTATACCATCTCCAGGAAAAGAAAAACACATATTTATTGTCCAAACAATATTCTATGATTGTATACATAGCCATAGTGAACAGTTTAGGACACAAATCTTTGCGCACAACACTAAATACTTGATTTTTTAGATGAAAATATATCAGACATACAGAAAAGTTCATAACGAACACCCAAAGATCTACTATACAGATATTTTAAGATATCCAATAACTTCACTTTTAGAGTAGGAACTCCAACTACATATAAAGTGGTTAGAAACAAAAATGTTTAGCATCAGCAGAGATGTTTCTGGCTTGGTATCCCCTAGTTTATGTCAAATGGATGTTAGGTTTTCCCGTTTGTGTAAATGTAGTTCAAGCTGTCTCAGATCTATTGCATTTATCCAATCCTTTTCTTTGATTCCTTTGGGGACACTTATTTAAGACAACTTTCCTTGACTACTGCATCAAGAGCTGGCACAGGTGCAGACACAGCTGCGGATTTTTTAGTTTTAGCTAGAAACTCATCACTCACACTTCCTTGAACCCAGCTGGATGTGTTCTTGTTTCCCGGTTGGTAATGCTATGACTCAACCATTTATTTAAATATATATTGATGATACAAACTGGGTGAAATCATTATGAATTATCAGATGTAATTTCTATTGTCTTGTGCTGTCTTGAGAGTTATACATTGCTTTCACTGCCACTAATTTCAACAAGGGAAGAAATGGACATCATAATGGTAGAAATCTGTCAGCTTACTCTGAGGGTCCCCTGCTTTCCCCCCCCCCCCAGAATATGCTGAGGCCCCACTCCAAATCAATTACCAGAATATCTGGGGGTGGGCCCAGGCATGAGTATTTTTTTTAAATTAATTAATTAATTAATTTTTACTTTTGGCTGTGTTGGGTCTTCGTTTCTGTGCGAGGGCTTTCTCTAGTTGCGGCAAGTGGGGGCCACTCTTCATCGCAGTGCGCGGACCTCTCACTATCATGGCCTCTCTTGTTGTGGAGCACAGGCTCCAGATGCACAGGCTCAGTAGTTGTGGCTCACGGGCCTAGTTGCTCCGCGGCATGTGGGATCTTCCCAGACCGGGGCTCGAACCCTTGTCCCCTGCCTTGGCAGGCAGATTCTCAACCACTGCGCCACCAGGGAAACCCTCCCCTGCTTTTTTGATCTGCAAGTTAGATCCTCTAATTTGTAGTCTGCATCCCAATACTGGCCTTGTTTATTGTGCTGACTGCTTGAACTTTCATGTGTAAAATATTACAGAAAGATATGAAGAGTATGTAAATGCCCCTTCCACTGAAAAGTATCATCTCATCCCCTTGCCAGACAGTTGATTACAAAGGACTCAAACAATTAACATAATTAATGTAGTTTCCCCTTTTTATTTAATAATGGAAAGATTAACCATCCCTGCCACACATTGAAATATTTTGGTTTTTTCTTCATTGCTTATTGCTGTTGCTTTTGATTTAGTTTCTTGTTAACTTTTAACTTACTTTTTGATTTCTTATCTTAGCTATTTATGTTAATTTTGCATTACCCTGCTTAATCTATACCGACAGTGACATTGAAGGGAAAGGGACAGATGGAGGAGTTTCAGTAGGATTTTAGCAGCTACTTCCAAATTCTTATTTATATGTATATTTTCCACGCTTAGTTCTAGGGTACCCTAGGGGGAAAAAAAGAGGCAAAATTCTCTTCAAAGATCAAAGGCAGCTATAAGTGAATGAACACCTTTAAAAACGTGGCCTCCAATCCTTTTGTTTTCTTCTTTGAGTTACATGTAAAGCTCAGCTGTGTTTGATGTTTGCACTTTTCAGGCTCTTCGGCAATGCGCTTTGGCACTTCTTTCTCATTTTCCCTCTGCAAGAGAGTCACCTGCACTTCGGAGCTGGGAGGCTGTGGGGAGGGGGTTGTGGTCCCCAGGATTTCCGGAGGACTCGGGGCTGCTTAGTAGTTACCTCATTTTACGGAAGTCCAGGGTGGAAGAAGGGACTTACCTCAGGCCCACATTTAACGAATTATGATGCCAAGAGCAAATACTGGTCTTCTGATCCTCACATTTAGTACTTAGTGTCCGTGGTCTCTTTACCCCACTATTATTTTTGCCTCAGGGCAACGGTTCTCACAAAAGGAAGAGTTTTAGAGCAATACTTTTGGTGATTCCATGCTGAAAGGATCTTATACGAATGATACTGAAGATTTTGATGTATTTGTTTTTTCTTCCCAGGATTCATACCTGTATGTAGCCTTGGAGTGGCTCAAGTGGGCAGGATGAACTTTGGAAAGGATGTCAGCACCTTGAAATATTTCACCATCTGTGGCTTACAAGAGAGCTATGAACCATTTGCCGTTAACACGAACAGGGATATTACCATGTGGCTAAGCAAGAGACTTCCTCAGTTTCTCCAAGTTCCATCAAACCACGAGCATATTGAGGTTTGCTTTTCCTTTAGAAATCAGACCATTGCCAAAAACCAGGAGCGGGTGTTCCTACTTGGACAGTTGCTGTCACTTCCTTAAAATGATGGCTCTGATGTGTTCCACTGTAGGGGAATCTAAGGACAGGATTACCCTCTGATTTTAGGTACTTATGAGAGGCTGATTAGACTGATTACCTACAATTAATCCTCGAACAACTTCGGGGTTAATCTGCATATACTTTATAGTCGGCCCTCTGTACCCACGGATTCAGCCAGCCGCGGATTATGTAGTGTGCTATAGTATTTACTATTGAAAAATACACACATATAAAGTGGATCCAAGCAGTTCAAACCTGCGGTGTTCAAGGGTCAACTGTATATAATTCTTTTTTTATGTAGGCAATGTCAGGCTCAATCTGAATATATACAGTTTTAACATGAATTTCCCAAATCATCTTCTGAGTTAGAAACAGAACTGTGAGTATGTCTGTAACACAGCAATCCCTCTATTTAATGATCTCATTTATGAAATTATGCCATGGGCGGGCCATGTTTTGGGTTGTAAAGGTGTGATGCTCGTTAGGGTTTTAGAATCAGGAAACTGACAATGGTGAGCGTTTGAACAATCATGTCTTCATTTGTTAGGTGACCAGAATAGACGGCACCATCGACAGTTCCCCGTGCTTAAAGGTCACTCAGAAGTCCTTTGGCTCTCAGAACAGCAGCACGGATATCATGTTTTATCGTCTGAGCATGCCCATCGAGTGCGCGGAGGTCTTCTCCAAGACTGCGGCTGGAGGCATCCCTGGCGCCAGTCTCTTTGGGCCCAAGAATGATTTGGAGGATTATGATGTGGATTCGGACTTCGAGGTTCTCATGAAGACAGCTCATGGCCATCTGGTGCCAGATCGAGCGGACAAAGACAAAGAAGCTACAAAACCAGAGTTTAACAACCACAAAGATTATGCTCAGGAAAAGCCCTCTCGTCTGAAACAAAGGTCATTGATATATGCAAAATGATTTTTAAAATTTTTTTTAAATTTTAATTTCTTTAATGATTTAAAATATGTATTTATTATGTTAGGGGATCACAGGAGAGGGTAATAGCGGGTAAGGGATTTCCAAGGTCAATTTGTTCTTCCTCTTCCTCCTTCTTTATGTACCAAGGATTCTACAGAAGAAAAAGCAGTCCGTTGACCATCTAATTTGTTACCACTAACAATCTATCTCAAGAGTTACTTTTTCTATGAATTTTTTTTATTGTGGTAAAAATAAAATTTACCGTCTTAAACATTTTTAAGTGTACAGCTCAGTAGTGCTAAGTATATTCACATTGTTGTGAAACAGATCTCGGAACTTTTTTAGTTTGCAAAACTCTGAAACTCTACACCCATGAAATAACTTGCCTTTTCCAACCTCCCCCAGCCCCTGGTCATCACCATTTTACTTTTTGTTTCTATGAATTTGACTGCTTTAGATACCTCATATAAATGAAATCATACAGTATTTGTCTTTTTGTGACTGACTTATCTCATGTAGCTTAATGTCCTCAAAGTTCATATGTGTTGTAACATATGTCAGAATTCCCTTCCTTTTTAAGGCTGAATGATATTCCAGTGTGGGTATATACACCACATTTTGTTTTTCCATTCATCCACTGATGGGCATTTAGGGTGATTCCACCTCTTGGCTATTGTGAATCATGCTGTTAAGAACTTGGGTGTGCAAATATCTTTTCACAACCCTACTTTCAGTTCTTTTGGGTATATACCCAGAAGTGGGATGCCTGGTACTTCTGTAATTAAATTTTTTTAAAAAATAAATTTATTTATTTTATTTATTTATTTTTTTGGCTGCATTGGGTCTTCGTTGCTGCATGTGGGCTTTTCTCTAGTTGAGGCGAGCGGGGGCTACTCTTTGGTTCGGTGCGCAGGCTTCTCATTGCGGTGGCTTCTCTTGTTGCAGAGCACGGGCTCTAGGCACACGGGCTTCAGTAGTTGTGACTTGCGGGCTCTAGAGCGCAGACTCAGTACTTGTGGCGCATGGGCTTAGTTGCTCCACGGCATGTGGGATCTTCCCGGACTAGGGCTCAAACCCATGTCCCCTGCATTGGCAGGCGGGTTCTTTACCACTGTGCCACCAGGGAAGCCCTATATTTAAATTTTTGAGGAAAAAAATTTATATTTTATTCCATAGCAGTTGTACCATTTTACAATCCCATCAGCACTGCATGAGGGTTCCAATTTCTCCAAGTGCTTGTCAACCCTTGTTACTTTCTGGTTATTTGATAGTAGCCATCCTAATGGGTGTGAAGTGATATCACATTGTGGTTTTGATTTCCATTTCCCTGATGATTAGTGATGTTGAGCATCTTTTCATATGCTTACTGGTCATTTGTATAACATGTTTGGAGAAATGTCTATTCAAGTTCTTGGCCCATTTGTTGATTGGGTCATTTGCATTTTTGTTGCTGAGTTGTAGGAATTCTTTGTGTATTCTAGATATTAACCTTATCAGATATATGATTTGTATTTTCTCCCAAGTGTTAGTTTTTAAGACGTTTATATTTACATTACTGGTTGAACCTTAGAGTATTCTCTCTAAATAGTACTTCTTAATGGATAAGAAGGTAGATTGTTTTAGCATCCTTTCTTACACTAAATATGAAATTCTCAACCTCAACACTATTGCCACTCTGGGTTAGATAATTATTTATTGTAAGAGTCTGCCTTGTGCATTGAAGGATGGTTAGGCAGGATCCTTCCACCGCTAGATGCTAGTGGCACCCCTCCCCCACCAAGTTGTGACAACCAAAAATATCTCCAGATATTGCCAGATGTCCTCTTGGGAGCTAATCATCCTGGCTGGCAACCACTCTACTAAGTTAATTATATGTTTATGTTTGAGATAGGCAGAACATTTTAATGTTGCTTATTCCTAGTCCTCTACTATATTTCAGATTTTTGCTTAGAAAGACAAAGCCAGATTACAGCACCAGCCATTCTGCAAGACTCACAGAAGACGTCCTCGCAGATGAGAGGGACGACTATGATTACTTGATGCAAACGTCCACGGTATGAGGTTGCAGCTTTTGTCATTTATTTCTATTTATCAGTGATCATGCTTTGCATTTCAGATAGTTAACATTGATTCGTACTGTTTAGCAAGCTTATTTTTAAAATAATTATTCACTTATATCTTGGGGACTGAAAAGTTGAAAGACGTATGTATATTCTAATGGATATTATGCAATAAGAGAGCTATTTTAGGAAAAATAATCCTTAATGGCACCCTCAGTCCTGATTTTGTTATCCTCTTTCTTGACAGCATTTTATTTGCCACTTAAGTTTTCCAAGTACATTTTGCAGTTTCTTTTGTCTCAGTGATATGTCTGCAAGATCATTTATCGTACTTTGTTAGAGGTCAAGGTGTGCTGTCTGCCATTTTGAATTTTTAAAGCACTTCTCATAAAACGCCAAATAGAAAAAAAATATATAGCTGTGTCCCTTTTAGAGTTCCCCCATATTTGAACTTGACTTTCACATATCAGATCTGAACTATTTCGAAGTGATTTTAAGGGTTCAAAATATTATGTTAGTGATAGCATATTCAAGGTATAAAACAGGTATAAAAGCTGTAGCATAGATTATTGTTCTGGTGTAAGCTTGAAGAATTCAAAGCTTACCTGTGTAATGGATTGATGATTTTATCACATAAACATACTATATATGTACTCCCCCATCCATACATACTTGGAAGTATAAAAAGCTTCAGATCATCTTTTGCTCAGATAGTCTTTTCTCTTTTTCCCATTATTTCTGAAATAATTCAGGATCTCTGTTTTAAGACTTTTCCTTTGCCACATCAGTCCTTTGTGCCTATAACATTTTACTTAGGCCAAAGGATTTTTTTTTTTTTTTTTGCTGCTTTAAACTTTGGGCTTTGTTGTTGTTGTTGTTATAGCATAATTGGATATACTATTATTAGTATTGAATATACTATTATTTTCTTTTTTATTGAAGTATTGTTGATTAACAATGTTGTGTTAGTTTCAGGTGTACAGCAAAGTGATTCAGTTATACATTTGTGTATATTGGGTTGGCCAAAAAGTTTGTTTGGGTCTTTCCATAGCATGTTACGGAAAAACCCAAATGAACTTTTTGGCCAACCCAATATTTTTTTCAGATTCTTTTCCATTATATCCATTACAAGATATTGAAGATAGTTCCCTATACTGTGCCATACAGTAGGACCTTCTTGTTTATCCTTTCTACATATACCAGTTTGTATCTGCTAATTCCAAACTCCCAATCCCTCCCTCTCCCACCCCCCTCCCCTTGGCAATCCCCAGTCTGTTCTCTATGTCCATGATTCTGTTTCCGTTTCATAGATAGGTTCATTTGTGTCCTATTTTAGATTCCACATATAAGTGATATCATGTGGTGTTTGTCTTTCTCTTTGTGACTTACTGCATTTAGTGGGATAATCTCTAGTTGCATCCATGTTGCTGCAAATATGCCAAACGATGTTAAACAAAGACATATCTTCTTAGGCAACTTAAAGACATTGCAAGTCAAAGTTTTGTTTCTTTTTGCTTTGCCGATACTTGGTGTTGCTGTCTTGACAGTACTATTACTCAGTGAGAATCTTTCCTGGACAAGAACCTGCCAGCGTCTGGGTGGGCTGGATCACGTCTGATTTCCATCAATATGATACAGGCTTTGACTTGGACAGAGTTCGTACGGTGACCGTGACTCTAGGAGATGAAAAAGGGAAGGTGCATGAAAGGTAGGTTTTCCTCGACTTCTTACATGAATGACATTTGATAAAAATGTTGATAAACCTAGGCATTTTTTTTTCTCTTGGATTTTATGTCCAAGATAATATTCTGTTGATAGGAACAGTGTAATCAAACCGTTAACGTCCATGTCCTTTTTGTTACTCATACAAGCCGGTAAGGAATCTGAATATATTAAAAGTGCAAAATCTTATAAAGTAAGAGCAGTGCATCTCTTTGGGGTAATAATCATATATTCCTTCAGGTGACAGCGCACACGACTAATGACTTGGGTTACCATTACTTAGCCATTGTGTGAGGATTAGAGACGGGTGAATGTGAGGCATTTAGCCTGTGGTCTGATCTGCACCTTGGGAACTGGTTAGGAGGTGGGGAGAAAAAGGTGAAGACAGTGTGGGCTTAGTGGTTTAGACCAGGTGGACGTATTTGAACTCAGACTGAGGAGCCGTGGGTTCTTTCCTCAGCTTTGCCATTGACTCGCTGTGTGGCTTTGGGTAAGTCAGTTACAGTTTCTGTGCCATCCTTTTTCATTTATGAAACAAAACAAACCAAACTCAAACCAAACCTTCAAAAAAGTGAAGAAGGCTATCTTCCTTGCAGAATAAGACAAGAGAAGATCTGGCCATTTGCATCTACCTTTTGTGCCCGTGCATCCTCTCTGATCTGCTGTGATGGGTCTCATAGAAAGAGCCCCCCCCCCCCCATAATGTTGCTTTTCTTTAATACCTGCACCATCATTTTTGGTGACCGGAAGCTCCCTCCCCTGCCTTCAGGTTGTAACACTTGAACCGCAATGAACTTAGCGCTTGAGACAGTGAGCCTAGCAAAAATTCTCCAATGAACAGTGCTTTACGTCAGTAGCGGGGGGTGGGGGGGGCCCGGGGGGGCCCAAATCACCTGTTTCCAGGAATATTCTGAGGGATATATTTGATTTTCAGAGATGGAGGCAGTGAAAGGAGATAATATAGGGATATGGTATCTGATTGATGTTTTTGGTGTAGGAAATACAGGCTAGGGAAGGTTGTTGAATCTTACATAAATAGAGCATAGAAACACAGCCAACTTTTGATTATTCAGAAACTGACTTTATCTCCGCCTTCTTGCTCTTTTCCTCCTACTTGCCTGTGTTTGCCCTTTTTGCCAGCCTCATTCATACATGCACTGCACAGTAGTAGAGAAAGGGAAGGAGGTGAAACTCAAATCGCTTAAGTTTGCTACTCTCTCTGGTAAAGGTTTTGTGGAGGGTGAAACTCAGGTGGGGTTTGTTGTTAATATCACAGACCTTGCGCACATCCCAGCTAAGTCTGTCTCTCATAACAGATCACCAGGAATTGTCCAGAAAGGGGCTTAATTTTAGCCAAATTTTATATCTGTCGAATCACTGACAGCTCATGTAGAATTGGCCTAAAGACTTTGATAGTGTTCAGAAACAGGTGCTTCTCATCTCAGAACAAGTGGTTTAAAAACAAAAAAAAAAACCCTTGAGATTTGTGACCACCTAGAGGGGTGGGATAGGGAGGGTGGGAGGGAGACGTAAGAGGGAGGAGATATGGGGTTGTATGTAAACGTATAGCTGATTCACTTTGTTATAAAGCAGAAACTAATACACCATTGTAAAGCAATTATACTCCAATAAAGATGTTAAAAAAAAAAACCCATGAGAATGAAAATTACCAATTTGGATGATTATTACATAGTTAAACTTTTTGTGTGTGTGTGTGTGTGTGTGTGTGTGTGTGTTAGTTTCTGCTTTATCATAGTTAAACTTTTTTGAACCTCAGAAAAAGGTCCAGTTTGGTTTGAGTTTTTGGAGGGAAGGTGCAGGTCAGTTCTTATCCTTGGTTCCAACTCATTGACCTGTCTTCATTAGGTGTGAAATTGAGAGATTGGAAGACCTGACTCAGAATGTCCACTGAAGTCAATGGAGTTTTGCTCAGAATCACAGAATCGGGCCCACTGTACACCTGTCCCATTTCAGCATGAGCTTGTTGCTTGCACAGCATAACTTAGGTTTAGTTTGCCAGACGTCCATGCTTTCCACGCTACCTGTGCTTGTTCAAAGATAAACATGTTTTTTTGCAATTCAGCATCAAACGCAGCAACTGCTATATGGTGTGTGCGGGTGAGAGCCTGAGCCCCGGGCAAGGACGCAACAACAACGGCCTGGAGATTGGCTGCGTGGTGGACACCGCCAGTGGGCTGCTCACCTTCACGGCCAACGGCAAGGAGCTGAGCACATACTATCAGGTATGTGGTCAGGGATGGCCTTGTGCTTCCAGGGAGGAAACCTTTATTCCCGTTAGAGAGGAGAACACATTTTGCAAGATCAAAAAGTAAATTATAAGCTAGAAGGAAATGAAAACACAGATGAGTCAATTCTGTATTTTTACTTCTGTTTGAGTAATAACAGTGCCGTAAGCCCTTCAGAGTAAACAGTACATTCCTCCAAAAATGTTCACATAGTCCTGAAATGAAATATTCCAAATAATTATTGAAAGAGAATATCTGCATGAGAGGAAGAAAAAGTCTTTTTCTGTAAAGTGTTTCTTAGGTGTTAGGAAGAAAATATATTTTTGTGTGTGTTCCTTCCTTTACTAATATTATTAAATTCATTTGATTATTTAAGGTGGAACCAAGTACAAAATTATTTCCTGCAGTTTTTGCGCAAGCTACAAGTCCCAACGTTTTTCAGTTTGAGTTGGGAAGAATAAAGGTAAGAAAGACTCATTCCTGGTATTATATTTGGGTTGTTTTTTGTTAGGAAATAGCATTTACTTCTTCTTCAATTAATTCCATACGTTATTAGTACTGATATTAATCACATAAATCATTCTTTAAAAGTTTCCATATTTGAAAATTCTGTAATCTCATTAAGGTCACTAGAGTAACATAAGTAATTAGAAAGGGTTTTCTTTGGTTATCATAAGTATATTATTCAATAAAACTAGCCTTGTACAGAACACAAATGCCAAATTACATACAGCTCAATAATCACTGAACTCACGGGTAAGCTAGCGAACGGGCTTGAAGAGCTGAAAGTATGCTACATTGTGGTAAATGCGAGAGTGGCAGGTATTGAGTACTCTGGGAACATAAATGAAAGGACAACTAAGTAGGATGGGGTGGATCAGGTAAAGCTGAAAGAGGAGATGACATTTAGGTTGATTCTTAACTGTTGAATTACAGAGCTCAGGGTACGTTTGCTAGGAGAGGGCATTCTAGACAGAGGGTGAGAGAAAGTGAAAATACATAGGCATGAAAGTGCTGAAGGTTAAGGAATTCAGTGTGACTGTAACAAAGGATGCTTCTGGGATATGGCTAGAGATGAATATGGATGGAAGGTAGTCCAAGTTGAAAAGGCCTTAAATGCCACATTAGGAAGTGTACACCTGTTCCCTAGGCAGTGGTGCAGTGGTGCTTTACTGGAAATTTGAAGCAGGGGACTGAGTATAATCAAACCTGTTTTGGGAAAATATGTTGGTAGTAATGTGGAGAAATATCTGCCCTCAAATGAATGAGAGCAGGCAGTAATAATTATCTATCAACAGTTTGATATTGTCCACCTGGGAGAAGATGATGAGATTCACGAAAGTCATCATAGAGAGAGAGTGATACTTAAGAAGATGTTTTAGGGGAGAGATTAACAGAATTTGTCAATGAATTGGTTTAATAGGATTTGTTGAAATTGGATTTGGTGCTCAAGGAGAATGGAGAATCAAGGATTAATTTTTTTTCTTTTTTTTTTACTTTTTTTGGGGGTGGACTTTTTTTTTTTAATTAAAGTATAGTTGATTTACAATGTCGTGTTAGTTTCAGGTGTACAGCGTGGTGATTCAGTTGTGTGTGTGTGTGTGTGTGTGTGTGTGTGTGTGTACTCCTTCAGATTCTCTTCCCTTATAGGATATTACAAAATATTGGGTATAGTTCCCTGTGCTATACAGTAGGTCATTGTTGGTTATCTATTTTATGTATAGTAGTGTGTATATGTTAATCTGAAAAGGATTAATTTAAATACTTTTAGTTTGGCCAGCCAAGGGATACTAATACAACAACAAGCAGAAGAGCCTGCTGAAATTCAGGAAAAGGAATTGAGTTGAAATTCGCAATTGTAAACAATGAGATGCTGGGCACCCCTCAGGGTGAATGTAGTAGACAGTTTTACCATGCTGGCTCAGTGACCTTGGACATATTTCTTAAACCATATGAGCTCAGTTTCTGCCTTTGTAAAATGAGATTCCAGCTGCCGCAGAAGAGCCAATACGATATGGACTAAAGGAATCTGTGATTTTTGTTAAGTAGGAGGGCTTTAGTGACCTTGCCAGAAAAATTTCAGTAAAATGATGGAAGAAGCCGTAGTATTTTTTTCAAGATCATTCAATTCATATTATTATTTGAGATTGAACGTGAGGGAAAGGAGGCAGCAAGTTTGGATGACTGAAAAAAAGTTAAAATTTGACAGAAAAGTGGTAGTTTCTCAGAACCCAGACTCTGATATTGGTCTATTTGACATTTATGTTTCGTGTTTCATAGATATTGCAAATTGGATATGTCCGAAACTGGACCGCTGACCATCACTCCCCCCTCCTCCTGACTTGCCTGATCGAGTCTTCCTGATCTGTCAGTTAATAACTCAGACCCCAAACCTTGGAGTCATCCTTGGCTTCCCTCCTTTACATTCCGCATCCCAGTTCCTCCCCCCAGCAAATCCTCCACCTCTGACCTCTCCCACCACCCCTCCTACTGATCTGCCCTCCATCACCATCGTTTCCCATCTGTATTTCGCCACTAGCCTCTAATTCATCCTCACCCCTCTGTTTATCATAGAACAATCTGAGTGACTGTCATTATTTTAAAATAAAAATCAGACCATGTCACTCACTTCATTGCTTGAAACCCTAGAAACCCTATTTCCCCGAGAGTAAAACTCAGAGGTCTGATGATGGTTCTCAAGTTCTAAACCACCTGACCTCCTCTAACCCCTTTGACTTCATCTCCTCCTGCTGTCCCCTCCTTCACTCCACTGCAGCCACCCTGGCCCCCAGCTCTTCCTCAGACTTGCCAGGCAAACTCCCTCCTTGGGTTCTTTGCATTCACAGTTCCCTCTTCATGGAAACTTATTCCCCTGCATATCCACATGGTTCTTCTCTTTGGATCTTTCTGTAAATGTCATCTTCTCAGTGACACCATTCTGACCACCCTGTTTATTATTACTGTCCTGCATTCTGATTCCCCCATCCTGTCTTTTTTTTCCCTCTCCATGACCTCTTTTCTAATAACTAGTTAATTACTGATTTTGTTTATTTTATGTCTAATGAAAAAGAAATGGAAGCTGTATGAGGGTAGGGATTTTGTCTGTTTTGTTTCACTGATACATTCTCAGTGCCTGACACAAGTGCCTGGGTTTTTTGTCCCCATTAGCAGAAGAGAATAGGAAAGTAGCTTGAGGATGAGCAAGTCTAAATAATGCAGTAGAGAAGGTTCTAGAGGAGAGGGAGAAACCGAAGGTAACGTGGAAAGATGAGATAATTGTTTTATTGGCCCAGAAGAGGCAGGCAGGGGTGGTATCACGATCATAAATGAATGAATAAGCTTTGGCAAAGTAGAGACTTTTCTTTCCCTGAGGCCAGACCGTAGGAATTGGAATGGTTGAGGATACATATTAAAGGTGGAGGAGAAAGAAATTGTGTTTCTTGTTTAATAGTCAGGTTTATCTGTTGAGCTGTGTCTGGTATATTGCTGGTTGCTCAAACCTGAGAAACCTGACGATGAGTGAGGGTGTGAGTAGTTTAAGGATGGATGAGGTGGGTGACAAAGGACAGACAGTAAGAGAGGGAGAAAGCCAAGTGGATGTGACCAGTCTTTTCAGGATGTTTGGATGAAAGCAGCTAAAGACATGCCAAGCGTCCCTGAGGACGCAGCTTGGTAAAGAAATAGGAAAGATACCTGGTTATACTCTCTTGCTCTTGCATTCTCACTGTGCCATTGAGTATATGGGAAGGAGACATCCCCAAATTTTCTCCACTAGTCCTTTCAGAAACAGCTCAACCCAATTTCTATTAGTTTTTGTATTGACTCTGCTCAACACGTAGCGTATCTGTCATTATCTCTTTCCTGTGCAGAACTCTAGTCATCACTTTATTGACCCCCCCCCCCCCAGGAGTGTCATCCATTCATTCTTTTTCTGCTTCCCCATCTCCTAGAATGTGATGCCTCTCTCAGCGGGATTATTCAAGAGCGAGCACAAAAACCCCGTGCCGCAGTGTCCCCCTCGCCTCCACGTGCAGTTCCTCTCACACGTCCTCTGGAGCAGAATGCCCAACCAGTTCTTGAAGGTAGACGTGTCTCGAATAAGTGAACGCCAAGGCTGGCTGGTGCAGTGTGTGGAACCTCTGCAGTTCATGTCTCTCCATATCCCAGAGGAGAACAGGTCAGGCCTGAGCGTCCGTTACTGTCTGATGGGGACCCATCAAATTAGGTGCCTACCCCAGGGTTCAGGGGTGGTGCTGGGGAAACAAAATGGGGTTTAAAAAATACTGATTTCTTGGGGCCATGCAGACGTTATTTTGTACATCCTAAGTTTAAGTCTGTGTCTCAACTCCTTGGTTACTGAGACAGAATTATTACAGGTGAAGAGGTGATTTGATAGTGTATGATCTCTTTCCTCATTCTTGTTTTGCTTATGAGAATAACAGTAAGTAAAAATTCAGACATGTACAGCTGCCATCTGACTTAAGGCAGCCGAGTAAGAGAGTATCACAGAACTGTAAGATAGTAAAGAGGGAATCAGAAAAATCACTTAGTTCAGTCCTTTGTTTGACAGATGGGAAAAACTGAGACCAAGAGATGTTGATGAAAGAGCATTGTGAAAATACCTTGAGGGCTTTGGAAACAAGTTTATACGCATTCTAGACAGTCATAGTAATAATATGAAGTACACTTAATGTTCAGAGGTGGCTTTGTTTATGAGTTTTAGTCTTTCCATGTGAGAGCCAATTAAATTGCAGAGATTTCATTTTAGCAACCTCATTATCAATAAGTTTGGGACCAAGATTTCCCTCCCAAAATATCATTAAAAAGTTAAGTCACAAACTGAGTGAAAACATTTCATGAAAACAATGCAAAGACACACATATTTGTTATTTTTCTTATATTTTAAAACTCTACTCTTAAAAAGCTGTAGAAGCTATGTTCATTTTTATATATTTAGACATGCTTGGCACTTTTATTTTCTTTTAATACCTTTAAAATTTAACCTGTGTTTTGGAAAACAATTGGTCCGTTCCTCAACAAGTTAAATACAGAGTTACCATAAGAGCCTTCAATTCCACGCCTAGGTATATACCCAAGGGAAATGAAAACATGTCCACACAAAAACTTGTACACGAATTTCAGAGCAGCATTATTCACAGTAGCCAAAAAGTGGGAACAACCCAAATGCCCACCAACTGATTCGTGGATAAATAAAGTGTGGTGAATCCATACTGTAAATCTATTTGGCAATACAAAGGAATGAAGTACTTATATGTGCTACAAAATGGATGAAGCTTTAAAACATTATACTAAGTTTTTAACTAGTTATACTACTACCACACGTTATAGGATTCCACTTACAGGAAAAGTCCGTAATAGGCAAATCTTTAGGGAGAGAAGGTAGAATAATGTTTACTTAGGGGAGGCAGGGGCAGTGGACCTGAGGAGTGACTGCCACTGGGTACTACTGGGTTTCTTGTGGGGTGAGGAAAACGTTCTAAGCTTAGATTATGGTCATGGTTGCCCAGTTCCATTAATATACTAAAGCCATTGAATTATTTATTGTAAATAGGTAAGTTGTATAGTATGTAAATGATATCTCAATAAAGCTGTTTCCAAACAGAAGAAATCCAAAGAAAAAAATCTGGCCAGGTGAATTTTTTTTAATCCATTAGTATTTATTTGTATATTTTTAGGTGAAATAATTAGATATAGCATTCATAATGTACCCTTTAGAGGATTCAATTTAATTTCATACTTTTTATTTTATGTGAGAAAAGTTTTATTGGAATATTGCATCTAATGTTTTAAAAAAATTACTCTGCAACCAAAAGAAACATCACATTTGGGAACGAATTTTTCTTTATAAGAGAAAATATTCTCTCTCTATTAAGCAGAGAGTTTTAAGGTTGTGATTTAATATGTTGGCATGTCATAGAAACCCAACATACACTCCTGCCATAGTAATGTATCATTTATGTTAATTACCTGTGATAAGTTATATGCGCATGAATGGATAATTTAAATTCTTACTATAGGCGGTAAAGAATTTGAGTCAATTTCCCAAAATATATGAAATGCAAATTTGTAAAAAAAAAAAAAAAGTGTCATTGGAATCAGGTTGCAGAGAAGGTAAGGATAGGAAAATAACAAAGCCGGGACTGGTCCACAGTCATTCACATCACACCATCATATGGTTGCACATTGGTTTCACACTTCGTAGAAGCCAAAGAAAAATCGGATGTGTTTCAAAATTCAGATTCCAAAATGGAAATGCCGACTAGTATTCAAGTAGAATCTGTTCCTCATGCCCCAATAATATGGCAATTAACTAATATTTTAAAAATTGAATGGTAGTAGATGTATGTCAGTCCTCTGTTTCTTTCAGGAGATATCTCACTCATAGTTCATAATTTAATTTACTTATTTTTTGGGTTGTTTCTCTCTTTAACTAGGCAGTAAGCTCCCTTAGGGCAGGAATCTTGTCTGTATTGTTCACCATCATTTCACCAGTGCGCAGTGATCAGTACATAATAGGTACTCTGTAATATTTGAGGAATAAAAGAATGATATTGAGTCATGAAGGAAATTTCTCCCCTGGAGACTTTAAAGACTATAATGAGTTGTATTAGTCAGATTTTACTGTAATGGCAACCCCCAAAATTTCGGTGGCTTGCAAAGAAACCTGTATTTCTTGCTCGTGTTACATGAGGTCGTGGGTCCACTGCTGCTCTGCTCCAGGCTGGGGAGATGGTCTGCAGATGTGGTTCACGTGCCTTCTTGCCCAGCTGATGGGGCAGCCCTGATCTGGGACGTATAGCTTCCTTGGTCAAGGGTAGATATGAAGGAGGGCTAACAGACCTCTAAGAGTTTTCTTTTCCCTTGTGGCAGATGTTCTATCCAGTTACATTTTATTGACCAAAGCAAGTCAGGTAGTCAAGCCCAAAGTAAGTAGGGTCGATAAGATGACTCCATCTACAGGGAAGAAAGGAGAAGGAGGATATTTACTGACAACAATACAATTTACAGCACGCGCTAAAGATGTGCTAGATGATATATTTGGCGTTGTGCTTATAACAGATAAAACAGTGAGTTATTTCTTTTGCTCTCCTCCAGTTAAAGCCGTTGTTCATTAATGTATGAATATTGCTACAATGGGTTGGTGTGGAAAGACAGACTGAATTAGTTGAGGTACATCCTTTGGTTTGCCTTGACCTAAGTCAGGTTATGAGAAGTAGACTACAAATCCTTCCGATTTCTCCCATTCATTCATTCATTCCACAAACATGTATTAGTGCCCACTGTGTTCCTGGCACTGGATAGAAAATAGTGAGCAAAACAGACATGACCCTTACCTTAAAAGACTGGTCTGGTAGGGAGGAGGGGTGCTTTATAGGAAAGAACATGGCATCATAAAATGAATCATGGGGGGTGAATTGGGAGTGGCAGCAGCAATGTAGATTGTAGAGTCCTTATATGTTGTTTCTAGAAACTGACATTTTGAGATTGATCAGACAGTAGACTGAATTGCGTTCTTCAGTAAGGACCTGGAGTACAGATATTCTGTGTTGCTACAATAAATGGATTTATATATTTTGGCCATCTGCCAGGCTGAGGGGTGGGTAACAGTCTTCTTGGGAGATTGAAGAGCCCAGTTAAGATATGGGAATCCTCCACTACACCTTGAGGTGGCGGGGGCTTACTCAATTATACCTTTCCAAGAACTAGGTGCTAGCAACTGGGCCCAGCAGATGTGTGGTTTCCTGGAAGTCTAGGTGGTACACAGGGTGGGTAATTATTTGCTAGGCATTTTATAATGCATGAATCCTCTGACTCTGAGAGTCAGAAGGTGGAGTCTGGAGTAAATCTGCACCATCAAGCCACAGTGGGTTTTAGCAGAATGCCTGTGACCTGAAAAGCACAGGTACAGTGGATAGGTGGGGTGGGCAGGATGACAGGGTATCTAAGGATAGTGACAAAGCTTAACAATAAATAATCACAAGTAATTATTCAGTACCCATTGTGTGCTAGGCTAGGTGCTGGATGAATGCTAATAACCACAGTATATAATAGCCCCTGTCCTGATGAGCTTATATTACAGTCTCACCAAAGATACATTGCAAGATGAATGAGTGGTTCCCTTGATTTTCAATGTATCAAGTTTCTACCTTTAATACTATAGTGTTGCCCATGAACAATCTATGTAATTTAAAGAGTTTAGAAAAATTAGCGCATCTAAAGGAATTATGTGCTCTTAAAATAGATTTTCTTTTAAAAGGAATGACTTGACTTTAGGTACATTCTGGACATATGCTTAAGGTTTAATTGCATTGAAAGGTCATGATGTGTGGTAGAAGCAAAATGATCTGATATAAACTCAGATTCCCAACAGAAACTTCCCTGAGTGAAAATGTCCCTAATAGTGTTTGTTTCATGAGTGGCACATACCTGGTGGAAACAGGGTGGCATTGGCATATGTTTGGGTCTGTGAGGGACGTGTAAGTAGGTAAATTATGTCAAAGGAATTATCCCTCTGTTTACCTACTGACTGGTTACACTCAGAGCTGATCCTAAAGTCAGAGACAAAGCAACATAGCCTAAGGCTAAGTTTTCTGGCTTCTTGAAGCAGGTTAGCCAAATTGGAAAAGGAGATTCAGGATTTTTCGAAGAGTGCTCAAATTCTGAAAGGAGAGGAGTCCCCAGGGTCAGCTTGAGACCCAAATATCTAAAAGAGATGTTCAGAGTCCTGAGGTGATGAAGAATGAAGAAAGCTCCAAGCACTAGTGACTGGAAATTTCCAACATCAAATTCTATCTGGAAGAAAACTTAAAAACATCTAGAACTGATTTTTTAAAATCTGTGCTATCATCAAACACGTCATAGAAAACTAATTTAAAAAATAGTGTCTGTTTCCATAACTTGTGACATCAACGACGTATGTAGATTTCTCCTCTGATGGAGGATCGTTTTCAATGCCCATGTTTCACTTCTCTTGTCTCCAGATCCGTGGACATCCTGGAACTGACCGAGCAGGAAGAACTGCTGAAATTCCACTACCATACTCTCCGGCTCTACTCGGCCGTCTGCGCGCTTGGGAATCACCGGGTGGCCCACGCCTTGTGCAGCCACGTGGACGAACCGCAGCTGCTCTACGCCATTGAGAACAAGTACATGCCCGGCTTGCTGCGCGCCGGCTACTACGACCTGCTCATTGACATCCACCTCAGCTCCTACGCCACCGCCAGGCTCATGATGAACAGTGAGTTCATCGTCCCCATGACGGAGGAGACGAAGAGCATCACCCTCTTCCCCGACGAGAACAAAAAGCACGGCCTCCCGGGCATCGGCCTCAGCACCTCCCTCCGGCCGCGGATGCAGTTTTCCTCCCCGAGTTTTGTCAGCATTAATAACGAGGGTTACCAGCACAGCCCCGAGTTCCCGCTGGACATCCTGAAGGCCAAGACCATACAGATGCTGACAGAGGCCGTGAAAGAGGGCAGCCTTCACGCCCGGGACCCCGTCGGGGGGACCACTGAGTTCCTGTTCGTCCCTCTCATCAAGCTGTTCTACACCCTGCTCATCATGGGCATCTTCCACAACGAGGACTTGAAGCACATCTTGCAGTTGATTGAGCCCAGCGTGTTCAAGGAAGCTGCCGGTCCCGAGGAGGAGGGCGAGTCGCCAGAGAAGGAGCCCTGCGCGGAAGACTCCAAGCTGGAAGGCGCCGCTGAGGAAGAAAACAAAGGGGGTAAGAGGTCCAAGGAAGGCCTGCTCCAAATGAAACTGCCCGAGCCAGTTAAATTGCAGGTAATCAGAGAAAAAGATTGCAGTGAATTTCACGACCTATTAACACTGACCTTGGTCTCTTTTTCTGTGTGTGTCTGTGTGTGTATTTGTATTCCTGGGTAAAGATAGTTCTTCATAAAATTAACCAACTTCCTGTTATGCCTGGGGACATGCCCGTCTAATTTTCTTGCGTTTGGAATGAAGTTCATGTATTTTCCAATTGAGTCAGTTGACAGATTTTTTTGGGTTTTTGTCAAGGTGGTTTCCTTGGTCAAGTACGTGTCCGCCCGTCATACACGTGTGTGTGTGGCATGTCGCTATTTCTCTGTGTGTCTGTGTGCGTGTGCCTATTTGTGCATGTGCGTGTGTGTATGTCTGTCTGAAAGGAGCATAGGTGTCCGCCCGTCATACACGTGTGTGTGTGGCATGTCGCTATTTCTCTGTGTGTCTGTGTGCGTGTGCATATTTGTGCATGTGCGTGTGTGTCTGTCTGTCTGAAAGGAGCCTAGGAGGTGGGTTTTTGTCCTGCCGGTGTTACCGAGTCCAAGCTCATATTGCTCGCCGCACTGTCCAGTAAATCGAGAGACGAGGTGTTGGGGCAAGGAATAGTGACTTTATTCAGAAAGCCAGCAGACCAAGAAGATGGGGGACTGGTGTCCCAAAGAACCATCTTGCCTGGATTGGGATGCTGGTTTCTTTTATGGAGCAAAGAGGGAGAGATGTGGAAGTAAAGTTAAAAAAAAAAAAAAAGGGCAAGAAGTTATTGCAGATATTTCCTGGTTCTGGCCAGATTCAGGAGGGGAGGTGTTAATTTCTTCTTCCTGCAGCCATTCACAGCGGGGGGCCTGGTCAGGATGTTTCCTGTGAGCTTAAACAAAGGTATTTTAGCTTAATGTTCAGGCATGGGAGGCAGGGTCCCTGGAGACGGACCACTATGTATACTTTAAGCAACATCCCTTTAGTGATCAACTTGTAGCAAAAGCAATAGAATATAAAGGTTAAAGTAAAAGAAACGAATCCAATATGGAGTCACATTTGTTCTTCCCTGTTACATTTCTTCTCCCTCTTATTCATTAGCAGTTTCCTTGCGTCTCCTTGTTTCCGTGGATGCATTTCACCGACATTCTGTTGGAATGCCTGAAATGCAAGGCTTTCAGTGCCTGTTTCCAACCGCACCTCTACCCTTCCAACCTTAGGACGCTTGCTCACCAGTAGGTGTGTCCATTCTCACACGCAAGATTTTACTTCCTACCTGTGTTTCTAAAGAATCAAAGACCTTGCCTGTCTTTGTGCTCATCCAGATGTCCCAAGGACCCTTTCCTAACGCCTCTTTGGTTCATTAGCATCGGTTTGTCTCTTGCATCCTTGACACCCTTTTTTTGCTCTTCCTTCCTCAGTCAGCCCTGATCGAGGTCTTCCTCTGAGCCAGGCCCTGGGTGCTGGGTGAAGGAAGCTCACTATCTCTGGGGGAAATATACACTTATTTATATGTATTTCTGTTAGAATATCTTATTGTTCATTGCATTAAATGCTCAGAAAGAAAAGAATGGATTTCTAGAAGAGAGAAAATTTCAACTGGAATACTGTGAGTAAGGTGAGGGAAGCCCTTTCTGAAAGGGTGACTTTTTAGCTGAGGTCAGATATTGAGGAGCGGGAGTTCAGTACTTGTGAAGAAGGAGGGGAAGAGTGTTCTAGAAGCTTTTCACATGGAGCACGGAGCATGACAAAGGCTCTGACTCCGGAAGAGACCAGACCAGCATCTGCGGGGAAGGAGGGTGAGATAATAGGCAGAAGGCAGTGCATACAGAGTCTGGCTGTTTGCTAAAACCAGCCATATGGTGGATTTGAATTTTATTCTAATTTCAATTAAAACCTCTGAAGAACTTTAGCAGGATAATTTTATTCTGAAAATCTCAGTAGAGCTCCCTGTGAGAGCAGTAAGAGAGGGTGGTCATCCAGAGCCCACCTAGTAGAACGCTGTCATGCTGGTTCAGACCCGAGGGGGGCAATGCTTATGCTGGGGTGGGACAAAGCCAAAGCGGATGGAGAGAGGGACATAGACGCTAGGGCTGTCTCAGAACTGGCATTGACAGAAATGGCCATGCTGTGGATGGTGATAGACAGGGTTTTAAAGTCCTCTTTAACACTGCTGTGTATTTATATCACAATTGGTATAAAGTGTATTTAAATGTTTCCCTAAACTTGGGCAGAACATTCTCTGGAAGGCATGTTTCTACTGATGTGCCATTATCAGTTGAAAATCCTTTGGGCTTCTGGTAAAAGAATACCCAGCTGACCATTTAATGAATAAGCAATAAAACCACTTCGTTAACTTAAAGTCTGGAGGTAGACAGTCCTAGAATGAATGTCGTAGCTCAGTGGTGTCGTCAGGAACCCAGACCTTACTATCGTCCTGCAATCCTCAGTTTATGGTTTTTATCCTAAAGTGTGTCACCTCCTTCTTCCTCCAGTGATCATGTCATTAGCCAGTTTTTTTGAAAAGAGGATATTCTAGCCTGTTATTAATGGTGAAAAATCTTTCCCAGAAGACCCCTTGCAAACTTCTCTTCATTATCTCATTTGCCTCTAGCTGCAGAGGAGGCTGGGACAGTAAGTGTTCATCAGAGGGTATTTGCCATTTGGACTTAGACGAATTCTGTTTCATCCCCTGGGACCGAGCACATTGCTATCTACATAAAATCAGGATTCTGTTAATAAAGGAGAAGAGTTGACAACTAAGCGTGTCTGCCACAAATTTTGATTTGATACACATTAACTAAGTTGCAGAAATTAAATTTGGTGTCTTTTTAATCGTCTCTTTAGATGTGTCTGCTACTTCAGTACCTCTGTGACTGCCAGGTCCGGCACCGGATAGAAGCCATTGTGGCCTTTTCAGATGACTTTGTAGCCAAGCTCCAAGACAATCAACGATTCCGCTATAACGAAGTTATGCAAGCCTTAAACATGTCGGCTGCACTCACAGCCAGGAAGACAAAGGAATTCAGATCACCGCCTCAAGAGCAGGTATGAGAATGAACTGAAAGGTCTTCCTTTTACTTTGGGTTTTAGTTCCTTCAGGTTCCACACGTTGCAAAATGATACCAGAAGTTGCGAGTGTATTTTTCTCCTGTTCTCTTTAAACTGGCTAAGTTCGTTTAGTCAGTATTCATAGGTCTCACCAAAATTACCTACTTATTTGGTCTCACCAAAATTACCTACTTATTTGGTTTCACCAAAATTATCTAATTATCTGTTAGTTTAAACAGATGAGAGACTTATTAAAAGGTATCAGGTGTATTATGGACTCTGTGGAAACCACTGTGCCAGATTCTGAAGTTCTTCAAATAGGAATAATATCCAAGCACAGGTGGGTCTTCGTTGGCTGGCACAGCACCGCCCCAGCTAATAGGCACCCTTGACTCCTAGGACTTAATACTTTTCATTTTGTGTCTCCTAGAAGAACCCAGTGTCACTGCCACCAGTCTTGCAGGAATAGTGATCACCTCTTTGTGGTTCTTCCTCTGGTTGCTCACCTCCAAACCCAGGTCTCCCTTGGGTGCAGCAAAACCAAGAGCCTATGCCTAAACCCAAGAATGAGCTAGTCTAGGATTGTGCATTTTTCTGGCATCCACCTCAGGATGGGTCTCGTAGTGTGAGATATTACCAAAATGTAGCTATGGTGGTCACAAGGTATAACTGACAGATCGCGTCTTCAATATCTTACCTTGCTGTTTCCCTCTATGTCCAAGATACCTCTGAATGAAAATGTTTAGGGACTAATTGCAGAATTTATCTTTTTCTCACCAGAATGTAATTTCTTTGAGGGAAGGGACATGGAATCTTGTTTATTGCTGTAAACAACATTTACTGAGGCAGAGAACAAGTCCAACCTCTCCCAGAGTAATTCCATTTGTTAAACTACTATTGGGAGACTTGTGCTTCTGGAAAGATGGAGTACATGTGCCTTTCCCTATTCTTCCTTCTAAGTACAACTGTAACCCTGGACATTACATAAAAGACAACATAAGAAGACTCTGAAAGATAGAAGAAAGAGTGGCTACGGAAGTTGGGAGCTGAGGAATGACGTGGTGGTGAGTTCCCTGGGTTTTCTTTTTGCCTCACCTATCCCAGACTTGGAGCTAAAGAAGCCGGCAACCCAGAAACGCCAGCGGGCATAGACAAGAAAAGCCCCAACAAGTGCCTTCTCTGTCTAGCCAAAGGACCAGAAAAACTGTCTGTTTTTTCTAGCAAGACAGAAAACTTTTAGGTAATGACCATGCTACTCCAGCCAAACACCACAGTAAACCCTGTGCCCCACCCCCTACCCAAACCAGCAGACACTGAGTGGAGAGCTTAGACTTCCACTCTCACCAGGCTGTACACAGGTGCTCCAGCTGGGACTGTGGGGAGCTGGGACTTTATCCCCGCTGAGTGGTAATGACACCTACCCCTTCCTGAGTGTCAGTAGAGGCCAGGGAGGGAGATATACCAAGGCACTCTTACCCTTTCCAGCCAGGGTTGTGTGACTTCAGGTCCACTGGGGACCTGGATCTCCCAGCCTCACACAGCAGAAACAAGGTCCCCTCTCTCCTTCACGGAGGTCAAGTGGAGAAATGAACTTTCCACTCCACCTGGCAGTAATGAGGCACCCCAGCCCTTCTCCTGCTGGATAGTGTCAGAAGAAGCCAGAAGTTTAAATAAGAACCAAAGTCTCATAACATAATACCAGAAGTGTCCAGGTTTCAATTAAAAATCACTCATCACACCAAGAACCAGCAAAAACTTGAATGAAAAATGGCAATCAATAGATACAAACTCGGAGATGACAAAACTAAAAAAAGAAGGTTGCAGCAAAAAAAAAAAAATAGAAGATGCAAAGAAGAGCCAAATGGAAATTTTAGAGGTGAAAAATACAGTATCTGAATTTTTATAAACCTTCAATGGATGGACTTAACAGCAGAATGGAGGAAAAAGAGAAAAGAATCATTGAACTGAAGGGAGAACAATAGAAATTACCTAGCCTGAAAAACCAGAAAATAGAGTGAAAAAAAAAAAGAGAGCTTCAGGGACGAGTGCAAATATAGCAAAAGGTCTCACATTTGTGGCATTAGATTTCCAGAGGGATAAGAGAAAGAGAGTGAACTGAAAAAATACTTGAAAAATTAATGGTTGAAAACTTTTCAAATTTGGCAAAAGGTACAAAGATAAGAGATTCAAGAAACTGAGTAAATCCCAAACGAGATACCCACCAAATCTAAACCAAGACATATCATTGTCTTCAGTTTTCAGAAGTTTGACTAAGAAAAATCTTGAAAGCCCTGAGAAACAAGTGACACTCATAGGGGAAAGACAATTCAAATGACAACGGATTTCTCATCAGAAAATATGGACGACAGAAGGAAGTGGCACAGCATTTTTCAAGTGCTGAAAGCAAAGATCTGTCAACCAGAATTCTATATGCAGTGAAAATATCCTTCAGGAATGAAGGGGAAATCAAGACTTTCTCAAATGAAGGAAAACTACCAGAATTTGATTACTCTGAAAGAATGCCTTCTTTAAACAGAAGGGAAATGATGAAAGAAGAAAATGCGAAAAATCAGGAAGGAAGGCAAAACAACACAAGGTGTTAAGGGTAAATACAATTTCCTTCTCCTCCTGAGTCTTCTAAATTGTTTGATGGACAAAGCAAAAATGGTAACTGTCTGATGTGTTCTAAGTGTATGCATAAGAGTTATCTAAGGCAATTATATTTTCAGTGGAGAGAATAAGGGACATAAAGGAAGATAAGGTTTCTATACTTCATTTAAACTGGTAAAGTATTGATACCAGTAGACTGAGATAAATTATGTATATATTAATATAATATCCAGTGCAACCACTAAAAATGCTATGCCAAGAGATACACTAAAAAATACCACGGATAATTCAAAATGGGATCCTAAAAATAGTTCAAGGAACTCAAAGCATGTTGGGAAAAATAAATCAGAGAGAACAAACAGAAACATATCAGTAAATTCATGAATATAAATAATCTAAATACACCAAGTAAAAGACAGAGATTGACAGAGTGAATTTTAAAAACTTGGCCTAACTACATGCTGTCTACAAGAAACTCACTTAAAATATAATTAATATAGATATGTTTAAAGTAAAAGGATGAAAAAAGGTATGTCATGAAAAATTAATCAAACGAAGGTAAGAGCAAAGAAAATTATCATAGACTGACAGGAACATTACAAAAGGATAAAAGATCAATCCACCAGGAAGACAAATGTGTATGCACTAAACAAAAGAACTGCAAAATATGTGAAGTCAACACAGATAGAACTGAAAGGAGAAATAGACAAATACACAATTTTAGTTGGAGACTTCAACACCCCTCACTCAATATTTGAAGGAAAAGCTAGATGGAAAATCAGCAAGAATGTAGGAGAATACAACAGTGTCATCAACTAGCAGGATTTTTGGAAATTTGTGGAACACTCCACCCAATAACAGAACACACATTTTTTTTTCAAGTGCCCATGAAATATTTGCAAAGATGGACTGTATCCTGAGCCATGAAACAACCTCAGCAAATGTAAAAGAATTGAATTTTTTTATACAGAATTGTTTTTTTGACCACAGTGGAGTCAAATTAGAAATCAGTAACAGAAAGGTAACAGGCAAATCTCTAAACACTTGGAAACTAAACAACACACTTCTAAATAATCCATAGTTTGAGAATCAAGTCTCAAGAGAAATTAAAAACTACATTGAACTGAAAGAAAATGAAAATATCACATATCAAAATTTGTGGAAACAACCAAAACTGAAATTTATTGCATTAAATACTTAACATTTAAAAAGAGAAAAACACTCAAAGCAATAATCTAAATTGCCATCACAAGAATTTAGAAGAAGAGCAACATAAACCCAAAACAAGTAATACAGAACAGATGAGAAATGAATGCAAACTGAAAACAGGACAGTTACAAAAATCAGTGAATCCAAAAGCTGGTTATTTAAAAATATTTGTAAAGTCAATAAAACTCTAGAGAGACTGACAAAGGAAGAAAGAGAAGATACAAATTATCAAATCAGGAATGAAACAAGATATTAATACAGACCCTACGGTTGTCAAAAGGATCATGTGGGAATACATATATTCATAGTGTATGATTCTATTTATATAACGTTCTTGAAATGCCAATAGTATAGAAACGGAGAACAGATTAGTGGTTGACAGGAATTAGGGATGAAGAGCAAGCAAGATGGAAGTGGGTGTGGTTATAAAAGGGTAACAGGAGGGATCCTGAAATGATGGAATTGTTCCCTCTTTTGACTCTATCAGTGTAAGTGTCCTGGTTGTGATTCTGTGCTACTGTTTTGAAAGATGTCACCATAGGGGGTAACAGGGTAAAGGGTACACAGGATCTCTTTGTATTATTTCTTACAATAGCATGTGAATCTACAATTTTCTCAAAATAATAGTTTAACAAAAAATTCAAATACAAAGCTCTAAAAAGAAAACTTACAATTGTTTCCTAAAGGAAAATTATGGAACAGACTTTTCTTCATTTATGAATTTAATACTATTCTTCATTTGTGAATTTGATGCTATTGTATCTGAAACTAAAACAAATGGAAGAAAGTTTCTTGCAGTTTGTTTAATTGATCCATTAATGTTAGAAAAAAGCATAGTTATAAAGCATATATATAAAGCATATATATAAAAAAGTTATAGTTATTATATTACTCTTCAATTATGTTTGGTTTTCCTTCTTGACTGTATCGTTCTAAAAATAGTTCTTGAAAATATTCAATAAAGCATGGAAATTAACTGGAAAAAAAAGAAAATTTAGGAGAAGCATAATAAAAAATTTTAAAACCAACATTTAGATCTTGATTGAAGAACGCCAAGTATACAAAGGGCTAACATTGTGGAATTGAGAAAGAGAAAGCAAAAGATATAACTATTTTTCAGCATGCTAAGATTTGAATGATTTATTTGTGGTGTTTGTTGGATTGAGTGATAATGATTTTTTGTCTGTTGGGCAACTATCTATGAATACTGAAAAACAGATTTTGAACATCTTTGGTTTTTATGATCTTCTTTGCTGTGCCATTCCTGAATTCACTTTTCTTTTACTCTAGTTCTTCCTCTTCTGTTTTTCCAAACTTTCAGATCAATATGCTTCTCAATTTTAAGGATGACAAAAGCGAATGTCCCTGTCCCGAAGAAATCCAAGACCAACTCTTGGATTTTCATGAAGATTTGATGACACATTGTGGTAAGGTCTTCTTGACCTACAACTCTTATTAAATGTATATTTTAGTACACATATACTGGTACAAAAGTAAGTATGTATGTAAATACGTTCAAAAATGTACACGGTGCCTGTTAGGAGTTCATATAAGAATATTTGTTATGGCAAAATGGTTAACTAACCCCCATGTGGGAAGTCATGAGGGGTACAGAGATCAGAAAGGCATTAAGACCAAGCAGGCCACGACCAAAATTCTTTCTCTATTTTCCCTCCTTCCCTCAGTGGCCTGGGGAATGGGGACATGTAATCAGGTGCTTTTGGCAGAGAGGGGAGTGTTAAGTTAATTTAGTCTCAAGAAATTTGATCACAAACAGTTGTATTTAAACTGGTTGAGGGGCCACTTTTTAGGACTGGCCTAGGAAATCTGGCACATATCTTTTGAAATTAATTAAGACCTAAGGAACTCCTGCATTAAATTATATGTCAGTAGCCCAGATCCATTAAGGGGATTCTCCCTTATTTTTATTCTAAGAACTTTTAAAATGGAATTGATTGGATGTTCTGAATGTGTGGTTCTTTCTCCCTTTATGCGGTGGTGTGGATAAGTCTGCGTCTGCGTCTCAGTGAAAGAAAACGAATTAGCCATTTCTTAAGTGGTATATATATAGCGCCAGTGATATTATTTTCGTTTTATCTTAATGAAGAGAGTAAAAGTATATTAATTCAGCTTATGAATGAAGAACCACTGAATGACTGCCAGAAGGTTATACTATAAATACACACACACACATTTATATATATACTGTAAATAAAGGAGTGCTCTAAAATGGTAGATTTATTGCTTCAGACATAAAGTATTCCTTAGTTTAGGATATCTAATGATATCTGCTCCCTCTGTCTCTCGACTTATTAAAATATCACTGATATTTTTGGAAGCAAGTAAGGAAGATAAAAGACTAGGGAGGTTTTTAGGCAGGGCAGAACCATAGGTCTAAATGGTGCCCAAGGTCAAGAGATGCCTTAGGGTTAGCCCAAGTAGCACAATTGATTTTGACTCCTAAGGGAGTCTTTTCCCCTCTCTGCTTGGTTTTATATTTTGTACTGGCTGCTGATAGCTCTGATATCACAAGAACAGGGGAAAAAGAGAAAGAAGGAAGAGAGAGCAATGAGTGACTCTTACCTATGAGTGCTAGTGGGCAAGATTGCTTAACTCAGTGTCATCAGCTGTTTCAGACACGGCAGCATTGCTTTAAGCTATGAATGGAAAAACTTGCAAAACCTGAGAATTATTTATCCTAAATGTTTTTTTAATATTATTTTTTCTTTTCTTCTTTCTCTTTGTTTTCTTCCTACTAGGAATTGAGCTGGATGAAGATGGGTCTCTGGATGGAAACAGTGATTTAACAATTAGAGGACGCCTGCTGTCCTTGGTAGGAAAGGTGACATACCTAAAGAAGAAGCAAGCTGAAAAGCCCGTTGAGAGTGACTCCAAGAAGTCATGTAAGTTATGCAAGGGCACTGCCAAAATGACTCAACTACGGCATTTACTCATCTCTTAAATATTATACTAGATGAACCAGTGAGAAAATTGAGTTTGCAGCTTCTAAGAATCAGATTCTTAAGTAGACGTCTGTAGCCGCCAGAAGTAGACGGCAGCATCAGGCCATATCTGTAGGAACAGATTGAGAGATGGCAGCTTTGAAAGGGTGGATGGGCTCCCTAGAGAAGTAAACATTTAGGGATTGGATCAGTCTTATCAAGAGAAAGTATAAAGCAGGTAATTTAGCCTTCATATCTAAATATTATGCTATTGACTTTCAAATATTCTTGCATCAAGTTAAACCTTTGCTTAAAGGTTAAATAGATATTGTCTGTAACTATATTTTGGTTCTGAAATATTTCCTAAAATCTTATGCATTTCTGATTCATCCATATAATATTTAACTGAAAAGTCACAGCTGATACTCTGTGAAACCAAATAAGCACGCCGAGGCAATCGGTCTTTGAGACACTGCACGCTCATCCAAAAGGGTTTCATGAAGTAGGTCTGTGAGATCTGCTGACTTACTGTCTCACTGCTGAGACTCCATTCATTTAAGATGCAGTGTTGGTTTATTAATGGCTTTTATGGAAAGAAAAAAAAAAACTCATGAAAATTTTGTGTTTTTTTCACACTAACTTACGAGGGAAATCTTTTATCCATACAATTACTTCTAAATTTATTCTTCAGTATCACAACCAAATTTGAGCCAGGTCTTCTTCAAAATCAGAGTTCAAAGTTTCTTATGAATCACTTTTTATTATTATCAATTTTGACCTATTAAAACTGACAACATGGTTTTGAGATACGTGGAAGTATACTGGCATTTTATCTAAATTTTGTATTTGGTTAAAATTGGTAGTTTTTTTTTTTTTTTTTTTTTTTTTTTAGTATGGTATAGATTAAAACAGGTTAAACAGCTTCTTTTGGAAATCAGTGTATTGATGATAGGAACTAAGTACCTATGTATGAATTAGTCACATCAACCCTACTTAGCTTTGATAATTTTACTATATATTTTAAGAGGTTTGGAAGTTTTGTTGCTTTTTTTTTTTTTTTTTTTTTCCCTTTTTCAAACATCTTTATTGAAGTACAATTGCCTTACAATAGTGTGTTAGCCTCTGCTTTATAACAAAGTGAATCAGTTATACATATACAATATGTTCCCATTTCTCTTCCCTCTTGCATCTCCCTCCCTCCGACCCTCCCCATCCCACCCCTCTAGGTGGTCACAAAGCACCGAGCTGATCTCCCTGCGCTATGCGGCTGCTTCCCACTAGTTATCTATTTTACATTTGGTAGTGTATATATGTCCATGACACTCTCTTACCCTGTCACATCTCACCCCACCCCCTCCCCATATCCTCAAGTCCATTCTCTAGTAGGTCTGTGTCTTTATTCCCGTCTTGCCACTAGGTTCTTCATGGCCTTTTTTTTTTTTTTTTTTTTTTTTTTAGTATGGTATAGATTAAAACAGGTTAAACAGCTTCTTTTGGAAATCAGTGTATTGATGATAGGAACTAAGTACCTATGTATGAATTAGTCACATCAACCCTACTTAGCTTTGATAATTTTACTATATATTTTAAGAGGTTTGGAAGTTTTGTTGCTTTTAAGTGTGCTATATTGCTTGTCACATTGCAAGTAATTTTCTATGTATGGGGTAACTTTTCAACTTAATACAGTTTCATAATCAAATCCTTTGGAAGACATTTTAAGTGACAATTAGGGATACAAATTGAAGTAGAAATATAATTTCATGAGGTTGCTACTACAAAGGACTCAAATGAGGAGACAGCTGGATAAAAAGAAAGCTCCTTGAATGCCCATGGTTGACCTTTATAAGGATATATGATGTCACATCTTCTGGGAGAAAAAGAATGGAACAGAGAAAATAAAAGTAAAAGTAATAGGATCACTCATTGATTGCCCTATGGATTGCCAATAGTAGTTTTGAAAAAGCGGCTGCAATTTTGAAACAACTTAAATGCCTTTGTTTTAAGAATAGTTTTTAAAGAAAATATTGTGTATTTTTATCCTTGCATGTCTGTAACTTATCGGTATTGACATATTGACATTGAAGAATATTTAAATGAAGTTTATTTTTTTCAAAAAATATATTTTTGAAATTCTGGCACAAATTTTTTTTTTTTTTTAAAGAAATTCACGTTCTTTTATTTATTTATTTATTTATTCATTTATGACTGTGTTGAGTCTTCGTTTCTGTGTGAGGGCTTTCTCCAGTTGCGGCAAGTGGGGACCACTCTTCATCGCGGTGCGCGGGCCTCTCACCATCGCGGCCTCTCTTGTTGCGGAGCACAGGCTCCAGACGCGCAGGCTCAGTAATTGTGGCTCACGGGCCCAGTTGCTCCGTGGCATGTGTGATCTTCCCAGACCAGGGCTCGAACCCATGACCCCTGCATTGGCAGGCAGATTCTCAACCACTGCGCCACCAGGGAAGCCCCCTGGCACAAATATTGATACCAGTTTGGCTTATCTGAGATATGCATTTGAAATGCCCATCTAATGTGTCTTATTATTCTCCTTCTTTAAGAAGTATCCATAATTACTTTGCAGCCACTCTTCAGCAGTTGATTTCTGAGACCATGGTCCGATGGGCTCAAGAGTCTGTTATTGAAGACCCTGAGTTGGTGAGGGCCATGTTCGTGTTGCTCCATCGACAGTATGATGGCATTGGGGGTCTGGTCCGGGCTCTGCCAAAGACCTACACTATAAATGGTATTTCCGTGGAGGATACCATCAACCTGCTGGCATCTCTTGGTCAGATTCGTTCTCTGCTGAGTGTGAGAATGGGCAAAGAAGAAGAGAAACTTATGATTCGTGGACTAGGGTAAGTTATTTAACTATTACAGCCTTTGTCTTAGAAATGTCTTCTTTCTAGTTGTTTATCCCAATAGTAGTACAGTAGGTGCATTAGTATAAATACACTGTCTAGATTTTATGATCATTAAATTAGATTGTCATTTTGCTAGAGATTATGTTTTAAAGCTAAATAGGAAAATTTCTCAATAACAAAACATGACTAATTTTACAACTAGATGCTAAGGTGGCTATGATATACAACAAATATCTTAGATTTTATTTTTATTAATTTCTCAGTAATGTACAATCACATATAAAAAATACAGATTAATAAAAACACAATAAAATCCACAGGGGGACAGACAATCACAAGCAGGAAATAACGAGGAAGTTTGCCTATGTCTGTTGGGCCTTGAGCAAAGAATGGGGGATAAAACAACTGTTCTTAGAATTCAACATCATAGGTTGTACTTTATGTGGATTTCAGGGTTAACATTTTTTTACTGAGTTATAGTTGATTTGCAATGTTGTGTTAGTTTTTGGTGTACAGCAAAGTGATTCAATTTTATATATGTATATATATATATTCTTTTTCATATTCTTTTCCATTGTGGTTTATTACAGGATATTGAATATAGTTCCCTGTGACATACAATAGAACCTTGTTGTTTATCCATTCTATATATAATAGTTTGTATATACTAGTCTTAAATAGGGTTAACATTTATACCTAATATGTAGTCTAAGGATCCCCAAGCTGAGAAATTAACAAATAATTTGGCCTGGAGGTGTGCTTTCTCAACTCAATTCACTGTGAATTCTTGCAGGAAAAACCTACATACTACTAAAGATTAGCCCACAATCAAAATTTGCAAAACACCCAAGGAAACAATCCACCATAGGCAAGGGTCTGCAGATACAATAAAGAGTGGAGTTAGAACACCTCCCCCAAGAATTTCAGATCATAGAATGCCAGAAAGAGAACGTAAAGTTGCTGTATTTAAAATGTTTAAAAATAAGAGAGAATGAATCAAATCTCCAAAAATAAGACACAAAAAAGGTCCATGAAAATTTGAAAAATATCCAAATAGAATTTCTAGAAATGAAAAATATAATAATTGAAATTAAGAGTAGTGATTAATAAAAGTATAGATAAATAAAGCTGAAGAGAATAAATTGAATCATAGATCTGAGGAAATTAGTAATGCAACACTGAAAGATAGAGAAGTTAAGAGACATAGGGGATAGTATAAGGAGGTCCAGCATATGCTGAATAGGAGTTACAGAAAAGACAGAATAGATGAGCTGTATATAGAATGGGAACTTTGAAGAGCTATTGGCTTGAGTTTTTCAGAATTGATGAAAAATATGAATTCACAGATTCCTAGAGTACAAATCGTTCCACATCCACAGCTGGATAGACTATAGTGAAACAGCATAAAACCAGTGATAAATAGAATATTTTGAAAGCAAATAGAAAAAGCCAGGACACTTGAAAAGAAACAATATTTAGAATTCTCAGTTGTAAAACTAGAGATCATAACTCAACGAAATATCACAAAGTTCCAACAGAAAATAGCCATCAGTTTACAATGTGTTACTCAACTAAGATTTCATCATCATGAGCTTGTGCTTCATGTGGATTTGGATATTGGAGTTTATATTCCATATTCAAGGGTGAGGGCAAAACAAAGATATTTCAGAATGTTTACTTAAAGTCCCTCATTGAAAGGACTTCTAAAGGCTGTATATTCTGGAAAAGAAAATGGAATTCAGAAGAATGGGAGGTAATCAATTTCAGAGAGTATATTACTGGTGCATATATATGCATATATCTAAGCAATCATTAACAAGCTTGCATGATTTGGGGATAAGAAGATATGAGAGAATTAAAATACCAGAGAAAAATAAAAGCTTAAATTAAGCTGTATGATATTCATAAGAAAAAATACCTAAATGTAAGGATGTAAAAATCTGGAATGTAGAATGTTGAAAAGTGATGTAAAAGACAAATATTTAGCACCCCCAACCAAGAAAAAGCTAATCTGGTTCTATAAATAACAGATGAAAGAGGAGATAATGATAACTAGTGACATAGGTAAAATAAAACACAAATAATAAAAAGGATTAAAAAAGCTCAGCGTTGGCTCTTTGAAAAACAGCTAAGGAAATAGAATAACCGATGTTTTCTTTGGCTAGAAAAATAATTCTGAGGGGAAACGAAAGTGTGGAAAGACTCAGATTATGTGATATTTATGTACATTTTAAATTCAGAACACAATACTATATATTTCCTGTGGGACTATTAAGTATTTGAAATCATAAAACTGGGAGGTTATATTCCAAAAATCATTATAATGATTGCACACTAAAAATCAGTGTACTAATGGGACAAAGAGGGAAAACAGAAAAACCTAAACAACACAAGCTAATGTTATGTTCTTTATTTATAATTGTCTGTGCATGAGCCTTTTTTTTGGAATATTAGTACTTAAATCTAACCTGAGGGGGCCTCTCCTGAGAAGTGATCTTAATTAAATGAGAAAGAAAGCCTTCCAGGAAATGGAGAGCACTTTCTTTCTTAAATGACCATGTAACAAGTAAGATGTACTATTAACATATAAATCACTCAATAGGGATAAAACTCAAAATGATTATGAAACAAGATAAAATGTTACTTTTTTGTGGTATTAGAAAGATCCTAAAATGACACATTTAATAAGTGACAACCTGCCTACTGGTGGTAGAATTAAAAATCCATTTAATTTACCTGGAACTAAAGGCAAATGAGATTTTTCAATTAGATACCTTCCAAAGTTAGGTCATGCAAAAGGATTTGAATTAACAGGAGAACAAATCTCATGATTACATCTGTGATTTGAGAGTTGAAGGTTCTCTTGATAAATATGCTGCTATCTGATGTGAAGGAAAGGATGTCTTTCTTTACCTTATTCGTCCTTGCATTAAATAGATCAGACCTGTATGAGCCCTGGGCCCCCAAGTCATTTTTCTGAGTTGTGCTACCTAAAAACTGTCTTCATTAGCACAAACCTAAACAAAGCTAAATTAAAAGTGAAGAACTAAAACAAAAAGAAAAGAAAAGAAAAGAAAAGAATCACACTATTCCACTTTCTTGATGTAGCCAGAATAACTAAAAGTTGGCATATGACTAAATGAATAGATGAGTGACTCAATTAAGGTAACCCGATTCAAAGGGAAAGTTTCAGGTTTCTCGTTGATTGTACATTATTTTCTTGTTCTGGTTCTGACAAGAAAGTGTTTTATAGAAAAGACTCTTGCATGATTTGCTATATGTTAAAATAAAAATCAACAGAGCTGTTTATTTGCAAGGACTGCTAAACATTAAGATCTTTAAAAGTACCTTTACATTAAGTATTGTAATAATGTGTAATACAATAATAATAATACAAAACATTCTAGGTATCATCTGCTGCTGTTTCTTTAAATTAAATGTCCCTTTTAATGAGTTGGATTACTCGTACCTGGACTTCATGTGTATTCAGTGTCTCTGGGAGAATATGTATCCTTTAAAAGCATTTCGCCAGAATGATAACATAAATGTGGCAGGAAATAACACTACTGTTATTAAACATACAAATAATGAATATAGTACTAAAAAGCATATGTGAAAAGCAGAGATACTTATACAACAATTATTTATATAGAAATTTTCATAAGAACATGGTATAACACTGCTTCATATTTCTATACAAAATAAGGTTGAACAAAATAAGATTGAATTTAGATATTCATAAAACTAGGAATATGTGTCGCAAAGTCTGTTTCATATAAATGAATGTTTACCTATTTAGTACATTTCTTATAATTGAGAGGAGTAGAAGACTTGTATGCTATTTTTGGTAGGCTGTCAGTGTTTTTGAGGAAGACCCAATTGCGCTTACTAACTTTTATGGCTTAACGATGATTGCTCTTACTTTTCCATACGTTCCAGTAATTATTTCCAGAAGATTTATCATGATCTCAGATACATTTTTATTTAAATTTTGCTCTGACTTCTGTGTTTCCCTTGTACCTATGTTGTCCTTTCTAGGGATATCATGAATAATAAAGTGTTTTACCAGCACCCTAATCTCATGAGGGCACTTGGGATGCACGAGACAGTGATGGAGGTCATGGTGAATGTCCTTGGAGGTGGGGAGTCCAAGGTAAAGGAAACCCTTTGATTCTTGGGATGCCATTTATTGTAACCTCCTAGAATATGTACATGGCATATTCTTAATGAGAACTTCTGTAAATTCTATTAGGACTGTTTTTCAAAGAACACTTTTTGAAAAAAAATGAACAAAACTGTACAGACTGAGAGTTGGATATGCTTCTACAGTCATCCCCCAGTATCCACAAGGGATTGGTTGCAGGACCTTCCTGCAGATACCAAAATCCACAGATGCTCGGGTCCCTTAGATAAAGTGGTGTAGTATTCGTGTATAACTTAATGCACATCCTCTCATATACTTTAAATCATTTCTAGATCATTTATAATACCTAATACAGTGTAAATGCTATGTAAATAGTTGCAGTCATGTAGCAAATCCAAGTTTTGCTTTTTAGAACTTTCGGCATTTTTTGCGTTTTGGTTGAATCTGCAGATGTGGAACCTGCAAATATAGAGGTCTGACTGTAGTTTCTTCTTTGATATTGATAACAATTTTCCTTATGCCATGTAATTTGCTATCTCCTAGATTATCCTCACTTAGGGGGTATTTAGAAACCTTAAAAGTTAATACTATGCTAATTTTGTAAGATTTCGAATTATAAATCCATATCCATCACATTAGAAGTCCATAACACAAGCATGCTGTTCAGACCCACCCGTTCCCTTGATTCAGACAACAGTTGGTTCCACTAAATTCCTGATCCAGACCAAGATTTGAAGATGATGCTTTATAGCGTTTGTTATAAGACACTAAGGTGCATTTTTAAATGATTAAAATTTAAAATAAAAAAATTTAAAACCAAACAAATAGAATAATAAAATATGTAACTCCATATAAAGCAATACAATTTCATGACCGCTGATTTGCAAAATGTTTCAGTTTTTTTTTGAAATTTTAAAATGTAATTTTCAAAATATAGACGTGAGTCCATATTTCTCATGTTCCGACTACCAGTTAGACAGACTTATAAAGATATTTATAAAATACTCTGTTTGAGAAGGACTTGGAGTCTTTAGGGATTATCTGTGGTATACTAGAATAAGAGCTAGGTCTCAGGGGAGATGTGTTTGCTGGGGCCCAGCGGGCAGACCTTCCAGGAAGGGTGTTCATCATAGGAGATGAGTCATGTGCCAGTCAGGGAAGATGTGAGTTCCCGGAATCTTAATAATAATACAACAGCGACACTGATGATAAGAACATCCTATTATGTGGTTCCAAATATTAAACTGGGTATATTTCACAATATGTCTCATTGAACTCTCCCTCCTTTGCCTCAAGTAAATATTATCATCCATCTTATTACAATTTTACAGAAGAGAATCAGTGAGATTGCATAATTCCCCAAGGAAGCGCAGCTTAAATAATGTGAGTCAGGAGTCACAGCTGAGCCTGCCTGATTCCTAAACCAGGCCCATGCCACCTTTAGGTTTAGGGCTGTAGATTAATTCCAGATCAACCCATTGATGGCAGTGAGGCTTCGAATTAGTGCCAGGCTTGATTTTTTGGTGGCTCTAGGACTAGATGAGTCCAAGTCTGGACATTCGAAGGTCTTCTGTACCTGAGGCTTGGCAGACATGGGCACACACGGATGGGCAATCTGATTGAGACCTCAACTTCAGAACTCAATTTTATAAAGATCCTTTGCTTTCCCAGCTAACTAAATGCTCTTTATGTAGGAAATCACTTTTCCCAAGATGGTGGCCAACTGTTGCCGTTTTCTCTGTTACTTCTGTCGTATAAGTAGGCAGAATCAGAAAGCAATGTTCGATCATCTCAGTTATTTACTGGAAAACAGCAGTGTTGGTCTTGGTAAGTAAATGTATGACTTTCATTTAATCTTTAAGATAAAAGGGATTTACATATTGGATTTTAAAATTAAACTTTAATGTAGATTAAGTTGGATTAGTGCGATACGTATTGCATTTAGAAATACAATTCTAAGTGAAAGTTTTTTTTTTTTACATGGAATTCATAGTTGCAGCGCAATTCAGGTTTTGTTTCATCTTTGTTTCAATGAACAGCCTCACCAGCTATGAGAGGTTCAACGCCACTGGACGTGGCAGCAGCCTCAGTGATGGATAATAATGAACTAGCCTTAGCTTTGCGGGAGCCAGATCTGGAAAAGGTAAACAGCATCCCTGCCCCGTGTGTTTGTGTGAATTACACTTGTTCATAGTGGTTCCTCAAGATATTTAAGTGTAATTATACTACAGTTATAATTATTATAATTATAATATACTATGTATTATAAATATGTTACACTTACATGTAATATTATAAGTTATAAAGAACAAGAAATTTGAGATAAGGTATTTTCTCTGATCACATGCAGTTTTCTTTGGAAAGAGAATCCACTTACTCTATATTCTTTTGCGTTTCTGTCCTTTCCTGGTAATCTGCTGTCACTTTTGCTTTAATCATATAGTTTACACTTCTTAAAAGAAATTGTTTTAACATCTTATATATACAATTTATATCACAGAAGTTTGCATATTACAGTGCAAGGTATCATTGGTATACTGAAGGCCATGCACTCTAAGCATATTAGGCCACATATATGTTTACCAAAATATGGATAAATTTCCCCCGTGTTTTAATTGCAGTTGCATTCTAAGTGGTCTTCCTGATCCCTCCCTTGCAGCCAGAGTGAGTCTCTTGAAAGGATCATATTAATTCTCTGCCCAGAACTCTCGAAAGACTTCCTATCTCACTTTGAGCATACACTTAGAGGCACTGCAATAGCTCCATCCAATCAGTCTTAGTTCATTTCCTGCAATCCTCCGGGTCTCTCTTTTGGCTCCAGCCACGCTGGACCCCTTGCTGTCACTGGAACTTGCTAGGTGTGCTCATGCCCTAGGGCCTTTGCCCTTGCTGTTCCCTCCGTCTGCAATATTCTTCTGCCAGACGTCCTCATGGCTCTTTTCCAGACATCCCTTCCAGTCATTGCTCCAAAGTCACCTTCTTTTCAGCTCTTCCATGTCCGTGCTATAGTTTAAATATTTATGGTTTAAAATTACATTTTAATATAAATATATTTTACTAAAATCTGTATATTTATGTATTTTTCAAAATCTACTCCTTACCATAATGTAAGGCCAGTGAGTACAGGGCATTTTTTCCTCTGCTACTCATTGCTTTTTCCCAGTCTTAGCACTGGCACTGGGTAGATGCTCAACGCATAGCTGTTGAAAGCATGAAAAAGTGAACTCTCGCCCAAATCCTTCTGACATGCCAGTCAAGCGTCATGAAGCTTTGCATCTCTACATAACCTCTGGAGAATTTTCTCCCATATATAATTTGAAATGTTTTTATCTACACACTGATAAAATAGCTAGTATTTTAAAAAAGTAGACAATGCTGAACACTGAGTAGGCTTTGGAGTAACTGGAACGCTCATCTACTGCTGTTGGGATGAAAAATGGTTAAGTCAGTTGGAAAGCAGTTTGGCATTATTTTTAATAAGTTAAACATACCTAACATAAATATGCACCTAGCCTTTCCACTCCTAAGTAGTTACTCAATAGTAATACAAATATATGTCCACACAGAGATGTGTACATGGATGTTGATAATGGCTTTATTCATCTGAGCCCAAAACTGGAGACAGCTCACCAGACAACTGGTGAATGGATAAACAACACTGGGGTATTTCCATAAGTAGTGAGATGCCATGATAAGGCTATAAAAAGGAATGAGGGACTGACATGTACTCCAGCTTGAATGAATCTCAAAATCATTATTCTGAGTGAAATAAGCCAGGCTCAGAAATACCCATAATGGATGACTGCATGTATCAGTGTCCTAGAACATGTAAGCTAGTTTGTAGTGGCAGAAAGCAGGTTGTCAGGACCGAGGCTTGTAGGGACAGATGGTCTGCAAAAGACACGGGGACCTGAGGAGCAATGGAAAATGCTCTACATCTTGATTGTGGATTCTTACAGATGGATAAATCTCTCAAAGATCATTGAATTTATACTTTAAATAGATGAATTTATTGTACATAAATTATACCTCAATAAGGATGATGTAAAATATTTTTAGCTGTATTATTTACTTATTTTTAAGCCTGGCTTAGCTTGTGACTGAGCTGGGTGTAGCTTATTTTGTTTGATAAGTTGCTCCTCCAACCATCTGCTACCATTGATAGTGACTTCTTCAGGGATTCCTTTTTTTTTTTTTAGGGATTTCTTTTAAAACTGGTTCTGTTATGAAATCTTATATAGAGAACCAACATTCACATAAGACAGAATATTTTAAAAGGCCAAACTAAGCAGAAATTTTAATGTGTTAAGTTTAACAAAACAGAAAGGTTGGTAGTATTATCCCAAACTTAATAGACAGTGAAACCGTGGTTCAAGATGATACACTAAGTTCTAATGCAGGTCAGATTTGAACCCAGTGATATTTGACTCTGAGCTTAGTTTTCTCCACTTCTCTAGGTGTCCTCTCACACACACCCCTTCCCCCATTAAATTGATATTTTATTTTGGAAATAAATTCACTTCTTTAAAATATCATCGTATCTCAGATGGATCTTTCACTATCTCAGATGGATTCAAGTTTTACACCGGGCCAGAGGCCATTAGGCATTTTCGAAGTTTATCAAATATTATGACTCTTGTAGGTGAAAGTTGAAAATGATACGAAATTTAGGAATATTTTTCTTTCATAGAGTTCATTCATAGACATTTTTACTATGATAGCACTTTGTTACAGTTTGTCAGTATTTCTTAATTCTAAGGTTTTACTAAAGGGGGTTCATATAGACGGTCATGATATTAAAAAGAACTTGCAAAAATGCATTCGTTTTAAACCATCCCTTGATAATAACATTTACCATGTCTAGTGCAAGCTTCTAATGAGTATCTCACCCAAGGGGTAACGTTTTTGCTTATCATCTTGTTTTTGCAGGTAGTGCGATATTTGGCTGGTTGTGGACTGCAAAGTTGTCAGATGCTGGTGTCGAAGGGTTATCCCGACATTGGGTGGAATCCAGTTGAAGGAGAACGATATCTTGACTTTCTCAGATTTGCTGTCTTCTGTAATGGTAGGATGAATTGCTTAGGGTCTTTTATGGTCATTATTAAAACTGCAAAAAAATAGATGTATAAAATAATGAGGCATCCCAGCATTTTCATGAAGGAAGTAAATAGTAGTAAAGCAATTGAATATTTTATAATCAGTAGGCTTTTTCACAGTAATAATTTATTTTGTAATATTTATTTTGATCGTGATGCTGGGCTTTCATTATTAAATAAAACTTTTTAGGCACTTTCATTCTTGCTGTTTTTATAATTAGACTCTAATAATAGCTAGGATAATGACTTCACTTCCTATAAAAAATTAACAAAAATGAATAGTTTATACCTCCATCGTGCTTTTCTTTACTTGGAAAATTTTAAGTGCAAGAAAAGAAATTTACTGAGTCTTATGGACAGAACACTAGTAATTTGGATTCAACTTTGGCTCTACTACTACCTTATTAGGTTTTAGTTATTTTTCTTTAAATATAAGCAGATTAGTATAACATTGTTTGCTCAGAACTTCCATGTAGTCAATGTTTGCTTACTCCTGTTCCCCGTTTGATCTTAGGGGAAAGTGTGGAGGAGAATGCAAATGTCGTGGTGAGATTGCTCATTCGGAGGCCTGAGTGTTTCGGTCCTGCCTTGAGAGGGGAAGGTGGGAATGGTCTGCTCGCAGCCATGGAAGAAGCCATAAAAATAGCTGAGGATCCTTCTCGAGATGGTCCCTCACCAACTAGTGGATCCAGCAAAACCCCGTAGGTCGAATATACACACTCCTGAGATTAAATGATACTACTTGACTTTTAATTTTACAAAATATAATTTGCGTTCTCTTAATTGCAGTATAATTCTCTGGTACTCCGGATTTCTTCCCTTGAAAATGAAATGTGTTTTGAGAAAAGGGATGGAATTTGCTGCTGGAATAGGGTGAACTAACAAAGAGGGACCTCAGGAAGATTGTATGGATTTAGTCGAAAAAAAGTTAGGTTGTAGGAGGAGATGTATTTTGTGAATTTTCTCAGGGGTCTAGGGAGTAGTGAGTTCTTACAAATGATGGCAAGTGAGCCTTTGAAATTAGAATAGAGTTTACTGGGAGGTTAGCTGGAACGAATTTTCATGATAATAGTAAGAGAGAAAGAGACCTTTAGCAAGAGGATGGGGACTTAACTAAACTGGTGTGCTGGCAGAGAAAAGGGGATGTTGTCACTTTGAGGAGTAAAATGCTTTATTAAGGTCTTGGTGACCAGGGAGGCAGCGACTACCTTACATTTCTCCATAGTCTTTGTTGTTAATACTTGATTCCAGCAATAAATTCATCCAGGCGTGTTGCTTCCTTCTTTTCCTGTTTTTTGGCCACATCACGTGGCATGCAGGATCTAGTTCCCCGACCAGGTATCAAACCCATGTCCCCTGCAGTGGAAGCATGGAGTCTTAACCACTGGACCTCCAGGGAAGTCCCAGCTTCCTATTTTTTTAATCTGTGGAGCTGAGTGTCCTGCTAGGGGGCCATGTAACCACACTGCTAGCACCACTGGTAAAGATATAACATAGGGCTTATTGGAGGCAATTTTCCAAGCAAAGAGGTAGTCCTGCAAACCCTGGTTCTCCCACTTAGAGACCTGGCGTAAATGTTCCATCGACAGCAAGGCCAGGGTTCCAGGCTGGGAGCACTCAAAGAGCAAGTTACATATTTATCAGTTAGCTGTTGAGGAACTAGGAATCCCTTAGTTTTTCCAACAAGTAGAAAATATACCAAGAGATTGCTGGTCGAGTACCACCTGAGCGGGTGTGCACCTGAGGACCTTGGGAACAGCATTGCTTGCAAGGAACAATATTGTCAACAGGCCTTGCTGTTACTCTGCAGACTGCTGAGTCCAGCTGAGGCAGCTTTCGGCCAGGCCACTAAACGAGGAATGACATGATCTTCCAGGGCCATCCAAATTTGTCTCTCATCAACGAGATGATGAAATATTTATGTTTTTCATGTTGTATTACTTGGGAGTGAGTGGGTGGGGCAGAGTAAAGAGAGAGGTGAGTAAATGAAATCACGTTTATGAAGTACTCTGGGCAAATCACCGTACTGGGTGCCTTGTATATGTCATCTTATAGGACAGATCTTTGTCACCCTTTCTCTAAATGTATGCTGTTGACAAAAGTAAACTTACCAAGTTCTTCAATCAGTTATTTTCTGTTAATATCTTGCCTGCCAGTAGAAATAAGCAGAATCCATCAAATTAATAATTCCTCTTTTTTTTTCCATTTTGAAGGAATCTTAATATTAAAGTTCCCACAGATGCATTCTTGGTGATAGAATCTCAAATCTTGTCTTTAAACCATTTTTATGTTCCTTTTTGAAATGTCAAGCTGTATATTAAACACATATGTGAAAAGTGTCAGAAGAGGTAGAATTAATTACTGTACTGGTCCCTTTCCTCTGAGAAGTATGTAATAAATCTGAAACATCATTTTATTATCCCGTTTGCTTTTCTTTCTGTTTCTTTTGAAAAATCCACGAAAGTGATACAGAAGAGGAGGAAGATGATACCATCCACATGGGGAATGCCATCATGACATTTTATGCAGCTTTGATTGACCTCTTAGGACGCTGTGCTCCCGAAATGCATGTAAGTGCCGTGGGGTCCAAGAACAAAAATCCAGGCTTATTCCTCTTTGTTAAGACATCCATCACTGGCAAAAACCACAAAAGTATCCAAAACCAGCAATCTTCATGCTCCATTAAAAATAATCGCTGCAGCCTCATTGCTGAACAAGTGTTTGTTTAGTTGGAAATATCTTCTTGGTTACAGAAATTAGTGATGAGATTTCGTTATGAGTCATTAATAGAATAGTCAGTTACTAATATATCTCTAAAACTCATATAAGCCTCCCCACACTTTAAGCAGGAAAGAACTTATTTTTCCTATACAGTGTCTTTTCCTGTTTTTAGTGCATGCAGAAAGCACCACTCCTATCAAGGGTTATTTCCTTGCTATATAATATTTAGTCCTATTGAAGGAGCTGCTACGTGCTGCCACTGGTTTAAGGGAAAGTGGGGCTGGGAGCAGGTCAGGGGAAAGGAAAGAGCTATGTAGACCCTATTGATTAGTGTTTTCATAAACTTTTTGACCAAAAGGTAATTGAAGTTCGTGGAACGATACTTACTTTTACTCTGTAATGCATTCTGCTATTTTCTACTTTATTCTAATCTATTCTGTTTTCTTCCATTATATTAATTTAAAAAATGCTAGCCAGGGCCCATAAAATTAGCTTCATGATCTGTTGATGGGAGACAGCCAGAGTCTGAAGCACATTGACCAGTCCTGGGGAAGAAAGCAAATACACTTCTAACTGCTCTGAGCATGAAGCCAAAGTGACTGTTATAACACATCACCTTTCTCCCTACCCTTCGAATCTATGTCTTTTTTTTTGGGGGGGGCGGTGGTGTGGGGAGCGGGGTTTGATTGTTTGTTTTTGTCTCTTTCTCTCACACCCATAGGTTAAAACTTTCTTGCTTTCTGGATGTAACCTTTTGTTGTGAACAGAGAGGAATTGCAGGATGTAGAAATATTAGAATGTTAGAAAACCTGGAGTTTGATTTTTGTAACGACTTAACTTGTTGTCAATGAGATTTTCATTATAGTAAATGGGAATAGACTATCAAAAATTTGTGTGCTGGAAGGTCATTGCAGAGAAAAAACTTTATGCTCACAATATTCATTCTTTTCCTGTTAAAGTGGAAGATCAAAGGAAACATGAGAGAAATTATGCTAATAAATAGAAGGTTTTTGTTCTATTATATTAAAGGGAAAAACAACCAAGTGACTTAATAAGGGACTAACCTTGGCACTTCAGAAATTTATTCACCTTCAACAACCATTAATTGAGGACTTCCTAGGTGTCAGAAATTGTGCTTATGTTTCACACTCTGTGGTGAAGGAACAGATGCGTTCCCTGGCATTGGAAGCTTCCAGTCTGTTGCAGAGACGGGCTGAGATCCTTGACTATGTCAGGTCCACGATCTTCATAGATACTTCATTAGCCAGTGAAGGTCTAAAACACCTGTTAGGATCCATGTTCACCATTTTCCCCAACATTATAAACCCATCCTTGGGAGAAATCAGGGTAGAATATAGGTGGATATACAATTATATTTTTATCACAGAACAAAAAAGGCTAAACCAGCCTAAATATTAGTATATGTTCAAAACCTAAAGATAATAATTTTTCCCTTAGTATTATTGCTCATGTTATGGATAGATATTTATATGTAATTTTGGGGGGTAAGCATTCACAGACTTATCAGTCTTAAAATACTTTAAAACCCCAGAGAGGATAAAAACTATTATTCTAATGGATATACCTGTTGGCCTAGACTGCAGTATGTGACTCAGTGTGTGCTGAAGTCAATAAAAATTGTGTGGCAAGTAAATATCTGTCTGTAAGCCTGAAACAGCACTTTCTGAGAGAGTTTCAACTTTATTATTTATTTTTAATTTAAAAAATTTTTAATTAAAGTATAATTGAGGGCTTCCCTGGTGGCGCAGTGGTTGAGAGTCTGCCTGCCAATGCAGGGGACACGGCTTCGAGCCCTGGTCTGGGAAGATCACACATGCCGCGGAGCAACTGGGCCCGTGAGCCACAACTACTGAGCCTGCGCGTCTGGAGCCTGTGCTCCGCAACAAGAGAGGCCGCGTTAGTGAGAAGCCCACGCACCGCGATGAAGAGTGGCCCCCACTTGCCACAACTAGAGAAAGCCCTCGCACAGAAACGAAGACCCAACACTGATAGATAAATAAATAAATAAATAAATAAATAAATAAATAAATAAATAAATAAATAAATAAATAAAAATACCCTACAACCAACTTAAAAAAAAAAAGTATAATTGATTTACAATATTATATTAGTTTCAGGTGTACAACATAGTAATTCAGTATTGTTACAGGTTATACTCTGTTTAAAGTTACTATAAAATATTGGCTGTATTCCCTGTGCTGTACAGTATAACCTTGTATCTTATTTATTTATACATAATAGTTTATATTTCTTCAGTCCCTACCCCTGTCTTGCCCCTCTCCCCTTCCCTCTCCCCATTGGTATCCACTAATTTGTTTTCTGTAACTGTGGGTCTGTTTCTGTTTTGTTATATTTGTTCATTTGTTTTATCTTTTAGATTCCACATATAAGTGATCATGTACAGTATTTGTATTTCTCTGTCTGACTTATTTCACTAAGGATAATACCCTCCAGGTCTACCCATTTTGTTGCAAATGGCAAAATTTCATACTTTTTTATGGCTGAGTAGTATTCTGTTGTGTGTATGTCTATCTATCTATATCTATATAGATATAGATAGGTATAGATATAGATAGACACACACACCACATCTTTATCCATTCTTCTTTTGATGGACACTTAGGGTGCTATATCTAGGCAATTCTGCTATGAACATTTGGGTACATATATGTTTTCGAATTAGTGTTTTTGTTTTCTTTGGATATATACCCAGGATTGGAATTGCTTTATCATAGAGTGGTTCTATTATTAAAGAGGTCTAACTTTATATATATATATATATAATTAACAGAAAATTATTTTAGACTTGGATTCCCATTCTTCCAATTTTCTAGATAGAACATTGATTTCACAAAGTGATTCTTTGTTCCTTTGTTTTTCTGCCTGTAGCTGATTCATTCTGCTAAGGGAGAAGCCATCAGAATCAGGTCTATTTTGAGATCCCTGATTCCACTGGGAGATTTGGTGGGAGTAATCAGCATTGCTTTTCAGATGCCTACGATAGCCAAAGGTAAGGTGAATTTCCATTCTTTGTAATTCAGTAGGACGTGGATGGTGTGATGTTTTCAATAAGATCATCAGTACCCACGGTTTCTTTCCCTGCAGCATAGTTACACTACATAAGTTTCTTTTAAAAAATGATCTACATCTGTATCATTCTTCTAGATTCCACATGTATGTGTTAATATACAATATTTGTTTTTCTCTTTCCGACTTACTTCACTCTGTATGACAGACTCTAGATCCATCCACATCTCTACAAATGACCCAGTTTCATTCCTTTTTATGGCTGAGTAATATTCCACTGTATATATGTTAACGCATATATGTGAAATCTAGAAAAATGATACAGATGAACCAATTTTCAGGGCAGGAATAGAGGTGCAGATGTAGAAAACGGATGTGTGGACAGAGAGGGATGAATTGGGAGATTAGGATTGACATATATACACTACCATGTGTAAAAAAGAGAGCTAGTGGGAGCCTGCTGTATAGCACCGGGAGCTCAGCTTGGTGCTCTGTGGTGACCTAGAGCGGTGGGATGGAGGGGTGGTGCGAGGGAGGTCCAAGAGGGAGGGGATATATGTATGGTGATTCACTTCATCACACAGCAGAAACTAACACAACATTGTAAAGCAACGATACCCCAATTAAAACAATATGTTTTTTATAAAATATTTTCTACATGCATTGTTTTTAAACAGCTCTGTTTCCAAAGAGATTTTAATTCTTTTTCAGGTGACATTTCAGTTTCCAGAAAAGGGAAATAAGCATCTCAACTGTTTTATCTAATGTCTCTCCTAGAGTTCTTTGGTCCCCTATTCTTCTCTTTCTTGACAGCAACACCTTAATTCACTCTTTTTGATAGTTTTCGTGGTCACTTGCTTATAATGCTTTTTTTCTAAAACAATGGTCATAGGTTTTGACTTAGCGATTTAAAAATTGTCAGTGTGTTGAAAGAAGTGCTCTTTTCAAGACTGAGGAGAACATTTTGGAAAGATTTGTTTCTCCCCGTTTTAACTCAACGTTTATTGTTCTTTTACAACATGCCATTTTTGGTTTAGAACTGCTTGTGATTAGTTTTCCAATGTTAACTCAAAAGCATGTAAAATAAAGTCAGCAGACTCTCCATGTAAACGCCCAGAAGCTGTGATTCCTTACAGCCCTGCTCGCGTTGGGTTGGGAGGAGATGGGAGGGCCCAGCTCAGGAAGGATGGAGTGAGGAGCCGATGCTTTACTGTGGAGGTGGTGATAGGACCCCGGTTCTCCCCCACGCTGAGCCCCTGCACTAGCCCAGACTACAACAGAAATGGCACATGGCCTGGGCCCAAGGCCCAATTCCCTGTTGGTAATTCACTCTCTGCCTCCCGTAAAAAAATTTAGGCAGTTACTGAAGGCACCTAAAAGATATGTTAGGTCCCAAATTATACTTAATTCTCCCTTTTTCCAATGGCAGTTTTGCTCTGTTTTCCAGACTTTATTGGATATTGTTACATATATCATTTTTATACAAGCTTCTGATTTTAGAACGAAAACATAATTAGATAGGAAGGACACGTGATGACCCTTTTCTTTCATGAATTATGCCCAGAGAAGATTAGCTGTCAGTACCTCAAGTCTAGAATGAGGGGACCACTGTGTAATGGCAAGCGGTCTACCCTACTTGCCGGCCGTATTGTTAGGAAGTAAAGTTTTGTGTTTGCTAACCTTACATACCCACATCTTCAGGTGACACAAACAGCCATGATAACTGAATACTCATTCTAAATTTAGGGAAAGCTGGACCTTAAAAATTGTCCCCTAGCTTTTTGTCTTCCCCATTTTAGACAGTTTCTTTTTCTTGTGTATAAACAGACTCTCCTCATTTACCTTCTTTTCACCTTACTTCTAACTCGTGTTCATTTACTTAGCTAAAATATCTTGTCTTTCCCCTACATTCTGAGCCACAAAAATGACACTCTCAGGAAAAAAGATAAGAATAATACCAGTGACACACAGATTAGGGAATAAAGAAATGCTAGCCTTTACAGTTAAAATCAGGAATAACAAAGAACCAAAAACAAGGACTGTAAGAGTGTCCAGATGTCCCTTTCAGAATTGCCCCAAAAGTCTCAATATACCTCCTTTGCCTCCAGTTATCTGTCTTTACTAGCCTTTAAGATTTTCCAAGTTAGTTTCTTTCCTGTCCTATTTAGTTGGGTTATAGTAACGTTATAACTTTTTTGTCCTAAATATGCAGTATATTGTCTACCTTAGGATTTAAAGGATTTTTTGTGAACTATCACAGTCACACTGAAAGCTAATTTTTAAAACACCATCTACTGGTCATTGTTAAATTGATGCTTTTTTTTTTTTAACTTCTTTCTTTTTATGGAGAATATGGACAGAAACTTGTATGTTTTTATTTTGCTGTGGTATGCATTAAATCAACTTTAAAAACTCAAATCATCAATATTTCTTCTTAGGTTTCAATGACAAGTCAGTTGGTTCTTTAAGCATCACCAGCTATTGTTGATAATTCCTATTATATGTTCTGTATTTAATATGTGAAGTTGGTCTCTAAACATTAGTACCCTGCCCCTCAGTATTAGCTAAGGCCTTTCTCATACATTTTTTTCCTAGGCCATGAGTTTTATTTTTAATTTTTATTTTATATTGGAGTATAGTTGATTTATAATGTTATGTTAGTTTCAGGTGTACAGCAAAGTGAATCAGTTATACATATACATATATCTATTCTTTTTGAGATTTTTTTCCAATTAGGTTATTAAAGAGTATTGAGTAGAGTTCCCTGTGCTATACAGTAGGTCCTTGTTGATTATCTATTTTATATATAGTAGTGTGTGTATGCCAATCCCAACCTCCCAATTTATCCCTCCCCCCACCACCTTTCCCCTTTGGTAACCATAAGTTTGTTTTCTAAGTCTGTGAGTCTGTTTTCTGTTTTGTAAATAAGTTCATTTGTATCATTTTTTAGATTCCACATATAAGTGATATCATATGACATTTGTCTCTCTCTGTCTCACTTACTTCACTTAGTATGATCATCTCTAGGTCCATCCATGTTGCTGCAAATGGTATTATTTCATTCTTTTTTATGGCTGACTAATATTCCATTGTACATATGTACCACATCTTTATCCATTCCTCTGTCGGTGGACATTTAGGTTGCTTTCATGTCTTGGCTGTTGTAAATAGTGCTGCAATGAACACAGGGGTGCATGTATCTTTTCGAATTATGGTTTTCTCTGGATATATGCCCAGGAGGGGGATTGCTGGATCATATGGTAGCTCTATTTTTAGTTTTTTAAGGAACCTCTATACTGTTCTCCATAGTGGCTGCACCAATTTACATTCCCACCAACAGTGTAGCAGGGTTCCCTTTTCTCCACACCTCTCCAGCATTTGTTGTTTCTAGACTTTTTGATGAGGGCCATTCTGATGGGTCTCATACATTTTTATTATACTTATCCTAGACCTAGAGGGTAGCCCAAAATGATAATGAAAGAAAGAGGAGTTTAGAAAAATTAAGGGGCAAGTATCTAATCTCAAAAGTAGATATTCTTTTCCTGCAGCTCTTGGTTCAGACAGGTTTGGGCAGATTGTCTGAGGTAGTACTTTTAGGTGGATGAATGATGCAGGCAGCACAGGGCAAAGCCGGTGCAGCTGGCCCTCCTTGTGCCAGTTCATTCTCCAGGAGTCTGAGCGGAGGCAGTTCATCAGCTGTATTGTCCCCAGTGTGTCTGAGGAGACGGAGAACATAAAACAGCAGCCAATCCATGAGTCTTCATTCCCAGGCAGCTGGAGCTGTAGCATTCCTTAAAATGAATGTCCACCTGAATGAGTGTTTAAAAAACAGATCTTATTTCAAGATCGATGAGTTGCTTATCATTTCCTTAGGCACAGCTTTCTGTTAGAAGAATAGAATCCTATAAGTATAAATTACCTATAATGTGATTTTTTTTTAGGAGAATGGAACTGGAATTTCATGTAGATTTTTAATCAAAAATTAGAGCATGCTGATTTAACCTAAGGATTAAATTACCTCGGGTTGGATTTTAAATCCAGTTTTACTTAGTTTAAATCTAACTTTGCCAATGACTAGATGTGCAATTTTGGACACGTTATTTAACTTCCCTAAAAGTCGGTTTTTATCTTGTGTTAAAGGAAGATAATAATACCACCTTCGTAGTGCACGTGTGACAATTGTATGAAAGTGTGTCTGGAACATTCCTAACACAATACCTGACAACAGCACAAATGACAAGCATTGTTATTCTTATTATTGTAATTACAGGAAGGAAGGTATTAGGTGTATTAGTTTATTATTAATTATAAGGAATGGAAGTGATTTGGTACTAGTCTTCAGTCTAATTTCCTTTAAAGCATTGTTATTTGTTCATTTTCGTGATTCAAATATCAAATTCATTCATCGACTGTGAATGAAAACAAAAACGTTGTGACTGTTCTTTCAGGATGGGTATGGTCATGTGTCATCTTTCCCTGGGTCCTTCTTTCTCCAACATTGCATCAGTAATAAAGGTTCTGTGATAGTATTTGCAGAGTCTTATAGCGTGTGGTCAGCAGCAATGTGGCATAATTATCACATGGTCAAACAGAAAACAAGTTTGTTCTCCGGTATTTTCAGTGGGCACATAATTCCCTAATTCTTCATATCAGTGATCCCCTCTATGAATCTACAGAGTTATACTAAGGAATTCGCTCCTCTATATAGGCATCAAGCACTGACTGTTGATAGAGAAAATAATATGGCTCTCAAATATGTTTTAAATGTTATTAAATGCTATTATGATTAATGAAACACCTCTCATTTGAAAGTCAGACTGGTTCCTGGAGTTTTGTTCATTATTCTGTAATTGTCTAAGCCATAAATATGTAAATTTTGTAAATGTACCATGATTATCACATAGGGTACATGAACTTTATTAATGTTTTATTAAGTTTTCAAGAGGTTCTTGTATTGAAAAGAATGCAAACCTTGCTTTACATTTTAGCTTTATGATATTTACTCTCAGTTTTACAGTTTGGATTTTGGGTGCCATTTTGTTTCCTTCTCGGTATCTGGCATAATGCTATGTCCTAATCATATATACAGTTAACAAATGGATGCCCAAATAACATTTAAATGACCATGGATTTACATTGCACTGCCATATTGCCTCAGCTAAGTCCCAGCCCTTGCTTGAGGATAGTAGAGGAACAGAAAACCATTCACCGGATAAGTTTATTTAAAACACCAGAAGGCTGGAAAGTAGCCATTTGTAATCTATTTCATTAACAACAATGTGTCACCTTCTCTTTTTTAGATGGGAATGTGGTGGAGCCTGACATGTCTGCGGGGTTTTGCCCAGATCACAAGGCAGCCATGGTTTTGTTCCTTGACAGGGTCTATGGAATTGAGGTTCAAGATTTCCTCCTCCATCTTCTCGAGGTTGGCTTTCTGCCAGATCTGCGGGCTGCTGCTTCTTTAGATACGGTAATGATCTGAGCAAATGACTTCTGCAACTTTTAACTCTTCAATCTCTGCCATATGATATTCTTTCATAGATATATTCATTCATTCATTGTCACCAAATGGTTATTGAGTGCCTATTATATTTTTAGGCAAGCATAGGGTAAACAGAAAAAAAAATAGACTATATCCTCAAGGAATTCACTGAATAATGGAGAAAATGGACAACCTGAAGAGTAAGATAAGAATTCTGATCAGGTGCAATGGAAGACAATAGAAAGTTTATATAACCCTGATTTGGGAGGTCACAGTGGCTCCTGTTCACTTCGAAGTCAACATAAATAATTATGCATCTCAACAAAAGCAGTTAAAGTATTGAGAAGGTTTAGTGGACATTGTTGAGTCATGCCAATTACAGTATCATCCTGGTGTCTTCATTTATTAATGTACATATAGGTTCAAATCTGTCCTGTGAATCCAGTGGCCAGTATTGAGAACCTGCCATTATCAGTGTAAGTGTTCTACTATTTGAAACATTGTAAAATAAGCTGAAACTCTAAATGTTATTCTAGTAGCTATAATAAAACCTCCTATTATTCTCAATTAAATGAGTCTTTTTGATATCAGAGGAAATCAGATCTTGAGGTGGCAATAGTGAAAGCTGTGAGAGGAGAATCACAAAAATGAAACTGAATTTTTTTGTTCTGTTTTGGTTGTGTTCATGTGAAATTCTGAACCTAAGTAGTATAGTTGATAACGTGGTAGGACAATCAGCCTTTGGTTATTGATGCTGGTGGACATGAACAGAAATATAATTAATACTCATACATAGAATTCAGAAAGAATTTATGTATTTGAGATCTACTGTGAGAATAAACTTTCTCTTACCTCTCCTAGTAAAGGGAAGCAGTCACATTCTTTGATATCATTAGTGTCTTTATCTTTCATCCATCCTACCCTTGATATTTTATTTAAAAATTTTTTTTTAATTTTATTTATTTATTTTTGGCTGCATTAGGTCTTCGTTGCTGTGCACAGGCTTTCTCTAGTTGTGGCTAGCGGGGGTGACTCTTCATTGTGGTGCGCGGGCTTCTCATTGTGGTGTCTTCTCTTGTTGCAGAGCACGGGCTATAGGCGCAGGGGCTTCACTAGTTGTGGCACACAGGCTTAGTTGCTCCGCGGAATGTGGGATCTTCCCGGACCAGGGCTCGAACCCATTTTCCCCTGCATTGGCAGGTGGATTCTTAACCACTGTGCCACCAGGGAAGCTCCCAATATTTTATTTTAGAACATGAACCTCTGGGGCCTTTTGAAGTGATAGATATTACTTCATTCATTTTTATCTATTTATGAGCAATTGAAAATTGATTGTTTTTAGTGATAAAAAAGCATATGGGGCTTCCCTGGTGGCGCAGTGGTTGGGAGTCTGCCTGCCAATGCGGGGGACACGGGTTCGAGCCCTGGTCTGGGAGGATCCCACATGCCGCGGAGCGGCTGGGCCCGTGAGCTACAACTACTGAGCCTGCGCATCTGGAGCCTGTGCTCCACAACGGGAGAGGCCGCGACAGTGGGAGGCCCGCGCACCGCGATGAAGAGTGGCCCCCGCTCGCCACAACTGGAGAAAGCCCTCACACAGACACGAAGACCCAACACAGCCAAAAATGGATTAAAAAAAATAAATTAATTAATTAAAAAAAAAAAAAAAACAAAACAAAAAAAAAAAAAAAAAGCATATGAACCACAGGTAAATCTATAACAGAGGAATCCATTTCCGTATTACGTACTTTGGTCGTTTTTTAGGTAATGAAAGTACAGGTCAACTTGCGGATCCCTTTGAAAGTTGTCTCCTGCCCAACACAAATGACTGTCTCCTCTCCAATTCCTTTCTAGGCTGCTTTGAGCGCTACAGACATGGCCCTGGCCCTCAATCGGTACCTTTGCACGGCCGTGTTGCCTTTGTTAACAAGATGTGCTCCTCTTTTTGCTGGCACTGAGCACCATGCTTCCCTCATTGACTCGTTACTTCACACCGTGTACAGACTTTCTAAGGGCTGCTCACTTACCAAAGCTCAACGAGATTCCATAGAAGTGTGTTTACTCTCTATTTGTGGGTAAGTGGGCAATGAAGTCTAAACCAAGTTTCTTCTTCTTTAAGAAAGAGAATTTAGTCTCTGGCCCTTGACAAATTGTTTTGAATGTTGTCAACAATTTCTGCACCGTAAAATTAATGCATTTTATGTGCTGGGGTATGAGTCTTACCAGGGTGCCCTTGCTCCTGATCAAGTTCAAGAGTGTTCCTCCTAGACTCTCTCGGTATCTAGCCATTGGATACAGTGTTGGACCAATGATGCTATTCTGGATGTTGGCGTGTGAGGTGTCGCCGGCCATGTTAGTGTAATATTAATAGATTCTCCCCTTTTCACTGTGTGATGGTTTTAACTCCTCTTCCAGAAGAGAAGAGAAAACAGAGACTTATTAAAGATAAAAAATATATGTAGTATAATATTAAAGTATGACCTATTGTGACAGTGATGAAGACAGACTATTTCCTCCAGCCTGGAAAGCCGCTTCCTATAGATAGAAGTGTTTGAAGGTCTTACTCTGAAAACCAGAAACATATCTTCTCCTTTTGAGGTTCTGACAGTCAAAGTGACAATTTCTCAGGCCTCTAGCTAGGGTAATGGTTTCTTTCTGATGGACGGGAGCTCTTGGAGGTGAAAGCTTGCAGCCTGCCCAGTACATCGGTAAAGGAAAGGTTTTCACTCATAGTGGAACGAGTGTATGGGTGTAGGAGCCAGATGGGACTGAGGGAGGTTAAAAAAAGAAAAAAAAAAAAAAAAAAAGGAGATTAGTTCATAATCTAATTTTAGTTCCCTGACCCCAAAATTCTGTGAAATGGAATCAAAATATCTATCTCACTGATTTTTTCTAAATATTAAATGAGATGAAGCACTCAGGATGGCTGACACAGTAAATGGTCACTGTGTGTTAGTTTTCTTTCCCTTTCTCCTCTGGCAAAATTTCGGTCTCAGTCTTTTTCTCTTCCTCTTGCTCCTACACTCCCTCCTCTTTTTGCTTCCTATCTAGTCACTGAAGACCCTTCCCACTCACTGGAGTGAGGGAAGAAGCATTTACTAAATTAGTAGCAACAGTGGGGTCTGCAGTTGTGAGTGGTAGGAAGGGAAGGAGCAGAAGAGGAACGTCTCCTGTAGCAAATAAGGGTTGGTCTTGAGATCAGGGAGCTAGAGATGAGTTGGAAATGGAACTTTTTACAAAAGTATGTAACTATTAGTTAATCTTTGGATTAGGAACACCTAAAATTAACATCATCTGAAGAGTGGTGTAGGTACAGTTTCTTGGCATGTATAATCTAGTCTAGTGAATTATCTACTTAGTTTAGACATTATTAAATGTTCATTATTAAAATTAGCTTTGTTCCACCAGCCAACTGAGACCTTCTATGATGCAGCACTTACTCAGAAGATTAGTATTTGATGTCCCATTATTAAATGAACATGCAAAGATGCCTCTTAAGGTAAGTACAGGAAGTGTTTGTAGTTATTTGATTACTGGGTCCTCTGGGTTTGCTTCCTATTGGCAATATGTATATCTCTCAGATACATCATGTTTGATCTTTGATGCTGGGAAATTTCTTCCAGTTATTGAAATGGGCATGTAAGTTATAGATACGTGTACCTCAACCTAAAATAAACAAGTAATAAAAGACCAGAGAAATCCTAAGATTGGTTTACTGTAAATCAAGGGAAATAGAAATCAATGGAAAGAAAATGGGCCACAAGAAAAAAGATGAGCCAGGATATTCTTAGGCTGGAAAACATGGTAATAGGCCTGGCCTAAAGTATTAGCAACCTCAAGGCATAAAGAATAGGTTTTAAAAACAACATTTTCTAAGCTGGTAATCAAATGACAGTTTCCAAATATCATTTCATAAGGATCAAATATAATCTTTATGTATATACAGTTACAGTTTGTCACAGTAAAGTCCCTGACATTTTTGCTTCCCAGCTTTATTATTCTGTTCGTGAATGATCAAGTCTCATTCTGTCTTACTGACTTGGGAATATTTTCCTGTCATGTAATATACCAATCCTGGCTCACGATTAAGGTATTAGGTGTGTTCCAATGTGTGATCTAGTGGCATGGTCTGTGCATGGAGGTCATTGTCCTGTAGTGGACTTTTTATAGGTGACCACTCTGCTCTGCCACCTGGTAAACATCATTTCTTCCTCATGGCCACCCAGTAATTGCGCTGTGAAAAGAGGTTTAAGATAAAAATAAGCTGCTATTTTTTTCAGCTGCTCTTACACTAAACACACCGAGATATTTAACAAAAACAATCTTTCTCTACAAAAAGTGATTTTGGCTTAATAAACCTAGAGAAATTGATGAATTATGTAAAGTAAATTATATCCTTGCTGAAAATCCTGTTTTTTTACAGTTTTTATCATTTGCTTGTCATGCAAAATTTTCTTGATACAAATGAGCTGGAAAATACCTGAAAAAAAGATGCAGTATCACTTTATGTGATAAAACTCTTTTGCATTATAGATATTTGCCTGTTACTCTAAGCAAATTAGATCTCAATATTTCATCATTTGAGATTCCTAAATTGTGTGTGTGTGTGTGTGTGAGTGATTCGTAACTGTGAGGGAGACCAAACGAGAAGAAATATTTATACAGTAAGAGACCTAGTTGGCCTTAATAAGAGTAACGCTCAATTTATTTTCCTCCTTAGCTATAGGAAAGAGGGTCCAAAAATTTACAGTTTATTCAAAAAATAATTTTATTTTAATTATTATTAATAATAATTTTATTAATTTGGCAAAGAGTTGTGAATAGTTTTCGGTTTATATATCCAGAATAAACGATCCAAAGAGTTACCGAATAATTGAAAAATTCCATCCATGTCTTTGAACTTCTAGTTTAGTCCCACAAAATATTTGTAGGTTAAAAACTTAAGAAGCAACATAGACCCCCAGTAAGAAAATAAATTACATCCAAAACCACCAAAGAACTACAGATAAAGAAATTACGGAAGTAGGGCAGTTTGGGGAGTTTACTTAGAGATGTCGGTTCTGAAGCAAATCGTAGTGTAATGATTCAGGGTAGTTAGAGAGGAAGCACAAATATTCAGAGGTATTGTCCCTTGAGAATGCACATTTTAGGTGCTGTATCCTCTGGGTCACTGTGACATCAGTCCCTCTGTTACATGCATGGATTCCAGGGGATAACAAGTCATAAAATTGTAAGTAAACGATAGCAACTAAAGTAGAACTCAGGGGTACACAGATAACCAAACAACCTCCTAAATAATTCTGTTCAAGATAATTTGTGAAATTGGTCATTTGGTCTTCATCCTGTGCTCAGCGTTAAATTTAAGGAGCCGTCCTATATAAGATCATAGTGTTCTCCAAAAGAATTCACGTGGGATTGAGCAGTTCCATATCAGTTGGCCTTATTACATGGCATTAGAATGCCATTTGGGAGGAAATGGAAAATATATACCATGTGTCTTTAGCTCAGTGCTCTTAGAATTGTTTTCCCACCTAGCTGCTGACAAATCATTATGAAAGATGCTGGAAATACTACTGCCTGCCTGGAGGGTGGGGAAACTTTGGAGCTGCCTCAGAAGAAGAACTTCATTTATCAAGAAAGTTGTTCTGGGGCATTTTTGATGCCCTGTCTCAAAAGGTAATTGCGGTTTTATTTGTATGATAAAACAACTGAAAAGCCATAGGATCTTGGTAAGATAGTGTTCTTAGTGGAATAGTGGAATGCTGTCTTTGCTCATCAAGACTTGGCATAGTTTTATTTTTTCTCTTCATTTATAACAAATGTTGAGAATGCAATTTATATTAACTTTTCATAATCATGATGGTAACATGTTTCTTGTGATCATAACATTTTCTGACTTTAAAATGGCCAAGCATTTTAGGAAATTATGCACATGGGTTGATCAGTTTCTGGTACATTTGGACTTCTTTGGACTCAAACCCTACCTAGTCAGTCACCTCCCCAATCTTATAAAGCCTGAAGAAATCCTGTCAAATATAAAAATGTAAAATATTAAATCTCATAAAATTATAATATTCCAGTGGCCTTACTGACTTTTCCCACTTTGCTGCTATGGAGATTTAAGTACTCAGTGCTTTATGTATGTGACATTCCCTTATAGTTGCCATATTTATATTGAATAGTTCATATACTTTCAGAAGACAGGAGTGTATTATTTCAGAGAAAATCAGAACAACATGCTTCATATGCTTATGCTTAAATTATTAATCAAAATCAGTTTGAATTCCCAAAGAGACATTATCAGATGACTGGAATAGTATAACCAAGAGTTTACTGTATAATAAGGGAAGTTTATCTGTGATTACATTTGGTAGCTACAACTCAATGGTTTTTCTTGCTGAATTGCCTTGGGTAAACCCGGAGCCCTTTTGAAATAATATGTAGAAGGTATTTTGAGAAGAATTTACAACTTTAATTTTAAATTGAACATTTAAAGTGAGATAACTTTTAAAATGAATAAACAGCAATGTCCTACTGTATAGCCCAGGGAACTGTATTCAGTCTCCTGGGATAAAGCAAAATGGAAAAGAATATTTTTTTAAAAAAAGAATGTCTAGATGTGTATAACTGAGTCACTTTGCTGTACAGCAGAGATTAACACAACATTATAAATCAACTACACTTCAATTTAAAAATTTTTTAATAATAAATACAGGAATTATTATTTTTGATTTAAAAAACTCTACAAATACAAATTTAACTTATTATGTAATTAGTATACAAATACCTCTCCCCAGAAATTTTGATTATGCATATCTCCTATAGACTTTCTTTCTCAGTTCAGAATTTTATTTTTCATACCTTTGTAATGCAGTACAGACCAGTTAAAATTTCTTACTCTCTGGAATGTTATACTTTGGGTATTTCTCATGTCTAGTCTTTATAATGTGGTGCAGCAATAGTCCTCATTGACTGAAATTATGTTTATGTTGTAAAGACACGTTATACATGTAGCATATTCAGGTTCACTTCATTTCCAATATTGGAGAATAAACGTTTAGAGAAGCACAGATTTTATTCCTTTTATGCAGTACAAAGCTTCAGTCATCTCATCTTATGGGATGTCAGGCTATAGTTTCCATTTTCTAGAGAAAGAATCCTTTGAGGAGTTGAGCCAGCCCGAGGTAATTCAGATTTTCTCTCACAGCATCATGTCAGCCGCAGTGGTCATGCTGACAGCTTTTGCTCAATAGTAATGGAGTATTTATTTTTTGGTCCTCCATCTCTTCCCAGAAATATGAACAAGAACTTTTCAAACTGGCACTGCCTTGCCTGAGTGCAGTTGCGGGAGCTTTGCCTCCAGACTACATGGAGTCAAATTATGTCAGTATGATGGAAAAACAGTCATCAATGGATTCTGAAGGGAACTTTAACCCACAACCTGTTGATACCTCAAAGTATGGACTCTTTCTATTGCAGCAGATTTTTATTGTAAATGATGTGTGAAGTCTGAAATTGAATAAGGTACTAAAGTGAACTTTCTCTCATCCATGCCCCCTTTGAATTGGTATCCTTTTACTAGGGGTCCCTCTACTTGATGAAATGATAGTAGTAATAATAATGGTTATACAAATATCAGAAGTAGACAAGATACACCTTCTAAGAGATATACTCTTAATATCATCAGGATTCTCTGTACATAACCACATGGCAATATCTATGATAATGAGAATCAAGAAAGTATATCAGTTATATTTTTAGTTGAAATTCTACCCTAAATGTTTATTAATAATTGAAGCCAACTTCTGTGCAGAGTCTTTGATTCAGGGTGCTCCCAGCATGCAGTGCAAAGCTCTTTCTGTGAGCTATGGGGGAATCACTTCATCATCACTACATCTCAGCCAGGCCTAGGGTTAGCAGCTTATGTTCAGCCTCATAAAGCACAGTGTGAGAGTGAAGGGAATATCAAATGAGAATATTTCTGGAAAATTTAGCGTGGATTGAGAATGCGGTGTGACAACCTTCACCACAGATAAAATATTACTTATCGTTAGGAAAGCTCTTCCATGTACCTACTTGCGTCAATTGCCCTACAGGTGGGATGTTTGGGTACATCAGGTGTTCGGAGTCTCAGCGTTTTTGTTGTTGTTACTGTCTTTAAGTAGGACCATGGTTTTCCATTTGCAAGGAGGCTGCTCTTCCTGCCACATTATCTTACCCATTCCGTGGTGACTCAGCAAGATCAGTATTAGCAAGGTAGTCACTCGGTTGTTAACCATCCGCAGCATCTGAATTTGCTTGGGAGTTCAACTTTCACGTCTCTGGCTGGCCCCTCAGCTGGTTTAGCTCCCATAACCAGATCCACATTTCAAGCCAGGTGGTATGCCATTAGTTTGATAATGCCTTAAATTTGCATGTTTGGTATTTGATAACAGTCCTGTGAGAAAAGACTCTACCCCCACCCCCCCCAGTATTTGGCTTATGTGATTGATCCTTTGTATCTCTTCTAAAGTAAGTAAACCAAAATATCACATGTTCACATCCCTACTTGGGTAAGTTTGTGGTTTGTTAACATACAATGTAATCTAGGATTTTAAAATAACATTAGAACAATGTTGTGGCTTTGGTGTTGATTAATTAAATCCAATGAATGAATAAGTGTTGGGCATGTATATTAATTTACCTCGGCTAGCCCCCTTGGGGACCTCTTAACAGACTAGGTTTGCAGAGTGATAGCAATAATTTTTGCATCTTTGTGATTTTTTTACATATTGTTTTTTAAGTATGTGTATGTCATAAAGTTCAATTACTAACTGATAACATTGCTAGAAAAGAACAGTAAACCATCTCATTATACTAGGTTTTACTTATAATTCTATTCTCAAAGTTAGTTGCGTTAGTAAGTTATTTTTTCCATTCATAGATATATTTGATAGTCCCAAGTCTTACATTTACCATCAGACTTGGTCTTCAATTGCATGGACTCCACATCTGTTCAAGGGATTAAATATTTATTTAAGCATGAAAGAAATCAAGAAGAAATGTTATCAAAATCGTAAAGCATGAATTGGTTAATTTTCCCTATAGTTCATATTAGTAAAATCTAGAATTTATATATAGACCATTAACATTTAAAATTATTAACATATCACTAGTTGTATGCAATTAACTTAAAATTAATTTTAGTACATTTAAAAATGGAACAGGTCAGATTTCAGCAGTCTTTTACCCATTTATAGTTGTTGCCTAAGAGACTTAAGTCAAAAGGAGGAATAACTTCAAAGAACGAATGTGGGAGAAAAGTATGTCTTTAAGCTTGTTGAATTTAACTATATCTTCATTCAGGTTTAAAGAAAAAATTGGTGTTATCTGTTGTCCTCTTCTTTGAATACATTTTAATTATTTTCATTTATACTATGTATAATTTTTATTGTATATAACTTACATTAAGACATAAAGTGTGACTCATTATAAGATGAGTGGATAGAACCTTATCTGCTTGACTTTTCTTATATTGTTCCTATCATATGGAAAAGTAATACCTTGTTAAACCGATTTTTTAACAGTTATGCATCGAATGGGGTATAAGCAGTCATAAGCTGTGAGTAAATTATCAATATGATTCCCTGTAAGTGCTGTGAAAATCAAGCCTTTTTTCTTTATTTTTCTCATAGTATTACAATTCCTGAGAAGTTGGAATACTTCATTAACAAATATGCAGAACATTCCCATGACAAGTGGTCAATGGACAAGGTAAAAGTCAGAATATCACATTCTAATTCAGTACTGAACATACCTAATGAATGATCATGGCTCAGATATTTCTGACCATGACAGTTTTCTACTTTCAAGTGAGAACTTTAGATTAGGAAAGAACATTTAATTATGATTTGCTGACATAATATTTAGTCTAATAAAATACTTAGTTCTGCCACTGATGTACATATAATGCACATAAGAATATTTGTGTTCATAAACAGCACAGTGTTAAAAAATTCAAAAAAAATCTATTAATTAAATCAAATATAGTTTCTAAACATACATTTTTGTGAGAGTAAAAAGTAGTAATAAGATGCAAAATATTATATGTAGGATGGATAAACAACAAGGTCCTACTGTATAGCACAGGGAACTATATTCAGTATCCTGTGATAAACCATAATGGAAAAGAATCTGAAAAAGAATATATATATGTATAACTGAATCACTCTGCTGTACAGCAGAAATTAACACAACTATACTTCAAAAATTTTTTTCAAAAACTATCATTAGGGTCTTCAGTAAGAAATAGTGACTGTAGGTCCAGACATCTTTTAAGGGAACTTTAGCTTTATGTATAATTTTATATTAGATAAAATCTTGAAAATTATTAATTAGAATTAGTGATTATTTACATCTTCTACTCTTCTGTTGTATTTCTTATCTCTAAGTAGATCTGCAGTTCACTTACCAGGCAAGATGGCATGTTTTATTTGCACTGTCAAGAAAAGATAACTTGAATGAGATAACTAAAGCAGTCGCAATCCGTGGCATAAGTCCTACATACATATTATGAGATTTTTCTGGAGGAAAAATGTGGTCACATTTAAGTTAAGCCTAGTTAAACTTGAGAAAAGATGGTTAAAATAGATTTGTCAGAGAAATTAAGCTGAGATGAAGCAGGAATCTAAAATAAGCATGTACTGATTTGGCGAAGTGGAAATCAAAGAGCGAAGGTTCCAAGGGTTGCTTGTGTTATGTGGCAACTCAGTATCACCCTCTTAAACTTGATATTAAGTTTCAATCCTTGCCTCTGCCAACCAGCCCCTCCTTCCAAGAAACCCCCTTTTTGTTTTGTTAAGCATATGGCTCTTTCTTTGTTCAGTAACTTAATCGATTTACTGGGTAAGTCAGTAAGAGTGAAGTGTCTGTCCTCTATAAAGACTCTAGTAGGTGGTGGGGTGGCGATGGAGAGGAAATTTACAGGAAGGCAGTCCTGAGCTATTTCAGCCTAGTTACCCGGATCCCATAGACATACATGAAATGATATAGGGAAACAGTGAATGCACCAAATTATATGGGCAAAATCACGTGGAACAAATGTGTTGAGAAGTCATTGGACAAAGGAGTGGACAAAACAAGTAGCATTATTCAGAAAGACTTCCAAATAAGTCAGCTGCTCCAGTTTTCCTGTTTGAAATGAGTGTTTCACGCTTATTCGTCACACAGGTTGGGGTCCCGAGATGGGCCAAAATGAATATCATAGGGGTGGTGCAGCCTTTAGCCTCCTCCTAGGGGAGGGCTATTGACATAATCACAGACCTGTCTAAGGAAGACTGGATGCTTTTAATCTCTGGATAAAAAGATTTGTTTCCAAGTGGTTACTCAAAATAATATTGACTACGATGAAAGTCTTTATATTGACTTATGCTAGATAAAGTTCAAACCTTAATCCTTATCTTGCTTCATTTTAGATTTATTTTATCAAGTACACACTTAAACACATGCACACCTACACTCTCTAAAATTAAAGCATGTAAAACATTTTTGATATTTTTTTTAGTTGGCAAATGGATGGATTTATGGAGAAATATATTCAGACTCGTCTAAAGTTCAACCATTAATGAAGCCATATAAACTATTATCTGAAAAGGTGACGTGTTTATTTTTTAAGTTTATATGGTTTTAATTTGGGGGGAAGTTTTTTTTTTTCTTTGTTATATAAATTTCTTATTAACATATCTATTTTATATATACTATTTTTACCTTTTCTCAAAGGTCCCATTTTTTATCTATTGTTTTTTTCTCTGTAGCACCATTTTCTGTCAGTATTTAATTGGTTATTCTCTTCTCTACTTAGTATTTTTCTGTTTCTTTTTTATTTTTATTCCTCTCCTGTATTTTTAAGAACTTTAGAAAATATTCTTTTCATTCTTAAGAGTTTTTTGATAAGGGGTAACGAAGTAATATATTGTAATATGCTTATTATTTATGTTTTCATATATTTTACTTCTTTGAGGGGAAAGCATATCTTGATAAATGAAGTGAAAAGGATTTTCTAGCTTGGTGCTTACAGAGGAAGTTACTTCTCTGTTTATTCAGATGGTAGAAACGGCTTCAAGCACACGTCATATAATCTGGCACTTCTTCCTAATTGTGTTTCTCCTTTCTGGTTTCTGTCTGAAGTATCAGGATCTGGGAAACTAAAGGAAATTAGCCTCATGCTATATAATAAGACAGGATCCCTCTTAGCAGCATTAGTCAAACGAGGTCTCTGCTCACACTCTGCTCTTCAGAATTTTTACTTTCCTTTTTTATTTTTAAATAAACAATGCCGATCAAAAATTTGTAGGTGAAGACAAGAGTATTTCAGAACAAAGCATTAAATATTTTAAATTTTTGTTTAGGTTCATAATACCCCACCCTTTTCTGATTTTTTTCTAGGAAAAAGAAATTTATCGCTGGCCAATCAAAGAATCTTTAAAAACTATGCTGGCCTGGGGGTGGAGAATTGAAAGAACACGGGAGGGAGACAGCATGGCCCTTTATAACCGGACTCGTCGTATTTCCCAGACAAGCCAGGTAAGAATCACAGTGATGAATCCACTGTTTATGTTATTTTAAAAGCATTTGAATATTTCATTTAATTATTGTGTTTTCCAAAACAACTAACTTGAAAATTCTGAAGACTAACATAAAGTTCAGAAGGGGGAAAACTCTCTTCCTTTTAATTTAAGTGAGTTTAGGTCTTGGTTAAAGTACTGGAGTTTATATATCAGGTTGTACTTCTCCTGACAGTATATGAAGGAGTACTCGATGATGAAGTCTTAAAGTTACGCTAATGAAGGATGTGAAATGTGTTCCTTTATCCACAGAAAGGTTGTCTACAGAGCTTTTGTCTCCTTACCAGTACGAACTGAAGGTCGGTTCTTAGGAGCTGGAGGGGTGGTCAGATAGTAGCGATCCAGATCTAAAACCCCCATGGGTGCTCCGTACAGGTGGGCTTGAGCACCTGCCCACTTGCGAAGGGAAGATGTGAACCAGACAGGCAGCGCAGGAATCGAAGAGCACACCGCTAGTGGATCAGGTCAGGGAAGTCCAGTCAGCTGAACAAGGCGTGGCTGTGGGGCTTCTGTGTTCAAGATGGCAGAATAAGGACAGCCTTGACCTTGAGAACCTAAGGTTCAAGGTGGGGACCAAATACCAACTGGCCCTTTCATTTCTCCTGGGAGCTAAACCTGTCGTCATCCCTTTCCAGACTGCTTGGGCCACTGCCTTTGGTTTAACCGAACTGTTGTGTTTATTATTGCCATTTACGCAGATGACATTTTTGAAAAAAAAGAAAATGAAGGTACTCAAAAGCGTGCGCTTCACATGCTTCATATTTGAAATACAGTACTGTTAAATAGATTAAGTTCTGATTTGGGCACATTTTACATCATATTCTCTTAAGTATCCTGGAGATAGAAGCTGTAAAAGCATATTTTACCTTGTTATCATGTATGCACACATTTCTAACTAAATCACATTTTGTTTTAATCTGTTCGAACAAATATTGAGCACAAACTGAGTACTAGGTGATAGGAATACGAAGATAATAAGATCCAATTCTACTCCTAAAGACTCACAACTTGGTGTTAGAGACAGTCTAGTTAAACCTACCACAACAATAAGATTTAGGCTGGTGGTATGTACAAAACGCTCAGAGTGCAGAGAATGGAATGATGTCTTTTTTTTTTTTTTTTCCTGTAAGTTGTATAGGAAATAAGGAAATTATTACATAATGGAAGTGACTTTAAGCTCTGCCAGGAAAAATGAAATAGATTCTCCCACTGCCCTTCATAGCAAAAATTATGTGCTCTAATCTAAAATTGTATATGTCGAATGAGAACATGCCCTTTGAAACAATAACGGTGCCGATTTTGTGGGCCAGCAATAAAGGGTAGAAATGGTAGGAGGCAGACAAGAAAAAAAGACCTGTCTATTAGCCAGAAAACCTGGGCCTATATAACATGCTGGAGCACAGCCCAGAGAGGGCAAGGGAAGGGCTGCAACAGAAGGGAGGGGTACTCCGTTCTCTTGTTGCTGTCTTTGCCATACCTTTTCCTGCCACTGCTGTCAGAGCAAGTAGGGCAGACTGCTGAGTAGGCCTCTGCCTGTCTTATCTCTAGAATTTTTCAAAAATACCAGAAAAGGGAGAGAAGCAAAGGTTCCTACCACAGTTTTAGCCACGCTCACCTGAAGACTACAATAACTTACAGATTTCATACTTTTGCGAGCATCTCTGAGAAAAAAAAAACAGTAACCGAAACATAACAAAGTCCAAAACAGTACTGGATCATGTCAGATAGAAAATGTTACGTGAAACGTAAGAAACTGATTCTAAAACATCGGAAGTGATTACAGACTCTGTAAATTATAATGCACAAGCTATAACCAATCCATCTTCAGAAAAGGATTACCTTGTTTTCACCCCAGGAAAATCATAATTACGTTTTTCTGAATTTCAATAAACTTTTCTCAAGGTGGCTAAAAAAAAAAAAAAAAAAAAAAAAATTGTGTATGTTGTGTATATTTCTGCTCTTCTTACACCCCGCTTAGCTCCTGGTGCAGTTTTCAGTTCCCATGAAGCCCTCAATTAGATACTATTAATTGATACCCATATAATCATCTCTTTAAGTCTTAATGATTTTCAGAGTGACATGTGTGACATACGACATATAGTGTTAAATCTCCTACGTCATTTCAAAATATTAGGAGGTGCTTATGCCAGATGTACGGATTAAGAGGGACAGCTCTGGAGGTAGACCACTGGGGCTTCAATCCTGGGACCACCACTTTCTAGAGATAAACTGCTGGGCTCGTTACTCAATCTGTTTACCTCAGTAAATGGTAACTCTTATTATTACCATTATTATTTATATATTTTTAATGCCAGAGAGCATTTCTTCAAAGGTAAATAAAAGAGGGTGTTTGAGTTTGTAGTACTTTGACCTTTCAGTCGTTTAAAAAAAAAAAGAAAGAATATTTCTATATTTCTATCAGTATCAGAAATAGCAACAAATGCCACAAATATATTTATAACCCTTGCCGTTATTTTCACACAAACATTCTTTAAGCATAATCCAACATTATTTGAAATGTTAAAATGGCTTGTCATTTCTTAATTACTAACCTAACAGTATTATCATCTTTTTCAGTTATCATCTTGCCAAACTTCTTAATGTCTTTTCTTCTCTCCATTACTGATTTCCCATGTGACTATAAAGATGTTTTCTATTATGTAATAGATACACTCTTGAATAAATTAAGGAACACTTTTGGTGACATCACTGTATAGTAAGGACTGCAATTGGGTGAATTGAGATCACTTGTTGACATGATTCTGGAGCTGATATTCTTAGCTTCCTTCCACTGGGGCTCAGCACTCCGTCTGTGAGGCAGAAGTGGCCTGTGTTTAACTCAGCAAGATCTGGCACAGCCTGTCTGGGTTGAAATCCTGGCCTCACCATGGAGTAGATAGCTTTTCTGTGAGCTCAGGCAAACTGCTTAACCTCTCTATGCTGCAGTTTTCTCCTTTTTTAAAATGAAACAGAAGAGAGCATCTAATTTAAAAGATTATTGTGAGAATTACATGTTGTGATGCTTATAAATCACTTAAAGGAGTGACAGGCATATATTTCAATGTTAAACCTAATTATGATTATTATTATTTTTACATGGATCAATAACATTGTTAATGTCTTTTGTTTACCGTGAACACTACATGAATCATGATTTCAGGAAATTTGCCACTCAGGGTTTTGTAATTTGCATATTAAGATAATATTTGGGCAATGACAAAGCCAGTAACTTGATAGGATATAGAATAGAGTATGTACTTATATGTAGAATGTAATATATGACACAAATAAACTTATCTATGAAACAGAAACAGATGCACAGACATAGAGAACAGACTTGTTGCCGTTGGGGAGGGATGGATTGGGAGTTTGGGATTAGCAGATGCAAACTATTAAACATACAGGATGGATCAATGACAAGGTCCTACTGTATAGCACAGGGAACCATATTCAATATCCTGTGATAAACCATAATGGAAAAGAGTATGAAAAAGAATATATATATATATATATATATATATGTATATAACTGAATCACTTTGCTGTACAGCAGAAATTAACACAACATTGTAAATCAACTGTACTTCAATAAAATAAAAAAAGAATAGAGTGTATAGATGCTGATATAATTATCAGTGAGGAGATGCTGAGTAGAGCAGCTAAATTGGTGGATTTTGACTTCTTGGTCGTCACTCAAGTCAGCAGAAAAGGAGGACATTTCTGGCAATTTCAGTCATATTCCACAGGTTCTCAGTAATTACTTATTTACCTCCCAATTTTGATTTCTTATATCTGGTTTTTATTACACATGTAGGGTATAAATTATTTAAACAAATTTAAAAAATAAGCTTATAACCTGAGAAGGAGAGGAAGATGGGAATAAAATTTGGAAAGTGTTACCTATCTTTAACTAAAATACAGCCTAGGATAGAGGAATGATTCATTCATTCTTTTAACAGTTATTTACTGAGCACCTGCTATGTTCCATGTACTATCCTAAGCTTTTCAAATAGGTCCATGAACAAAATAGACAAAAACCTCTGCTCTTATGGAGCTTACACGTTAACGGGGAAAGTAAATAATAGATATAAGTAAATTACATACTACATCAAAATGTGATAAATATTATGGAAAGAGAAAACGTAGCATGGAAAGGCAGATTCCGAGTGCAGAGCAGGGGAGTTAGTTAGCCTTTGGAGATGAGTTGCAGTATGATAATAGGGTTATCAGAGCAGATTTCATGGAGAAGATAAATTGAATAGAAGGGAAGGGAGTTGGACCTATTTGGGGGAAGGATGTTGCAGGTCGTCCACATGCTCTGAGATGGGGAGTGTGGCCTGGTGTGTGTAAGGGAAAACGAGGAATCCAGTGAGATTGGAGCTCATGAGTAACAAAGAGATGGGAAGAGAGGTCTCAGGGGCCAAATCAGGTGGAACATTGGGGGCCGTCTTAAGAAAGTTGACAAGTGCTTTGGAGTCAGACAGAATTACTTTAAAAACTTGATTCTGCTGTTTACAATTTACATGATATAATGACTTAAAATTATTTAATTCTTTTGATCCTCTTCTCATTTTAAAATGACAAAAAGCAGTACCTCCTTTTCAGAATTGTTCTAAAGAAATGAGATAATCTATGTGCCTTGCACATAACCATTCACACGGTGGTTGTTATTATTATTGCTAAGAAGACTAGAGTTAATTAAATTCAGAGATGGTATGTATCCCAAGTAACTTGAAATTATAGAAGACCTAGCCAGTCTTGTGATTTCTGTGAATGTAAAGGAGAGAAACAGGTTATGAAAAACATAAAAAGAATCTATCTCTGAATAAACAAATATCTACTTGCATTCTTTAAACCAGCCTCAATAACTTACTCTAAAGCTAAAAGGATATAAATTTCAGTTATATAAGGAACATGGTCTAAGAGGATATTAAATACTGAGAATTTTATTTTAGGAACAAATAAAGTTATCGATATCAACTCTATTTGATTCATTTATTCAACAAAATTTGCAGAGTCTAATGCTTTTTTAAAATTAGTTTTAAGACGCATGTTTGCCATATTTCAATATCTGTGAGATTGGGAATCATTTTATAATCCTGAAGTTGATGAAAGATGGCTTGTGCCAGACTCTGGGAATACTGTGATGAATGAGGCTCAGCCTAGGCCTGCAGATTTTTACTGTTCAGTGGAAAGGCTTATAACTCAGGGAATAACAAAATCAATACTTTGGAAATGTAATTCTCACAACAGAGTAGAGAAGGAGTCAGAGAAGGGGGAGATTGAAGGCAGAAAGACAGACTCCCTAGGAGGATATTGAATACGTTGCATGAAACAAAACAAAAACATTAAATATCTGAATTAGAGCAAAGGCAGTGGACATGGAGGGAAGCGGATGTATCTCAGAGATGTTTTGTAGTAGAAGAGACAGAATTTTGTGACTGATCCATAATAGCAGATGAGGAGGACTAATCAGAGGGGTTTGCCATGGGTCTGTACTGGCCTACCAGGTGGGTAGCGTATGTGAGATGAGGTTAGTGCTGGGGGGTGGGTGGCAAGGAGAGAATATGCGTTTGATTTTAGATGTCGTGTTAGGCAGAATTCTGGCTCCAAAGATGATCCCCAATCACTGTTGTCTGTAGAAAGGTTGATTTCCTGGGGCTTTGCCAATGCGATTACGTTTGCCCACGTGATCAAGGTTAATGATCTTGAGATGGGGGAGATTCTACTGAATTATTGGTGGGTCCAGCGTAATCACAAGGATCCTTAAAAGTGGATACCCTTTCCTGGCTTTGGACAAAGGAGACGTGACTACAGAAGGAAGGTCAGAGAGATGCAGTATAGCTGACTTGAAGACGGAGGAAGGGGCCATGAGTCAAAAATGCGGGTGGCCTTTAGAAGCTGGGAAAGACAGGGAAAAGCTGCTTTGATAAAACCTCTAGAAAGGAATACAGCCCTGTGGACACCTTGAATTTAGCTAATTGAGACCTGTTTCAGGTTTCTCATAACTTTGTGATGTTTTAAGCCACTACATTTCTGGCAGTCGCTTATTATAGCAGCAGTAGAAAATGAATACATGTATAGAATCCCAAATGGAGATGGTAATGAATAGTTGAAAATGTAAGTCTAGAGCAGAGGAGCAATGCTAGGCTGGATCAACTCATTTTTGGTTTAATAAAACATGGTTGATAAATGACATATTTAGGGACACCTAAAGAAAGCATTTAGAATAAAGAAAGAAACAATTGAAGAGTGAACCCAGAAAGCCACAAATATTTCAAGGTCATTTATGGAAGAGGAGCCAGAGAAGGAGGCAGAGAGATCAGAGAGGGGAGTGGAGAGCCAGGTGGGTGGTTTCGTGAAACGAGGGGGCTGGTTGAGTGGTGGTTAGTCATGTCCAGCGTAGAAGGACCAGTTTGATGGTAGCTGCAAAGAGGACTTTGAATTTGGCAACTTGGAAACTGATTACATTAGAGAGGGCAGGTGTAGTAGAGTGCTGGGGAAAGAAATATATTGCGATATGTTGAAGGAAAGAGGTGACAGTGAGAGGGAAGTGGGCCTGGAGTCAGACAGCCTGAGTTGGAATCCTGCCTGCTCAGAATTTTAGCTCTGTGACCTTGGGTGAGTCACTTAAGTTCTCTAAGTCTCAATTTCCTTTCGTGGGTATTTAAGGGAGAAAAAACTGTGATTTTTATTTCACATTCTATTATGGATGGTTCCCAGCAGTGGCTCAGTACTGACACAGAAGCCAAGATTCCGTCAGAACTGACCAGTGAGTTCAGTGTAGCCCATGAGAACATGGTTAATGGTAGCATATGATAGCATCCCTTTGGTTCACGGGCACAGATCTGAGCTGTATTGTACCTTTTATTTAGCTTTTTGTTTATCCATGTCTGACAAGAGAATATACACAGTTATGAAATATATCAAATATAATTTCAGATTTATAAGCATGAACCAGAGTTCGTTTCTGTGGCATACTTTCCCATAATATGCCATTGGGTGGAATGAGGTAAGAGCTCCTGACAGTAAGTGAAACCCTCTTGCAGTTGATGGGAAGATAGGTTTCATTCTTGTCTTTTTAATTGAAGTATAGTTGATTTATGTTGTGTTAATTTCTGCTGTACAGCAAAGTGATTCAGTTATACATATATATACATTCTTTTTATATGCTTTTCCTTTATGGTTTATCACAGGATATAGTTCCCTGTGCTATACAGTAGGACCTTGTTGTTTATCCATTCTGTATATGATAGGTTGCATCTGCTAATCCCAAACTCCCACTCCATCCAACCCCCTCCCGCTTGGCAACCACAAGTCTGTTCTCTATGTCTGTGAGTGTGTTTCTGTTTCGTAGATAGGTTCATTTGTGTCATATTTTAGATTCCACGTATGAGTGATATCATATGGTATTTGTCTTTCTCTTTCTGAATTACTTTACTTAGTATGATCATCTCTAAGTCCATCCATGTTGCTGCAAATGGCATTCATTCTTTTTCATGGCTGAGTAGTGTTCCATTGTATATATGTACCACATCTTCTTTATCCATTCGTCTGTCGATGGACACTTAGATTGTTTCCATGTCTTGGCTATTGTGAATAGTGCTGCAGTGAACATAAGGGTGCATGTGTCCTTTTGAATCATAGTTTTGTTTGGGTATATGCCCAGGAGTGGGATTGCTGGATCATATGGCAACTCTATTTTTAGTTTTTTGAGTAATCTCCATCCTGTTTTCCATAGGGGCTGCACCAACTTACATTCCCACCAACAGTGTCAGAGGGTTCCCTTTTCTCCAGACTCTCTCCAGTATTTGTTATTTGTAGACTTTTTAATGATGGCCATTCTGACCAGTGAGAGGTGGTACCTCATTGTAGTTTTGATTTGCATTCCTCTAATAATTAGCGATGTTGAGCATCTTTTCATGTGCCAGTTGGCCATCTGTATGTCTTCTTTGGAGAAATGTCTATTTAGGTCTTCTGCCCATTATTTGATTGGGGTGTTGTTGTTTTGTTTTTTGTTTTTTGATACTGAGCTGTATTGTATATTTTGGAAATTGATACTGAGCCGTTTGTATATTTTGGAAATTAATCCCTTGTCAGTCGCATCATTTGCAAATATTTTCTCCCATTCTGTAGGTTGTCTTTTTGTTTTGTAGATTTCATCCTTAAAATGTCAAAATTGAGATATTAAGGAAGCCCTCTGGTGATTGAGGATGTCTTTACAAATCACTTGAGTACTACTATATGATGCACTTTTAAAATTAAAACGTTGGCTTTATTTTATCTTACTATTTGGCCCATAAAGACATTTATAAATACTGACCTCTTTGATTAACTACCGTTTGTGTGAGGAAAAGAAAATTTCATTGCAGCCAATTAGAATTTGTAAGAAACTCAAGAATTCAATTACCCTTTGATTCCGGTAATATTTCAGAATCTTGGACTCACTACGTAATTTGTTGAATCCTGATCGTTAGCTTTACAGATTGGCAATCCCTAAGATATTGGGATGTATTATTCAATCATAAGTACTTGTCAGACACCCAAATATAATTTAATCTGCTAGATATGTTTGCAAAATTAATTTGTGTAGCTACTTGCCAGTTTTATCTGAGGAAACGTTACACTTGGAATTTTGTTTGCCTTATATTTCCAAAGTGTCTCTTAAATCTCTCTCTACTGGGTTTTTTAATGAGATGCTATATTTTTTTGCAAATTATCTAGGTTTCTGTAGATGCCGCCCATGGTTATAGCCCCCGAGCCATTGACATGAGCAATGTTACACTATCCAGAGATCTGCATGTAAGTACTTTTAAAAATATTCTGCAAATTCCATTTTTAAAAAGCATACTGTAACATTTCCTGCATGTATTTTACAGCATGAATTATTTGAATGTAGTGATCATATAGAAGGTCCATGGAATTTATAGATTATGTACCCTAAGCTTTTAATGCTGTAAAAGTTGATAGAACTTCTTCTAGGATAATATATTTTCTTTAAAGATCATATCTATGTAAAAGTCCTAATATAATTAAATAACTGCATGTGAGAAGAGACTAAATCAGTAGTTTATAGTGCTCTGCTCAAGGATCACTTTAATTACTCATGAAAGAATATATATTATAAGTTGTTTATCCAGGGAAACGGATGGCATTTTGCTTTCTCCAGCCATACTTCTATCTGTCTCCTTTGTCACTAAGGAATCTACTTTGAATTGCCTGATTTGAGTGAAAAGATAAAGTTTGTTGCCATGGAACATAAGTTAACAGGTCAATATAATGATCAGACAATGATATTGGCATTGTTAGTATTATTCCAAGAGATATAAGTATATAAAGATAAAAATCTATGGATTGTTAAATTGTTTGGCTTGCCCTTTGTCATTGCTCTGGTACGAATGTATTAACATGACATAGTAAACTTGAAAATCAAAAATGAAAGGAATCTTGGAGGTAATCTTGTCAAAACTCAAAGGCCACAGAGGCTAAGGCTCGTCCAAGACCTCAGACTGACCTAAATTGGGACAGACATGGATCTAGACTGCTTGTCTGATTCTCTTTGCATTCAGTGTTCATTCAGTAAGGTTTACATCATCTTTTAAAACTTTAGAAATTAAAATAAGAACTTGTAAATAAACATATTTTTAAAGTCCATAGCTAGTTTGAAGTTTCATTATTAAATTAACAAAACATATATCTTTAAACATTATAAAGAACAATGACCATTCCCATCACATCACCTCTGATGGTTTGTAAATTCACAGATCATTAGAATCCTCTGAAATTCAGATTCTAAATAAGAAAGCTGTGCTTAATTATCTTTTAGATGCGTTTTAGCACTAGCACACTACGATTTATTAACTTAAAGTATGTTTTGATATTACATATTGGAAGGCAAAGTTATCTTTTTCTACTATCCGTTTAGAGTATAACTTAGTTGCTAAACATTTTGTTCGTTTAAGGCTATGGCGGAAATGATGGCTGAAAACTACCATAATATATGGGCAAAGAAAAAGAAACTGGAACTGGAGTCCAAAGGTAGTATTTTCTAAAAATCCTTATAAAAAAACAATCAGAGTTTGAGTACATGAATGTATGATAAGGATAAAATAGTCTTTTCAGCATAAGAGCTCATTACAGCTTTATTTTATTAGAATGGTTCAAATATGGCTGTAATACTTTCAAGGTGGAAATGCTATTTCCTGATTTCCTTATTGCTAGTGTATATTTCCTCATGTCTCAGAATTTTGATGGCTCTCTCTTGCCCATTTTAGCATGTAGATAACTATATTTCTCATCCTAATATCCGAGGTGTTCTATTAATTACGTAGACCTCCCTCACTGACTTCTATCCCCAACTTAAATATTTCTCTTATTTCATTCTATCTCCCATCCTCAGCCCCTTTGTTTTGTTCAGTCCAGTTATGTTATTCTCTCTTACATTCTGTTTTTCTAACATCTTTATTGGCATATAACTGCTTTACATTGTTGTGTTAGTTTCTGCTGTATAACAAAGTGAATCAGCTATATGTATACATACATCCCCATATCCCCTCCCTCTTGCATCTCCCTCCCACCCTCCTTATCCTACCCCTCTAGGTGGTCACAAAGCACTGAGCTGATCTCCCTGTGCCATGCAGCTGCTTCCCACTAGCTATCTATTTTACATTTGGTAGTGTATATATGTCAGTGCTACTCTCTCACTTTGTCCCAGCTTACCCTTCCCCCTCCCTGTGTCCTCAAGTCCATTCTCTACATCTGTGTCTTTATTCCTGTCCTGCCCCTAGGTTCTTCAGAAACATTTTTTTTAGATTCCATAGATATGTGTTAGCATATGGTATTTGTTTTTCTCTTTCTGTCTTTTCATCTTGTTTATGGTTTCCTTTGTTGTGCAAAAGCTTTTAAGTTTCATTAGGTCCCATTTGTTTATTTTTGTTTTTATTTCCATTTCCGTAGGAGGTGGGTCAAAAAGGATCTTGCTGAGATTTATGTCATAGAGTGTTCTGCTATGTTTTCCTCTAAGAGTTTTATACTGTCTGGCCTTACATTTAGGTCTTTAATCCATTTTGAGTTTATTTTTGTGTATGGTGTTAGGGAGTGTTCTAATTTCATTCTTTTACATGTAGCTGTCCAGTTTTCCCAGCACCACTTATTGAAGAGGCGGTCTTTTCTCCATTGTATGCTCTTGCCTCCTTTATCAAAGATAAGGTGACCGTATGTGCATGGGTTTATCTCTGGGCTTTCTGTCCTGTTCCATTGATCTATATTTCTGTTTTTGTGCCAGTACCATACTGTCTTGATGACTGTAGCTTTGTAGTATAGTCTGAAGTCAGGGAGCCTGATTCCTCCAGCTCCGTTTTTCTTTCTCAAGACTGCTTTGGCTGTTCGGGGTCTTTTGTGTTTCCATACAAATTGTGAAATTTTTTTTCTAGTTCTGTGAAAAATGCCATTGGTAGTTTGATAGGGATTGTATTGAATCTGTAGATTGCTTTGGGTAGTATAGTCATTTTCACAATGTTGATTCTTCCAGTCCAGGAACATAGTATATCTCTCCATCTGTTTGTACAGTCTTTAATTTCTTTCATCAGTGTCTTATAGTTTTCTGCATACAGGTCTTTTGTCTCTTAAGGTAGGATTATTCCTAGGTATTTTATTCTTTTTGTTGCAGTGGTAAATGGGAGTGTTCCCTTAATTTCTCTTTCAAATTTTTCATCATTAGTGTATAGGAATGCAAGAGATTTCTGTGCATTAATTTTGTATCCTGCTACTCTACAAATTCATTGATTAGCTCTAGTAGCTTTCTGGTAGCATCTTTAGAAGTCTCTATGTATAGTACCATGTCATCTGCAAACAGTGACAGTTTTACTACTTCTTTTCCGATTTGGACTCCTTTTATTTCTTTTTCTTCCCTGATTGCTGTGGCTAAAACTTCCAAAACTACGTTGAATGAGAGTGGTGAGAGTGGGCAACCTTTTCTTGTTCTGATCTTGGAGGAAATGGTTTCAGTTTTTCACCATTGAGAATGATGTTGGCTGTGGGTTTGTCATATATGGCCTTTATTATGTTGAGGTAGGTTCCCTCTGTTCCTACTTCCTGGAGAGTTTTTATCATAAATGGGTGTTGAATTTTGTCAAAAGCTTTGTGTGCATCTGTTGAGATTATTATATGGTTTTTATCCTTCAGTTTGTTAATACAGTGTATCACATTGATTGATTTGTGTATATTGAAGAATCCTTGCATTCCTGGGATAAACCCCACTGGATCATGGTGTATGATCCTTTTAATGTGCTGTTGGATTCTGTTTGCTAGTATTTTGTTGAGGATTTTTGCATCTATGTTCATCAGAGATATTGGCCTGTAGTTTTCTTATTTTGTGACATGTTTGTCTGGTTTTGGTATCAGGGTGATGGTGGCCTCGTAGAATGAGTTTGGGAGTGTTCCTCCCTCTGCCATATTTTACAAGAGTTTGAGAAGGATAGGTGTTAGCTCTTCTCTAAATGTTTGTTAGAATTCGCCTGTGAAGCCATCTTGCCCTGGACTTTTGTTTGTTGGAAGATTTTTAATCACAGTTTCAATTTCAGTGCTTGTGATTGGTCTGTTTATATGTTCTACTTCTTCCTGGTTCAGTCTCAGAAGGTTGTACTTTTCTAAGAATTTGTCCGTTTCTTCCAGGTTGTCCATTTTTCTGGCATAGAGTTGCTTGTAGTAGTCTCTTAGGTTGCCTTGTATTTCTGTGGTGTCTGTTGTAACTTCTCCTTTTTCATTTCTAATTCTTTTTTTTTTTTTTTTAATGTATTTTTGCCTGTGCTGGGTCTTCGTTTCGTGCGAGGGCTTTCTCTAGTTGCGGCAAGCGAGGGCCACTCTTCATCGCGGTGCGGAGGCCACTCTTCATCGCAGTGCGCGGTCCTTTCACTATCGCAGCCTCTCTTGTTGCGGGGCACAGGCTCCAGACGTGCAGGCTCAGTAGTTGTGGCTCACGAACCTAGTTGCTCTGCGGCATGTGGGATCCTCCCAGAGCAGGGCTCGAACCCATGTCCCCTGCATTGGCAGGCAGACTCTCAACCACTGCACCACCAGGGAAGCCCCATTTCTAATTCTTTTGATTTGAGTCTTCTCCCTTATTTTCTTGGTGGGTCTGACTAATGGTTTATCAATTTTGTTTATCTTCTCATAGAACCAGCTTTCAGTTTTATTGATCTTTGCTATTGTTTCCTTCATTTCTTTTTCATTTATTTCTGATCTGATCTTTATGACTTCTTTCCTTCTGCTAACTGTGGGGGTTTTTGTTCTTCTTTCTCTAATTGCTTTAGGTGTAAGGTTAGGTTGTTTAGTTGAGACTTTTCTTGTATCTTGAGGTAGGATTGTATTGCTATAAACTTCCCTCTTAGAGCTGCTTTTGCTGCATCCCATAGGTTTTGGGTCATCTTGTTTTCATTGTCATTTGTTTCTAGGTATTTTTTGATTTCCTCTTTGATTTCTTCAGTGATCTCTTGGTTATTTAGTAGTATATTGTTTAGCCTCCAGGTGTTTGTATTTTTACAGTTTTTTTCCTGTAATTGATATCTAGTCTCATAGCGTTGTGTTCAGAAAGGATACTTGATACAATTTCAATTTTCTTAAATTTACCAAGGCTTGATTTGCGACCCAAGATGTTACCTATCCCATAGAATGTTCCATGAGCCCTTGAGAAGAAAGTGTATTCTGTTGTTTTTGGATGGAATGTCCTATAAATATCAGTTAAGTCCATCTTGTTTAATGTCATTTAAAGCTTGTGTTTCCTTATTTATTTTCATTTTGGATGATCTGTCCATTGGTGAAAGTGGGGTGTTAAAGTCCCCTACTATGATTGGGTTACTGTCAATTTCCCCTTTTATGGCTGTTAGCATTTGCCTTATGTATTGAGGTGCTCCTATGTTGGGTGCATAAATATTTACAATTGTTATATCTTTTTCTTGTATTGATCCCTTGATCATTATGTAGTGTCCTTTTTTGTCTCTTGTAATAGTCTTTATTTTAAAGTCTATTTTGTCTGATATGAGAATTGCTACTCCAGCTTTCTTCTGATTTCCATTTGCATGGAATATCTTTTTCCATTCCCTCCCTTTCAGTCTGTATGTGTCCCTAGGTCTGAAATGGGTCTCTTTTAGACAGCATATGTACAGGTCTTGTTTTTTTATCCATTCAGCCGGTCTATGTCTTTTGGTTGGAGCATTTATCCATTTACATTTAAGGTAATTATTGATACGTATGTTCCTATTACCATATTCTTAATTGTTTTGGGTTTGTTATTGTAGGTCTTTTCCTTCTCTTGTGTTTCCTGCCTAGAGAAGTTCCTTTAGCATTTGTTGTAAAGCTGGTTTGGTGGTGCTGAATTCTCTTAACTTTTGCTTATCTGTAAAGGTTTTAATTTCTCTGTCGAGTCTGAATGAGATCCTTGCTGGGTAGAGTAATCTTGGTTGTAGGTTTTTCCCTTTCCTCACTTTAAATATGTCCTGCCACTCCCTTTTGGCTTGCAGAGTTGCTGCTGAAAGATCAGCCGTTAACCTTATGGGGATTCCTTTGTATGTTATTTGTTGCTTTTCCCTTGCTGCTTTTAATATTTTTTCTTCGTATTTCATTTTTGATAGTTTGATTAATATGTGTCTCGGCATGTTTCTTTTTGGGTTTATCCTGTATGGGACTCTCTGTGCTTCCTGGACTTGATTGACTATTTCCTTTCCCATGTTAGGGAAGTTTTTGACTATAATCTCTTCAAATATTTTCTCAGACCATTTCTTTTTCTCTTCTTCTTCTGGGACCCCTATAAATCATATGTTGGTGTGTTTAATGTTGTCCCAGAAGTCTCTGAGACTGTCTTCAATTCTTTTCATTCTTTTTCTTTATTCTGCTCCCTGGCAGTTATTTCCACCATTTTATCTTCCAGCTCACTTATCCGTTCTGCCTCGGTTATTCTGTTATTGATTCCTTCTAGAGTATTTTTAATTTCAGTAATTGTGTTGTTCATCACTGTTTGTTTGCTCTTTAGTTCTTCTAGATCCTTGTTAAATGTTTCTTGTATTTTCTCCATTCTATTTCCGAGTTTTTGGATCATCTTTACTATCATTACTCTGAATTCTTTTTCAGGTAGGTTGCCTATTTTGTCATCATTTATTTGGTCTTGTAGGTTTTTACCTTGCTCCTTTGTCTGTAACATTTTTTTCTTTTCGTTTCCTTTATTTATTTATTTATTTTTGATGGGTGGTGCTGTATTCCTGTCTTACTGGTTGTTTGGCCTGAGACATCCAGCACTGGAGATTGCAGGCAGTTAGATGGAGCCGGGTCTTGGTGCTGAGATGAGGACCTCCAGGAGGCCTCACTCTGATTGATATTCCCTGGGGTCTGAGGTTCTCTGTTAGTCCAGTGGTTTGGACTCAGAGCTCCCACCACTGGAGCTTGGGCCCGACCTCTGGCCTGGGAACCAAGATCCCGCAAGCTTTGTGGTGCGGTAAAAAAAAAAAAAAAAAAAAAAAAACAGAAAAGGAAGAAAGAAAGAAAAAAAGGAGCAGTACAATATGAAAGAATAAAAAACAAAATAAAATTAGGAAGATAAAAAGTATATTAGGAAAAATAAAACTATAATTGAAACAACTGCAGCAAGGTAAAATAAAACCACAACAGAAAAAAAACAGCTGGGGGGGGGTGGCAACACACCAAAAGGAGAGATCACTAACAAAGTATAAAGAATAAAATAAAATTAGAAAAATAAAAGATTTATTAGGAAAAATAAAAATATAAAAGAATCAACAACTGTGAATCAACCAAGTAAAGCAGAACCCCAGTCTGAAAGAGGAAAAAAACAAAAAAGCCTTGGTTATAGGGACGGGGTTTAGGTGGTGGATGGAACTTAGGCAGGGGCGGGGTTTTGGGTGGAGCAGGGCCTCTGCTTAGGACCTGCGCAGAAGGGGAGAGGCAGCACGTGGAAAGGTCGGCTTCCGGAGTGTGGAGTTCCGGGGTTTGGAGGCAGGGCCCTGAGTGAGGGCGTGTGGGTGGGGTTTAGGCCCAGCACGTTGGAGGGGGTCTCAGAGGGGGTCTCCGAGTGTAGAGGTGGGGCTCCGGGTGGGGGTGTAGGGGCGGGGCTTGGGCTCTGAGCAGCAGGAGGGAGGCTTCGAGGGCAGAGGATTAGGACCAGGAGCCCAACACGTTCCCTGGTGCCTAAGTGGACAGGGAAAGCGCTGGCTGCATTCCCCTCCGTTCCTTCGTGCCCCTCCCCCACCATCTCCCCCAGGGCCTCCCCCGTAGCCACTGGACCCCTAACCGTGGGTGGGTCCCGCTTCGTGTAGGAACTCCTTCCCTCCCTCAGCCGCGCCTCAGGGGTGCCAGTCCCAGAGGTCCAGCCTTTACTTTTGCTCCCCCTTCCCCCCCTCCCTCTCCCTCAGGACCTGCACGGCTGGAGGGGGCCTCACTGGGCAGAGGATCAGGCCCAGGATCTCAGCAGGCTCCCCGGGGCCCAAGTGGGCAGGGGAAACCTGGCCACGCTCCCTTTTGATCCTCTGTCCTCCCAGTGGTTCCCCAATTTCCCCCTTCGGGCCTGGGATCCCTTCCCCTCAGGGGCGCCAGTCCCGTCCCGCCGCCACTTCTCCTCCTTCACTCCCCCCACGCCCCGTGTCCTACCCGGTCGCTGGGGGTTCCTTCCGTCCCCTCAGGTGTCCGTGGTCCCCCACCGGTGCCTGATAGGTGCCCTAGCTGTGCAGAGACGCGAATTCCGCATCCTCCTCATATGCCATCTTGACTCCACCCCTCTTACATTCTTTTGCTTGCTCTTTCCTGCTGTTTTTGTTAAATACTAAAACAACCTAGTATTCTCTTAGTCATTTCTCAAATCTTTCCTTAGTTTATTGAGAAAATTATATTTCTTAATATAAATATATGCTATTTGCATAAATATTTTCTTCAGTTTAATGCATCTGATGATCTCTTTCATTGTCATTTATTCAGCATTAGCTGAATAAATCAGCAGCATTAGCTTTAGATTATACACATATTGTTTATAATGTGTGTGTGTGTGTGTGTGTGTGTTTTCTTTAATTACTTCCTATGTGGGTCTCTTTCCCCCAGTGAGAATATAGTTCAGGTTCAGGGCCACAATTTTGATTACTTTTGTCATCCTTATTGTACAGCTCTGGACACCAGGAAACTCTCTATTTCTTATTTATTGATACAGGTAAGAATAGAGAAGGAGATCATTTTGAGAGGTGAAGATATTTCATAATGAAAGGAATAGCTGTGATATTGGAGGGTGGTACCAGGCACCAAGCAGTAGGAAACCGAGTAAAACGAATTAGAATTGGGCATTGATACGAACAAAAAGGATTCCATATACCAAAATTGCCTATTCAAGAATTTGGCTCAGGGCTAGATCTGTTTTTGTAGAAACATTCCATACGTGTTTGTAAAATGAATGATCAGTTGTTTGATTGGCTGACGGATGGATGGAAGGATGGATGGATAACTGAGTTACAGAGTCATAGAATTTTCACTTAGTGAGGTTCTTGAAGGAGCGTTGTCCACATAACTAGATAACAAAATTACTATTTGTTCCATGAGCAGATTACATGAAAAAAATTCAGTTTTGTTTTCTAAGTATGTTTCAATCACTATGGTTTGGTTACAACTAAAAGTAATAAGCAGCTATCTTAGTACTCACTTCTAATAAGTATGCTAGAAAATCATCATCCTTTAATTTCTGGCCCAGCCAGTAGGTGTCCTACAGTCAGTGTTTTCTTTGAAGCACACGACTCATAAATGAGCCATCTGTACCTCTGCATCCAGCTTGTATTGGTCCAAATTCATACTGTGTAGGGTAGAGACAAGCATAGTTGCAGCAAAGGCTAAAAGGGGAGGTGATGAAATTAGTATTCTTACCCCATGAAGGCTACCCTTTCAAAGGAGAAAGTGGGTTTTTTGGCACTAAAACAGCAGGCCAATAGGAAAGGTATTGAAATATATAGCGCTGGATCTTGGCTTTTAAGTTACTGGGGCTAAAGGAAGGAGAAATGATTCTTGGAACCAGAGAGGCTTGAGACTGTGGACAGTTTTAGGACAGAAACTACAGGTGTCTTTTCTCCAATGTGTTCCCTCTCCTGGAGACTTTGACAGCCAACTTGTGTCCTGACAACTCTGCTTCTGCTTCCAAGAAGATCTGGGTGGGAGCGTGGGAGAGGCCTGTCACCTACTGCATGTCTTGGTACCTATGGTGTGTGTGTGTGTGTGTGTGTGTGTGTGTGTGTGTGTGTGTGTGTATGTGTTTGAGAGAGAGAGACATTGAAAAACAATAGGAAAGAGACGGAGAAACAGCAGGAGAGAAGAGAGAAGCCAGGAAGTCAGGAATAAGGAAATGACTTGAAATAGCCATTTAGTCATTTAGACACTTGGACAGCTAAGAGAGTCAGTGCCAAACCTGCCCACTTTTGTTTCAGCCCATCCAGGGCTCAGGGCTCTTTTATCATCCGTACATCTATGTGCAGAAGTTGAATCTGCTTTAGAAAAACCGGGAGAAAATTTCCTCTTTTGCTCACCCAGGTTGTCTGTTCCTCAGTGCCCTCCCAATCTGCTTTAAGAAGCTAGCAGAGTTTGGGGGAAATCAGGCAGTTTAAGGAGTATGTCATGAATAGAAAAAAGGAGTGAGAGTCCAAGAAATATTATCCATGCTCCCCAATTAGTGAAAAATGTAAAGAACTAGCATTTCTTTTTATCCTTCTGTCCCCACTACCACATATTTTGGGCTGCAATGATCTGCCACTAAGCCAAGGACAGTGCTGTTATCAAACAATTTTGACCCTTTAGCATGAATGAGTACACAAGGCAGACAGTATGTTTGAGGCAGAGTCCTAGGAATTCCTGCGTATTTATTCACCTCTCGGGTTTAACTAGTTTCTTTACCTCCCTTCCACATAATATCTATACTCATGTTATAAGTAGGCAAGATCAAGGTAGTCACACTGCCATTAGCTAAGTGGCACAGCAAAGGACATAATTTCCAGTCTGTTGGCTGACTTCAAAGAACCCACCCTATCTAGTTCTGAAGGATTTTAAGAGTCCGAGCGTACTTTGTGTTCTGAGGATTTTTAAAGTTTAGGCTTTATTCATTCTCTCTCTCTCTTTCTCTCTTTCCCTCTTTCCCTCTTTTCCTCTTCCCCACCGCCCTTGCCCCTCACCCTTCCCAAAGTAACCTATTCGTGTCTGACCTCCCCCCACAGATCATTGTGGATTACAAATTAAGTTGCCAATTTCTCTAGGAATAAAAGACTACATGCAATAGTGGAATTTCTAAATAGGTTATGATCGCAGCATGATTAAATTAAATGGTTGCTTTATAAATTTTTGCATAAAATATGCTGTTAAATTCTATCTGGGATTATGATAGAAGTCAAATTTGTTCTCAGTGGGCTTAGTAGTTGATTCTGTATCCTTCTTGCTGGCCACAAAATGTTTCTTAGTATCACATGAGAATTGTATTCTACTGACAAGTGTATTATATTACATTAATAATTGTATCATACCGTAAAATTACTGATGGCTTCTTAATATGCTTCGTGTTAACGTGGTAGTTCCTGACTCTCCCTTTGCATTTGTGGTGTATAGTGTCACCTAATGGTCAGAAGGTTCAGTGCGTGATTGCATTTCTGTAGATGGCGCTCAGTCAAAGCAAGCTCTAGGAAAGCATGGCATTTTCTCCTTTGTCTTTTTGTCTGCTTATTTCTTGTGTGGGACCGATTCAACATTTATGATTGTTTGGGGAGCTCCTGGCTTAACCCCATTGGACAGGGATTTAATAGTCTCTATGTTGTCATCATAATTCAAACAAAATAGTTATTTTTTTCTGGTGTTCCCTTAGCAGTTGTATTTCAAGGAATTTCAGCATCCCGCATAAAATATATTCCTATATGTGTTTCGTAAACTTTAAATTTGGGACATACTGTGCTATTCATTTTGCTGCTGCTTTAATAGCATTCCCTGTATCAGATCTTAATATCTGGAATTACCAGTGCATTTTTTGAAATTTTTATAATTTTTACAAAAATTTTTATAAAATTTATAATTTTATAAATTGTTTTCTTTTTATCAGTTTTTTAAAGTTTAAATGCTTCCCAGAACTTTCAAATCTAAAAGAATGCTTTTAGTATTTCTTACCAGAAGAGGTATACCAGAAACCTAGGTTTTTGCCAAAATTCTTAACCAAGTACATATGTTACTTTTATTAGATATTTAAGAGCAATCAACTTGTACCTGCAGTCTAAGTATGGTTTTGTATATTTAGAAAGATGTGACCATAAAGTACTCTCTGATCTGGGAGGCACAGTAAAAATTCCATATTTAAGACATTTTTTTCTCTTCTCTCTGTGCGGTGGCAAATGAAGCATATTGCTTGAAACATGCCTCGTAATTTTACTGGATCCAGCTGTGCATGTTTTGGTGCATAAATACACTCTGCATTTGGAGTTCCAGTGGAGAGGAGAGAACACAGCTTCTTTTCCTTTCTTGTGTGATTGCAGATGTCATTGGCATTTGAAATTACAAATGCCTGTATGTTCATGTTTTAATTGCCTCTTAGAAGGCATATGCACAGTCTTTCTTGAACAGGTTTCCTAAATTAATTGGAGCATTAAAGGCACTAGAGAGGGAAGAGTCTTATATGAGTCCTATATATCCTGTGTATAAGTGGAGGACACCAGAAGTTCTGTAGTACAGTCCTATTATACATGCAACCATATCTCATTTCACATTATTTTCTAATTACTATGCTGTGTTCTTGTCTTGACGTCCTCTTAGGAGGTGGAAACCATCCCCTGCTGGTACCCTATGATACACTGACGGCCAAAGAGAAAGCCAAGGATAGGGAAAAAGCACAGGACATCCTCAAGTTCCTGCAGATCAATGGCTATGCTGTATCCAGGTAAAAGCACACCTTCTCCAGTTACACATTCTCGTTGTAAGACTGAATATTTAAATATCCCTATCAGATTTAAGGCTGAAAATGAACTCAGTGATCTCTTTAAATCTTAGAGCTACTGTTTAGTATGTTCAAAATATACGTGTCAGAAACATTAATGCCCTTAGCTGTTGTGCCACATGATTGAGTTCCTTACACTTCTTATGTTAAGTCCCCATCCATCATTTAGGCAAAATCCCTAGGCAAAAATGACACTCTATTTTTCTAAACGCAACATTTTATTACATAGTAATAGTTATTTAGTACAGTTTTATATCAGGTGCAAAGTATTTTTTATAAATTAAATCTTTTTTTGTTTTTAGCTACAAGAATATTAGCTAACCTTGCAAATTTATCTGTATCTGTGTGTGTGTGTATATACACATCTGTATATTGCTATATGTAAAATGTTAAATATACTTCTCTATGTATAGGTATTTAACAAAATATATTTCGTTTTTACCTTACCTTCTAACAGTCTTTGTAGATGTTGGTTTCCATCTTTCCTTTTTGCTGTTCTAGAGGATTCAAGGACCTGGAATTGGACACACCTTCTATTGAGAAACGATTTGCCTATAGTTTCCTTCAGCAACTCATTCGCTATGTGGACGAAGCCCACCAGTATATCCTGGAGTTTGGTAGGTACCATAGTCCTATTACTAACGGCCCAGTTTTTGTTATTCTTAACATTTACAACATCAGGAGATAGAACAGCATAGACCACTGGGATGCTTGTGGTCTGCTCCCGGATGGTATAAACACTTTCTATCCATCGTAATACTAATTTGAGTCTAAAAGTCAATAGGGAAACTCATTTTTAAGGATGGGTAAATTTTGAGAACTTAAAAAAATCTAACATGTAATACTTTTCTCCTTAAAATGTTTATTGGCATTGATTTTTCATTTTGAAAGATACCTTGGATGGACATCAGATTTTAAGGTACACTTAAATCTTTCCTTATGAAATTCATTTCTCTGCTCTTAAAAAAAACCAAACTAAAACCCTATGGATTCTCCAAATTTCTAGACAATGTAAAGGCCTTGAGTTTAGCCTTTGCAGGGTTACACATTTATATTAGAGTATCTGCAATACAGAATACTTGATTATTCTCTTAGAGTAAAAGGAAAGACCTCTTCCCCATCTGGCTCAGTGCCATTTAAGTACAAAAAGAACTCCTTATTTTAAATCTAAGATTCAGAACAGATCATCAAGACAGCCTCCTCTCACTTCTCTTATTTTGTGTTTGTCCTCAGCATTGTTGAATTAAAATTCACATTGTCAATTACTCACCTTTGTGTCAGATCCCCTTCCAGCCACTGGTTGGTATTAGGATATAAAGAAGTAGAGTTTGGTCCTTTTTGAAAGGCAGTGTGCTCTGCTGGTGGTGATCTTCTTATTTTCTTTTCCAGTTTTAAGGTTCTCTTTCTGTTTTGTTTTGGTTTTTTAACCCTCATTCTTTCTGTTTTCAGCCCCTTTCCTTGGGGCCCATAGTCCTAGATCCCTTAATGATACATCAGCAACAAACCCCTCCTAACCAAGGGCTCTTTTTGCTGCTGTTTTCTTAGGATTTATATTAGTTTTCAGTACAGCATCAGATTAAAGTTTATAGAAATTCGAGCTCTGGTATTTTCTTGTTCCTGGCCCCTGGATCCCAAATGTGATTCGAGATTTTCTACTTGAGCATCGTTCTCTTAAAGAACCTCCCTCTTTTTCCATCTGCCTCTTTAGCTACAGTACAAATGCTATCTTTTTGCTCTCTTAACCATCTTTTTCATGAAGGCCAATTATACAAACTAATCTATAATATGCAGTCTCTTTGTAACTCATCCAACAATATATTTTTAAAATATGATAGTCATCTTGACTAGTAGCCAAATTAGTCTGAATGAAATTTGACCAAAGAACAAGCATGAGGCCATGGTGAAGTTTTTTTTTTTTTTTTTTTTTTTTTAGGAAGTATTTTTTTTTATTTTATTAATTAATTTATTTTATTTTTGGCTGTGTTGGGTCTTTGTTTCTGTGCGAGGGCCTTCTCCAGTTGCGGCGAGTGGGGGCACTCCTCATCGCGGTGCGCGGGCCTCTCACCATCGCGGCCTCTCCTGTTGCGGAGCACAGGCTCCAGACGCGCAGGCTCAGTAATTGTGGCTCACGGGCCCAGTTGCTCCGCGGCATGTGGGATCCTCCCAGACCAGGGCTCGAACCCGTGTCCCCCGCATTGGCAGGCAGACTCTCAACCACTGCACCACCAGGGAAGCCCCCATGGTGAACTTTTGAAGCTTTTATGCACAAAGTTAAGTGTTGACATTTCTAATCCACATTTAAAAATATCTGTATGAGTAGCAGCTCTGGGATCCAGCCTTCTTTTTTTGACAAGAGAGAGGAGAAGAGGGAATAAAGAGTGATCATTTGGAAAGGGAATAAGAAAATAAGTTTTTGCTTATGTATGGGTAGCAAAAACAGAACTTTGAAGGGTAAAATGTGTTTAGGCTTTGCTTTACTCACATTATATTCAAGTTTCTGAATAAACCTCCTAGGACAGCGTTTGTGTATAAGGAGTGGTGAGAAGCTAACTAAAGCTGACTACAGGGCAGATTCACCCACTTCACACATTTCTTTCTTTCTATAGGATAGAGAAGGTCTTATGAACAGAATTCTGGGGAGAAATAAGGTTAGATTAATATAGAGCCCAACAAAATTAGATTTTTTTTTTACAATTGCTGCTGTTACCTGTTCCTTTTTCAGGTGGCTTTGTCAAGGCAAATTATGTACAAGAACTCTGTCAAGAGGAGAAGCACAGTTGAGATTGTCTATACAATCATTTGTTTTCATTTTCATTATTACTAAAAACCAAAATTTCTGTAATACCTTGTTATTTTATCTTTCACTTTATTGCCTTTGCAACACATCTCTAATATATTCTTTCTTAAACATAGACTCATGGCTATGGTAAGAATATGCCTATGCCTTTTTTGAATTTTTGTATTACATCACAGATCATATTCTCTCCAAATCTTTTCACATTTTCTACAGAGGCATTTTTGTTAAAATATATAGTGAAAGGAAAGATATTTCTTGTTTAGTTCTTTGAAATATTAGCAGATTTAGATAGGTACAAACTTCTGTCTTAATAACATTTATATGAGAAGGTCCCTTAGGTGAATCCAGCCATTCTGCATAATATGCTTGAGAGAGATGTAGTACAAAAGTGATTTAAAAGAAATTGAAATTCGCAAGTATTGAAAAGCCATTATTTTCTTTTACTTATTCATGGGAAGAGCACTGTCTGATTTTACAAAGTATTACCTAAGTTCTCTAAAAATTATCCTGAATTTATGCTTAAGATTTAATAAAGCGTATTTCAAATTGTTTATATTTCTGTGTGCAAAAGAACTTTTTCAAGCAAAAGTCAGTTTGATTCTTATAAAATATGGAAGCTCTGCTTACAGATTTTACTGAAACCTTATATCCAGTTCTGAAATTCTTAGCTCTCCAATCTGTTCTGCATTGCATCGTGGTTATTATAGTTTATTACTACCTCTTCTATATGCATGAAACCTCCTTTGTATGCATGAGGGAGGAAGGAAAGGCCACCTTCTAAGCTGAACGCATTCGGTCAATCAGTTCTTAACCTTGAACTCATTTTCTACACCATGGGGAAAATTCGGGGCTTTTTGCTTCGCTTATGGAAATTATCTTTTGACACCAGTGAACTTTTTTATTCTTTAGCAGAATGTTAATTTCCCAACCTAGTATTACAGCTGTGGTCCTCCCCCTCATTACAGGCACTGGCTTCCTGAAATTTTTCCATTGGTATGTTAATATTAAAGGCTGTAACTTGTAGTCACACCAAAAAGTCACTGTCTTTATTTAGAGGTCCGTGTTAAAAATCTAACAAATTATGTTTACTTATTTTCCACTCACTTTTCTCACCCCAGGGAGCTTCTTTCTTACTGAAAGAGAATGTGGGATTTTACTGCTAAAACTGTGGGATTTTTACTTTATTCCAGTTTCCTCCCTACATGTCAATCAGATCTCAAAGCGACACCAGTATGTTTGTGCTCGTAACCACATGTATGGGCTGTCTCAAGAGCTTTTTTATTTTGATTTGGGTATGTTTTTAATCTTTTTTTAAATTACACGGCTGAAGTTAGCCTTTATATTTGTGTATTCAGTTTAGTGGGGTAACGCATTTAGCAATGTGTTCTAAACTTAGCACTTGGGGTGAATATCTTGCAATGTTTGAAGTGCAACGTGTACCTAAAAACTCTTCATGTCTACAGATGGTGGCAGCAGAAGCAAAGGAGAACATTTCCCTTATGAACAAGAAATCAAGTTCTTTGCTAAAGTACAGTATACAATCCGTCCTGTTTTTCCTTCAATATGTTTGTTTACCAAATACACTCTTTAGATCGTTGCCTCTTTGTGGAATGCACTTGTCTACAAATCTGAATTCTACTCTAAGTAGATATTCTGTGGCATGAAAATAACTGCATGAATCATGTGGGATAAATGTGCTCCCAGCACCTTTGGTCATGCTTTAACTCGCTGTGCTCTCTGTACCGTATTTCTCAAATGACTTTGTTCTCTGTGAAGTCTGACTCAAAGTTCTCTTTTTTGGCTTTATCACATGACATAAAGGAGAAACATCTATTTCCTAACATTTGAATATTGTTCTGATTTAAAATTTTTAGATGAATATTTCTTTGTTAAAGAGGAAAAGCATGAGTTAATTTATCAGTGGGTGTGTTATAAGAACCTATACTATAGAATCCTCATTGTGGGACCTGAATCCTACTCAGAAGAGGAAAACTGAGGCTCAGAGAGGATCAGTTGTTCATATTTAGAGTATATCCCATGACCTTATTTATTCCGTTTAATACGAATTCATCAGGAATTTGCTGTGTGCACATTCCAGCCAGTACGGGAAGGAGATGAAGAGTTGCAGAGTGTCCACATTGGGTCCATTCACGTACTCAGTGTTTACTCTGAGCCTAGTCTGTGCCATGCATTGAATTATGTCCTGGAGATTCACTATCACAAAGACAGAATGCCCTTGGGAAGCTTTCCTATTTACAATATGTTTTCGTTAACCTGAAGACCTAATGATTTCCGTCCATTTCCTCTCAAAGTACTTGCATTTGGTGGTTATAGGTCATTTACAAAATGACATGTTATTTTGATTGATTAATATTTGGTTTCTATTACATGTTTTCAGAATTGTGCCCTTTACTGTAAGGGAGATTTCTCTTGTCTTTTCTTTCCACTCAGTATTGCACCCAAAATCTGTATCAGTCCTCTGAAGTCTGTCTTGGGCTGCACATTGCTGGTTATCTGTTCTGCTGGGGTGTAATCGCCCTTGAGAACCAGTGATCAGAAGTGCTGTATTCATGGCCTCTAATCAAACGTTTAAAATACATTCTTGTATTTCATTGCCTGTGCACTCAGCGCCCCTAGTGATTTTGTTTGCAGATGCATGCCTAATGTGGCTTAATTTCTACAAAGTCTGTGATTCATTCATTCACATATTTATTGAGTACCTATTATATGTCAATCACTAAGTTCAGGCAGTGTCACCACTTCCTAGGAAGATCACTAAAAGCTTTTGTATTCCTATTATTAAAAAATATACCTACCTTGTAGGGGGAAAAATGTATTTAGACAGGCTTGAGTCTAAATACTGGTAATGCCAGTTATTATTGCTTTTTTCTTTTATTTATTCAACAAATATTTATCTAGTGCTTGCTACAGGCTTGCAACAAGGTCCTAAGCGCTGGTGCGTCAGTGGTAAATGAAACAGAACAAGCAGTAGTCATAGAGGCCAGGAGAGGGCTTTAATGGGAAACAAACCCAGAAATGTTTCTTTCTCTTGTGTGCCTTATAGACTCTTAGGGAGAGAAACTAACCCAAAAATCATACATATAAAATATAAAATTGCAAATGATGTTCAAAGACCAGAGGATACAGGGAGTTTATCTAGTTGACAGGCCTGCGAAGGCTTATCTGATGAAGTGCCACTGCACTGAGGCCTGCAGGAGGAGTGAAATGAGTAGGTTACGGGGTCTGGGGAGAGCATTTCAGACAGAGGGAATGGCAGGTACAAAGCCTGTGGACCGGGGAGGGGGAGGAATTGGCCAACAGCCAGCAGGATTGGAGGGCAGAATTGGGAGGTGGGCTTTGACAGAGGCCAGGTAAGAGCTTTGTGCAGGTAGGTAAGTGGCAATGTGACTTTGAGTAAATCATTCACTTTCTACATCTCAATTTAATACCTAGAAATCAGGGATGATGGCACCTACCATACAGAGTGGTTACTGGGATACATGAAATGATAGCATATCAGTTACAATCCTCAGATGTAGTAGAGACTCAGTAGAAGGTCATCACTGATTGTTTTTGAACCTTTCAGGCACGAAACCATATGATGTGAAAATATTAAGACTGTTTCATTTTGAGAAAATATTAAGACTAATTTCAAACCACTGAAAATTTGATGTGTTTTTTTATGATTACACACATGCACACACACACACACACGCACACACACACACACACACACACACACACAGAGGGACTGGAGACAGTAGAGTGAAACTTATGAGAGGCATACTTTGAAATGGTGCTGACTGGCATGGCTGTGGATATTGGGGACTTATTGCATGTGGACAGAACTCTGGCTGCTCTAAAAACTCAGCACTCATTCATCCCCCGGAAGAGTCCACTGTGTAGATCTGTTTTCTTTTCCTTTCTTTCAGGTTGTTCTTCCTTTAATTGATCAGTATTTCAAAAACCATCGTTTATACTTCTTATCTGCAGCAAGCAGACCTCTCTGTTCTGGAGGACATGCATCAAACAAAGAGAAAGAAATGGTGACTAGGTAAACAGCTATAACAAATAAAGACTATTGTTTAAGTGTATTTCCTTTTGAGAAAGAGCATCTCAGGTTCTTGAAGTAGGATCATGCAAAGAGTTCCCACCCATGTTCCCCGGCCCCTGGCCCCTTGGAATCAAACACTATGAGAAGGATGGTTTGGGCAAGTTAATACATGTGTTCTAGGTGTTGAGTTTTCTTATATTTTACTGCTAAATGTAATGCTGAGTAGAAGGAACAAAATACCCAATACAGACAGAGTCCACAAGTAGAGGCTGGAGATGCATCAGTGTATTAGTATTTTTTGTTAAATGATGCCTTTTAACATTGGATTCCCTAAAATTTATTCAATCTAATGTTTTTGGCAGCCTGTATTTTTCAGGAGGGCAGAATCTCATTTTCAGAAATTATAACTTTAAATTTTAAAAAGGTATGAGCAATCTTGGGATAAAATGAAGTAAACATACATACTTTTTAAAGTTCTCTGCTCACACCAGTCAAGCCAGCATCCTAGCAATGCTTTCTTATTTCTCTTTAAACCCAAGTATTCTTCGGAGATTTATTTGTGATCCTGCTGGGGATTTCAAGTTTGAGTCCTCAAAATTCTGCCACAACTTAGTATACATGAGAATCAATTACTGAGAAAATCTTCTTCTGTATTACATTGCACAGGAGTCCAAACCAAGCTTTTAGATTGTATTTGAAAAAAATTTCTGTAAAAATGAGTACCCTGTATAAAGTAGAACACAGGCTTTCCTTGGTCTTGACTCTTTTTAGTTATCTATTGCTGTTTAGTAGTATTATCACAAGTTTAACATCTTAAAAGAATATGCATTTATCATTTCACAGTATCTATGGATCTGTCATCAGCGGCTTGCCTGGGAAACAAACCTCTTTTTTTTTCTTAAGACTTTTTTTTAGAGCAGTTTTAGATTCATAGCATAGACTTGACTTTAACGATATGTTGAATGGCAGTGCAGTATCAGCCTGTTGGACAGGGTGAGATGACATTGAATATAGACTGTCCTCAGAGGGTAAAGAGGAAGTAAGATTCCTGCGGTGCATAGCACTGGGGGTGGGATCTTAAGCTCCTCTCTTTACTCAAATTTATTGTCTAGTTGGTTGTCTACCAACCGATAGGTAGCCAATCATGTGATGTAGGATTGCAGCAGCATTAAAAATGTTTCCAAACTTCTTCAAGTAATAAGCTTCCTGTGAAGTTGATAAAATGGATAATAGTTAAAATAACAGAGAATCCATTCCAGTGACTTACTTTGTTTCCACCAACTGTGTTACCAGAAGGAAAGGGAAGGAAGAGCTACTTTCCAAGATGCAAATAACCCCCTCCCCTTCCCCACTACGGCATGGCCTCCTTTCCGCCTTCCCTAGGGGAGAGAGAGACCCATCTCTCCTCATTTCACACGTGCGCTCATCTACACCACTGGCCCCGTGTTCCCCTGTGGGTGGTGAGTGCACACAGTAGCTGGAAAACACCAGGACACCAAGTTATCGTTAAACACTATGGAACCAAGGCTACTGCAAAGTCTCATAGTCTTTCCTGGCCGGTTAACCTTTTGTAACAGAAACTTTGTTCCTAGAGGGTGTTGTTAATTCAATCACACTCATTAACATAAATCAAAATACAGTTGGAGAATATAGGGAAAAAAATGAAAAAAAATTACGCAAGTTCTGCTCTTTCCCTTCCCCTTTTATTGTGTCTTGTTTTCGCCATTCATTTTTCAGTTTTACTCTAAGAACTGTTCACTAACTACAGAAGTAACTAATTCTCCTTTACCAACTATATCCCTCATAGAAGAAATCAGAAGAACATCACGATTCTGTGCTAGCCTCCGTTGATGTAGTTTTGGGGCCTTTAATAACACTGCCCCAGTTTTTAATGATTTCATCTTCAGTTTTTTTCTTCACTTCTTGGAAAGAGGGTTGGTAAGTTTTACTTCTCCCAATAGCACTTCCGAAAAAGGGAATGTATGCCATTAAAATTCCAACACACAGGAATGAGAGACATAACAGAAGTAACTGATTTCTTCACAGTACTTTAATGCCAAACATAGGTAGAATGTATCCTCAGAGAGAAAAAAATCAGAGTTGAAAAATGAATAAGGTGATGATAAATAAATTATGGTACATGTTGTCCAGTCATTAAAATGATGATGGATACAAATACATGATAACTTAGGAAAATTATCATTTAAAAAATAAAACATTTGTTCAAATAGTATTGATTCGGATTTTTTAAAAGAACCTAAATTTTTATGTATAGTAAAGTACTGGTAAGGGATAAATTTAATGTTAATGGTTGTTTTCTTTAAGTAGTGCATTGTAGATTTTATATTACTATTTTTATGTGTTTTCCAAGTTTTTAAAATGAAAAACATCTTACTTTAATAATCATAAAGATATGTTTTAAAACAACCAACATCACTATCACATTAACAAAAACAAATTAAATAATTTGTTTGGCATGTTGAAATGGAATCACTGAAATTTGTAAATCTCTGATTTCTTACTACAGTTAAGTATGACTTCAATGAGGAAAATACATAAAAAATACAATAAAACGGGTTTAAAAAAAAAACGGCCCTGCTACTGTGAATAAACAAGCATACCTGCATACACATGATGAGCATTGCCATGATCATTTCAATTTGTGTTTAACAGTTGGGTGTAGCAGTAGTTATGTGGGTCTAAATTAATTTCTCCACAATTAAAACCAGGTTGTTCTCATTAGTTGTTTAGATACCTCCTGGTACTAGAAGTTAGGTATCGAGCGTTTCCTGTCTAAAGTCAGTATTCTCCTGTCCACAGAGATGAGTTAGATGGGGTATCTGCACTCCAGGAGTATACATGGCAGTGGCTAAGTATATGGGAATGAATATTGTTCCAATAGCAGAAAGCTGAGTGGTGCTATAGGATTCAAAGTAAAGTAAGAACCCCTTAGATGGGTATGGATGGGCTGGAGATTTATGGAAGTCATGACATTCAAAGTTGATCTTAAAAAATATGTAGGTCAGAGATTAAGAAAAAGGTATATTTTTTAGATAACAACATACAGCATAGAAGCTGGTCATTTAGGAGAAATATAGGTTATGTAGATTCATGATGGAACACTGTAATTGAGAGTAACTGTCAAAATATCTTTTTTCTTTTTACTTAATTCATTAGCACTAAGAAGCCATTGACACTTTTTAAATAGAAGAATGAGGACAGTCTGGGAGCATAAGTAGGATTGATAAGAGTAGCATGGCTGGGAAGCCATCACAGGCGTTAGGAGCTATGGCAGGGATGCAAGCTGTTGTAACAGAAGTGCTACTTCCAGTAGGTGGTGCTACCCGTGGGTTTGTTCAGCAAGTATTCTGAATGCCCCGCGGGTACCAGGTGCTGTCCTAGGTCTGAGGATAAACACACAGATACACCAGCACAGTTCCCAACTTTAATGGACTTAGAAGTATAGCTGAGGAGACACTTACATATAGAGCTAACCATGAACTATGTTGTGATGTGTGTAAATGAGCCATATATAAAGTGCTGGGAGTGCACAGGAGATGTAAATGCAGAGAGGGGCTGCATCTGAGAAACACGGAAGAGGGAAAATAAGCATGCCTTGGTAATGAGTCCTATCAAGTAGAAAGGAGGAGGCCAACCTGGGACTGAAGTTTCAATGCTGAGTGGTTGGAACAATAGTGGTCTCACTAGCGAAAACAAGAAACTTCAGAAGAACTAGTTTTGAGAAGAAGAGTTTAAATTTGGTTAAAGAGGTACGTATGGAAGGATAAAGTACTAACAGGTCATTCAGCCGGAGATCTCCAGCAGAAAGTGGGAGGTAGGTGTTTGGTGTTGGAGAGATCAGGGCAAGAAATGACATATTTGGGGATTATCTATACCCATCTCCTGCTCGAAGCTCTGAAAGCAGATGAAACTAAGGGAGAATCGGAGAGAAGCTGAAAGGTCTGAACCAAAACTTGGAGAATTATTACATTTCCCGGGTTTTCAGAAGTGGATCTTTGAAGAATAGAGAGAACAATTAATTAGAGAGGAAGTGGGAAGTAATACTGTAAAACAGGAACCAGAGTTTCGCAGATTTAAGTAGTTAATGATGCCAAGTACTGTGGAGAGCTCTCCAGGATGGAGACTGAAAAGGAGGTTATTAGATTTGCTACTTAGAGGGTATTGAGAACAAGAGAGTGTTTTCAGGAGAGCGATGAGGTGGAAAGCAACCTCACAAGGCAATGAGTCAGGGAGGAAACTGCAGAATGAATTCTTAAGAATGTTAATAATGAAGGGATATAGAGAAAGGGGATAACGGGATTATGGAAATTGTCTTTAGAAAAACTATAGGCCAAAGTTTATAATAATCAAACCTTAGAGTCTGCACAGAAGCTACACCCTGAAAGAGGATGGCACAGGAAGGGAGAGAGATACGATTTGTCTTTTCTCAGGACCTAGCTTTCTATATATCTGTATTTCTCTCTGGTGGCACATCTGTTACTAATTAGGAACACCTAGAGTTAGGAAGCAGCTGATACCATAAGAAGTCATTTTTTTCGGAGAGATTCTCCAACATAAATGTGCTCAGGATACAGAGCAATTCTGTTTCCTATCACCGCAAAACACCCCGGGTCTAGATTAAAACATAATTCTAGTATTATAAATTCGTAATTCAAATTCATAGGTTAAAAACGTAATCCTAGTATTATAAATTCAACATCATTGGAGAATGTTTCACTCTGGACACTAGAAAGTGTCAGCGCGTAAGAGGTAAAAGATGTCGCTTAAAATAGACTAGATTCCAAGAATCCAAAATGTGTACAGTTCTAAGATGTAATCACTCTCTTTACATGGAGACAGATCCTTGTTAACACACAGAAAGCTCAGTGAATGAGGGCACCTGGAGAAAGTTGCTTTTGTTTTATTGTCTTTGTTCTTTTCAGTTATAGCCTAAAGATAAATAATGCCGCTCTGGGGCGGGGGGGGGGGGGGTGAGGGGGTTGGCTAATGTCTAATCTTATGTCTAACATCTACTTGAATAGATCATTGTTTGAAAAAAATTTAGCACTGATAAGAGATTTCCCAAGACCTCCTCGAAGTCACTTAAGCACTTGCGGATGAATGTTTTCTTGGAAAAGCTGCCCCATGCCCTATATAATTAATTTTCACCAATACGCTATTTCACATTGTTACTGAAGTGAGAGATGATGGCCAAAACCTACTGTAATAAAAGTGGTCCACATCACAAAGGTGATCCTGACTCCTTTCTCCCATTCTGCCACGAGCAGTTGCCATCATTGTATTCCATGGCATAGAGCCTGTCTCCCCAGTCCTCACGAGTGTACATCTGCACACTGCTGGTGATGGGAAAGCTTTGCAAGAGAGGATGGGGCAGTGAGGACATAGCTGTCATCATGATTGGGAAAATCAAGCTGAGTGTGGGGGGTGCTGTACAAGTGGATTTTCAAGGTTAGAGCTTTGGTAAGTTCTGGCTGTGGACCACCGGTGCTCTCTGAGGGTTCAGAAGAGTGTTGGATAGAAGTGAAAATAGTGTCAGTTGTAATATGGGAGGTTAAGTGTCCTGGTAGATATTTGCAGATGGCCCCTGGCTGGGAGGGGACTTCTTTGAGCTTGGGTTGGGAGTGGTGAAGGAACACCCGGTGTTAGAAAAGGCTTCTTGGAGTAAACATTGTCTGAGCTGAATCCTGAGGGATGTTTAGTAGGGATTGTAGCATGGAACTGAGTGAAAGATGTTCCTAAAAACAGGGCCCAGCAAGAAAGCCACCAGACTGCCTGGTGACAGACGTGACAGGACAAGAACGGGTATTGCCCAGGCTCTGGGGTGTGATCCGAGCATTAGTGCGTACCAATGCCATCATGTTGAGTGCTGGGCCCCCTTATTTGGAATCTCTCATTGGTGACCACCGGGAAGGACATGAAGACCCAGGAACTTAGTCTAGAGGAAATATATGTTCAACTCATGAATTAGCATTAGAAGCCTTTTAAGTTATCACACCTGTAACGTTTTTCTCTGAGGGATTATCAGTTGTTTAAATTCTCTCTCTAGTTCATTGTGTTCAGATTCACTGGATGCTTTGGTATATGAGTAAGGGGTGTGGTCAAGGTCAGGGAGAAGGAAAGGTCAAATGATAAAACATACTAAAAGTAAACATTTTATGCCCAACGCACCATACTTCCATTGTTAAATAATGTCCATAACAACGACAACAAATTTCTAGAACTTCAGTAGTACTTTGGGGCAGATAAAATTAAATTTTTCTCCTTGTGGTTTTTAGTAGTTATATTCTTACGGGGTTCATATAGATTGCTTTTATATTAATTAGCTTTGCTTTCAATTTTTTTTTTTGATTCCTTATAATATGTGCTTTTTTAACCATGTTAAAGATACGCACTCAGAGACTCTTTCTTTAATATCTTTACTCCACACTCTGCTCAGAGAATTGATTCTTTCTGCGTGACATCATGTTGCTTTTTTCCAGCTCATGTATCAGCTGTTTATTTTTCTTTTTTTTCTTCTTCTTTTTTTTTGTTTTATTTTAATTTAATTTCTCCCTGTCTTTTCTACCTTCCCTTCCCCCTTTTCCCTTTTCTCTTTTGTTTTTCTTTTGTCTTCAGCCTATTCTGCAAACTTGGAGTTCTTGTCAGGCATAGGATTTCACTATTTGGTAAGGAGACCCTTGAACAAATACTAGCATGGCCATCACTTGGTTTTCTTTGCCATTTTTGCACTGTGTTGTGTGCTGCTATGTTGCATGGATGCATGTTTGCATGGCTGCATGCATGGTCGTCATAGGCCAAGGTAAGGTCCTCAAGGTTGTTTATAAGTAGCATTACCTATGGTGAAATTGAAGACTGTAACTTTGTATACTAGTCCAAAGCACACTTGCAAATCAAAAGTTTATATTATTAAAGGTCAAATGAACGAAAATGGCAGCTTCTGCCATATTTTATTTCAGAGGGGTGAAGCAAAACTGGGCCTCTGAACTTGTGTTTGGTTATCTCTTATAGATAAAGTAATGAGTTGTTATACACCAACAATTTTTAACTGCACTTACTTTTTTAATGCTCCTGACTACAGATTTGCATGTCGCCGTATTCCAGACACTGGAGCTTCATAGTAGAGACAGTGAGGCCTGGATTTGGCAAAAGCGACTTTTCTAGCACCCCTCACCCCATAGTAGTCAGTTTTTGTTCATTTCTGAGAATTCATGTAGCTGAAATTCATGTTCCCAAACACCTGCTTTCAAAGAGCCTTGCAGGGTGGTCACTCACTTTCCACAGACTCTCCTTGCCGTGGGGCTTTAAGACTTTATAGCAGCCGGCAGAATTTATGTTTTATGCTTTTCTGCATCTGGCTTCGTAACTGCCAAGGCAAATTTTAGCTCAATGCTCTATAGGTTTTGAGACAGCGTCGGGGTGACTTCAGTAAGAAAACATTGAGTGTACTGATAGAGATGTTATAAGTCCCATTCCATTCACAGGAAAACCTAAGGATTAAGTCATTTCTATAAAAGCCACAGTGGATAAGCTGAGAAATAGGTACACGTACGTGTGTGTATGTGTATATATATGCAAATAACTTTTACGTTCTGTACAGTTTTTGAGAAATGATAGTTTCTGGATATGACTACTTAATGCTGTATTTGGTTTCTAATATTATTATATCCAGTATCTGGGTGTTTTTAAGATATACTTCTCATAAATTGCCTGAGTTTTTGCATTAATGTTTCAGTTATCCAAAATTAACGGGGAAATTGTCTTCAGAAAGCTCTCCAGTTGACTGGCTTTTGTTTGACTTCTCTTCATCATAGAAAAATTTCTATGAAAATTGTTCAGACAGAGCTTTTGTATACTCTTTACCTTCTCATGATAGGGGAAGGCTCTGATGGGGACCCCATAATAATACTTTCTGTTGTGCTCTCTCTAGCTTCTTACATATTTTAACTTCTTGGTTTCCCATGTTATGTTTTGCTGTAATTTTATTTTTTTAATTTTTTGAGGCATTCCATATATACGGCAGAGTACACAAATCTTGAGAACAGCTTGATGACGTAGCTTGATGAAATTTTACATGTATCTGCCCATTTTCTCAGGTCGAGACATAGAACATTTTCAGCATCCCAGAAGCCTGCCTTGTGCCATTTTGCAATTTATAACCCTCTGCAAAGGAACTATATGTAAACTAATCTACCGGTCTACTAATGTAGACTTCCATTACCATGTATTAATTTTACCTGTTGTTTAATCTCTCTTTTGCCTTTGAATATATTGAGCGTTCAGTAGTTGAAGATAAATGCATAATATAACTTGTCATACCAGTCAGAGGAGAAGAACTGGATTTTAACATTCATTCTGTCTCTCTGTGATTCTTATATTTCATTTAGGCATTGTATGTTAAATCCCTTTGCCTTTAAATACTATTATTTTTATTTTTAACAGGAATTTATTGGAGAGCTACTATGTATCTTTATCTCAAAAGCATATTTTAATGCAGTCTTTATATTATTCTAGTGTCTTATTATTGTTTCAAATTTGCTTAGGCATTTGCCTGTAAAACAATACAGACTTCAAGAAGCTTTTATTAATCAAACATACTGTAATACAGACTTGTCAAAGTGTTAGCATGTTAAGTCTTAGACATGTAAACTTTACATGTTACAGTTACAGCGTGGTTTTAGATGTTAACATGATGTCCTGGGGAGAATAATGGGCTTTGAATCAGAAAACCTGTATGTAAGTCCTCTATTTGCAACTAAACCAGCTGAATGATTTGGACAAGGGACGTAACTTCTCTGAACCTTTGTTCTTTGGTTTTTGGTTTGTTTGGTTTTTTTCATTTTTAAACTAGATTAAAATAACTACTAACTTTAGAGATGTATTGCATGTATAAAATCTCATATGACATGAATGTTGAAGTGCTATGTAAACTGTAACAGTACCGCTTTCAAATCTAAGGTATTCTTAGTCGTATTTGTACAGCTTTTATTTAGATAAATCAAATTACATACACACTAAGCTAGGGAACTTGGTTATTTAAAATACATGCGCCATGAAGCCTTTATAATCTAGCCATTTCCAGATCAAAGCAGAAGTTGTATAATCCAAGTATTTACTTTTTGATATATCAATTATACCGTTGTGGATTTTCCTGAAGAGAGAGAGAGAGAGACCCAACAGCATATATACAGTGGTCTTTTGTAAATATATAGACATATTAATCTCTTATTTTTTCTTTCACCCTATCTTTACATTATATATATTTTTTTCTGTATTCTGGCAGACATTAACTGATGATCAAAATGTTTTTCCTGTGCTTAGTCCAAAAAATTGTTTCATGACCTAGCCTAAGAATAAAGTAAGACAGAAGTGAAAGTTGAGGTTAACAAAGAAATACTTGGGCTTCGTGTCAAGGAGCAAAAATACAGAAGGAGATACATTAACCTGAAACATGTCAGCAAGGTGGGATTGGAGACAAGAGGGAAGCATTAAAATAAACCAAAGTCAAAACTCTTGTCCTGGTGGTGGTCATTGTGGGGAGCTGAGTATGATCCGTAATGGAATATTTATTCCAAGGTGTCTGCCAGGTTGTAGCTGTTCAGAAATTTTTCTGATATGTAAAGTGAGGATTCCCCAAACTTGAACTTCTATATTTATGTATATCTTTTATCTACTTTAAAATATTTTCTATACGTGGACGCACACTAAGGATTAAAGAGAGATGAGTCATGTTTTTATGCCTCATGTATTCTTTTGAAGGTGTGCAAACCATTTCCTTTTATCTTAGAAAAAGGTAGGGTTTTAAAAAAGGGGAACAAGCCATATTCCCTACAGAACAGTCGTTCTGGGGTATCTATTAAAATACTTTATAGAAAAAATTAGTAAGGAAAATAGCATCTATTTTATATTAGGTTTCCCTTTTGACTTCTGAAATGCTTGTGATTGCAAGGTGGTGCACGCTTGTATTTTGGAAAATCAGTTAGGACGGGGTAAGATGCAGGCAGGTTGACAAGGAATAAGGATCCCATTTGCCGTTTTCATGGACACATTGTTGACTAACGAAATATTGCTTTTAATCCTACCATTTCCGCCCACTTAACGCTAAGTGAAAATTCTGTCTCTCTCTAACTGCCTAATTTTAAAGCATTTAGAGGATACTTAAGTCTTACTATTACAGCCTATTTTTAGACTTTCAGTCATTTGTAGGGGAAAGAGAATCTGGTAACCAGAACTCCAGCAGGGATAGTGATGGTGGCACAGGTGTGTGTGTATCAAGACTTCTTAACGGCTTTCTTTTTACATGTGAGAATGAATCGAATGCCTTAATGACATTCATTTTGTGCATTCTTTCAGTAACCAGTTTTGCGTCTGCTGTGTGTGAGCATTCTCTTAGCCTGTGAGGATAGAAAAGCACAGATTTCTTTCCCTCTCTGCTGCTACCACCCCACGCCAATCTACAGGTGTCTCTTACCTGTATGCCTCCACGAATGTACTAACCCTTCTCTTAGAATTCCCTCTTGCCCTTCTAAACTGTGCTCCAAAGCAATCATACCTCTCCCCCTCCCCAACCAAAAACCAAAACAGAACGACAAGATGGTCTCATCACTGAATACACTCCTGTGTAGCCAGTGGCTTCCCATTTCTCTGTAATAAAGATCAGAATTCTTCATCTGGCCACATAGTGTTTGATAGTCTGTCCCCTGTGTACCCCTGCATCCTCATTTCCCAGCATGCTCTGGCTTCCTCATGATGCCTCAGCTTAAGTGGCCTTCTCTCTGCTTCGTGAAAATGTATTCCTTTCTGCCCAGGGCCTTTGCACATGCTGTAATTACTGACGGAGATGGGATCCCGTACACCACGTGCCCCTCTCCAGTCCCTCACACCCACAATGGGGTTAACTACTCATCCTTCAGATTTCAACCCAAATAGTATTCTCTCAGGAAGACCATCCCCAACCTCCCTGATTATACTCTCTCCTTCTACTATTACAACATTCTCATAGCTCTGCATACTTTTCCTTCATCTCACTGATGATGTTACTAGATTAACTTCTTTCTCTGGCCCAAAACTCAGCCCTTCGAGGGCTTATTTTTGTATCCTCAGAGCCCAGCAGGAAGTCTGGTGCATAGTGGCTCTTTTATAAATATCCGATGACTGAATTAATCAACCAACCAGGTCCTACCTTTAAGAAGTCTACAGTCTTAACAGAGAAGATAGATAGGTCAGCAGATGCTTACTACAATGAGATGAGTGCTATCAATTTGGAATTTTCTTACATTCATGAATAACCCAGGCTTTACATTTTTTTTCCTTGAGAATATTAGGAAAAATATCCACTTATCTCCTAATTTATGAGAATCACATTTTTAAAAAATTCCTTAAGTGGTCCATGAAAACACTTAGGGCACTTACATTGAAAAGGAAGCAACACATGATTAATGACTTTTCAAACAATCATTAAACTCTACCAACAATGATCCTTTCAGTTCGAGGAACTATTTGAGAAGGCTGGCACAAAATAGTTATCATTTAGAGGCCTTTTCCACTTTCCTGTTTTCTGGTGAGTTGTTTTTTTTTTAATTTTTTTAATTTTTATTTTTTAATTTTATTTTTTTTAACATCTTTATTGGAGTGTAATTGCTTTACAATGGTGTGTTTCTGCTTTGTAACAAAGTGAGTCAGTTATACATATACATATGTCCCCATATCTCTTCCCTCTTGCATCTCCCTCCCTCCCACCCTCCCTATCCCACCCCTCTAGGTGGTCACAAAGCACCGAGCTGATCTCCCTGTGCTATGCGGCTGCTTCCCACTAGCTGTCTATTTTACATTTGGTAGAGTATATATGTCCATGCCACTCTCTCACTTTGTCCCAGCTTACCCTTCCCCCTCCCCATATCCTCAAGTCCATTCTCTAGTAGGTCTGCATCTTTATTCCCATCTTGCCCCTAGGTTCTTCATGACCTTTTTTTTTTTAGATTCCATATATATGTGTTAGCATATGGTATTTGTTTTTCTCTTTCTGACTTACTTCACTCTGTATGACAGCCTCTAGGTCCATCCACCTCACTACAAATAACTCAGTTTCGTTCCTTTTTATGGCTGAGTAATATTCCATTGTATATATGTGCCACATCTTCTTTATCCATTCATCTGTTGATGGACACTTAGGTTGCTTCCATGTCCTGGCTATTGTAAATAGAGCTGCAATGAACATTTTGGTAGAGGCCTTTTCTACTTTCCTGTTTTCTGGTGAGTTTTTAACATATTAGCAAGACAGTTAATTGTCCAGAGACACCCCAGATTTACTGGAGAATTTCCAAATTTGATGACAGACAGATTCCTAGGAATGCCTGGAATAAAGCAAGGATTTTGCAACATTATGAGCCTCATACTCCAACGTTCCTTCTGGTTGACCTCAATGACCCTAGAACATCATTAATACAGCTCCAAGATTAGCTTCAGGAATACTGGACAAGTATTATCATGTGCTTAAATGAAACAATAGGTCTTGTTAAAGTATTTGTTTTTTCCTCTAGGCGAGTATGAATGATTAAACTGGTACCTAAATCTTAATGTTAATTTTAAAAGAGTTTTAACAGTAAATAAAGTAATATAGTGAATTCTATCAATTGGTATCTCTCTCTGATTAAAGAATTAGTGGAATAAGTTTATGTTGATCCTTCTGTTATCCCCGACCCCAAACCCCCTTCATGTGTTTAAATGAGAGGCTATCTTGTATCAGGAGATATTAGAAAATTAGTACAGTCATCCCTCCTTATCCGCAGGCCCTGCATCCATGGATTCAACCAATCGGGGATCAAAAATATTTTTTAAAAAAATTCCAGAAAGTTCCAAAAAACAACACTTGAAATCGCCATCCCTCAAAAATATGTGCATAGCATTTACTTTGTATTATGTATTTTAAGTAATCTAGAGATGATTTAAAGTATAAAGGAGGATGTGTGTACGTTATATGCAAATACTATGCCATTTTATACAAGGGACTTGAGCATCCTTGGATTCTTGGTGTTGGAGGAGGGTCTTGGAATCAATCCCCTGCGGATACTGAGGAATGACTGTATGTGTTTGTATTATCCCTAAAAAGGTTCAGATTGTGCTTGTGCTTGTTTAATAGGACACATATAATGAAAGGAAAGTCACTTAAAGCACTAAGAATCTCTGAGGATAGTGCATATGTGAGAACTGAATGTGTCACTATTTTGAGAATGTCATGGTTTAAATTTAAAAAGTAGCACAATCTGTTAGAAAATTATATATAACTTTATGTCAGTAAACCTGAAGGTTAAATAAAATGGATGATAGTCAAGGAAAATAGGAAAAAAAAGTAGCACAATCTGCTACTTAAAAAAATTTTTATTCTATATTGGAGTATAGTTGATTAACAATGTTGTGTTAGGTTCAGGTGCACAGCAAAGTGATTCAGTTATACATATACATGTATCTATTCTTTTTCAAATTCTTTTCTCATTTAGGTTATTACAGAATATTGAGCAGAGTTCCCTGTGCTATACAGTACGTCCTTGTTGGTTATCTATTTTGAGTATGGTATTCATCACTAGAGGATCCTTAAGGTCTTATCTAACTTAAAGATTCTGTAGTTTTATGACAGTGTGTATGATAAAGGCAAGAGTTTCCTGGATTAGAGTTGCTATATAAAAAAATAACCTAATTCTTATAGAGGTTAAATATCAGACTCAGACACCTATAATGAAAATAGTATCAGAAGATTGTATTAGAGAGATAGATACTTATTTCATTTCAACATATTACTCTGAGAGAATTTCCTGACTTTGAGACAAATGAATAGAATGTGTAATATATATTCTAAGTTTAACTGAAACTTCTCACCAAGTTAGGGACTCTAATTTTATTCTTTTCAATATCACTGACTTCAGAAGTAATAAAATCTTTGACATGCTTCAATTTCTGTCTCTTCATAATTTTGAGAGAAATTTGTATCTTCTAGCATAATTTTATTTCATGTTATTAATAAGGATTTTTCCAAGATTAATCATTTCTTCAAAGAAGAGAATATAATGAGATATTGTGTCAACAGCCATGCTAGAAAAAGTAAAGAAGAAGAATAAAAATTAGAATGACTGTTACTGTTTTCTCAGAAGAGAGAAAGTCAACATTCTGAGACTTCTCAATAAATCAGATTATAAAACAAGTGGTACGTGATATATCAAATTTTGGATGACCTTGAAAACTCCTGAATTATAGAAATCTTATGTTAAAAACCACAGAACAGTTTGGGATTAAGATACAAAAAGGATATTTTGACTCTTAACAGCGTTAGCTTTGTTATTTTTATTATTTAGAGACTTGTATTTTGTGAGAATTGGTAACAATGTTTTTAAAAACCCAGTGCTTGCTGTATGTTGTTATTAGATTCAGGTATGAGCTGTGATTTTAATTTTGTACCTTTTACGCTTATACACACACACACACACACACACACACTGATGCAAACATACAATCTTAAAGATAAATAGGCAATCCATAAGTGTTTCCCTAAGTGTTCAGAGGTGATGAGAGTTATATTTGAAGACAAAGAAAGTAGCTTGAACCTTGAAAAAAACGTGAGTTGAAGGTATCAAACTTTTGGTTTTTATACTGCTCAAAGCAGTTAAGAAATTACATATAGTTAAGAACATGAAAAAATACAGTCATCACCTTAAAATTTTACCATCTTACTACGCTTTGTCTAGCCCTTCCTGTTCTTACTAATAGCGTGACTGACATTCCTGATTATGGTGATCTGGAGAGCCTTTAGAAGGACGATATCCAGGTTGCTATTTTATTTAAAAGCCTTACTACGTACTTTATCTCTTCAAGACTAACCATTAGTTTAGGCATTTAGACATGCCAATAAAATTGATACATTTGCTGGTCCATACATTCAAATGCTGAAGGTTCAATTAATACTGTTACTGCATTCCTTAGGGTCCTTTCTCCACCATTTTTTACAATGAGATGTTTCCATTTAAAGTTGTACTATATCTGCTCTGGAGTGTACCAAAGTGTGTCAACTGATATAGCTTCCAGTTTTGTGACTAACAATCACAGGAATCTCATATTCACCACACACATTTCCACATTTGACCCACAGAACTTGTCTGGCCACTGGTGCCCTTTCCTACTCTTTTTACTCACATTCCAGTCATTCCACAAATATTTAACTGAGCTCCTGCTCTAAATCAGGCACTATTCTATGTGCAGAGCTGCATCAGGGAACAAAGCAAACAAAAATCACACCTCATGAGCTTATACAAAAGGAAGTTTAAAGTACCCCGGACCTCCTTTTGGAAAAAGGCATGGATAAGCTCAGTACAAAGTACAAACACTGATGATCTGTATGAAGAGACAGTATAACTGTGAGTTTTAGGAAGAGAGTGAGGGACCAGCCTCTCTGATTTGGTGCTGAATTTGGTTGCATGAGATTCATAGGCATCACTTTGTATCCCCTCTTCCTCCTGGGCCTCTCCTCTGTCATTTTCTGTGCTGCACCCTTCTTATCTTTTTTTTACCTCCGAACATTGGAGGCTCTGGGACCTTTATGCTTCTGTATTTATGTTCATGCTGGCTAATTTCACTCAGGCGCATGATTTAAAAAATTATCCATATGCTTATGAGGCCCGAGTTTACAGCCCTAACTCAGATCTCATCCCTGCACTCCGGGTTTTTGTATCAGTTGCCTACATCTCTACCTGAGATGAATTGGCCCATCACACTTGACCTGTCGGAAGCAGAACGCCCAACCCTTCCCCCCTCCCCTCCCCACACATTTTGCTCCTGCCTTGGGCTCTCCCCACGTGATTGAATCCTACCACTATTCACCCAACTGCTCACACAGTTGCTCACCCAAATGATCGTGGAGTCATCCTTGTCTCCTTTCCCCGTCACCAACGTGCAACCCATAAGCAAAACCGTAACATACATTCTTTTTTCTTTTTAAATAAATTATTTATTTAATTTATTTTTGGCTACGTTGGGTCTTCGTTGCTGCACGTGGGCTTTCTCTAGTTGCGGCGAGTGGGGGCCACTCTTCGTTGCGGTGCATGGGCTTCTCATTGCAGTGGCTTCTCGTTGGGGAGCACGGGCTCTAGCCGCCTGGGCTTCAGTAGTTGTGGCACATGGGCTCAGTAGTTGTGGCTCGCGGGCTCTAGAGCGCAGGCTCAGTAGTTGTGGCTCGCAGGCTTAGTTGCTCCATGGCAAGTGAGATCCTCCCAGACCAGGGCTCGAACCCACGTGCCCTGCATTGGCAGGTGGATTCTTAACCACTGAAGCACAATCCAAAGTGCTTGCTCTGGTTGCAAGGCTCTAGAACCTGGTTCCCTCCTCTCCACCTTATATTCTCCTTCTTTCCCCTCAATTTGCCCACATCAGTCATCTTGACTTCCTTGCCTGGACCACCAGGTTCATTTTCTGCCCCGGAAACATGCTGTTTCCACTGCCTGGGCCCTTCTCCCAGTTATATGCATGGTTTGTTCCTTCACTTCATTCAAATATCTGCTCAGATGCCACCTTCTTGGGGAGGCTCTGGTGACCACTCAATGCTATTACTCTATCCTGTTGCTCTAATCCCTATTCCCTGCTTTATATATTTTCACTGTGGCCTGATACTATGTTACATACTGATTTATGTTTTGCTTAATAGTTCATTGTCTGTGTCCCCCATTAAAATGCAAGTACCATGAGAACTCTATTTTGCTTATTATTGGAAGTTTAAGAGTGCCTGGTATTTAACATGCATTTATTGAGTGAATGAATAATTAACTGAGTAATACTTCTAAGGGCTATAGTATTGTAGAAGCCCTAGCACTGCCACCAGTCAGTAGACAGGAGCATGACAAATTCTGCCCTTCTGCTGATTTTGTCTTCATTATTACCTGGAAGTTCTGAGATTCAAAGCACGAGATTAATGGAACAATTTCTGAAAGAATTCAAGAGTCTTAGCAATGAATACCTTATTTATTTTTTTCTTATTTGCGTCATATCACTAAACTGGTATGCCCACATTCTAAGGCAGTTATTTCCATGTATATTTCATTTGTTCCTTTTAGGGTCCTTTTGTGTATAAAGAATATAACATGCTCAAATGTTTTAAAAACTCACATTCAATTAGGAGTTTTTAACCTAAGGACCAGGGAATGACTGTATATATTAGAAATAGGAAAGTATGGAATGAGGAAGTGATGAGTGTCAGACTGTATTGTGAGTGGTCAAATCATTTTGTTACTTTGGATTCATATTTTCTTTTTTGTATCCTTATCACAAAGTAAAATATGTGTACTAATTATGTGATTCATATTTCTGTACTTTGTGATGAAATATGCCAATCAGAATGGCTGAGTTTCATCTTATTTTCAAGAAGGGTCACCCCCGTTTCAAATATCTCATGAGTAATGTTTAACTTATTCAGCCTCTGATGCTTTTTTGCATGATAGTTTGGTACTACGTTTTCACCAAAGACGAACAACATTCAGGCAAATTAGTTCATGTCAATGCAATTGAATTCAGGCAAATTAATTCATCTCAATGCAGTTGAATGCAATAAGAAAGCAGATGTTACTTGGGGTAATTAAAAGGGAATTAAATTTATTAGACTTTTAGCCCACCTCATTTCACAAAGGATATCAGCTGACTTAAAAAAGTTGGCATACAATATGATTTAAAAATAAGGTGAGCTAGTATGGGGAGGAGGATATATTTGAAGAATCCAGTTAAAATTCTTTAGCCTGAGGCAGTGCTTTGAATGCTTCTTGAGTATGTCAGCTATTTGATGAGACATGCTTTATTGCTTTTCTACTTACATTCGCATAACCTCTTTTAAGCAGAAAAACTGCATGATTTTAAACTTGATTATCAAAAAATCTTTTGAATTGAGTTATCCTTACTGAGCTGTGCCCTTGACTAATTTTTGGAACACAAATATTAATAGAAAAGAAGAACATTGAGAAATTCTCAGGGCAATTTATGCAGCTTTTTGTTTCCTCTTTAGGAAATGATGCAACATCAATTGTCAACTGTCTTCATATTTTGGGTCAGACTTTGGATGCAAGGTAAATGGATACATTTTTATTTAAATCAATGAGTGTAATAATGATATACAGGAATAATAAGAAGAACCTAGTGTCTTTATTCTTTGGAATTGCAATAAAGACTTTAATGTAGGTGAAAAGAATATCTTTTGTAAATTAGTAATACAACGGCCTTTTATTATTTTTATGATCATATATAGATTGTTATTTAAATTTTAAGTAATTTCTGTAGGAGCTAGGTATGTAATTGAGGGTTGAATTGGGACTGTATTATGTGAGGTAAAAATGATGAACAACAGCTCTAGAGGTTTTATTAGCCTCAAGGCATGGTGGTGGTTCTCCATATTTCTAGTAACGTTTAGCTTTATAGGAAATATGAAGGTTTTATTCTCATTTTATAGATGAGTAAAGTGAAGCTTAAGATTGCGTGGTAAGTGTGGAAATATACCAGTTTCCAAGTCTGTGCACTTTCTACTCTGCACTACTATTAAAATGACCAGAAATCCAAATACAAAACCAATTTGGTTAGCATGATTGATTCAGCCTTTAAGCCATACATTTAATTTACTTATTATCCAGGATACATCTAAATAAAAGTTCCTAAAAGTCTTCTACAGGGAATATGTGGTGATACTCTTGAATTATCCATTTTTGTGTTTAAAAGTTTATTTGAGGTGTTTTGTATAATAAATGAAGAAAGGAGATGCTACCATACACCTTCATTTTCTACAAGAAATGGCGGCTTTGGAGTGTCACTTCTCTGCAAAGTTCAGCCTTCAGAGCTTATTTAGAAAAGATTGATTGTTACCCTTAAGGTAAAAAAAAAAAAAAAAAAAACAAAACCGTATCATTCGGTAACGTGGTTTAGCCGGCATTAAATGTTTCTTTCACACCCATAGCCTCAGAAAACATTCTAGTTTTGTTGGATTTGGGATGAACTAAACTGACTCAGGAGCTGGGTTTCTTAGTTATCCAGTAAATATTCTCAACATTTGAGACCACAGGTGGAAAACGTAAAGCGTTAGAACTGCCGTTTGCTCCGAGGTCCTAATTAAGTTGACTACAAAGGCATTTAGGAAACGTTATGCATTTACGGAGAGCTATTGCTGTAACTTCAAGTATATAGGAAAGAATGATTTGAAAGTGGATTTTAAAAAATTGAGTTGACTGAGTGAATGTCGTCATGGACAAAAATAAACACGATGTTGAAGCATGTTTTATTTGGATTTCACGTGCTCCTCTCACAAGATGTAAGCTGTCTCTTCTTTACTCCCTAGGACTGTGATGAAGACTGGCCTGGAAAGTGTTAAAAGTGCGCTCAGAGCTTTCCTGGACAATGCCGCAGAGGATCTGGAGAAGACGATGGAAAATCTTAAGCAGGGCCAGTTCACCCACACCCGAAACCAGCCCAAAGGTGTTACTCAGATTATCAATTATACCACGGTGGCACTGTTGCCAATGCTGTCATCATTATTTGAGCATATTGGCCAGCATCAGTTCGGAGAAGATCTAATATGTATGTAAATCTATTACTTAGAGTTTCATTATCTACATAGTACAATCAGAAATCAGCCACATCATCGAGGTTATTCAAACACTGCTTATACATTAAAATGTTTTTTTGGTTTTTTTTTTTAAGAACACTTTAGGTTGACATTTGCGTTACAAAACCAAAACCATTCTTAATAGAGATAGATCTCTGAATCACATAGCTTCACAGAAGGGACCAGTAAGGTACTGGTTATGGACAGTCAACGCCCACATTGTTGACATCCAAGTTCCAAAGTTTACACTTTCTGTGGTGTCTCTTTCCATGGAAATTTTCTAATGCAGTTTCACCAAAGGACATGCAGCATTAAATGTTTTCAGATTATTTCTGAGTCGATGCAGATTGTTTCTGCAAGCTATCCTACCGATAAATTTGAAGACTGCTGAGACAAATTCTGTGTCTAAATAACTGACCTACTAGGGTGGCTCAAATATCTTTTGTTTATAGGTTTCAGTCTCTTTTCATAGGGGATTTCATCAGCCATTTCTGGCTGGAATTCTGCAGTTATTAAAAATATCCTCAGAATGCCCAAGGTTGCGTGGAAAAGGAACCACATGACCTAAGTTCCTGTTCTCCTGCTTGTATGAACATGAAAGATGATATGAGCCCTTGTCTGCCAGTCAAGTGGGTCTTGCTTGCAGACCCACCCACTCAGACTCTCAGTGTTGTACGTCTCCCCGGTGAAGTACAGCTCTGTGTAAAAACCACCTGTGTTCATCAGTGAATGACATAACCACTAGTTTCAAAACATTGACATTGACACTACTTGAACCAATGGGAGCATTACTTACAGCCCCATGTGGACACAGAAACAAATATGGGGGATGAGGATGATTTCTCCATTCGTGTCATGGTGTGTCCTCCGGGAAATGGTAGCAGAGTTGGCATTAGAAATCCAAGGTTCTTAGTTTTCTTTGCCTGTTGACCATGTTTATTGGATCAGAGATCATCTTAAGAGGTTTTACTTGATTTTCTAGCTTTAAAAACTACAAGAGTGACTTACTTATGCCTTGAATTTCAGGTCATTTCAGAAATAAATGATACACCCCGTTCTCTAGCATTCTTATTCTTGTTCATTTGAGAGTTAAAATAAAAGGTACAGTCTTTATATACCTTTGGAACAGGAGTCAAAATGGACCTGTCCTCCCAGATATCCTTGCGCTTAGTTTTATTCTTGAAGAAATCCTTTATTCTTATACCTAAAGAAATTGTTCCTGATAATATTCTGTCTGTATAATCAGAGCACAATTCTTTAGAATGCTTTCAGCACCTTCAAGAAAAGAATTTTGTTTGAGAAAAGGGTCTTAAATTTCATTTTATGTGTGTGTGTTCTTGTATTGCTTTTTTTCAAATATTAAAATGTTAGTATGCCTTTAATATGGAATTTTGTTGTTAGCCTAAACTTTCTCAGGACAATGTATTGATAACAAGTGTTTTTTTTTTAAAGTGAGATTCTCTTTTTCCTTAGTGGAAGATGTACAGGTATCATGTTATAGAATTCTGACTAGCTTGTATGCATTGGGAACCAGCAAGAGTATTTATGTGGAAAGGTAAGATTTTAAAAGTTTAACTCTGTATTAATAGTTTTTTCGAGTGTTATGATTATTTATTTCAAGGGTCTTCACTTTATAACTTTTTCCTTAGTTATAAACTAAACAATCAGATTGACATATTGAATTCCTTGGGAGTAATTAGACAATCTTTAAGCTAAATTTGAATTGATATAATAAAAGACAATGGCGAATTATGAACAAAAAATGTAAAGCCATAGTGGTAACGCCTATATTTAATATAAAGTTTAAACTTAGAGTGTTAATGAGTCTTATGAAGGAATCTGCTGGTACGGTTTCTAATTCTATATTGGAAATACAAAATAAGAATGAATATAGGCAGTTATTAAAAGCAGTTTAATTATTTCATGTTCTCAAGTTCAAGAGGAGAAGATTAGCAGAGTCAGATGTTGTGGACAGGTCAAGTAAGATAAGGTGTCCCCACTGAACTGAACAAGAGAGATCACATGGGCAACTTCTGTAAGATTCCTGTGGAAGAGAGAAGAGAAAGAGGGCTTTTAAACGTTAGAAGAAATAAAAAGACATTCTAATAGAAGACCAATAAATGAAATAAATAAGTCAAAGGATATTCTGAGACAAGAATATTGAATAGATGTAAATTCTCCCCAAATTAATCTTAATTAATAAAGAATTTCAAGTAGAAATTTGTTTTTTGTTGAACTTGAAAAAAAATTTAAAAGTTCATTTGAAAGAATCAATGCATGAGACTAGCCAATAAAATTTTGAGAGAGAAAATTAGAGTAATAAGGGCATTCACGTGGCCTACCAAACATTAAAAGTTAAGCAACAGTAATTAAAATAAGGTGACAATTACAAAGAGATAGGAAAGTAGATCAATGGAAAAAGATAATTGAGTTTACTCTGAATATTTTTAAAGTTTTACCTGCATTTTAAGTTAAACTATCAACAGTTTCATATGATTTTTATGGCTATAAAATATTTTATCCTAAGGAAGTATTATAATTTATTGAAATGTTCCTTTATTTTTGACATGTAGGCTCTTTTCTCTTTTTCACTTACATAAGTAATGCTAGATCTATGTTCATAGTTTTCTGTGTATATTTATTTTATTTCCTTTATCAGAATTTGGAGATCTAGGTTAAAGAGTATGCATGTATTAAGGGTTTGTGATACACATTTTACTATCTTAAAAAAAAAATAATTCAATTCGTACTTTAAAGTTTTACAAGAGAATTCTCATTTCCTCACATTTCTCATTTCTGATTATTTTCCTTTTTTACTATTTATAAATTTATTAGTTGAAAATGAGATCCTATTTTTATTTTCAAATGCATTTTCCTCATTACCAGTTACTAGCTATTTGTGTGTGTGTGTTTACCTTACCATTTGTACTTATTTTATAAATTGCCTTTTCTTATTTTTTGTCCATTTTTCTATTAATGTATTATCTTACTGATGAGTAATAACCATTGTATTTATTAACTATTAACGTCTTGCCTGTTATTTCTCCTGCTTTTATGACTTTTAGCATGTTTTTACTTTTATAGTGCTTATATACAAATCATTATGTGCAGATAGTTTTTTATGACATGAGAATTTTGGATTTTTATATAATCAGATCTAGCAATTATACTATATGTGTTTCACCCCCTTAGTTTTATGATTTTAAGAAGTTTATACTATACCCTTAATAGCTAGAAATTCAAATATTTATTCTCCTAGGTTTTTCATGCTTTCAGTTGTTTAGATTTACTTTGTAATCCTTTTGTTCATTCAGTAAATATTGATCAAATGTCAGGTTCTGGGATACAACAGTGAACAAATAGATCCCTGCTCTCAGAGAGCTTATATCAAGGGAGAGAAACAAAACAAGGAAACTGATGAACGTAATAGGGGCAAGTTATTGTGTGTGAGTTGGCACACAATACAGAGAATGACACGGGGTAATCAGGAATGCATCTTTGAGAACATGGCTTTTTAGACTGAGAACTTTCTCTACGTAACAGGAAACAGGTAGAAGATAAGTCAGGTGTAAATGGGTCTGTGTGTAATAGCCTTTATTGTCTCAGTGAAGTCTGACTTGAGTCTTCAGCCAGATGACAGTTGAAGAAACAAGTGTGAGAAGCTTGAGGGAGGCATAGAATGTCTGAAATGATTGTCTCTGGAGTATGAAGGGATTTACTGGAAATGAGCCTGTTTCCTGTTTCTCTTTGGTGTTATGTAGAATTCAAATTCAATTTTTTAAATCGTTCACCATGTCTCTAATATAATGATTTATTAAATATTTCTCTTATTTACTGATTTAAAACAAACTCTTCATCATATACTAAGTATATCTGCTAGGTTATATTTCTAGAATTTCTATTCTGTTCTAAATTATTTGATTTTTAAATGATTAGAGCAATACCATCTAGCCTAAATTGTTAGTAGTTTCTAATACATTTTAATATCTGGTAGTCCAAATTCTCTCATACCTCAGCAGTTACTGTTACAGTTGTTACTACTCTTGCCTGGGTATTTTTCTTGATAGAATTTGGGATCTTCTGTTAGGTTCTTTAAAAAGATATATATTTTTTCAGTTAACTTTGCAATTATAAAGTGAGTTTGGGAGAATATAAAAATAAAAATTTGAAGGTGAATAAAAGGTATTTTGAAAGAAATGGCACTATACTAAAAAGAAAAGTAGTTATTTTAATACAACTCATCTAAAAGAAAAATTGCTGTTTCCAGAATAGCAACAGAAATGATCAGAGTTGATCTGAGAGTTACTAACTGAATTTATATCTTAAAGTGAACTATTAACTAATTCAGATGAATTATTAATGAAATAAAAGGACTAGCCCAGTCAGATGTCTGGAAATAGATTACCTACTTTGTTTGGGGTCATACATGAAACATTTTAGGCTATTAAATTCTTAAATAAAGTATTTCTCATTCTTTTAAAACATTTATTGAACCCATGTTGTGTGCCAGAAATTTTGCAATTCTGTGTCCCTGTTTTTAGGTAAGGAAAGAAAAACTTGAAAAGAGTAAGAAATTTTCCTATGGTGAGTGACACAGTGTTAGGACTAAGATCTGGACTCGGGTCTGTCTGAATCAAAGCCCGTGCTCTTTGTAATTTCTTGATGTCCTAAATTATCTTTAGTAATGAAATGTGATGAAATGTTTGAATTGAACTTTATCTTATTCAGTGTCGTTCTATGAAGGGATATTTTCTCCCAGCTGAATATATATCTAGTCATTTTTAATTAAAATATTAGATAATCAGACAGTGTTAATTTTAAGTATGATTTTTTTTAGTGAGAAATTTATAACTGTCTAAGAGAATTATGTAATCTTAATTTGATCCATTTTATTGACTTTTAAATAAAATACATATTCAAAGTTATTTAAGGAGTTCATACTTTGCTGAAATAATTCTCACATTATTCTATATTTAATGAACACTTAACATGCCAGTAAAGCCTTGGATGAAGTAGGTAACTGAGGGAGAGAGAATTTATATCAGTGGCAAGGGAAGCCTTGAATAAATTGATCAGTCTGATTCCCTTCCTTCCCTTGAAAATGATAAATTAATTTTAAGTGTTATCAATAGTTTTTAGCATCTAATATGTCCTTATATTTCATAGCTACCCTGAGATTACTTACACATGGTAAATTTTCAGAAAGTTTTATTTTTGTATTGTATTAGTATTTGATTTTTAAATTTTTATCAAAATGCGTTTATTCACGTGGCAAGAATTGTTCCTTAGGTCATCATGTTCAAAGAAAGAAAAAAGAAAGAAAGAAAGTGAAATGTCCAAACTTATGAGGGAATTTACAGGGCTTGGGTTTTTTTTTTTCTTGTTGTTGTTATTTTTGTCTGTACTGTTTTTAACTTCTTTTTAGCTGACAGATAATTTAGGTGTGTTTTTTTTTAATGGCAGGGAATTTGCTGTTGAAAGCACATGATGTTTTGCAATATAGAAATTGGATTTGAGGGTTAGTTTTTATCAGTAGCAGTAGCACTATGATTGTCCTTTTAGGTTGACCTTTCCAATTTTAATATAACTTCTTCAGTTTTTCACTTAGAAGACTTAAAAAATATAAGCGTTTTCCACTTATAGGCAACGTTCTGCATTAGGAGAGTGTCTGGCTGCCTTTGCTGGTGCCTTTCCTGTAGCATTTTTGGAAACTCATCTCGACAAACACAATATTTACTCCATCTACAATACTAAGTCTTCTCGAGAGAGAGCAGGTAACACAGAAGCATGTGCACTACTTGATATTTGAAGCTAAAACTTAATGACATTTGTTGTGTTTTCTGACCGTGGTTTTTTAATGGGCTATTTTAATTTATTAGCTCCATGTTATTTGTTCTTAGGTGTTATTATTTGGAATTTTTTGGAATGCTGTATACTATTTCCATAGTGTTTCTGAAAGAAAATTAGTTTAATTTCTTCTAAGTCAATGAGCCACAGACAAATTAACCCTCTTAATAATAAGACAGAATAATCAGCAGATATGGAAAAATAGGTCAATCTGATTTCTGATTCAATTATCTCTTATAGGTAGTCAGTAAGTGTATGGAATTCTTATTTGTTACAGTTATAGATTTGTACCTTTCATTTCTCTTGGTTCACCAGGTATGTCTATCTTATTGGAACAGTTTTATTCCATGTGATGTTTTTCTAATAGTTTGGTCCTCTAAGTCTGATAAAGTATATTTTATTTTAATCATTTTCCAAAAGCCCTCAAGAGTTTCCCCAACTTGAACAAGAATTATTAGCTGTTCACAAATGCATACCTCTCTGTTGATGAGATCATTTCTCTGTGTAATTCATGTCTATATGGGAGCTACTGGTTACACTGATTTTATAGTGAATTTTTCAAGTGAAGAACCTTTTAAAAGCTTGAATAATCATTATTTAATTTGCCTAATTTATGATTCTAATTTCATATCACAGAATAAGTTAAAGAAAAATATGTTGAATGTAACTTAGCAATATTTTTCTATATAAGTTGTACAATATATTTGTAAACAGTAAAACACAGTTGAGTTTGGATTGTTAACTATCTGTATAAGCATGTCTTATTAAGTTGTCTTATTAAGGATTTTTGATTCATTAATATTTTGTAATGAATCAAGAATGAAGCAGATTGTTATTTTGTTACAGATAAGGAAATACACAGAGCAGATAATTTCCCCGCTTATTTTCTATAACACGTCGTTTGCATAACAAAGGAAAGGAATTGCATTTAATGATTCTCCTTCATTCATTTTTTTAGTCAAGTCATTCAACAAATGATCATTGGTAGATGGAGAAGATGGTATATACAAAGATAAATAAGATTTGATTTTTTTCTTCAGGGAGTTTTTAGTTGCAGTAGAGGGAGACAGACTGGTGAATATATGTGATAGAATTCAGAATAAAGAACACTGGGGACACAGAAAAGCAGTTTGAGCTGAGAGCACCTGGGAAGACTTAGCAGCGTTTGTGCAGATGAGCCTTGAAATTAGGAACACTGAAACTCTGGTAGTTAGGGGAAACTTCAAGTACTTTGAGGTGGCAGTAGCTTTCAGGGAAGAAAGAGAAAAGATGAGACAAGAATGGAAAGCCAAGAAGAGGCGAGGTAGGCTTCCTGTGTCAGGTAAGGAGTGGGGACCGTACCAGTGCAAAAAGGGTCCTTTTATTGGCTTTAAAAAGGGGAGTAACGTGAGTAGCTTTGCATTTTAGAACTCCATCATGGCAGAAATAAGGAAGATGGATGAGTGTGCGTCAGCAGTTAGAAAATGATTGTGGTAATGCAGACGAAATCTAATTGGGCAAGACCCCTTGGATGGAGTCTATAGTGAAGAGGTTATGAGAAATCCTAGAGGTAGAATCATCTCCTGTAGGAGATGAAGGAGCATCAGAGCCTAGAATTTCTCCCAGGTTTCTAGCCTGGGTGACTCATTAGATAATGTTGTCCTCACGAGATAGTAGCGCAGGCTCAAGAGGTAGATTGGAGAGGAAAGGTCAAGTTTAAATTTAGACCCATTGTATTTTAGTTGCTTTTGACACATTCCTTATGAGACACACAAAAAAACTTCAGGGAATATGGCTTTGAGAGTTATTCTCTTATAGCAGAAGCCCATAGGAATGGCCAGAATTGCCTAGGCAAACATATAAGCTGAAAAAGAGAAGTGAGTTCAAGATAAATCCCTAAAGAAAACCCAGATTTAAAAGTTCAGCAAGGAGAAAAGAGTTAGCAAAAGGAGACTGACAAAATTCAGAAGAGAGTCAAGAAAGACTGAATGCATTGAAGTTAAGGAAAAGGGGGATTTTAGGAAAAGGAACTTTGGTCAGTGATGTGAAACGCCCTTGAAACACTTAGTAAGATAAGGATTGTAAAAGAATAAATTCGTTCAGTGGTGAAAAGCAGAAGCCTTCGTTTCTGTGGCTAGGAGAGCACTTGGAAAGGTAAACAGTCTAGGAGAGAGCTGAGCATGTGTATAGGTTTGCTGGGGAAGAGGCACTAGAGAAGGAGCTGAAAATACAGTCCTGAGCAAGGCGGCTGCTGGAGGGTAGACAACATCAGAACACAGGCGAACCATCAGTAGGGACCTCAGAACTCCTGCTGAAAAGGGGAACAGACGTGAATGTGAGACCAGACACAGAAATCCTGTCCAGATGAGAGCAGGCAGTTGGAAGAAGAGACATCTGATATTCCTGTTTGTTCTGAAGTAGAAGGATCGGTCATTTGCTGATCTTCAGGTGGTTGGGTAGGGACTCGGGGGAAAAAGAAAGTTTGAAATAGCTGCCATGGGAAAAGGGAGAGGCACAGGGAACTTTTATTCAATATCCTCTGATAAACCATAATGGAAAAGAATATAAAAAATGAATGTCTATATGCGTATAACTGAGTCACTTTGCTGTACAGCAGAGAGTGGCACAACATTGTAAATCAACTACATTTCAGTTTAAAAAAAAAAAGGAGAGGAATCCAGCTGAAGACATGCCAGGTCTGGCTGAGTTTTGAAGCCCAGTGTGAAATGGTTGCTTGTGTCTGTTTCGGGTCACTTCTTTCACTGGATACATGTCATTTGTACCTGTGCTTCTCTAGCTCTTAATTTGCCAACTAATGTCGAAGATGTTTGTCCAAATATACCATCTTTGGAGAAACTCATGGAAGAAATTGTGGACTTAGCTGAGTCCGGTATTCGCTACACACAAATGCCACATGTGATGGAAGTTATCCTGCCCATGCTGTGTAGCTACATGTCTCGTTGGTGGGAGCACGGACCCGAGAATAATCCAGGAAGGGCTGAGATGTGCTGCACGGCTCTGAACTCAGAGCACATGAACACGCTGCTGGGAAATATCCTGAAAATCATATATAATAACTTGGGAATTGATGAGGGAGCCTGGATGAAAAGGTTAGCAGGTAAGATTGGGAAGGAATGTGCCACTTCCATTTGTTTTATTTCCAAAAAGATTTGAAATACAGAAGACTAAAATTTTTCTATCTCAATCTTTGTGAATATTTGCTCTGTGCTCAAAAAATATTCTGGATTATTTCTGTCATGCTGTTCTAAAAAAAAAAAAAAAGTAGATTTAATCAGACATTGGGTAACTTTCCATATAGTTACTACTTTTAAGTGAGTAAACATTTTCTGGATTTGACTAATCTCGCTAAGATTAATCAGTGCACACAGCAGTAAAAATTAATGATTCTGCAGACAGACAAAAATAAAACTGGATTTTGAAGCCACCCAGGTTTAGTCATCTCTCTTAGCAGGAATGGGGGAGGATAATCAAAAGATACAAATATTTACATTTAAGCTTCTCTATCATTGCACTATATATATTGAGTAATTGGAAGCAATTTGAATGGCCAGCCACTAGAGTATGGTTAAATAGGTTGTGCACATCCATATACCAGAATATTATGCTTTTTTCCAAACATTAAGATTTCAACAATATTTTATGATGTGGAAAATATTCAGAATATCATGGAGGGTTAAAAGAAGAACTTTAAAAATTTGAATTCAGAAGTTTACATAATGATATTACTTATTGGTAAAATTTCCAAAAAAAATACACCAATGTCTTACTAATTTGGGTAGGGTAATTATGGTTGATTTCTAACGTTTCCCTTTTATACACCTCCCCAGTGTATGTATGTTACTCTTAGGGAGAAAAAAATTCCTTTTAAAATGGCCTAAAAAACAAACTTATGGTTAGCAAAGGGGAAAGGTGAGGGGGAGGGATTAATATACACACACTACTATATATAAAATAGGTAATCAACAAGGACCTACTCTGTAGCACAGGGAACTTTGCTCAATATTTTGTAATAACCTATATGGGAAAAGAATCTGAAAAAGAACGGATATATGTTTATGTATAACTGAATCACTTTGCAGTCTACCTGAAACTAACACAGCATTGTAAATCAACTATACTCTGATATAAAGTAAAAATTAGATTAAAAAAATGGCCTAATCAAGTTTAGAACTGTTGCTAACAGCTACAACTATTATTAAATAAAAGAGCAGTATTATATGTAATCTATCTCTTCCACTGGGACAAGGATGGGGATGGTTATAATGAGATGGTGTAGTAGTTAAGTAGGTAGTGGTCTCATATAAGTATTCAGTGGTGTGTATCTCTTCTAAAAAAAGGGCCGGGGGACCTTTTCCATTTGGGGACTTTTCTTCTTTGTGTGAAAAGAATTGATTTCCAAAGTGAATGAATGTCTTTTTTAAAGTTCTAAATTAGCCGCCAATTTCTTTCTTTCTTTCTTTTTTGACAACAAGGAAGCACATCAGTTTCAATTCAGTAATCATTTTTGAACAGCAGCTATGTAATTAGGTTTGGGACTAGAAAAAGGACTGAGGCATGGGCTGAATTCTAAAGGAAGTCATGTGCTGGAGGAGAGCGAGGCTTAATCATGCTATACGATTGTAATGACCGTCTCATCCTCATTTTAATGAATGTTTATGCAGAGCGGAATACTAATGTCTGTCTTCAAACAGTATTTTCCCAGCCTATTATAAATAAAGTGAAACCTCAGCTCTTGAAAACTCATTTCTTGCCATTAATGGAGAAACTCAAGAAAAAGGCAGCGATGGTGGTATCAGAGGAAGACCATCTGAAATCCGAGGTCAGGGGGGATATGTCCGAGGCTGAACTTCTCATTCTAGACGAGTTCACCACGCTGGCCAGAGATCTCTATGCCTTCTACCCGCTCTTGATTAGATTTGTGGATTATAACAGGTAGAATGTTCAAAAGTGATTTAATTTCTCTAATTCCCTCGTAACCTTACTGCGTTCGTATGTCCCAGTGGAATTGCTTCATTCACTACTTAGCAGTGAGTGTGTTCACAATGATGACGTTATCAGATGTGAATTTCACCAAACATCTTAAAATTACAATTGGAGATCCCATTGTGGAGCAGTCTGCCCTGTGGGTGTAAAAGCTAGCACTTTGACAGTTAACAGTGTTTAAATTATTTTAAATGTTAACGGCTGTACACTGAAGCCATTTATGAGCTCTGTGGGCAAGCATGCTCGCCCTCAGTTTACTTGGTTTCACATTTAACTTTAGGAGGGTGATTTTTTTTTTTTTTAATTAACTTTAAGGAGTAACTGAGACACCACTTTATTTATTATGTGATCTAGGGCAAAGTGGCTAAAAGAGCCTAACCCAGAAGCAGAAGATCTTTTCCGCATGGTTGCCGAGGTGTTTATCTACTGGTCAAAATCCCACGTAAGTAGGAAAATACTGGCAGTGCTTACTCTCTGGAATATGTTAAGGACTTTCAAAATTTAATCAATTTTCCGATCCCCTTAGTAAATACCTATCAGAGTGTTTCTCAGGGTCATCTCCTTAGTATCACTTAACTGGTCAGGAGAGAGACTAGGTTTCCCTGGGGAGTTTGATGCAATCCAAGCCTTCTTTTGAGTTTTGTAATTTATCTTCAAACCATCACAGAGATTTTTAATTGTGCTGAGTATTTATCATAATCAGTAGGTTTTTAGGTGAATGCCTAGTGTTAGTTTCAAGAATAAGAAAAAGAATCTGAATATGTGCTTCTGAATCTCATGGATATATTTAAAACACAGATCTGTTAATATATGTTATATACGTTCTAACCCAAATTTTTGAAGGTGAAACTATGTGAGCAGTTATAATATTATTAATAGTAAAATTAGAATGTTAATATGAGCTGAATGAAAATTGAGGCTTAGTCTATTCACTGTTCTTCATACAAAATCTTTTATTACTCATCAATTATTAACATATGTAGATGCTTACTATGAAATTATTTTGTTTGGGTTATGCTCCTTTAAAAAAGAAACACGTATAATTAGATTGTTAACCTCTCTTTTGAAACTCTGTGATTATTTCTGCTTTTATTCTGTATTTGCTTTCACTACTACCACTGCTTAAACACTTGACTTTGCCAGTGTTTTTATGTTCCTAAATTAAAAGTGAATAAAATAATTTTAGGGTATATGAAAAAGTAGATAAAATATCTGACAGAATGGAAAGTTGTGTTATAGTTGTGCATGCCCTTAGGAAATCTGTGTTTATCCCAAAAGGCAGTATATGCTTTCCACCAGGTAAGCATATACCTGGTGCTTGGTGTTTGAGTATTCGTTCTACCCCTTGGTAGGTGTGTGACTTGGTTACTTAAATTTTCTGAACCTTAGTATTCCCATCTTTGAAACATACATATTTCTATCTAGTTCCCAGAATTGTTGCCCCCAGCCAAGCACCCTCATTGGATATTCAACTATTTGCTTCCTTTCTTTATAAGTCTTATATATCAAATTACTACTTATCTTTGTAGAAACTTTGCGTTCCTTTGTAACCTCTATTACGTGAACTACTTATCTGTGGTTTTAATTGAAACTTCCTTTGGGACTTCTCAGAATTTCAAAAGAGAAGAGCAGAACTTCGTGGTACAGAATGAAATCAACAATATGTCTTTCCTCATTACGGACACCAAGTCAAAGATGTCCAAGGTATTACTATAATCTGTTTTACTTTCTAGAAAATGTCTGAATATAACGTTCATTAGTTGAATTGGTTGATATTTTTTAGATCTTTTGGAGGTTTGTAACTGGAATTTGATGGATTTGATAATATGTTTACTGATTATACACACACAGTTTTAAGGGTACCTGGGACTTATTGTAATCAGGTGTGGCAAGACATGTAGGCATGGAAATGACCGTCATGGAGGAAGAAAATTTCACTCACAGTTCCCTGGAAACAGAAGGCACAGCGTATAGTGAGGACACATGGGGAAGCATCAGGGTCAGCCATGAGGCAGAGGGAGCAAGGAGAAGATGTGGACAAGAGCCTTTATTATGGTTTCTGTGGAAAGGAGCAGGTGAGGTAGGGAAAGCAGGTTTAGCATTGGCTAGCTTGAATCATTTCAGTGGGCTCTGGCGTGTAGGGACTGTCCCTAGTTGTCTGGTACCTGGCCCTGGGTGATGAGGGCAGGTGGATTGAGATTCAGGTAAAGGAGATGATTGGATGACAAGGACTCTGAATTGATTGGTTTGTATATGAAAGGCATGCTTGCAGGCAAGTAATTTTCTAACTCTAGGAATTGACTAACCCTGGGAGGGGCACCCAAAGATCAGCAGGGCCCACGATGTCAAAGCATCAGAATAAAAAGGCATGCTTAATATACACGCACACTCACAAAATTGCCAATCAGTATAATATACATATAATTAGTCAATAATATGTATTCATCAGAGGGAATGTATGTACATTTATGTGTGTCAAATAAATACAATGCAAAATAATTAGCTGCATTGTTTAAGAACCACGTGGATGGATTCTAAGTTCTCACATATGAAATGGAAATTTTTGTTTTCTCCATCACTCATGTTGGGGACTGGAGGACCTTTCAAAACACTGAAAAATATGTGCCTTTATCTTTTGAATTACCACTAAATAAGAAAATGAATGTATTAGATGGGGTAACACACAAAATATGCTACCAAGTGGCCAAAGATGCAAAATAGTGTGGCACTGTGGCCACGGAAATCAGTCTCGACCAACTCAATAAATTATGGGAAGAGAGATGAACCCCAAGAGTCCATCTGACTTGTTTCATTGGCGACCACCAGGACAATAAAATAGCATCACCCTTTACTCTAGTCTTATTCAGAGTTGTAAGTGCCATGTATTTGATACTATTACACATGAACTCAAAGCTAATGCTGGCTGAAGCTTTGCATGACTAGAACAGTTGTCCGACTACCACAGGCTATTACTCTGTGGGTCTGTGCTCTTGAAACACTCATAAAAGATGATAAATTTTCTTTCCTCTGGGCACACAGTAAGCCTAAAGAGTGAGGAACTGCTCCTTCAGAAGATGCTATACTAAGAGTATATATTTCACAGGGATGTTCTGAACTGAAAACTGTTAGTGAATTACCCTGCTTTGTCAGTGTGTTGTCAGTTTAGGCCAGTGTGAACAAAGGCATAGAGAGAGGACATAAGAGGTCAGTGTTTTCTTTTGGAGGATGACAATGACTCCAGTGTATTATCAAACTCAAGATAAATTAAAGGTCTTCAGAGCAGAGGTCTGCACACGTCTATACAGACATCCTCTTCCCTGTTTTCCATCATTCTAGTCCAATGATTCTCCAAGCATACACTCAAAGCATTGTACATCCTGTAACCTACACTGAGGCATCTACAACCATTGACATTTACTCCTATTTTCAGGAAAAAATCAAAAGTAATGGATAGGAGCATCTCAAATTTAATGTCCACCCCCCCAAATTTTGTTAACCCTTTTATCTTTTTACCTATGACTGCTAACACTCTGAGACGAGATGGATCGCAAATAACAGTAATATTGATGAAAAATTTAGAAATCAGCGACTATGCCTTGCTTCTTTGCTTTAAAAAAATTTTTTTTGCCTGCATATGTGCTTGACACTTTATATTGTGTAAGTACTATAAACTTTTTTCCTAGAAAAAATGTTTCTAGTTCAAACAATGGAGTCAAATATACTAACATGTTACATATATTGTTTTACTAAAGTAATCATGATGTGCATGTGTCAACATTTGGACAGATTTGAGAGTCACTGGTTGGTCATAGCAGTGTCATGACTGCAGTTTTTATCAGTATCATTGAGGTTCTCAGCTGACCACGGATGGCAAGAAGGATTCAGAAGTGGAAGGTAGTCAGGGCATGAGTAAGTTCTGTCCCAAAAAGCTGTATCATTTGGGTCTGGTGTCAAGAATGGATACCAGTAGGGTGGCCAGAGGTCTTACATCTGAAACTGAAATGAACAGAGAGGTGTTACCTCCTGAAACGCTGAGAGCAGAGAGATGCAGAAAGCTTCAGGGATTTCTGTGACGAGACCTTAAACCATCTGTCTAAGGCGTCACAGCAGCCGATAGAGCCACCCTCCCAGAGTCCTGCAGGAAAAACGAACTACTTTTGGCCAGAGATTGAGACCAAATGCAAACACCAACCAAAGGACACATTGTCACACATCAGTCTTCAGCCAGTCGCTCGAGCAGGGATAATCACTATTTGTATGGCGTGCCATTTCCCGAATTAGAAGAGTATATAAGTTGGCCAGCAGACCGATTTGGAATAGGAAATCTGGGATAGGGAAGCTCATTTTGACTTAAAGCAAAATATATGTAGCCCGGAGAGAGGCCAGTGCATGTATAATTGGCCATGGTACTCTGGGAGTTCTATTTTTCTTATTTTTTGAGGAACCTCCATGAAGTTCCACAGTGGTTGAACCAGTTGGCATTCCCACCAGCAGTGCACAAGGGTTCCCTTTCCTCCACATTCTCACCAAAACTTGTAATCTCTTGTCTTTTTGATGAATAGGCTCACTTTTATCCTTCATATATCTAAATTTTCATAAATCATTTATGACTTTATGTCTATTTTTTGGGTGGGGTTGTAGGCCATTTTCTTGTAGGAATATTAGAAAATTCTTCCCTTTTTCTTGGTCCTCTATTAAATTTTAGGTTATTTTAGGTGAAATTGTTGGAGCTATATTTGTGGTGCGTGCATGTGTCTGTGTGTGTGTGAGAGAGACAGACACACACACACACAAATACAGATTGATTTAAGAGAGAGGTCATTTATCCGACTCTCCTCCTTAAATATGCTGTTGACAGAAATAATAAACCATCTGTAATAGGAATAGAAAAGAGTTTTATTTGAGCCAAACTGAGGACTATAAGCCGGGAGACACAGATTCAAGAAGCAGTTGAATTATGTTCCGCCGTACTACCAAATGGGGGAGACTTACAAAGGCAAACACTGCAAAGTTACATAAGTTATTTGTCAAAAATTATGACTGGACCTGGCAAGAAGTAAGTGTGCTTGTTAAGTAAGGATTGGTCGAGGTCCAAAATAGTTGCATAGTTACCAAGGAGATCTTGAGACTACAACGCTGCAGCTGGCAGCTGCTAGCAGATGTTGTTTTGAGAATGGCTGGTGGTGTCCTTGAGACTGGTACAGTTCAGAAAATTCAAGTTCTCTGTGATGCAGGATCGTGTCTCAGACCACATTCACAGTGGCCACTGAGCTCCATTTTGGATATCTGAACCACAGTTACTCTATTTTAATTTTTTAAATGCATTTGTTTCTTCAGTGGTTAAAGCAGATGCACAGTGCATGTTTGATGGGTCACGAAACAGGCTGTTCTAATTAGCGTAAAATTTAAGTTAAATCATGTGTAAGCCAGAATGACTTTCCCAGACCTCAATATGTGAAAATTTCTTCCTTCAGTGCCTACATATTGACCATGTTGTTGTGTATTCATATCTGATTCAAACGTTAGGATTGAAAATGAACTATGCAAATTCAGTAGTTTTAGCGGTTCTGTTCAAATTATTGAACAGCTCCTATGAGTAAGGCACAGTGCTTGGTTCTGCATATACAAAAAGGAACAAAATAGGTTTGGCCACTTCCCTAATGGAGCTCCATAGTCTGGGGAGGAAATCGGCACTGAACAAGGAAAAACCAGCCCTTATAGATGTACATGAAGATATTTGATTGCTCGTATATTTAATTTCTTCATACCAACAGTGGACTATGTCACGCATGAAAGTTCAAAGATTTATTGACTGTTCTTTTCAGTTTACAGATTTCCTATGGTATAGAAAGCAAGATGATATTTTGAGCAAAAGTAGGAATTAATTTATCTAGTACTTCTCAAAACTGAGCAGTGTAGAGTTGCCTTCAGTGTTGATTTAAATTATTTTTATTATAAGGTTGCTTAAATATTTATAAATATCAAGCCAGGTATAAGCTCCTTCTACTTTTACAACAGTAAAACCAAAAGACCTTTACAAGTTAAAATCAAAGAAAACTTCAGCACCAGTAAAATTTAGACTTTAATGTGTTGAGTAATATTGTTTTGCAAAAACTAAATTACCAGTATTGGGTAGAAATATGTTTGCATAATTTATATCAATTTCCTTAATTTTTAGGATGGTGGTTCCTCATTTGGATAATTATTTTTATCAGTGTGGTTAGGTTTCCTTTTAGCAAAGAGCTCATGTAAAACCACTGATTCATTATTTTTATGGGTTAATCAATTTAATAGTACAAATAATTATTCACTGTGCTTTTTCTACTAAACTTACTGAGAGTACTCTCTTACAAATTGGTACAGATAAAAGCGGGATCCACACAATAAGTACATCTCTTTGCAAAGTGAATATGATTCCTGTTACTGTGGTTCAGATATTGTAGGTTTGATATAATATATCAATATATACTATATATGTAATAATATAATACATTATATAATATATATTATATTATTAACATATCAACTACCGTTACGATATGATTTCAGATGTTTCAGTACTTTCACTTTGCAAAAAACTTCTTTCATTATCATGCTGTGATATATTTTGCCTTCTTTTGGGGAAAGCAAATCATTTGTATATTAAATGATCTTCTGAATTTCTCAGCCCAAAACTGTTACAATATATCATTATCATAAAACTATCTTCAATGTTTGATTTATTACTACAAAGAAATTTAACATGCACGAAGAAGTGGATATGGGACAGCTGTTTTCATTTTAACATTAGAACATGTCCTCTTAATAGAAAGAAGAATACTCACTACCCAGTGAAAATTAGACTCTGTCATTGGAGGTGACCCTGGCACAAGCATAGTTTTCAACAAAATCACTAGAGAACCCTGAAGTATCATAGCTGTTCTCAGTTGTAAACAGGTTATCCAGAGATAATCCTGAATATTTATGTAACACTGATTAGTATATTACATCTACATTAAGGCCCTGGGGAGACGAGTGTTCAGCCTGTATAAAAGGCAAATATATGAGAGTTTTATATATGCCGTGTGTGTGTGTGTGTGTGTGTGTGTGTGTGTGTGTGTGTGTGTGTTGCAAAGCAAGCATTTGTCAAAGCAAAAACCATTTATTCTTAATCTTTTTTTTCCTGTTAACCACCAAAAATCATAAAACATACAATATCTGAAATTACCATGGATTTTTCATGCATCCATATGCCTCTCTAAAATTACAATGTGCATTTTCCTTCTAAAATTATATAGAGGGAATTCCCTGGCAGTCCAGAGGTTAGGACTCGGCGCTTCCACTGCCGGGGGCCCGGGTTCAATCCCTGGTCAGGAAACATGATGTGGCCAGATAAACAACAACAACAAAAAAGAAACAAAAAAATAAATAAACCTTTTTTCTTTAAAAAAAAAAAAAAAAAAGATTATATAGAAATGCCTACCAGTAAATTCTAGTGATTTGGGAATCTGAGAGTAGGACTTAAAATCAGCAAGAGGTGCCGAGAAGGAAAGAGAAAGGGTATCTTCAATAGGATTCCTAAACAATAGGGACCAGTGGGAAACGAGGAAGGTGAAACTACAGGCAGGTTAGAAAAGGCTCATAGTCCTATGAGACAAGAAGTCATTGCAGATTCCAACACTTACCTTTGTTCTGTAGGCAGCTGTTTCTGATCAGGAAAGGAAGAAAATGAAGCGCAAAGGAGACCGGTATTCCATGCAGACCTCTCTTATCGTGGCAGCTCTGAAGCGATTACTGCCCATTGGCTTGAACATCTGTGCCCCTGGGGACCAGGAGCTCATTGCTCTGGCCAAAAATCGATTTAGTCTGGTAAGGCTCCTGTTCCTACCAGCGGGAATGATCATGCAACCTCCAGATGCTCATGTGTTTGGATTCCTTCGTCGCACTGCTCTATGTCAATATTTCATTTGCATTGAATGCTTTATTAAGCAATTATTCTGCACAGGCCCTAGGACTCAGACACGAAGACTGCCTAATATTTTTTTTGGAGGCTGTTTTTATTTCTAAATTACGTTAATCACCCCCAGGGCATATTCAGAAACCAAATAGAAAAGATGGCAACAAGTCACTGGTAGTGGAAAAATATGGACTTCATATGAACTCCTATATCAAATTTGTGATGAGAGGTATCTGCAGATTTATGAAGGGTGATTTTGAATGTTAGATGCATAATGTATTGTGTTGATTGTCATTAGATACGAATTTGACTTTTGAATCAACAGCTTTTCTCCTTTGTGAGCATCAAGATGAAGTTCTCAAGATTTCTTGATGGTCTCTGGTTTTCCTCTTCATGGTTACACAGAGAGGATGCAAGTTTTCAAAAATATACACTGGGGTTGCTGTCTTTTATTCATGTAAATTGGAGGACATGTTCTCCCTCCCATGTTCCCACACTGACGCACCTCTCTGCATATCCAGAGTTTGAGACCCTACCATGAGCAAATTGAAGGGAGACTGTAGGAAAGGGAGCTGCAGAGATGCAGGCCCATTGGCTTTTGTCTAATATTTGCTTCTCAGGATATGCCCCTCATTATTACTGGATCCTTGGGGATGTTATTGGGTGCTAAAATGACTTCATGGAGATTTCAGAGAATGCTGGAGACATACTCCTGTTTGAACCCAAGGGAACATGCTTCTGCCCTACTTCTTGTGAATTGGAAATTCAGTTGTCTTGAGTCTAGGGCACTTTCACTGGAGTTAAATTAGGTGGTTGTCTTGTTTCAAGTCACAGCAATATCAAAAAATTATCTGAGCTATAAGCCCCAGATATTAATTATCTGAGCGATTTAATACATTTGTTGCATGTATTAAATCCTATAAAGACGTTTGTTCAAACATATACTATTTCAAGAGGTTTATTTCTAATGACTTGTGACAGTCGATGCATTATAAGACTTCATTTAGGTAACATTTATTTCTTGACAGAAAGACACTGAGGATGAAGTTCGAGATATAATCCGCAGTAATATTCACTTACAAGGCAAGGTAAGCCCAATATTATTAGAAAACACACTTAGCACCTATAAACTAGTTAACCTCTCTTTAGAAGAGTACTACAAATAATGTTACTTTAACAAGTAAGGTAGTGAAAATATGTCATCTTAATCAGTCATTATCCTGCTTGCAAATCCTTTTGTATTAATGACTCTCAAGATAACAAATGATGTATTTTTAAAGTAGATCATTGGAGATTGTCAAACTTTGAAAAAAGATGTCGCCAGTTGAAATAAAGGTTGGGAATTTCCTTCATATAGCTGAGTTTGAGGACCTTTGGGACATGGAGACGGGTGTCTATGAAAATTTGATATTTTACACCTAGTACTCAGAAATTAAATAAGTGTATTTGAGTCATTAGTACATACGAGATAGCAAGAATTAATTTAACAGCAAAGCCAGGGTACATTTAGAAGAGAAACATGAATGGAAACCAAGATAACACATACTTTCTAATGGTGGGTAAAAAATTTGCTCAAAGTAGTTTTTGTAGTCCAAGCATTTACCATTATTTGGAAATGCTTTCATAGTAGTGGATAAACTGTTCATTTGTTTACAGGACCTGTTATGTAATATGAGAAGTCTAGCAATTTATTATTTTGACTCAACTCTTTGCTTCTATTCAGATGTCCCTTCTGAGGAATTTTTTTTTTAATTGTGAAAATGTCCAAATGTCAAAAACTAGTGGCTATAGTATAATGTATCCCTTACTGGGTATTAAAATGTTTCTTTCCAAAGATCCAAACCATATTCATTTTCTTTCAACACTTTGGAATATAATATGATAAAGGTGCAACGTGCTTTTACAGTACTCACAATGCACAAATATTATTTAGAGCAAATTTCATGTGTACTTTGTTGTGTACTCAATTATCCATTGAATTTTAGCTTTAACAGAGTAGGAGATTAGTTCCTATAAGAGCATGATCTCTTTGAAGATAGCAAAAACATTTTGAACAGTATTCAAAATGTTCATAAAGGCTCCAGCTGAACCTCAATTTTATACTACATGCATGGACATTTGAGGCAATCACGTGCCCCTGAAAAGACCTCGGGAGCCCCAGGGAATTCGAGACCACACTTTGAGAACCATGGTCCCACATAGAGACAGAAAGTATTCACTACCTCTTAAGAAGGGGTTTATACCACTCTCAGGAAACAGTCAAATAAAAGTTATGTCTTGGATAAGCAGGAGGAAATTCTTCCATTATATTCTAGAGGTTACTTGTAGGGATACTTTGGACAATGTATGCTGTGTATTGAGGAGTCAGGAGGAACAAGAAGAGCTGAAAAGGATGCATATTTATAATCAATATTTCACCTCCAAACGAATGAAACCTGAAAATAAAGGCATAATGAATACTTATTCTTTGTGACATTTCATTCTATATTTTTTACGCCAGGCGTAAAAATAGGCCCCAAGGCCCCCATGTATATAAAAATAGGCCCCAAGGCCCTCGTGTATATACAGACTTGCAAGCAATGAGTTCTTTTGTTCCCAGCTCCTTCTTGAATACATTGTCTTGAAATTGTAAGACTGGTAATCCTGAGGACAAGAGGGAGTGATTGTATATTAGAAGGAATAATATCTAGAGGTACCAGAGTCCTCAGATGAAAAAAGTATATGGAGGAAAGCATTTTGTTTTATCAGAAGACAAATGGTGTTGACAAGTCGTTCAGTGCACAAAGCTCTATCTCTGTTTGCCTCTAAGATGAAAGTTATTTTTAACATTTCAAACTACACTTTCTCAGGCTAGTAGTTGTGAAGTTTTAGATGTTGTTCATTTACTTCTGCTTCATTGCACTCCGTCTCCCATTTTTAAAGGAAATATTTAGTGGGAGGAGAAGCATACGAGTATTGCTGTGCCCGTTTTTAATGACATAGTTAATCTAAATTATTTCTTTCAAGTGCTGTATCCCTGGAAAGATGCTTGTATTTGTCAGTTTCTATGGTTTAAAATAATATTTCTTAAAAACATTCAGAATCCCGTTGTATCTTTCACTCAGGAAATTTACAGTGTTAAAAAGTAGAGTCTGTAGATTGGTTTATTGTAAGAATGTGATTTTGTAGGCCTTCGTTGCTTTATATTAATTGATATCTTTGTTTCAGTGAGACTGAGCTCTGTTGTAGAATCCTTGTATTTATAGATAAATGTGATCCTATATCATTGCCTCTAAAGTAAATATGTGAATCTCTCAGTGTTTGACTGTGAAAGGAAAAGAGAAAGATAAAAGATTGCTTTGCCTATTTCCTTTCCCTGACCATCTCCAGCTCATCCTTAAATCCTAGTTGAAACTTCACTTGTTTAGGGAAATCTTCCCAACCACCAACAGATTAGGTTAAATCTCCAGGTACCTTGTATTTCTTTCTAGTAGCCCTTGTCACAACTGTCAATGTTTGTTTGATGTCTGCCTTCCTCACCAGACGATAAATTTCACGAGTACAAGGTACTTAACTTCTCTGTCTTGATCTCTGCGTCATGTTTTCACCCTGTGCTATGCTCAATAAATAGCTATAGATTGACTCTTCAGAAGTGGGTCTTCCCCTCTTTACACTGTATTTTTTGAACATTTTTCTTTTTTTCTGCAGGTGGAGGATCCTGCTATTAGATGGCAGATGGCTCTTTACAAAGATTTACCCAACAGGACAGATGACACTTCAGATCCTGAGAAGACAGTGGAAAGGGTCTTGGATATAGCAAATGTGCTTTTTCATCTTGAACAGGTTAGATTTTGTGCTGATTCAATCACATTTGCCTTAACCGTAAAAAATATTTTTTTAAAGGATGTGTGTTAACTTGTTAACTGTGGGCCAGAAAACATATATGTCCAGCATGTTCATTACCAAGAATCTATGACTTGGGAGTCCTTAGTATCTAATCAGCAGCATTTCCAAGCCTGTAATTTTTGTAACCATCGATAAATAATGTATTTGGGGAGATCAAGGCCTCTGTTTTATAGTCTTTTTCAAAATATTTCTAAAATTAAACAGATAATTAAAATTATATAATTAATTTTAAGCCATTCTAACAAAAATTTCAGGAGTTACACCTGATTTCAAATGTTTTATAACTGTATTATTTTTCTATTGCTGCTCATAAAAACATGTTTGAGATACTATCTTTCCCTGGTCTGATATTTGAATTTTGAATTTAAGGTCACTTGTTTAACCTTTCCTTTTAATATTTTTGAGCTAATTTTTCTCAAGTTCAGCAATATGTTACATTTAGAGAAGAGCGGTGCATTGGTATTAAAGCCATGTGAGAATAATGTTTTTATATCATTTTTCAGTTGTATTCTATTTTAAGCTACAAAGCTTCCTGTGTATTTGACTTTCTTATTTATTACCTTTGCTCAAGAATTCCCAAACCAATAATATCTGAAATGTCATCAATCGGTGGATTGTATTTTTGTATAAGGGATCTTCTGGCTTAGGTAAAATATCTGCAACACAGAGACAGTCTCTGTTTCTCACGAGGTCCATTCAGCAAAATAACACCAGACTGAGTGTGCTCAGTGTAAACCCAAGAGTGTGCTCTGTCCCTGGGTCTCCATGACAAGACCTACCTGACATGGAGGGGCGGTTATTTTACACTGAACATAAAATAATGAAATGCCCCATGTCACCTCAGGATGTTGTCATCTGAATGTTTTGCAGAACTTACTAGCATAGCAATAATAAATGTGTTTCTTTGATTCCTATTTTATATTATCTGATGACCTCCTGTCACTGCCCTGGCCAGTTAAATAACCGAAGGGTATATCTAACGTAGCATCCTCTTAATTTCCTTCTTGCTTACTCAGATGCCCCCCAAATGCTAATAACTTCTCCAATGCCATGCAATTTATCACTACACCTGATGAGATTAAGCTAGGATACTCTTATACCATATGGCTATCGATACGTATTTACATTATGTAACGCCATAATATTAATAATATAATATGATAATAAAGTATTATTTAGGCAACTTAATGGTCCCCTAAATATTTTCATGACATATTCAATAAATATAAATGATCATCCATCAGCAGATGACAAGATTTGAGGTAATGAAATGTTAAGTGATATATAAAGTCATAGAGTTGTGTCTCCAGAAGTATATACATATTTAGGAAGATTACTCAATGATAATTAAATGGCTCCTAGAGGACCATTTCTGACAGCATTACTCTACCATGAGATTTTAATTCTTCCTGGTTTCCATGCACGTATCTGGATTTGCTTGAATGACTTTTAGATACGTTAAATGAAGTTTATTGAACCCTGTTTTATTATAGTCATATGTTATATACTCATAAATACATAAGATCATAATGAATGATGTTATTTGTAAAGTGGTGAGATTCACTTTACCGAGCAGCTGTTTATCCCGTGAACATTTATTGCATGCACTACCGTATGGCAGCATTGTACTCTGCTGGGGACTGAATTCTGTCCCTCTACTCAAGTGGCTTGTGCTCTAGTAGAGTATATGGCCACATAGATAAATATGTAGTGATTTAGATGTGCCAGGATACAAAATGTACTGAAGAGAGAGTAAGAGGAACCCAGACTTACTCTAGCCATGATGAGGGTGATCCCTGTGTAAACCTTAAAGAGGTAGGAATTATCTAGGAAAAGGTAAGAGGGTCAGATTTTCATGGCCAAGTATTCTTCAAAATGTTAAGAATATGAGTAAAAAGAACTCATCAGTTATCAAAGAATAGAAAAGAGTGGAAGATATCTGTGTGAGGAATTCATGCCTTTAATACCTCTATTCTAATGTTAATTTGTGAGTCATAGAATAGTTTGCAAAGAATATTTTCATTTGCCACACTCGGTGCAAAAATAGTGGGTGCAGAGGAAAGACTTCATTTGGCTCAAGGGTCAGCGACCTTTGCAATTGAACATTTTGTACTGTACATCTGGTCATTTTTCTTAGGACAGTAAGCTGTCTCCTTGGAATTTTCTAATACTCAAACTCCAGACAGGCTAACACAGCAGCAAACCCAGGTGTTCAAACAGTTACAAGACACATCTTGATGTTCACCTTTGGATCACAGATCTTAACAACATCTAGTTACTTGATTTATAGGAAAATGCACTATTTAAGGTCTTTCCTTGTTAATTATGTTTGTTGACTGTCACCCATGTTGATCAGAATGCCATATTCTAGGTGAATAATACGACCCTTGATTCTGTTTTCACCTGCAGTGTCTCAACAATGTTTTGTTTTGCTTAATATAACCAAGAAGAAAATTGAACTGGATAATTATAAAAAAGTGTTTATTGATCCTATAGAAGGAAGAAGATCACAGAAATAAGTGCTTTCAAATTATACAAATTGCTTTGTTAAAATTTCCAAACCACTGTAATCCAAACGTTCTTAATGTTTTCTTCAGGCATTATTACATTCATATGTTGACCCTTTACTGCAAAGGATAATAAATTTAGTTTTACTTTTTTAGCTAACGTAACATTTTTATTTCTTCCAGAAATCTACATGTATGCGCCGGAGATATTACAGTCCGGGAAGTACAGTGTTCAATTGCCTAGAAATTACTAATTAATGTAGAATTCTGTGCTGGGATTTTTTTCTCTCTAATACTTACAATTAATCTCTTTTTCTTCTTGAAATTCCAAACACCATTAGCTAAACACATAGCTTGCTTGCATCATTTACTGCAACTTTTGAATTCTCATTTGTCCCTATCTAACAAAGTAATTATATATTTTAACATTTTTGCAAAATTAAATTCTTTTACTCACTCCTACTAATGTGTTCACAAAGACTTGTCATCTCTCCATCCTGTGTTATGTTAAGGAACAGTGGACTTTTCATTAGAATTTTCTTTAACTGCCTCTATTTATGTTTACTGTTGTAGCTCTTATGATAAAATTAGTGGAAATGGATAAATAAATAAGAATGGGTTGTTTTGCATAGGCAAAAACTATGTTTTGGCACCATAACCGAATTCTGAAAAGGATACAAAATTGTTTTATATAGGATAGTTTTCTATTTCTTTGAATTTTAAAGATGACATAGCTTCTAAAGTACACAGTGTTGGGAAAATATTGTATTTTTACTAAGGAAAATATTTAACATTTGAAACTATTTCAAATTTAGCATTGGGTAACTTGGAGGACATGGGTTTTCCCATAATAACTGTAAGGTACTTTTGGAATTGAAATTCTAGAAGTTCTTAGCTAAAAGATGCAGCTGTATTTTGGGGGGCCTTTGGGGGGTTAAATACGTGTGTCTTTGTGTCGTTCTACCTCAGGTCGAGCATCCTCAGAGATCGAAAAAGGCCGTGTGGCACAAACTGCTCTCTAAGCAGAGGAAACGGGCAGTGGTTGCCTGCTTTCGGATGGCTCCTTTATATAATCTGCCAAGGTCAGAATTTCTTTAATGTTTATAATGGATTAAAGTTATTCTTCCCCTAACAAGTGATAGGAGGCATCTACCTTAACGCGAGTACAGTAGTCCAAGAGAAGGATGGACAAGATTTATTGGCTCTTCTGTGTAATACTTGACTTTGTTTTCCTTTGTTGGGTATTCTCATTGGTCTGTAAGAGATCATTATTAAATGACGTTTATTTTTTATTGAAGTATAGTTGTGTTAGTTTCAGGTGTTTCAAGTGATTCAGTTATACGTATATAAAAATCTATTCTTTTTCAGATTCTTTTATAGGTTATTACAAAATATTGAATAGAGTTAGTTCCCTGTGCTATACAGTAGGTCTTGTTGTTTATTTTATATATAGTAGTGTGTGTATGTTAATCCCACACTCCTAATTTATCCCTCCCCACCCTTTACCCTTTGGTAACCATAAGTTTGTTTTCTATTACTTTTAAATATTCAGGAGGATCTGCTCACATATGTGAGGCAGGATAGAGTAATTAGGAACTCAGTCTCGGGGGTCAGACTGCCTTGATTTGAATCGACCTCACAGCTTATGAATGCATGACCTTGGTCAAGGTTCTTACCTGACTTTGTTATAGTTTTCTCAGCTGTACCGTAAAATTTGCCTCATAGAGTTGTTCAGGTTATTTAATGGGTCGAAGTATACACAGTGCTTAGAACTGAACGTAACACGAGCAGTGTTAATGGTTGTTTATTATTTTTGTGATTATTTAGCCCTTGGGGAAAAGAGCTGATATGGAACTAACTTATGGGAATAATGTAAACACGTTTGACAGACCCATCAACCTTCTCCTAGAGATACAGCAGATATACTTGTTAATAGAAAAGTAGCCCGTGGCATTGAAGTCTAGCCCAGGGTACCATTCCAGCCTTCTTGTGATTCTCCTGAGAAACTGTGCTGTTTCCCACTCTGAGCTTTATACAAGTGGCGTCATCCACATGTCTGTTAAACAAGGCTCAGCTCAGCTGCATCTCTTTTTTGGACCATCTCTGACTAAGCCACGCCCTTCTACTTTTTCCAAGTTGAAAATGCTTCCTCCTATTTGTTTCTAGGGCACATACCTCTAGTTGTGGGCACTTTCCTATAGTATTGGGACTGTTTGTCTCTCTGATTCAGACTTTGAGATCCTTTAGAGCTATGTTCAATTTCATATCTTCAGCACCTAGAGCACTGACTTTCAGTAAGTGTTTGAATGAATGAATAACGTAAGTTGGGGAGTAAAAAAAAAAAAAAAAAAACAAGACAAAAACATAACTCCTCCCTGCCTCCCGCCACTAACAAAGCAAAACAAACAAAACTTTTCCTTTTCACTAAGGCTGGTAAATTCCTTGCCATCTCGTCACTCACTAAGTATAAAATATATTTCAGTTCCTTCTCAAACCACGTGCTGCTTCTAAATTCTCTGACTCAATTATGGTGTCACAGTTTAGTCAAATAGAACATTGACCTTGAATTCATATTCTTATTTCTTTTCTGGTTCCTCCTATACAGACATTTTCCAAGTTTCATCAAGTTTTTCTTTTCTTTTCTTTTTACAACTCTATTGGATTATAATTGCCTTACAATGTTGTGTTAGTTTCTGCTGTGCAACAAAGTGAATCAGCTATATGTATACATATATCCCCATGTCCCCTCCCTCTTGAGCCTCCCTCCCACCCTCCCTATCCCACCCCTCTAGGTGGACACAAAGCACCGAGCTGATCTCCCTGTGCTATGCGGCTGCTTCCCACTAGCTATCTATTTTACATTTGGTAGTGTATATATGTCCATGCCACTCTCTCACTTCGTCCCAGCTTACCCTTCCCCCTCCCCGTGTCCTCAAGTCCATTGTCTACGTCTACATCTTTATTCCTGTCCTGCCCCTAGGTTCATCAGTACCGTTTTTTTAGATTCTATGTATATGTGTTAGCATACGGTATTCAACTTTTCCTTTGAACCGTTTCACATCACCATCCTTCCCTTCAAGGCCACCTCTTCAACTCCCTTTATTGACTCACATCATGTTGATGACAGCAGATTCCAAGCTAGTTTCTACGATGTCACGGAGTCTGCCGTTCCACTCTCTCGGATGTAACATATTCAAAATTGTATCCCTTATTCCGGTGGTTCTCAGACCTGGTGCTTTTAGGAAACACACTCAGATTCGCTTGAGAAATATCCAAGCCTCAACCTGTTGAATCAGAATATCTGAGGGCTTAGCATGTGTACTGTTGAAAAGCTCCACAGGGATTCTGATGTACCAGCAAGGTTGAGCCTCTCTCGTACAAGAATTTATGGTGAGTTCTGGCCGTTCCAGCTGTGTTGACAGTTCTTCTCCCTGTATTTCAAGGCCCTTCATAAACCTGTCTACCTTTATGTCTCATGATTCCTTAGCCCGCCTTTGATACTGTTAGGCTCAGCATTCCATCCTACAATGGCACCAGCTCATTGTAACACGTCTGGTATTCTCTTATGATGTTCCCTTATTGACGTGATTTTCTTAGAGTGGAACCTTAGCCATAAATCTCATCAATTTCATGATGAGTTTACTTACGGTTTTAGTCTTCACTGGTCTTCTTTAATTCATAGGCAACCACTTATCATCAGTATTCTAGGATTTAATCTTTGGATATATACTCCCATAAAGTTCCCTTCATACATTTAGTTTTGTAATCCTCAGGGTCTGTATCTAATGTTAACAGGAACACTGGATAATTCCAGAACATCGTTTATCCAGAGCCACTTTATGTCATAAGAGCTACCATGTAATGAGCATCTATCCAACGTGCTTTACATTCTTTATCTCAGTTTGAGTCTCACAAAACTGACACGTAGATGGGGTTATCCGAGTTTTATAAATGAGAGAAGTGAAAGTCGACAAAGTTGGATAACTTGACCAATGTTACAAAACTTAGAAATAACTAAATCCATGTCAGTGTGTGATCTGAGAAACCTTTCTCTATCCTCTGTGATGTCTTGCTCTCCAGTTGAGAGTGGGAAGTTTATTTTTATTTTATTCTTTTAGTACACAGATAATCCAGTGATAAAGTGCTACTGAATACCTTTTCACTTTAATTAAAAATAACTTTGAAATTGTGCTTACCTTTTAGGCATCGGGCTGTCAATCTCTTTCTTCAGGGATATGAAAAATCTTGGATTGAGACAGAAGAACATTACTTTGAAGATAAACTGATAGAAGATTTAGCGGTACATTTTTAATGGGGTTAGAAGATGAAAGAAAGTCTGGGCTTGGTGGAATAACCTTGGTGTGAGCCATTTATCTTATAACATTGAAGGGAAAACATCATTGCAGTGTATGGGCCTTAGGAAACTTTATTCTCGATTGTTATTGCATGCAGTGTTTAGGGAAAATTTCACTCTTCTTATTTCAAAGAGATCTCATCAGCATCCAGCAATTCAGAATTTAACTAAACTTTGACTCTATTATTCTTTTAAATTCTTCCTCAAAGCAACTTCACACACCTCAGAACCAGGATATTACTATAAAAGCTGAACCATAAAGAATTATTCACCAAAACTAAGTTAAAGGTTGACAAAAGCCAATGAAAAGTAGCTGGTTGTTAAACATATACAGGGCAGAGAATGATAGATTGGGTACAGGAAGAGCGGGAAGTCATGGTAAATATAGTATAAATGGCAAGTAGAATTTTTCAGTCCAACCATGCTGATAAGGAGGCTTTGTTACTGAGAGTGCTTCACTCAGGGGAGCCATTGTCTTAATTTTTTATGAGCTGCGGACCTATTTAAAAATCTGACCAAGAACCATCTTAGGAAAATTTATAAGCATACAGTCCTGCAGAATTTTGCACACTAGTTAGAGGCTTTATGATTCCCAAGTTAAAGACCTCTTGTCTAAAAGTTTTGTTTTGTTTTGTTTAACTCACAAATTATCAGGGAACATAAAGGATAAACTAATCCAGTTCATAAAACCTTAACCCTGATTACCCCCTTATATTTTAAATGAATTTCATTTGTCTTTAAAATCAAAACCTGTAGAATATTAGAATATTCAACCTGGTAGAAATTTACACAGTACCTGCAACACTAAGCCTTAAATCCAAGAAAGAACATCATTTATGTAGAGAGAATATCAGTCTGAATGGGTAATTCTTATAGAGATATAAAATTCATTAAATCATTCAACAAATGGGATTAATTAATTCTACAGTCAGTAAAAATGCTTCATAATTTTCCTCATGGTACATGTTCTATCCAATAGAATGAAATTACTTTTTTAAGTTTTAAAAGTAACTGAAAATGAGAAAAAATAATGTGTAAGTGGTTCAGACATTAACTCATTCAGCATTCTTTGCCTTTCTCTGTCTATGTAGGCAACAAAAACGTTTCATTTGATAATCAGTTTTGCCTTGCTACATGAACTCCATTTTTATACTTGGAGTGACATAGCATTTTATTGCAATTCTTTGTAAATTGAGCCCTCCCTAAAGCTGAAATCCATGTAGCAGATACACTTTTCAGTTAGTTATGAATCTGCTTATAAGAATAGCATTCAGAATTTTTAAATGATGCAAGTCATCCTTGCCCATAGTGCTTTTTGGTCCCATTATTAAATAGCATTTTTTTTTTTAAAGCTTCATACTTTTGCGTCAGTAATGTAACACACACACACACACACACACACACACGTGCATACACGTGCAGGTACAATGCATATAACACAGGCACATTCACGCACCACAATAGGAAGAGAAAGACTTTCTTTTTATTTGTTGTTCCGAGCCTTCACAGTGCTCCTGGGGCTGGGTGAACATTTCACCTAAATGTGAAATTTTATCAATTTGACTTTTGTATAGAAACCTGGAGCAGAACCTCCGGAAGAAGATGAAGGCACTAAGCGGGTTGATCCTCTCCACCAGCTGATCCTTCTGTTTAGTCGAACGGCTTTAACGGAGAAATGGTATGGTTGGGAGGGTTCACACGAGACATAGGAAGAACAGATAGAAACCCATGTCCGAGTGTTCTGTCCGTCACGTGTTCATGTCTCAATTTCATCTTGTTCTTGGGAGGAGAGAGAAGTGTTCAGAGATAGGACCAGTCTGGCATACACCATGAACCAACGCTCACACAACTTCAGGCTTTAATAGTTACCTGTCAAATATTTACCTAGCTCTCATTTTTCTTAACAACATTGTAATTAGCTGGTTGACTTGATTCTGAATCTTCTTATAAAATGCTTTTTCTGTTGATTACAAACAGGCTTTGGAAAATAAAAGAGCCCAAAGCAAATTTCAGTACCAAAACTGTTTGGAGACCCCTGGTGACCCCAAATTTCCTGGATAGATTCTGTCTCCATTCAGCAGTAAGTCTTAGGAAACTTGAGGAGGTGGGTGAGCCATCCTGTCAGTGGAAGGTTTCTTTGAGATCTGTTTTACGGGCATTCTCCATTTTTCTTGGTTCCTACAGTCTTGGTCATATGAATTCACTGAAACCACAAAGGGCAAACCTCTGTGGAGTTAAATAAGAAATGCACTCATAAGCCCAGTAATCAAAATGTGCTCAGTATCTGCTCATTACAGGGGCACCGCATAGGCTGATTCTGTAGATGAGCCATGGTGGAGGTTCTAAAACCTTTACCTGCTTCCCTGCCATGGGAGAGAAAGCCTACTTTGTCCCAGGCCTCCCTCATCCTCTGCAGAGAATTGAATTATCAGTCCATATCCGCATGAGTCTTAAAGAGTTCATCTGACCTCTATGCACGTCGTAATAATGTACATTTCTCCCTCTTAGCTAATGTGATCCATCCTTCTCTCACAATTTCTCTCTCTTTCTCTTATTATTTCCTAACTAACAAAATCATCTCATCCCTAAGCATAGAGCAGCTCCCTGTCTGGCATTGTCAGGTAATGAGGTATTTCTCATAAGTGGATTTTTCTGATGGCTATAAGTTTAAAACTGCTAAAATAACTTTGCAAAACGTCAGGTATTTTTTGATGGAAGCCTTTCTTCAATGAATTAGTGGTTTCCATAATTTTTCAAAAGAGGATAGTAAACAGATTTTAACCTATCTTAATTTTTTAAGAATCATTATGACCATCATATTTTTAAACTACGTAGTAGCATGATCATTGGGTGAGTCTTTCCAACAAATGTCAAATATCACTTCTGCTGTCAAAAGCCCTGACATCATGTAAATTTGCTTGGTTCAACTTTTGTAGTTTTAAGAGAATATTAATGTTATTACATTTGTGTGTAAATCAATAGATCATTTATTTTGTGAGACTTGAAGGTCTCTTCCGTAAGGTAAGATGGGGCCACTGTTTAGGAAGTCTAAGATCTTTGCTCTCTGATTCTACAGTATTTCTGAATAATTGCTTTGCCTAAGTTTTGTGTTTGTTTCTTTTTAAAAAGACATACTTGTTGAAAAATAAAAGTTATTTTATACAGTGATGGTGATTTTGCATGTAACTAACCTTCTACTTAAAAACTGATTTTTTTCTTGTTTTTCATAGCAAACTGGAGGAAGATTTTTTATATATGGCTTATGCAGATATTATGGCAAAGGTAAATAAATGTCTTGATGTTAATGGCAAAATATAAGAATCTGTGTGTTTCTAGATTAAAATAAAATATCATTAAATTTTAGAAAACTACAGGGCATTAATCGCAACTTTCCACTTGTTGCCTGAATATCTGTTCTAACGTTGTTGACAGGTAATCATTGTTTCTTCCTTTAACATTTTATTTATGGAGAGCTCACTAATTTTCCAAACATTCATTCATTCAACAAATACTCACTCGACATCATATTGGAGATAATGTGGTGAATCAGAAAGTAACACACACACCCTGCCTTCTTGGAGTTTATCATCTGATGGAGGAGACAAAATTTGAACAAATGATTACAAAAAAACTCTGACAAGTTTAATGGTAGAGAAACAATTAGGAGTAGTGGGAGTAGTTTATATAGCCTTAGTCTGAGTTTCAAGGAAGTCCTTGACTGTTGAATGATGAACTGACCATGCAAAAATAGTAATAGCTAGTATCTACTGGGTGCTTATTTCGTTTAATCTCATAACCTGAGAATGAATGAGGGGAAGAGGAGTCAGGTTTCTCTGAGGCTTCTGACTTGGGCAGCTGGGTAGATGGCAGAACCATATTCTAAGGTGGGGAGCACCAGAATCATTGCAGGCCTAGAGTGAAGAGGAAAGATGGCAAATTAAATTTTGGACATGTTAGTTAAAAATACCTGTGAGACAGCTAAGTGGAGATGTCCAACATGCAATAAGATAGCCACGTCTGACATTCCATATCTCACAGAAGGCTTAAATTTACAGCTTTGGGGGGATTTCCCTGGTGGCACAGTGGCTAAGAATCCGCCTGCCAGTGCAGGGGACATGGGTTCGATCCCTGGTCCAGGAAGATCCCACATGCCGTGGAGCAACTAAGCCCATGCACCACAACTACTGAGCCTGTGCTCTAGCCCCGCGAGCTACAACTACCGAGCCCGCGTGCCGCAACTACTGAAGCCCGCCTGCCTAGAGCCCGAGCTCCACAGAAAGAGAAGCCACCACAATGAGAAGCCCACGCACCACAATGAAGAGTAGCCCCCGCTCGCCGCAACTAGAGAAAGCCTGCACACAGCAACAAAGACCCAACGCAGCCAAAAATAAAATAAATAAATTTATTTTAAAAATTTAAAAAATAAAATAAAATTACAGTTTTGGGAATTGTCAGCATTAGAAGGTAACTGAAGCCATAGTCGTAGATGATTTTGCCCAGGCAGAGAAGGAAGCATGAGAAGAACAGGAGGCTAGGACCAAGCCTCTAAAGACACGGATGCTTAAGAGATGGTTAGAAAAAAAGGAGCTCCCCTGCCCAAAAAAAAAAAAAAATAGGAGAGAATCTTAAGTGTGAGCATATATAGTAACTGTTGGAGTGTGTGGTCAACAAAATCTTATTCTGCTGAGGGATTGAACAAGGTAAGGATTGAAAATTCTCCAGGATTTATTACATGGACATCATGTGACCATGGAGAGAACAGTTGCAGAGAATTGTGAGATGGAGCTCTGGTGGTCCAAGTGTGTGTTGTGGGGAAGTGAGTAGAGATTCATGTGTGAGTAGATGTGGCATAGACATCTCTTTACAGAGAAGGCGGAGAAAGAGGAGAAAGGTAGAGGGTGATAAATATCTATATAGAATTGTGAGGTTGAAGGGGGATTATTTTTACCTGTTTGCCTCTTTTTTTTTTTTTTTTTTTTTTTTTACTTTTTCAAAATAGATTTGAACATGCTTCTGTTCTGGTGGGAAGGACCCAAAAGAATAGACAAGGGAATAATTTGTGGAGTGAGGCTTTGAGTAGGTGGGAGCAGGGCAGCAGGACAGGTTACAGAGCATAAGAGAAAAGTCGTGGCTTTCCAGCTTTCTTTTAAACCGTAACCTACGGTCAGAAATACATTTACCAAGTGTATTTATAGAAACAAAAACAGATACCTTGAAAGAAAATCATCATGAAATTATACTTGTACTATGAGCAATGCAGTCTGATATTTTCTATTCTATTTAAATAAAAAAGTTGTTTGAGATCATGATTCACTAGATAGATTTCATGTCCAGTTAATGGGTTGAAATCCACAGTTTAAAAAACATGAAAACAACCTAAATGTCCATCGACAGATAAATGGTTAAAGAATTTGAATTCTATATATATATGCAATGGAAAACTCCTCAGCCATAAAAAAGAGTGAAATAAGGCCATTTGTAGCAACATGGGTGGACCTAGAAATTATCATACTAAGTGAAGTAAGTCAGAAAGAGAGAAATACCAACTTATCTACAAAACAAACATAGACAACAGACTTGTGGTTGCCAAGGGGTGGGAGGGGATGGATTTGGAGGTTGGGATTAGAAGATGCAAACTATTATATGTATGTATACCTGATTCACTTTGCTGTACACCAGAAAGTAACACAACATTGTAAATCAACTATACTTCAATAAAATAAATATTAAAAAAATACTAGGTTAAAAGATTAAAGAGGAAGGATATTTCCTTCTGAGGAAATTGGGACTGAGTATTGACTGGAAACTAAAATAGAATTCCCAGGCAGTGTGGAAAGCCTGATTGATGTCGTTTTTTATGAATTTGGACAGTACCAGTCTTCTGGTTGTGTGGCTTTCCTCTAGCAGTTCCCAGAACCACATGCAGATTCAGAGAAGGCAGGAGGTTAGATTTGTCAAGGGTAAGGATTTTTGCCAGACTGTTGTCGAAGGACAGGGGATCACAGGGGTTTTGTGTATCGCTATGACAGTGGCTGAGGCATTGGATCTTGGATTCTAACTAGGATAAATAAGGAAATGAGGAAAGAAGGAGCTGATAAGTAAGGAGATTGTAAAGGAGCCCGTGGACTGTTGTCCTCGCAGTTGAAGAAGCAGTGAGCAAGTGGGCTCAAAAGGGAGAAGCTCCTGTTTTGAGAGTAGGAGATTCCTGATGGTTCAAGTTCTTCCTTGTGACTGGAACAGAATCAGCCTCTGCATTTGTCCTGGTTGTATCCTGAAGTTAAATCTAATCTCTTTTGATAAGTGATCGCATATTTGATGATGCTTTTTCTCAAGATTTTCCCTTCATAATTAAATAACCTTGTTCCTTTTATTGTTTAATGTATCCCAGGAATGCTAAGCTTTCATTACTCAGTTCATTCTTCTCTCAATCATTTATCAAGATGTGCCCCCCCAGAAATTACTTGAACACAGTGTGCTGGCTGTGAGTTCAGCTGTGTAGTGCACGTTGGGACTTTATCCTCGCTTATTCTGCCTTGGAATTCTATATATTTACAATAAATTGTAAGAATTCACTGGTTTTTTGGCAGCCAGGTTACATTTTTGTCACATGTAGAGCTTGCATATTCACCTAAATTCCATGTCATTTATGAATTTCTTTTGAGGTTTACCTCACATACCTGTATTTTGGCAGTTGATATACTCTTTAGTTAAGTGTAAGTCATCATTTCTCTAATTAGAGTTAGACTATTATCCAAGGCCAAAAATTTTTTTTTAATAAATAAATAAATTAATTTATTTATTTAATTTTTTTTTGGCTTTGTTGGGTCTTCGTTGCTGTGCACAGGCTTTCTCTCAGGTTGTGGCGAGTGGGGGCTACTCTTCGTTGCGGTGCGCGGGCTTCTCATTGCGGTGGCTTCTCTTGTTGTGGAGCTCGTGCTCTAGGCGCGTGGGCTTCAGTAATTGTGGCACACGGCCTCGGTTGTTGTGGCTCCCGGGCTCTAGAGCGCAGGCTCAGTAGTTGTGGCGCATGGGCTTAGTTGCTCCACGGCATGTGGGATCTTCCCGGACCAGGGATCAAACCCATGTCCCCTGAACTGGCAGGTGGATTCTTAACCACTGCGCCACCAGGGAAGTCCCAAGGCCAAAATACTTTTAAAGTTCATTTCTCTCATCCAGTGTTAAATATTTCTTTCCATTTATGTTAACCACAAACCCGTAAGTGTGCTTTCCCTGTGTTTATCTAAGTTGCTAGTTTTGATGATTGATACCAAACTTTTTAGTAAGTAGTTTTTGGAGGCTGCCTTTCTTCACTTTGACAGTCAGCATCCCAGGAGTCTGAAACTTTCTCTTGGCCTTCATGGTTTCTCAGAGTTTACCAGTGGTCATTTTACATTCACATATGATTATTTTTGCCTTGAATCTGGACACTTGAACTCTGTTCAAGAGACTTATGTCTTCCTTCTCCATTTGCAGGACTTTTTGAAGGCAACATTTACATATTAGTTGGTTTTTGTTTTCAGTTTTCATTGTTTTTTTAACCATAGGAGCCCAGAATTGGGTTAATCAGAACTCTGGATTCATGATACACCCTCCTGATTGGTCCATTACATTATTGGCTCCTTTAATTCAAAGTAGTTACTTAGTAGTTTCTAATAATGTAGTAACTGCTCATAAACTCACCACTCACAAGAAAAGCTAAGACCTTGATAATAACCCTACCTGTAATCATACAGTCCTCTCCATTAACCCATACCCTGCCTCCCCACACAAGGAAATCATCCTCCTGTAGCCCATGTTCAGGATAACCCTGCTTTCCTTTTATATAGTGTTCATTAGTTATATGAATTTATTAATACATATATTACATATATACATGTGTGTTACATATATAATTACATATTTTTGAGATTTTAGTTGTTTTAACTTTTAAAAGGGCAGTATGCTATATGTAATCTTCTGGTACTTACTTGTTTTACTTATTATTGTTTTCTAAGATTCATCTATACTTTTGTGTGTGCTGGAGATCATTTGATTTGATTATTATATTCCATTGTGCGACTACACCATAGCTTATCCATTATATTCCATTGTGCGACTACACCATAGCTTATCCATTTACTATTTTGTTGGTAGCCTTTTGTGTTGAATCTATGTTTTTGCTGATGTGAAAAAAGGGCTTGAAATGCCTATTCTTAGTCATGTCCAGAAGTCAAGGGTCATAGGGTATATGAATGTTCAACTTAAGGAGAAGATGCCAAACTGTTTTCCAAAGTCATTGCATTAAATTACATTCCTCCCTGCAATGTTTAAGAGAGATTCTGATGATCCACATCTTCTCCAGTATTTGATATTTTATGTTTTATTCACTTTTGTCAACCAGGTGGGTGTAATATAGCATTTCATTGGGGTCTTAATGTTCATTTCTCTTGGCTAGGTAACTTTCATATTTAAAAATCACTTCTCTTTGGCGGTTAAGTCTGAAGCGAATGGCTGATGAGTAGTTCTGCCTTTTCTCTCTATTATTATTATTACAGTTTCTGCTGTAAATCAGGTACTTTCTGTTCCTTGTTCTCCTTGCTTTGTGTTTGGCTGTATGTTAAAAAATCATTTTACATCTTTGTATTTTTCGAGCCACACTTTATTTTAAACCTTAGGTTCATTTTTTTCCTGCTTATCTTTCCAACCCCTTCCTTACATCATATATATCTCCTCTTTTGAACATCTTAGAGAATTTCCAGTGCATCCACGTTGGTTTGCTGTTGCCCCTTCCTTTTGTCCTCATCGTGGTCACTCATGCTTGATTCTCAGAATATCTCTGTATTACTTATCATCCCTTCTGGACTGTCTGAAGCTGTTCTGTTCTAAGGGAATGGTTTTACCAATTTAAATAAGATAACCATGTAGAAGTATCTAGAATGATACTGTCATAAACTAAACACTCAATAATGTTTTCACTCTTTTGAGTTTCTGGCTAAGGAAAACGTTTCCTCTTCTTTCTCTGATAACTTATTGAAAGGTACACATTAAGTTATACCTAGTGTTTCATTCTTTGCTGGTTAAAATTATAAAATGCCAGGATCACTTTCTTATGAGATTTCTCTTTTCTATCTCACCCAAAACTTAGTTTTAAATCCATCCTGAAAGTTTCTTTTTGCTTCCTCTGTCTTCTGAGGAGTGATGCAGTCAGAAAGGCAACTGAAGAATGTATGACATACACTTGTTTTGCAGAATGAAATTTCCAGCGGATAGTGGCGAGGTGAAGTGCCCCATTTACTGCTTTATGAATTCTCATTGCCAGTTTTGAGTTTTGATCCAGATATCTGAATGTCTAAAGTATCCTCTGTTTTGGTCTTCTCTAATTTCTTTCTTCTAAATTCTCTATTTCATGCTTCTGCCCCTTTATGAATGGGTTTTATTCACTTTTTTCCTTCCTGGAATACGATATCACTCTTCCTTGCCTAGAATTGATCATTTTGATCCAGAAAGTTAAGTCCTGTGTTGCAGGACCATCTAATAGAACCTACTGTTTACTTAGCATGACCATACATATTGCGTGGATGCAGTTTGCTATTGAAAAACGTTGTGTCCTATGCCTGTAAATCCCTCTGTTTCTGTTCAGTACATTAAAAAGTGCTACACTACCAAACCTAAAATAGATAGCTAGTGGGAAGCAGCCGCATAGCACAGGGAGATCAGCTCGGTGCTTTGTGAACACCTAGAGGGGTGGGATAGGGAGGGTGGGAGGGAGGGAGACGCAAGAGGGAAGAGATATGGGAACATATGTATATGTATAACTGATTCACTTTGTTATAAAGCAGAAACTAATACACCATTGTAAAGCAATTATACTCCAATAAAGATGTTAAAAAAAAAAAAGTGCTAGACATCCGCTTATAGTTTTCTTGTGGTCCCAGCATGTCCCATGGCAATCAGGACAAGTTTAAAGTGGTTTATGGGTTTATTGAATTTTGTCAGATAGGTCTCCAAATAGATTCAGGTTTAATAGGTTTTTTTAAAATCAAAATTTTAACTTTATTAGAAGAGAATCTCACTAAATTTTCTTGGGAAATTTTTAAAAAACAGTTTAAGGTATTTTGTTTCAAAATAATTATTTGTAAAAAATATCTGTCAGAGACTTCCCTGGCGGTCCAGTGGTTAAGACTCTGCACTTCCACTGCAGGGGGCACGGGTTTGATCCGTGGTCAGGGAACTAAGATTCCACATGCCACGCGGCCAAAAAAATGTGTGTATATATATATCTATATCTGTCAGCTAGAGCTCTAAATTCCTTTACATAAAAGCAAACATATCATATGAATTTTATAGCTTAAAAGCATATCATTATAACTCAAAATACCAACTTTTCTAAATGTATTCTTCAACTCAAACCTTGTTCCTCCCCAGTATTTCTGAAGGTAATGAAATTTATATAGGAGACGATGTGTTTCAGAAAATGTGTAACTTTATATTCTTAAGAGACATTTTGTATTAGTATTCTAATTTGATTAGATAGTGATCATGCTTGTTACTTGATAAAATCCCTATGTTTCACTCCTCATTTATAATGCATGTGAAGGAAGCATTATGTAGGGAAAGGAGCAGCTCAGCCAAAATTCCTCTGCATTCAACATTATACGTACAATATTTATGGAGGGTTACAGATTTGCCTTCCAGATATGTTTTGCTAAACTTCTCATGCGTATTTATTTTCAAAATCCTGATTAACTGTTGACACGGGAGTCAAGGTGACATTAGCATATAGGCAAAAAGTTCCTGCACTCTGAATGAATAATTAACATCTTGGATTTTGTGGTGAAACATACTATTCAGCAACTTTTCCATGTAGTGAAATTGTCACAGGTCTGTGTCCCCTTATTTTCTCCTTTGCAAACCATGTCCACATTCTCATGAAATGGAAAGGGCGATGCTCATTACATGTTTGTTGAATGAATGAAAGAATGTAACAAACCTTTTAGCATTTATCATTGAGTCTGGTGGAAGGATCACATTTTGTACCCTGGCTCCCATTTCTCCTTCACGTCTGTACTCAAAGTATTGTGAATCATGGAGTTAGAAGTATTTTTCTGATTTGTAAGTTATATTTAACCACTTCTTCCATGAGCTCAATGGATACATTGAGTGTTTACCAACCATAAAAAAATCCTTAGAAGGGTTGCAGTAATCTAACTTGGAAGAGCTTTAGGTTCTTCCTAGCACAGGTATTGGCTGATGACCTGCTTCCTTTGGTCAACACGATATTCCTAGTACCAAACCATGATAATAATAGCAATTGAGATTTATTAAAAGCTTATTGTTTTTCAGGTACTTGTTCCTAAGTGGCAAACAATTTCCATATATTAATTCATGTGATCCTCTCAGGAACCTGGTTACTTTTTTTATTATTTCCATTTTAAATATGAGGAAGCGGAGACCCAGAGAGGTAAAGGAACTTGCCCTAGACTAAACAGCTCATAAATGGCCACATCAGGATTTGAACCAGGCACTCTGTATCCTCAGGCCATGTTCCTAACCACCAAACAGCTCTGCTTCCTTAGCAAGCAAAATTTTCATCTGTGGGAATTAGATAAGAATACATGCACAGCTCCTTTACCATTTCTGGGAAAATAACTCAAAATAATGAAATTGTCTGTTTTATCATTTTTCTGTGAAAGAATAATCTTGGTAGCAGTTGGAATTTTACTTTCCTCCTTTAGACCAAATACAGTAAAAAATGAACTTAACAACAACAAAAAAAAGATGACAAGATTCATTTTAAGTAATGGACGCTGCTTTCTTTTAATTTTAATTCATAGTTATTAAATGTATCTGGATTAACACATTGTAATGGAAGCATAAAAAAGGAGAAAACAATGATCCTTGTTTTTAAGGCTTGTAACTTGATTTGAACAAGGAAAATGCATGAATAAGTAGTATGTGTAGTATGATACAGACCTCATAAATATCTCCATGATATATATAAAATTGGTAATTTAGTATTTTAATTTTGTATATGCACAGTATAGTTTTCTTTTAGGCCACAGATGCATTGATCGTGTCATCTAAGCTTATTATATATAATGTATATATTTAAACAATATCGATGATAAACTAACACAAATGATTCAGTATTCTGTGCTAAATTCTTTTATGTTTTCTGCCTCAACATATTCTTATCTTGTTGACCTTTTCAAAATTTTTTTTACATGTATCAGAGTTGTCATGACGAGGAAGACGATGATGGGGAAGAGGAAGTGAAGAGTTTTGAAGTAAGATGAATCTTTCTATAGTTGTTTTTTGTCTACGTTGAAACATTGTTTCATAGCTTCTAACTGACATTTATGTTTCTTGCTTCATGGCTTATTGCAGCTTATTGTGTCGAGGAACTGCATGTCAGAAGCTGGATGGACAAATCTGAGTCCTAACATTTGCTGCAGTTAAGACCAAGGAACATAGACTAGTTAAAGAATCCAATAAAACCCATATGTTCAGAATGAGTGTTCCTGAGAGCCCTCAGAGATGAGGTTGCTTTAAATTGTTCTCATCTCAGTCAATGATGTGATCTGAAATTTCCAACAGACGTGGCAGAAAAATACTTATGGAAGAGCAACATGACATCAAGTTTCTAATTAAACCCTTGGTTTGATGTTTGTTTTCTGAATCGAAGAAGTCTTAAAGATTTAGCCTCTTTTGACTTCTGCCCAATTAGGTCACTCATTCCCTGTACATATGTAGATGGTGGCACACAATGCAGTTTGCTTGCATGAGGCAGGATTGCATATATTCCTAGGGCTGTGTTCTATTTTATGATTATTGCATCAAACCTTCTCAGATTTTACATTTCCGTATAATTCGAAATACTGCTCAATATTCATTAGCCAAAGGGAAAGTAAATATTATTTTCCCCCTTTGCTTAGGCTGTACTTTTGCTTCTTATAAGAAAGACCAGCTGTTGCTAACTACCCTCTCCTTATTTATTGGTTCTTTTTTTTTTTTTTTTTTTTGCAATTTTCCAAAAGAAATTAAATGGAAGGAAATGGATTAGACCTTTTTTTTTTTCTTTGCTGCTGTGAATTGACATGTCTGCTTTGAGCTAGAAGTCTGGAAATATATTAGTAGCCAGCTGTAAGTCTTTAATTAAAGTGGACGCACAAAAAAATGTAGGTGAGGAGTAGATATTGAGTAAGTGCCCCTTTCAGGAACAATGGGATGTGAGCATCTCTGCAGCATTGCATTGAAGTCATTGTGTAAAAAAAATCCCCAAACTTAATTTGAGAATGACCCATGACTATTGCTGGCTGAGAGAAATGCCTTAAGATTAATTTCCTGGATGACACTATAATCTTTTCTAATGTATGTGTATTTCTAGTCTCAAATCCATCTTCATTGATAAGAAACCGAGCTAAAGTAGAATGAGCTGTGAGCAGCAGATAATACTATTTTTCTGAAGTGCACACCGTTTATGGTCTGTCGGTTGTCTTCCGAGCAATTGTTTATTGCTATTTTGCTTCTTGTCCTCGTCCTTCCTTAAGGTCACAGGATCCCAGCGCAGCAAGGTAAAACTATATATATGTGTGTATTTGTCTGGGTCTGAGTTTCAGTTTCTTGTGACATTTACCTTTGTTAGACCCAACATCTTGGATTCTTTTGTTAAAAAAAAAAAAAAAAAGTCTTGCAATCTTTCTACCAAGTTTGTAGCTCCAATGCAGTTTGTCTCTTCAGTAGCCCTTCCTTGACACAGGTTTTATTCTTCTTGCAATTTAAATGCCTCATAATTTGAAATTTTATCTTCTGTGTTGACTTTGAGCTGTGGACTCTGCTGAGATGAAAGAGTCCACCCTTTCGGTGATGAAATTCTAGCTGGTGACTTTTCAGTGCAATATTTCATGCCTCATCCCTCTTGAGGGTTTTTATACCAGTCTTATTACTAGAAAAGAGATGTGATATATGGCATTGCTGGTGGGATTGGAAATAATCTTCTTTTCCATTGTGCTAGTAATACCTTCAGCTGGTAATTGGAGAGGATATTCCATGATTTCAGTGTAAATTTAGCATTTCCTTATAGGGAAGAACTAGATGACTCTTTCTGTCTCTGAATATTCTGAAGAGCTAAGTACCTGGAAAATTTGCCAAGAGAAAACATTTTGGTGTAAAATCACAAAAATTCTCCTTTCATATGAACCCTGTTAAGCTTACATTTTATTTTCATGAGACTATTTAGTCGGAAAATCGATCATAAACATCCCAGGAAAAAAATACCTATAATGACTTTAGTTAAAAGAGAGAAAACTTTTCTGTTTGTAAGTGTAAAGTGTTCTTTTTTGCCTTCTATTTTAAAAAGTGAAATATTTTCTGTTAAGATGAATTTAGAATGTCATAAAGAATCTACTTAGAAGGAACAGATTATAATGTTTTTAACCCACTATTTGGAGGACTATATTGTTCTCATATTTTAAACTTTGAGTTCATGCAGATGTTATCAGGTTTAGCTCTAATCAGATGGATATAATTTAATGGCATAGAATAGGCATAACACTTAATTATAGATTATGGGTTTAAATCAGTAGGTATAATGGACGTGATCCTAATTTGCTGGATTTTTATAGTTTTATCACTAATGATCTCAGATAGAATTCCTGTGACTTGTTGAGGGTTGAAAACATAAAGGGACTTCTAACATCCACCAAGATTTGTTTCACGATAGCACTGAAATTCATGCCCAAGAGTATTGATTTAGACGGAATGGGGGTGGGTAAGGAAGGCCAGAATGAGAAAGTATTGCTTGTTAAGAAAACCATTTTACTTTGAAAGAGGAGTGCAGTCTCAGGGAGATCTAAAAGCAAATAAAATTTGGTAAATAGGATCACATTTGGTGATATTACAAAGGTTTCCTATTCAGAAAAGAAGTCTGGGAGTAACTAATAGTGGACTCTTAGCCTGTACAGTGTAGGATTCAGGTCATACTGAGAACAAGAAATCAGGAGACGTATGGTGCCCCGCCTGGGAGAATGGGCTACATGCCTTGGATTTAGGATGGTGGGAGAGAAGTTCACATAATGGTGAAGCCTGGTAATTAATCCCCAAAAAAAGGAGGTAGAGACCACCAGGTGTGACTGTCCCAGAATGAGACAGGATTTTAGAGTTGCCAGTGGTGCCACATACTCACAATAGGTGAGATTTGGGACTTTTCACTTCTTAACCAATGTTTGACTGACTCTCCGTGTGATTTCTATACTATAACTCATCATTTATGCCTAACCTGTGGAACAGTCTATTTGCAAAATACACACTCTGTGAGTAAACAATATGAACTCTTTCCAAGCTGAAGAACGAGGCCGTGTTTTTAGAGCTGACAGAGAACCAATCACCTGCAAAGAGGGTTTTGTCTGAGGTTGACCCTGTGAGGACAGCAACACCACTGAAAAATTTGACTAGACAACTGGATTATTGCTTTCTCTTTATAAATTTAGTAATGGACCAGACTTTTTACATTGAGATGTCTGGTTGTTTAACATTATTTAGTATAGTCTAAATAGTGGAATTTTTCATCTAAGTTATAATGAATTTGAAAGGTCGCTTGGCGGTTTCAGTAATTCTTAAAACAAATTATGTTAAATAAATTTGGGAATAACATAGTGTGCTAATTGAATTTTATCCCTATAACTGGCTGATTATTAATATTTGCTGTACTTTCCACTTAAATTATAAGAATATTGAGAAGAAGAAAGAAGTAGATATAAAAAGGTAGCATTATAAAGAAAATTTCCATGAGGAGTAACGTAAATAAAGCTCAAAAAACATGGAAAACAGGGAGTGGAGGCTAAAATGCCTAGTATTTACCAGCTCTTTTCTTCTTCCATCACATGTATGTTTTACTGATATGATCCTGTTAAAACTTGCCTGACTTAAGTTGATAATTTAATTCCCAGATTCATCTATTTATATGTATATTTACCTACAACTACTTATTTGAAAATTTAATTGCATATTTAGTTAGTAATTATATATAATCCTTTTTAGACTTGAGACTACTTCAATATTAAAACTATGAAAAAGGACAGTTAAATATTATAAAGAGGCCAATATTAATTGAAAGGGAAGAAACGTTTTAGCAATTACCCAAAATGTTAATTACTACAGTGGATTGCTTTATTCGGCTTTGAACTTTTCATAAGCCAAAACAAATAATAATAATAACAAAGAGTAATATTTCAAGTCGAATGACTTTTCTGAGCACGATGGGTTTTTCTCACGTAGAACAAGAAAGAACTTTGGTACCACAGTAGACCACATTTTAAAATGATGATTTTGCAAAACATACAGCAACATGCTTCTGATGGTTGCTTCTCCTACTGCCATTCTTTCAAATCTGAGGGTGCAACGTTCGATGATAATATTCCGCACAAATGCTTTCATTGAATTAAGTACTTTAATGTAGATTTATTACTTATGGAAAAACCTAAATTAATGACAGTGAAGCTTAAGTAAATCTAGAGGAATGGACCATTAACTCGCCTTCTAGACCATCTTTCTCAAGTATTAAGCAAGTTGCATCATTCTTTGGCAAATGCCCAGTTTCTAATTCACAGATAAGTTCTCTGGTGAGTCCCTGAGGTGCTATCATTCTGTCTTATTGATTAAAGAGAACTTCTTGTGTCTTAAATGCCAAATATGCCTGTGACAGAGTTGATATTTTGTCATAAAAACTTAGGGGACTAACCTATATTGTCTCCCAGATGGGCCTCAGGCATAACTAAAATGACATCATACTCACTAAGTACTCAGGCCAATACCCAGCTCATATTCCAAAGTATGTACCATTATGTGTGAAAGAATCCATTTAGGTCTAAAATGTCTTAAGGACTGATGTTATATAGCTCTACACAGTGATAAAAGCACTTTTGTCTGGCCCCTCTAATGATCTAAATTTGAATAGAATTCAATTTTTTGGTAATTCTACAAGAATGAATTGGCTATATAAGATGTTCCCTCTCCAGTAGCTACATAATTTGATCTTTGAATGGGCTTATTTACTTGTGTTCATAGGAACACAGCAATTTAGATTAGCAGGGCTTCCTGAATCTTACCAAAGAGAACCATTAAATATTAAAAAATTGAAGATAAAGCTATGGATATAAAACATTGAAACAATTCTCTCTTTTATCAAGAAAATTTACACTTCTTTAGTTTCTACTGTGGAAGCTCTGTGGTGTCAGAATATGGACCCTAGAGTGTTGAGTTTCTTGTCATACTGTTGAATCATAGAGGGGAGAGGGGGAAGGAATTTTCATGGCCAGTGTTCTCCAATACTCATGCTTATTGCTGCAATCTGCCAACTGCATTTTTATATACTGAAATTGTTGATCTGCAGTAATACCCTCCTGTCTTAGAGCATGTTCCCTAGAAAACAGAGCAAAGAGGTTATTTGCTAACACTTTACTGGGGTTGGAGGTGTTACAATCTCAGGGGAGTAAGAGTGAGGGAAAATGAGAACTGATACAGGAAAGCAGAGAGAACACAGTAATGCATTCTTGAGCTGACCAGCTAACCACAACTAACCAGCCATACAGCTAGTTGCTAGATTGTGTCGGATGCCCCTGGAGAGGCTTTAGGAACAAGGAGCACTTTATCTGCTGGTTTCGTCCCACCTCCTATCTTATTGGTCACGGGGTGTTAATTTCTTCATACTTCCTGCTGATATTAACCGGCTCTTCCAGGTGACCCCTGGGGAAGCCAGAGCCAGCTTGGGTCCAGCCTGCCGAGTGTCCAGGCACTGCAGTCTCTCCATTTCCATCAGCATGTGGTTTCCTTAGACAATGGTAGTGGTGATAAGAGCCAGCTTTCGTAAACACAGTAATGGTGCAAGCCACTTCTAGGGCCACTGTACTTCAGAAGCAAGGCAAGTCGCTAAGACTTGGAGAGAAGGGGGTTCAGTGTGGCCTGGAGTACTGGTCCTGATACAAGGAAAGTTCCAAAGTTCCAAAAAAGCACAGTCCTCTATATTGTGTATGGTAATTTATGCATGTGAATGTGCAGACCTAAATAGCATGTGAGTATGTAGATAACACATATTTAAACATATAATTGTGCATTTTTGACATGCACAATAATTTGACTTCATGTGCTATTGTTTTTAAAAATAATCCCAGTTGAGATTGACATATACACACTGCTATATTTAAAATAGATAACCAACAAGGACGTACTGTATAGCACAGGGAGCTCTGCTCAATAATCTGTAATAACCTAAATGGGAAAACAATTTGTAAAAGAATAGATACATGTATGTGTATAACTGAATCACTTTGCTGTACACCTGAAACTAACACAACATTGTTAATCAACTATACTCCAATATAAAATAAAAATTAAAAAAAATAATCCCAGTTGAAGCTTATGCTTGGCCACATTATTTACAGGAAATGGGATACAGCAGAATCATTAAGAGCAGAGACACTCGAATAGACCACCTGTGTTTGAATCCCAGCTCCACCATATGGCTGTATGATCTTAAGCCTCAATTATCCTATCTATAAAATGGGACTAATTAAGGTCTCTATTGCATAGGATTGTGATGAGGATTAAACTAGTTAATGTATATAATCCACTCAGAACATTGCCTATCACGTAACAAACTCTATAAGTATTTGCTATTATCATTACATTTAATCAATTTCACTTCCTTACTAAAATCAAGTCAGAGAAGCCCAATGAGAGGAAATCTTTTAGCATAATGAGCACAGAACCTCCCAAGGCAGGAGACCTGAGTTCCCATCTGGGTGCTAACCAGGTGACCTTCAGCAGGTCGCATTTAATTACCCTGTACCTCAGCCTTTTCATCTTTGGACTGAAAGCTTTGAACTGGATGTTCTCAGGGGTAAAATCCACCTTTAAAACTGTCTGATTTGCTGTTTTTGAGTAAGTTCATTTTTCAGGGCAATTTCATAACTCTTCTAAGGGCATAAATACTGATCAGAAGCTTGCAAATTTTCGTTACTTCTGATCTTTTGTGAAGGGGTGAAAAAGAAAATAAACTGCATGCTTTTTTAGTATAGGAATGTCACAATGAAAATGATTTATAGAAAATAATGTCTAGCTTCTGTACATGTATATGTGTCTCTACCTTTTCCTCATTTGGTATTTAAAATATCACACAATCATACATAATACAGTTAGATGAAGAAAAAAAGTGTTGAGGGATGAAAAGCATTTAGGGACACAAAGTAGAGCCTTCCAAGAATGTGATTAATCCAGAAACCCATGCCACAGAGTCTTGCTAATTTGCTGCAGGTTGTCAGGACTAGTGATTCCAAGGTTTCCAGGAGTCTACATAAAATCATATAAATGTAGAAGTTTGCTATATCAATAAAATACTGAGACAATCTTCTTGTTTGGGAGAAACAACAATTCCTGAAGCATTTTTCCCTTTGTAACCTTGGAATAATTTAAAGACTAAACTACAGGTTGAAGGTATAGTGTTATATTTAAGACCCTTCAGGAATTCAAGCGGAATTTGGAGTGCGGCGGGACGAGGAACCCTACTTTTAAAAAGGTCCTTTAAAAAGTACTTTCAAGGTGCTATTTCCCTGAATAAGATACTTTTTAAAAGATCTATCTCCAATTTGGTTAGAAAAGCTAATCTGCAGTAAATTTGAAATGAAAGAATTTTTTTCTTTCCACATAATCCATCATTTTATTGCCTGAAAACTTTCTAGTTTCACTTTTAAAGTTTTACTTTTTTATGTCATGATAAAATTTCCAATGAAGGATTAAATTATATACCCAGAAGCAGTTTTCAAAGGGGACAACAAAGTACAAAAAGAAATAGCATTAAAGATGCTCTTCAAGAGAGAGCTTCCAACAAAGAAATTCAAGAGTGGTCGACCTGATCCCTCTTTATGAAATATGATTTTCCTGCCTCTAGATCAGAGTGTGTTTTTTTGCTCGATATTTTTTCTTCAAATGTTTCTTATCATCTCCCCCGAAATATTATTCTTGAAATTTAGATGTTATCTAAGGAAAATTAGCGTGATCTTTGCTCACGAGTTTACTTTGTAAAGAAGGCAATTTGATATCCTGTGTTTCTTGGTCCTCCTGAGGTCTATCCATCATGAGTGATTTCAGTTACTGAAGAGGATGCTGGGACCTTAGAATCTATTGTGCAGGTTGTTCTGGCAGATCTTTGAGCTGGTCTCCCTACTTTGGAGCACAAATGGTGAAGGGTTTCTGTATTTGTTTTTCCTCAAGAATATATGGCATGCTACCATCTTCCATCTTCTTTGGATTTCCTGATGACTATCTTTTTATGTTGTATTGAGTCAATAGAAGAATCATTCTTTCTAACTCCCTTGCCTCTTTAGTTGATGAAAATAATAGTGCAGTTCCTTAAGACAGTAATTTCTTATCAGTTTTACTGGAAAGCTCTTTCACGAAGGGAGTTGGTTAAGCTAGGAAGTAAAAGTTCCAGAAATAGCTCTGGCAACGGGAGGAAAGTCAAAGATTGTTGGGTCTAAAAGGAAGAATCAAATGTTGCTCACTAATTTGAAATAGCACCTGAAGAGCAGACAAAAGGGTCTTCTTTCAGTTTTTCTGAAACTCTGTTGTAATGACAATATAGTTTTGTGTGTCTGTGTGGTTTTGTTTTCGTTTTGTTTTTGACTTCACAGGAAGAGGTTTAAACATGAAGGCAAACCTTTTAGATGTTAGCATGGCTACATATAAAGCAAAGCTGCCTTTTTTTTTTCTTTTTTTTTCTTTTTTCTGCTTCCATTTAGGCCTATCACATAATTTAAGAAAAAATAAAAATTTAACCACAGGAGCTCTAACTATAGTGTGAAAAAAAACCCTGATCAATTTTGTTTTCGCAGCACGATATTATCAAAGATTTAAGAGACAAATTTGCCAGCCTCGGCGAGAACTCTCTGGTAACAGCATAAATGTCTGTGTTGGTTGCTTTTGATTTAAAGGTTTCTTTTTTCATTTGTTTGAGCCCATTTCTTTTACCCCCTCCTTTTAGTTTATGTTCTTTTTCATATTCTGTAACTAGCAAGCCTTCATTTTTTAAACCTCTTCCATCTTCCAGTGTCTATTTTCCGTACTTTGGATGGAAAGTTTACGGCAGCAAAGCTGTCACTCTGGCTACCTCTGCTGCAGCTCTTCCTGCTCTTAGGTCATATATGTTTTGGCCGTTGTGTTTATGGACATGATACTAATTGACTGTTTCATGTCCCATTGACTAAGCTTCTCTACCACGCCATTTGATGGACGCGCTGTCATAGGGCTCTATGCAACTTTCATTCTGCAACTTATACTGCTTGGTTCCGTCTCAATTCTCCAGCGAACTGGATAGCTCAAGTGAATGATCCTACCAGTCTTGAACTTGCTGTGCCTTTATATTTTATTTTGATTTCCTTCTGTATGTTTTCAGTGGTAGTTTAAGTGGAAAAGAACAAACTCTAGCCATTGCTCTAGCAGTACCATGCAGTATCGTTTGTTACCACCAGAGAATACAAAATATAAAGGCACATTGCTTCTTTTATTCTTTGGGAGGGGACTGGGGAGATCTGTTATCATATGTCCACTACTTAGTTGAAGCCTACCTTTTTATCCATATCAGCTTTCGATTTTGCTTAAACTCTAACACGTCCTCAGTTAATGTTTTTCTGTCATTCAGTGATAACTTACAACTCGAGCCATTTGCTGAGCAGTATCAAGTTATGACCATGACTTGGGAGATGATTAAACACGTGACAAACTGATGCACGAATGTATCATTCAGAAAGTGCAAGTTTCAATGATGAAGTACAGTACTTCAAAAGTATGATACAGGCTTTGGACTAATCCAATCATTACAATTGAGAAAATTCATCCTGATAAATCAGTACCAAAAGTCTATCACAAGAAATATAAAGGGAAAAAAACCCAAGAGTTGACTATGTTAACATCTGTTGAATAACATTGTTGGTGTTGAAATGGTCCATAATGTTGTCATAGAGCCCATACATGAAGAGATGACTGAAAATATGGTTTATAGAAAGCTGCTCGGCTTAGTGATAGCTGCAACATAAATGGTTGGGATTTGTGTTCAGGAAAAAGAAATGGAAAAGCAAAAGCTTCTGTACCAACAAGCCAGACTCCACGACCGCGGTGCGGCTGAGATGGTGCTGCAGACCATCAGTGCCAGCAAAGGTAAGGCTCTTGGCTCTGCCTCGGAAGGGCCGATTCTGTAGATTTCCCCTTTACTCCTAGGAGCGCCCTTACTAAAATTCTACCGATTTATTTAGTCCCTGAATTTCTTGTTCATGACTAGGTCAGGTGACTTCACAAATGCCACCTCTCTTACCAAGTTCAATGTTGATTTTATTTTTTAATCAGAATCTTACTAAGAGATTGTTTATTTCTGTTCATTAAGTTTTGGAAATTATATTGGGACACAACTCTAACAAACTGATTATGTAAATCAGAGGTGGGCAAATGTTTTCTGATAGAGGCCAGATAGTAAATATTTTCGGCTTTGTGAGCCATTGGGGCCTCTGTGGCATCTCTTCAACTCCGCCAGAGTGGCATGAAAGTAGCTAGAGACAATATGTAAATAAATGGTGTGGCCATGTTCCAATAAAACTTTATTTACAAAAACAGGTGCCAAGCTGGACTCGGCCCTCGGGGCCCTTGATATAAATGTTTAGATTTTTTAAGTGAGTCATTTTTAGTAATTCAAGTACTGTTGCATTTTTCAGTAGCCAGCCAGTACAAGCTGATTTTTCTTACATTGTTAATACCTTCTTTGTGAAAACTATTTACTGTAATTTTAATGGAATGGAAAAGTAATGGTGGTTATTAAGCACCCCTCTCCAAATATAGGGATTATTTCATTTCTAAGATAAGTGGAGGCGACTAATGTAAAAATAAAACATAATATGCTAAATTATAGACAACTGCTTGGATTTAAAATTTTGTTATTATTATTCAAATAACTTAAAATGGTGACTAGTCATCCTAATAAAGCAAGGCTATAAACATATTAAGATAAAAGTGATGAAATGGAAATTGTAAGAGTTGTTCAAACATACTATTCTTGAGGGAGGAAGGAGAATATTTTAAGTAGCTCATATTCATTTCAATATTATTTTAATACACATGATTTGTTTTGAATTTTAAGAATTTTAGGTGTCAGTATTTCAAAATCAATTGTTTCTTCCTGTTCGTTTTTTCTGTGTTCTCATGTAGTTTCAATCATGGACATATTACACAGAATTTAGGAAAAACATTGGTGGCAAAATATTCATTATGACTCTTTTAATTCTTTTTTGTTGTTGTTATATGAGTCAGTCTGTCCCTCTCCACCATGACATAGGTTTGTAGGAGGTGAATAATGACTTTAAAAGTGCACATTTTGAGACAGAATTGGTTAATGTAGCAGGTGAAGTGATAAGGAGCACAATATTTTGTATTTTTAAGGTGAAACTGGACCCATGGTGGCCGCTACTTTGAAACTTGGAATTGCTATCTTAAATGGCGGGAACTCTACAGTACAGCAGGTATGTCACTGAGCCTTTCACATAATGTGCTTTTCGAAGAGATGGACTGTATAGTCGTCCTGTTGAACTATTGTAGTCATCCTAAAAGAACTATTAGTTGTACGTTAGTTGTACTTTTTTTTTTTCATTTTCTATGTAAAGTGTGCCTTTATTTTATGGTCATCTTGTCCCAGTATCCAAATATATCCCAGGTAGCACAATAAACACCCCTTCTAGGTAGCACAAAAAATAATAACTCTGTTTAGAAGTCTGAAGTCATGTCATACGGTGTCATCATTGGCAATGCTGCATTTCATGTGAATAAGTTGGCGTAAAGCAGCTGGTTTGTTTTAATAGTGAAAAATAAATACCCTTACCTAGGGAGCCTAGTTTGGTAACATGTTTTATAGTGTTGTATCTCCTAAAAATTGACTCTTAAGATTTTGTTGTATATTTGGTACAAAGCTGCCTCCTAGGTTAACATGTAAACAGAATGCACCATTAAGAATTTTTCTAGTTGTAATTCTTTCTATTCTCCTAAGATATGAGAAAATCACTTCCCAACCAAGTTTTGTAACGATGTTCTGTTTAAAAGTTAGACATTATCTGGACTGGGATTTTGATAACTTCAACCAGTTATGACAAAGGATGCAATCTCCATATCCAACTGAAGGCCAAGGTCTGTTGAGTTTGTTAGAATAAGAGTATTTGAGTGACTTACTACAAATAACAAATGCTGGAGAGGGTGTGGAGAAAAGGGAACCCTCCTACACTGTTGGTGGGAATGTAAGTTGGCATAACCACTATGGAGAACAGAATGGAGGTTCCTCAGAAAACTAAAAATAGAATTACCATATGACCCAGCAATCCCACTCCAGGGGCGTATACCCAGACAAAACTATAATTCAAAAAGATACAGGCATCCCTGTGTTCATAGCACCACTATTCACAATAGCCAACACATGGAAGCAACCTAAATGTCCGTCAACAGATGAATGGATAACAAAGATGTGGCACATATATAAAATGGAATATTACTCAGCCATAAAAAAGAATGAAATAATGCCATTTGCAGCAACATGGATGGACTTAGAGATTATC